>NC_090939.1:911614262-912236762 GCF_040938575.1 Ambystoma mexicanum | reverse complement strand
TGGCCTGAATGCACTGTGTGCCTGATTGGCTGACTGACTGCATGAATGCCCTGCAGTATGATTGGCTGCTGAGTGTGTGCCAGCAGCGTGGATGAGAGAGAGGATAGTATATCTGGGGACCTCTCACCACTGGAAAAGTGTTCAGAAGGGACCTTTGGTTGAGAAGCGACCATTGTGCTCCTGAAGCAGCCAGGGAGCTGAGTCTCCACTCTACGAGTAACTGGAACTGCTGATCCTCGACGTCCAGCTGGAAGAAGAAGATTTGCTGTGGCATTTGCTTCGACCGATCCGAAGGCTGACGAATTCGTCGAGGGCTGACCCGAGAGAGGACCTGGTAAGGCGCCCTCTTCCCGTGCTCCGAGGGACCATCGAGCACTGCTCCATCTTCGCCGAAGCGCCCTGGAAGACAGACCCTCGAAAGGCTGTCGACCCGAGACGGGACCGCCGAGGAGATCGAAGTGAAGCACCCGGACATCGACGCCGTCGAAGTCCATTGCCGTCGACCAGGGTTCGCAGGTTTGTGGAACCGCTGGAGGCCCGTCGAAGTTGTGTTGCCCAGCCGTGGGAACCACTTGACGCCGTGCCGCCGACGACCGGAGCCGTCCGCTCCTTTGCCTAAGAACATTCAATCGAAGGACTCTCTCGACCGCTTCGTCGACCTCTTATCCTGCCGGAGAAAGTCGAGGACGACCAACGCGCCGAGGAGAAACCTGCCGGTGGGTTTCCCGCCACCCGACGACCTCAAAGACTCGGACGACTCGACGCCCTTGCTGGGCTCCCGTCTCTACAATCTTTGCGGTCCAGAACTATTGTCATCGAGGTGCCCCGCACACCTCCGCCTTGCAGGACGCCGACGCCCCGACGCCGACGAGCACCGCTCGGACGAAGCTGCCGCCTCTTCGACATCGTTCTACCTCGTTTGTCGACGGACGTTCGACGCCCCGTGCCTCCCGCTTGAAAGGGAAGGCATTCAAGAAGGGCCGTCGATTCCCCGTCGCCAAACAGCGAGTCCCTCGACGTTTGTCGACGCCTTCGAGGAGCTCGACTCCACCAGGTACATTGGGGGGGTAAAAACATTATAGGAGAGAGTAAGACTTGCAGAGCAATTTATGGACTGGGCTTGCGCTGTATCTTTCTTTACAGGTTGCCCAGGTGGGGGGATCTCCACACAGAACTGTGCCCAGTGGTAGGGGCCAGTATCCTGCCTATTGCTCAACCATCTTATTTTCTCTCCTCTCTCTATTGCTGGTTTCACTCTATTGGTCTGTGTGGCATCGTACAGTATTGTTCATGCACTTCAATGAGATCTAGGGTGGTACCACTTTAGGATTGTAAATATTTGTCATTGTAGATTTTGCCGGAGTACAAAGTGAGTTATCATGATGAATGTACATAACCTTAACTATTGATTATATAAAGACTGTGTTCTAACCAATACAGAGTGTGGATATTCCTTTGTGGGGGCTTGGGGATACACTGTACTTAAGAACCAGCCTGCATCACCTCCTGAGAAGCTAGGCCTTGATTGCTCGACCATTGCTACCGAATAGAGAATCTTGGCTGGGGTCTCCTGTGCCTCTCCTCCACCATATAGGGAGCGGAAGTACAGACACCCCCCACCGGTCGTAGAGGCCCGTCTCTCACAGAGATCTACAAGCAACCTGGGGAGGAAACAATGGGAGGCAGATCATATAGTCTCAAATGAGGAGTGGACCGTTTGGACCTGGTGTTAGGTCACAGGGAGTGCACTGCTCTGCCACTCATAGGGGTGCAGATGTTGTGCTTTTATACATATGTGTGGGTTAGAGCTCTCACTCTAATGAATATGTCGTCTATCTGTGTGATGTGCAGTTATTTGTATTGTTTTCCATGTTCATGGGCTTTGTACCCTGGGGTTTGGTGGGCGAGTCCTTAATGTGTTGGTGGCAGGGTGTCATCTCCAAATGCATGTGGCTTTCTGAGGTTCCTGCATGCTGGTGGTGGTATTGTTGGTGATTTGGATTATATGATGATGGCACTGCATGCAGTCCATATGCAGTTTCTGGGTAGTGATGTTGTGAGGCATGGTTACCAGTATCCTGTGTGTTGGTTTGCATATGTTTGTGGCACCTAGAGGGAGATGGGCTTACAGTGTGTTGTTTCTGTGATTATGTACCCACTCATAGACATTCTGACACCAACATTCTCAGGGTGTTATGTTTGGGCAGACAAGCCTTGCCCTCTTTCATCACTGAAACCCGTCAGGGATGGAGATTTATAGTTTGTCTTCAACACAGGGTGTAGTTTATGGAAAACACTGTTGCACTACATGGTCTTGGGTGGCATGTCTCTGTGCCCTTTGCACCACTAGTTCCATTGGATTTAGGTGCACACCATCCTGCACCTTCACAGGTATGCTGCAGCGTGTTGAGATGCGATGTATGGCACAATATGTCAGTATGATTTTACATACCACTGGTGGTTTATAGAGCAATGCAGGACCCAAATGGTCGAGGGAAAGGAATCGTGACTTGAGCCCTCCGAATGTGCACTCCACTATGCGCCCAGTGGCAATGTGTTCTTCATAGTAGCATTGTCTCAACTGGGTTTGCAGGATGGGTGTCATGAGGAATGGTGAGAGCAAGTAGCCACTGCCCCCTGCAAATCGGCGAATGGTACATACTGGTTAGCTGTGGTCCTGCGATAGGTGGATATCTTGCATGTAGTTGTTTGTGCATTAGTTGGATCTGTGTGATGGGTCATATGCACCAAAGAGCCACATGTTGCCAAAGGTTCCAGATGCCGTAGCCTGATGGATAGGGATGTAGCTGTGATGAGTGCATTCAGGAAAATGTACATTCGTGGGCATTATGTGGCCATTTGCATTGCAGATAATCTGCACTTTGATGGAATGTCAATTGTTTTTGTTTTCTGGTATATGTGATCTGTTTCTCTGGTTGTTGCAGTGCTACATTAGTCCAGTCAATGGCTCTGAGGAACCGGGGGAACTGTACGATGACATAGAATGTCTAAGCCACCCTTTGTCTTGCCTGCAGAGTGCAGGTCATGTCTATATGAGTATGTAGCCATACAATGATGCACTGCCAGACCTAATGTAGCCACCACGATTGTGTGGCGAAGTATATATATGCCCCGTACAATGACTGTGGTATGCTGGAATGAACGCGTGCCAAAACGTGAAGGGCAGATAACATTTTCATATGCGCAGGCACTGCATATGAGCACATGGAGTGTGATGAGAGGTCAGCCTCCTACTCACCAAAAAGGTACAGGATGACATGTGGGGGAAACCGGTATGTGCCATGGACATCCTCATCTAGCATTCCAAAAATGGTAGTGTGGATTTGGTAGACCCTGGCCCTCCTCCTCCTCCTGCTCCTCGTCCTCCTCCTTGCGTGTTGTTCAATCACAAGTACTAGCAATCCATGGTCGGCCATTCCTGCTGAATTTCACTATGCTTGCACTTAGCTTTTATTTCTTGCTCCTGCTCCGGACAAGCGGTACGTTTCAGTGCATGTTTGATCTGCGCTCAACTGCTGTATTATTTGTCAGTTGGGTTTGTTTTGCGCTTTGTTGTGTGTGTTTGGGGGTCTGCCGGGTGCCTCCCTACCAACACCGACATCAATCCCCCTTTTTTGCAAATTAATGAGCCTTCATTTATATTCCAAAACAAGGGGGGGTCTGGGAATCTCTCTACCAGCACGAACACAGCCCAATGACCTGTTCTTTGGTGAGTAACCCCTGGGAGAGACTCTATCAAGTCCTTAGCTCACTGTCCCTTTCACAGAGAAGAAATGTCCTTGCATATCAGTCTTTGTCCTGCCCAGGGACAGTCCAGCACCGAAATACTAGCCTATTTTCCTCTGAACAAGAGTACCAACAGCAACCCCATACACGTGTTGCAGCCTTGTTGGACATCATCAGTGAGGTGAAGCTGTGCCTCTCTAAGAACAGTGAGCAAGGGGTCCACGTCTGGAATGCCCTTTTAACTTAGGGTGAGACTCGAAGTTAATTTATGCAAAACAAGGGGGGTCTGGGAATCATTTATATTCCACCTTCTACTCTGCCTCTGTGTTGGCCCTTCCTTTATGCTAATGTGGCGCTAACACTGTGGGGAGCAATGGCCAGGGCGCAAAGTGAACAGTGTCAGAGAAAAGTGCATTCTGTCAATTTCATCTGACTTTTTGCACTGTGCAAAATGCACTTTTTGGAACAAAATTATTTTTTGCAGCGGAAAGTGTTTTTTAATTAGTTTTTTTATGTTCGTGGGTAATGTATAACACAATTGCTGCCACTTGCACCGTCTCTTGGTACTTTAGATGTGTGCATGTTTTTTTTTTGTGCCCATCAGAATGCACATGAGTCCAGTTCGTGTTGCCTGAAATCTACTGTCAGAGCAGAGAACAACACGCTCCTCACTGGTTTCCTATGGTGCCATGCGTAATGTGTCTCCTGATGTTTGCCATGACCAGCCACAGTGTTATTTTATGTGTCAATAGCAGCACCGGGTTCTCTGTGGAAGAGGTGGTGGCACATGTGGTGCCATGCGTAATGTGTCTCCTGATGTTTGCCATGACCAGCCACAGTGTTATTTTATGTGTCAATAGCAGCACCGGGTTCTCTGTGGAAGAGGTGGTGGCACATGTGGTGTCATGCGTAATGTGTCTCCTGATGTTTGCCATGACCAGCCACAGTGTTATTTTATGTGTCAATAGCAGCACCAGGTTCTCTGTGGAAGAGGTGGTGGCACATGTGGTGCCATGCGTAATGTGTCTCCTGATGTTTGCCATGACCAGCCACAGTGTTATTTTATGTGTCAATAGCAGCACCGGGTTCTCTGTGGAAGAGGTGGTGGCACATGTGGTGCCATGCGTAATGTGTCTCCTGATGTTTGCCATGACCAGCCACAGTGTTATTTTATGTGTCAATAGCAGCACCGGGTTCTCTGTGGAAGAGGTGGTGGCACATGTGGTGTCATGCGTAATGTGTCTCCTGATGTTTGCCATGACCAGCCACAGTGTTATTTTATGTGTCAATAGCAGCACCGGGTTCTCTGTGGAAGAGGTGGTGGCACATGTGGTGCCATGCGTAATGTGTCTCCTGATGTTTGCCATGACCAGCCACAGTGTTATTTTATGTGTCAATAGCAGCACCGGGTTCTCTGTGGAAGAGGTGGTGGCACATGTGGTGTCATGCGTAATGTGTCTCCTGATGTTTGCCATGACCAGCCACAGTGTTATTTTATGTGTCAATAGCAGCACCGGGTTCTCTGTGGAAGGGGTGGTGGCACATGTGGTGCCATGCGTAATGTGTCTCCTGATGTTTGCCATGACCAGCCACAGTGTTATTTTATGTGTCAATAGCAGCACCGGGTTCTATGTGGAAGAGGTGGTGGCACATGTGGTGTCATGCGTAATGTGTCTCCTGATGTTTGCCATGACCAGCCACAGTGTTATTTTATGTGTCAATATCAGCACCGGGTTCTCTGTGGAAGAGGTGGTGGCACATGTGGTGTCATGCGTAATGTGTCTCCTGATGTTTGCCATGACCAGCCACAGTGTTGTTTTATGTGTCAATAGCAGCACCGGGTTCTCTGTGGAAGGGGTGGTGGCACATGTGGTGCCATGCGTAATGTGTCTCCTGATGTTTGCCATGACCAGCCACAGTGTTATTTTATGTGTCAATAGCAGCACCGGGTTCTCTGTGGAAGAGGTGGTGGCACATGTGGTGTCATGCGTAATGTGTCTCCTGATGTTTGCCATGACCAGCCACAGTGTTATTTTATGTGTCAATAGCAGCACCGGGTTCTCTGTGGAAGAGGTGGTGGGACATGTGGTGTCATGCGTAATGTGTCTCCTGATGTTTGCCATGACCAGCCACAGTGTTATTTTATGTGTCAATTGCAGCACCGGGTTCTCTGTGGAAGGGGTGGTGGCACATAGTCCCAGCATTGACAGGTATAATGTCAAATGCACCCCTGAACAAGGTCCAGACCTGGTGATCTGTTAAATTATGGGGCCAGAAGCCCATACTGCAAATGCTATTGTCTGCCTAGTTATATTCTATTCCTTCCCTCTTATCACAGTATATGACAATTGTATTTATTTGTATTTATTGATATTTATAGAGTGCTTTTGCCAAAGCCCTGAACATTGAAAATTATGAGAAATAAATGGTACATAAATCAACAGTGTAAAGATGGAGAAGGGTAATTACAGTACAATACGTTTCAGTTAGCGGTAAGAGAAGAAAGAGAATGAACTTTAAGGTGAGTGCGAAAAATGGAGAGAGAGGGGGAAGAATGAATATGAAGAGGAAGAGAATTCCACTCTTTAGGGGCTCGTAATGAGAAAGAGCATAAGCGACAGTGAAGACAGGCGGGTTGGGGACAGAGAGTAGATGAAGATTTTGAGAACGAGGGGACAATGAGGGGAATAGAGGCAAGTCAAATCAGAGAGATAAGAAAGAGCGAGGCCATGGATACACTTAAAGACAGTGAGCAAGAAATGAACACATGGGCATGAGTTGAAGGGTAGAAGAGAATGAGCCAAAAGAGTGGGAGTAATGGGGGTACATGGAGATAGGAGGGACAGAAGACGAATAGCAGAATTAAGATGGCACAACGTGGGGTGAAATGGGAAGCAGGAAGTCCGGAAAGAACGCCTGAGCAGAAGTCAAGTCTAAAGAGGACAGAGGAAAGTGAATGGCTTCGAGGGAGAGATGAAAACGGCAGATGCGGGCAGTGGAAGCAATGTGATTGGAAAAATATAGGGAGGATTCAAAAGTAACACCATGATTTTACACACAGGAGGAGAATGGGAGAAAAGTAGGAAGGAAAAGAAGGGACTGAAAGGAAAGGACAAGAGAAGGGGAAGAGGAAAGGAAAAATAATAGTTGCATTTGTGTGGGGTTAAGGTGCAGAAAGTGAGCAGACATTCTTTAGACTGCACAGGCAGACACAGTTCCTTGTAAAGAGTCAGAGAAAGAGAAACATCAAAGGAATATCTGTCTGTCATCAGAATAGAACTGAGAAGAAAGTCTAGAGGAATCAACTGAAGGGGGATAGGATGGATAAAAAATAGAAGTGGGCCAAGTACAGAACCTCTATTGATACCATGCAGAATAGGGAGAGACACAGAATCTTGTCTAGCCCAGGAAACGGAGTAGAAACAGTCCAAAAGATAGGATTGAAACTATTGTTGAACAGTTCCAGAGAAACCAAGGGAGGTGAGGCAAAAGAAAAGAGTAAGATGGTTGGCCGTATCAAAGGCTGCAGAAAGGTCCAAGAAAATAAGAATGAGCATGAGACTATTGGCCTGGAAGCGCAGAGGTGTCCAGACTAATAATCTGCTTTGCTCCATTTTAATGTGTTGCTACTTCTACTGCCAAATTACAACAGTGCGGATGAGAATGGGATCAGAGCCCAAGCACCAAAGCATAATGGATTAGGGAGAAACAAAGACAAAACAAGAAGCAACATGACAGAAGATGGGGTGACAGTGGGTGATACTGTAAGGGTAAAGAACCCGAGACATGCCATGTGAGAAGGTCATGAGCGTGAGTTTGGGCACTGTCACCCTTGATCAGGGGTCTACAATTGTTTGTTGTACCAATGTTTTGAACTGCTACTCCCAACAGCCAACTAGCCAGCATAGTCAATGACTAGCGATTATGGGAGTCATAGTCCAAAACATCTAGAGAGCAGCAGACTTCGGACCACTGCCCTAGAGAGTGCTCGGACACGGGGAAGAGTAGGGTTGTAAAGACTGTGGACAGCCAAGCATTAGAACATTATTTGGTCATGCCAACGGGCTCTGTCATAAGAGAGAGCCCACAGATTCAACCCAACAGTGAGAACACTGTGCTGCAGCACCGGGGGCAAGGAGACCACGTGAGGAAGGATCGGAATTAGGTATGAGTGTTTGCCACCGACCCCAAACCTCCACAATTCCCTATCTTTCAGCCTCTAGTCCACCTTTTATGCTTCATAATGCTAAGGAGGTGGGGGGAGGGGGAATGTTATAATCTGTTACCCAATAGCCCAAACTGCAAACTTTGTTTCCTATTTAGTTATTTTGGAATGAGCTGGGAACTTTCTTTCCGGGATTCCAGGCTGTGATGCTAATGGAGAGTGTCTCTACAATTGCATGTGTTATTACATTTAGGGCCTAATTTACAAATTATTTTTACCAAGGGAAAGTCCCATTGAAAACATGTTTGTATATCGGGCCCTTATTCTGAGATTACACCACCATCCCAGTCTTGCCAGGGGATTGTGCCCATGCAATCTTAGGGTTGCGCCTCTATCTTTTTTGTCCTGAATTTGCCAGGCTTGATCACTCTGAAGTTGGCGGGTGGAAGGTTTTCCCACTGGGTGGGCCGGGCAGCTAATTTCGTTGATATGCCGGGCCCTTTACCCTCAAAGAGCTTTTCTGTGCACAAACACGTTGGGCCTTATTACTACCTCGGTGATGAGGTAACAAATGACAGTCATTCCGTTACTGCACTTCTAAGTTTGACCTTGAAGTGGAGGATGTACCTCCACTTTAGGAGGATGTACCTCCACTTTACGCCAAAAATCGGTGGAATTACCTTCAAAAATACCCATTCAGTCATAAGGCTCAGGAGGATAGCTCAGGGGGAACAGCAAGACGACATGGAGCAACACGGGTTCAATCCCCAGTCCAGTGCTTAGAAAGCTCTGGGTATTAAGTGCTTCATAAATAACCTATCATCATGAATGGATATTACAAATATTGCCCCTATCACATCAAATCATATGGACCTCACACATGGTGATTTTCACTGCCCTACTAGCCCTCGTAATCCCGTGGCAATGTCACGGGACCAAGTGATGGTATTGGTAAACGAGTCTGGCGCGTGTTCAGTTTAACTTGATAACTGGCCTCCTTGGAAGCTCGCGGAGTTCTGTCAGGACAGATGGAGTGTAGCTAACCTTTTCAGACCGAGGCGAAGTTTTGGAGTCTGGTTGTGCCCCCACTGATTTAAGTAGGGAACCTCAGATGGAGCCAGATATGTATTTCTCTCCCAATGGATCTAGGCAACAAGCTCTCCAAGGCAGTGCACTTGTTAGGAGTGTGCTAAGGCCATGATATAGAGACTGCGAGCGAGTTAAGCGACTGTTATCACAGCTGATCCATGCTACACCTTTTCTCACTTGGACCTAATTATGTTTGACTTTATCTCTTGACTTTATAACCTTCATGTGCTGCAAAATAGCATTGTGCCCGGAGAATGCCAGAACACGCTGCTTGCCTCCCCTCAAACCTGCCCAAATGAACCCTCCTCGGGCATGTGGAGAGGGAAAGCAGGAGGCTGCACTTGAAATGTCTCCAACCCTTTGCTGTGAGTCATATGCTCACTAAATGAACCTTCTGTTTTCAATGATGGAATGACACATGATTGATTCCTCGGTGATGCTTATGTCACGCAGTGAAGTGTGGGCACACAGCGAGGCACACCAGAGAACCACAAGCCAAGAGCAGATTTTTTTTTATTATCTAGAAATGTGCTTTTAAGGTGGCTAAAAAAAACATTTCCTTTGAAATTCTGAGATACCAAAAATGCTTTTAACCCATAAAAGTATGACAAGGAAAAGTGGGCTTATATTACAAAGCATGCGTGAAAATGATGCCATCTGGGCCGTGGCTGTGAATGCCACTTCACCCTGCCAAAGCCTTCTTAAGTGAGTACAAATGATCTTTCTCAAATGGCCATGACATGCGTGTTATGCCACTCGGCAGGCGTAATGCCTTCTGAGGGAATGACATTATACTTGAGCTGCGCTAAGTAGCCTGCAGGGCTAGTGCAAACGCAGCCGAGTCTGTTCGCTTATTTTTCCTCTCAAATTCTCCCCGAGACACAGAAGTGAGCAAGTGCTTTTGTTCTTGGACTGACAGCTGCTGCCGCGGAACGCCTGGCGTTTGAATGTTTTTGAGGAAGTGAACAGCTGCCTTCTATAGTTGTTGTTTCTTTTACTTCCCCACTCACCTCCCCTCTCCCTGCCCCCCACCTCCGCTGACTCTGCCGCGATCACCTTAGCTCTGCATCTGCAGTGACTGTTTTTTAATTTTTTTAATTAAGTGCATATGGTTGTAAGACCAACCTTTTACACTAGACATATACAATTACAATATAACAAAAGAATCATCATATTAAACATACAAAAGGTATAAAATACCTTTCACTAGAAAGCATGTAAAAAAAAGTGAAAGAGATACAAAGCCAGCATTATCATGTGCACAATAAAAGGGGAGGAGCCTCTAACATTTCTTTTGCCCGCAACCATATTTAATAAGCAGCTGAAGTCACCACCAGCGATTCAGCACCGTATACCATGCCGCAGAACTGATCAGACTTATGACTGAAAATTAGAGTAGCCTCCCTCGTAATTTGGTCTGAGGACATTACACATTGTAAGTATATGGCAGGAAGTTTCCACGTGTAGTTTACAAAGCCGGCAGAGCCGCTCCTCCCACGCTACTGCCTTCCAAGCTCCTATATACTCTAAAACTGGTAAAATGTCAAAACGTAAGTATAAGATAAAACAAATTAGTGCCAGAGTGCACAGCTTAATTAAATAACTATGACGAGTTTCTGTAAATATTCCCTGCTGTGTGTATAAAACGTATTTCTCTTTTTGGCCAGTTCGGCCAAAGACAGCACACGATCATAGGCCATCAACTTGGCACCCAATTTATTCAAAAACAAGGCCGTCTCAAACTCCGAAGGGCAAGGCGAGCCGATTGGCTGTTAACCATGCTCGCCCTGTACCAAATTCTTTGAGAGCAACGCTTCACGTGCCCAAGTGTCAAACTCAGAAGCATTCCACTGGCATCCTCAACAGTATTGATGTTGACCCTCAACTTACAGACTGCCATCTTCCATAAGGACATTGATGATTTCAACCTCCACTGGAACAACCTCAGAGAGGCCAAGTAATGAACGCAAACTGTTGGCCTCTAATTTATGTAACCACAGAACTGCCTTCTCAGGGAGTGCATCAAGAGCTTACAAGATGCCTAGTATAATAGAGATCTTGGGCCCCCGTAATCCGTTCCTGCACCCCACTACACTGCGTATGCGCAACCCTAAGTTAGATCAAAACCCTGTTTGCGTGCACACACCCCTAAATACAACATGCAACTTCAGCTCTGCGCAGGGATTCCTATACACAAATGTCTGTACACGTTCGGGTAGTGGATAGATCGAGAGCTTTGCGTGCGCATTTCCCCGACGAGAGGTTGCACGGTCAGATCCATGAATACGCTTGGTTGTGCGCATTTGTGGGCATGCAATGGACTGCCGGTGGTTTACATATTGGACAGGAACATAGCTTTTCTCGTGCTTTCAGTGCTTGCAGATTACATTTCATACACAGCATAGCCTGGTCACTCATGTCCACCGGGCAGATAGAGAGTGCAGAGTGCAAATCAGTAATAACTGGGTTTAATAACCAGGTTTACAAAAATGAAATCAATGCGACTACTATGTACTCCATTAGTTCATGTAGCATACGTTTTGGGGTCCTAAGATATTAAGGGATGTAAATCGCATTCGGCCAGTATGTCCAGCCACTCTCTGCCTCTTTTAGAAACCTTCACATTTTGCTCCCCCTGCATGGACCCGGATGGATGAGGTAAACAGTCTGCGTTGAAATCCCCAGTAAATATTATCCCACCTTTAAATGGCTGAGAGCACCACATTCTGAGGTCATCAGAGGCAATTAGTATTAATTAATCTGTAAAGTCCCCCCCAACTCCCCAGTGGATTATAAAGGGCGGTCAAAGTGCCTCTTGTGTTAGGTAACATAGCACATAGAAAATGATTGTGAGCTTTCACGTTGGGATAGGCACATAACAAAAGGTTAGACTTTGCTCCTATGCAGAGTCCCTCTTTAGGGCGACCCCTTAACAGGGGCTTAGACAAGAAACAATCAGGAATAGCCATCTAAATCAAAAGGAAAAGTTAACCAGTTCTCTTGCAAAAAGAACAAATATGTCTTTATAAATGTATCACTACCCCGGAGATTAGAGAGGAAAGAATGGTGTCCCCGGGTATTCCATGATAGGGCATTAACAAAGGAGTCAAAATCTGAGCAACCTGGTCAACACAATGATCTCATTAGATAAAACCAGTGCCCCAGTTCCTGACTACTTCTATATTAGATCCCTGCATAATTGATGTAAGAGAGGAGGGGTTGCTGATGTTTCTCGTACTCAGATACTGACTTGCAGCCGCTTGCTGATTAACCACTGACATGAACTGTGGCGCATTCGATCCAACTAGGGGCAGCGATGGTTGGAAAACCTGGACCCCATAACCCATCTCTTGCAACGCCCTGGCATTTTTGCAAATCCTTTCTACCACAACAGATGATACAAAAGAAGCCACATTAGTTATACTATTCAGAGTAGGCAATTCCAAGCTTTCAATCTCTTTTGAAGCGATACTACACACGTCAGAGATCTGGTGAAGCAGCTCAAGGAGCCAAGAGTGGTTCCGCAAGGGACTTGCAGCCATAGGATTTATCTCCACAAATGTAATCTATTTTCAGCCTGCAAGCCAGGATGTTTCTAGTGCATAATCCATGTTGCTGGTCAATTGTGCAGCTGCTGCACGAGTGAGCCAAAAGTCCCAATTAGAGCTTGCTCCTTCCTCTACAGTGGTAACAGGAGTGTCCAATGGTTGTGTGAGAAGCTCTGGGTTCATAGTAGGATCCACTTCTCTCTAAAGCTGTGCCTCTTGACCACTGTTTGTAGCCTGCAAGGTACAAAGACCCTGCTTTACATAAACAGAAGTGTCTATAGAATTTAGTTCAGCCATACCAGTGTTTCTTGCTTTAATTGCCTCACATTAAGTCGCCACTGGTTGTTTGCTTTTAAACATCTTGGGGCAATTGGCCTGTGTACCTATGTGAGGTTACTTGGGCGCCAGAGACTTTTTTTTCTCTTAGAGTAGCACCTGAAGACAAACAGGTATGGGTCCATAGAGCCATTCATCCAAGGGACCAGAAAAACGACTGGATAACCAACACACGCCTCCAACTGATGCTCGAGCCATAGCTATCTTGATTGTCCCTAGGCTCCAAATGCTTAAGGTGGAAACCCAAAGTGAGCTGCTTATCCAATGATGTAGCTAGTTGCCGCTTTCACAGTAGGCTTCCGTTTTCATCGTATTCGTGTTTGCTTGTGGCCTCTGACAGAAGCATGTTTTTGTTGGGGGGCTGGGGTGCAGGTTCAGTATTATCCATACCTTTTCCTGGTCTGGATAGTCACCCAGGTGCGTGGCTTTAATTTGGTGCTCCTTACCAATGCTCTTAAGCTGTTTGAGTAGGACTGTGGCGCGGGCATTGTCTTCAATAATCAAAAAGGAACATCTCTGTGCTGGTTTCCCGCTCCACCTGTCCACTCGTAGTATTTGCACTATTTGTTATGATGCTGTCAACCACTGGAGCTAATATTCTTCTCAAGATGGCTTGTTCTTGCGCAATTGATGTCATAGACCAAATACTACATCTATAGTAATGGCAATCGAGTTCAAATTAGGATTGAAGGAAGGTGCCTCTTGTGACGAATATTATGAGGCCGATGATGCGCTATCTTGAAATCTTGCCGTCAAGCAAGCCCTCCAAATCCGAAGTAGCAGAGATATTAGTACAAGCAATATTGTCTGCTAGAAGTTCCAAAGATGGGCAAGGTGCAGGACTATTTTGCTTATCATTAGATCTTTGTAACTTTATACATGGGTTTAGCAAAGAGTGATTGTTATCAAAGCCCAGAGAGATCACGGGGGAGCTAGCCAGTACTGATGCCGCTTCAATTGATTGAGCGCAGATGACAGGCATCTGGGCAACCGAAGGGGCGCAGTATCCTGTGATTTTCCCTCTCTCCGGTCTGCCCGCTTTCACGGATGCTGCCATGTTCTGAGGCTTTTTTGGGAGGCCCCCCTGTTTCAGTTGCCCCTGTTTGGTCCCTGATCGCAGTGACGGTTGAATCCGAAGCACAGAGTTGTGTGACAGCGGCAGCTTCACCGCCAGAATTCTTGTGGGGCAGACCATTTACTTTTCACTTCGGTCCGAAATCTCAGAGCCGAGCCTATGCACTGCATCACTCTCGATATCCGGGTGTGCAGATGAGTGCTACCGGCTTCTCTCCTCCGATTACCGACGCTTAGGCAAAAAGTCCAAAGAAGCTGCAACAGTTACTGTGCTTCTAGTATTTTTATAACTACAATATTGGACTGTTGATACAAAGTACTTAAGAGGCACCTAAGAGTGTCCCGGAGACAGCAACACAAATGGCAGCAATTGGCAGTGTGAATATCAAATGCAGAGTCAATGCGCACTGCGCAGGCGCTCAGTATTGCAGCTTACCGATCCTTCTCCAGTGATTCTTACTTCTGCTGAACATCGATTTAATGC
Source organism: Ambystoma mexicanum (assembly GCF_040938575.1). Classification (NCBI taxonomy): domain Eukaryota; kingdom Metazoa; phylum Chordata; class Amphibia; order Caudata; family Ambystomatidae; genus Ambystoma; species Ambystoma mexicanum. The sequence continues at coordinate 912,222,319 of NC_090939.1, read as the reverse complement.
GACGGGAATTACTGGTACGGTCTTGGTCCCACTCCATCCCACCACAGACCACCAAAGACGACTTCCTCACGACCCCGCCCAGCGCGCCACACTGAAGTGTGGCTTTTATGTTGTATCCTGGTCTGTTTGCCAAAACGTAGCTCCTCGCCACTACAGCAATTGAAGAAAGACTCTTCTCACAACCAAAGACCACTCCCTCAGCACTCCGTTCCAGTGTCTATTACCATGATTCTTAAACCCTCGCCTTCATGAACCCTCACACTTTTTGTTCAATTAGTGATAAATACCACACCATGGCCAACAGTGTTCAATTTGTTTATGATAAAAAGATCCTGAATCATGGAATTTCTTTACACGTGCAAAGTGACTTTGCACTGGTGCAAACTGACTTTGCCCATGAATTAGCCCCATTTAGCACAGTGCAACAAGTAATTATGCAGTGCATATTTTTCACTGCTGAAATGCACTTTGTACCGCTCTGTGAATCAGGGTGTTTGTTGGCAGTGTAAAGTCACTTAACACCGCTCTAAAAATTCCATAAATCAGGCACAAATACTTGCATGCACCTGTTGCCTTTTTTTCCCCACAAAGATTTATTGACGTAATTATTGAACTTGTAACAGTTTCACTGCAGATGTGTAATGGTATCACATATTTCAGATAACTATTGGAGTCAAAGGTCACACTTTAGGCCCTGCCTCTGACATGGGTCACGCCTGCACATCGCAAGTTCGTATCTCAGCAGGCTTTTCACTCAGCACTTGAATCTTTAGAGGCTGGTAAATTCAGTACTGTTGAATTGCATCATAAAAGTAGCTTTCATTAGTGGTTACGAGTGCGAGAAATCTGGCAATAACAACATTACATTTTTGTTTTTTAAATATATGTTTGTCTTCTTTTGAGGACCGCTTGTTTATATATTTTACTATGTCCTTAGTTGGCTCTCAAGCCGAGCACAGAACTCGTACATTTCCACATTGTTTTATGGTGTCACCAGGGTTGACCGTGCGTACCATTGGACAGCCGAAGATGGGTTCCTATGATCATACGACCCTGAGATTAATGCGAGGCCCGCGCACACCCTATTATGCGCTGGACACACTCTTGAACCTGCACCACGTGCCCGTGAGTGATTCCTAGTGCTGAGTGAATCATGTATCACGTCACGCAACCTCCTCTCTTTTAAGGATATATGTGATAATATCGACAAAATGACTGTGAAGCCGAAATACCGAATTATTTATTTTCTTTTACCCCATTTCACTGCATATATATGCCGTGGGATACCCCCCACAGCCTTCCCCATGCCCCTCCACATTTTATATTAAGTTAACACATCCCCCCACATGATCTATGTGATCACTGTGCTGCCCGTAATGTCAACCACAAATATGTCGACCTCCATTACGGCACAGTGATCACATAGATCACCCGTCGCCCGAATTCCCCTACCCACCCCCCCAACACACTTACCGTCTTAGTGGTACAGAAGTGTGCCACCGACTCGCCTCTATCCCCTGCGGCGTCAGTTCCCACCGACTTAAGCGGGTGGCTGGCGCTGTAGGGTCCTTTTTTTCTTTCTTAAACTATGTCCCCCGCTCTCCATGTAACGAAAGCGGGGATACCCCTGCAACCCCCAACACCCATTACACCGACTGAGGAGAGCGGGGGACACCCAGAAGACCCCACTCACCTTAGTCTGTGAAATGGAAATCGGGATTTTGGGACTGCGCAAAGGCGCATTTTTCGTACCAGGCGCATTAATGGTACAATTTCCCCCCGTACATATATACGCAGTGAAATGGGGCTGTCAAAATTCAGTATTTTTGGCTTCGCAGTGATGGTCTGGGATATTTAGGGGTGATTTAAGATTCCATAGAAGACTTTAGGCTTAAGCCTCAGCAAGACAGTGCAATTTTACCGTTAGAGAGGAGATGGATTTCTATACAGGGCTGGGCTCAATATGGAGCAGCCTTGACTTGCCTGCCTGCCTCTCTGCCTACTTGATATGCATATGACATTTGGTGGGGGGAGGAGTTACCTCCACTTCCTTACCAATTGTCTGTGATGAAGGAGATAGACCTTGTTCTGCTAGTAACATGAATTACAAATCGAAGAGAGTTGTCAATATTGACTAAGAAGCCGGTCATATAAAACATGTAACTGGAAACTGCTTCATGGACTTTCCTTTTTTTTTTAAATATATTTTTATTTTACTTTAAGGTCAAACAAACACACTACAACTGTTTCAAAACATAGAAAGCATCATATTTCAACACATTTTCAAACTCCCCAACTCCCCCCTCCCCCTTTAAACTAGAGCCAGTTCTCACATATCATTTACGGGAACATCAATGGGTGGCACAATACCTAGACTGCCATCAACCGGGTCCTCTGTTTCATTGTCACCCTGGTGAGGGTTTGCCAACGAGGCCACCAATTGCCGCCAGGCCAACAAGGGCCCTACTTCTTCTTCGCCCCCCCCTGGTGACCGCTTCAAACCAGACTACGGATTCAGCTATTGCCCATCTCAAGAGGTCTGTCCACCACAACTCCACCCTAGGTCTATGGGCCGCCTTCCAGCCCATGGCGATCCTACGTTTGGCCAAGACACAGGCCATATCCTTCATCTTGCTTATGTGTTTCAAATGCCGGGGTCCAGGGAATAGTCCAAGCAAGATGACCAGGCCGATTCCACGTCCAGCACCACCCCCCCACCAGCCAGTTTCGTCTTGACCTCGTTCCAAAATCTATGCACCTCCGGGCAAGCCCAAAACATGTGTAGCAGTCCCGCGTTCCCCTCCCCACACTTGGGGCATTGCTGTATAGCTGATCCCCCAAACTTTGCAATCTTCCCGGGGGTTAAATAAGCCCTGTGGGTAACATACAACTGAAGCTGTTGGAATCTCACGTTACGGGACACCTTTTTATGGTACCTCTGGGCCCGTTCCCACTGCCCATCCGTCATGGGTCCTCCCACCTCCTCCTCCCAATCTTGTCTCAATTGGAGCAACTCCTTCCCTGACCTTGCCCGCAGGAGCTCATATATCCTCGATATTTCGTGCCCGCCCTCCGATACATCATACATGGTTTCCAGGGAGGCATCTGGATCCTCCGTGAGCACTGTCTCCGGCCATCTTTCTCTAGTCTTTTTCACCAGCCTAGTGTAGGTTATATATTGGCCACCATGTACTCCCGTCTCTTCCTGCAGCCGCTGAAAGTCCACCACCTCCCCTTCCTTTCATGGACTTTCCTTACTATTGGGCACAACTTGTAATTTCACTTTTTTGAGCCAAGAATGCCAAGAGATGCTCATTTACCAGGTTTCACTGGACACTAATATATGCACCACTATCTTCCAGGAAATTCCTGTGGACCCTTATTCCTATGGCCTTGGGGAATGAATGCTTCTTTGATGACGCAGAAGGCAGGATTTGAGTGGTGGGGCTTGGGTTCCACTGAACACTGTTGGACTGAGGAGTGACCTAATACTTACTGGATAGCTCATGGTCAGATGCCCACCTCTGACATGGGGCCAGCATGAAGTGTGCATGCTTAAACTAAAGTCCAAGTCCTACCGAGCCCTTCATCTTTAATGACCACTTATGTTTAAATTGGGGTAGGAAATGTAACACACCTAGCTAGATTGTCAGGGTACAAAATGTACCATATTTAGATAGATGGTGGGGGTAGGAAATAAACCACACTTGGAGGGATTGTTGGGGGTGAGAAATATACCACACTTTGATGCCATGTGGGGGGTAGGAAATGTACCAATGTAGTACAATTGGATGGATTGTTGGTGGTAAGAAATGTACCAATGGATATATTGTAGGGGGTAGGATATGTTCCACACTTAGATGGATTGTTGGGGGTTGGAAATGTACCACAGGTAGATCGATAGTGGGTTTAGGAAATATAACACACAGATTCTGGGGGTAGAAAATGTACCACACTTAGATAGATTGTGGGGGTAGGAATTGTGCCTCACTTAGATATATTTATTAATGGCCTCATTACAAGTCTGGTGGTAACCCGCTGGTAGCACCAGCGGGTTGCCAACGGACTGAAACACTGTATCTGCCGCCAGATATCCCGGTGCCACCGGGACATTACGGGTCCCGGCAGCCCAGGATATCAGGCGATGGAGCCCCATGGGAGTGGGGATACAGAAGGTTTGGCACCGTTGCTAACAATGCCAGTGCGTCAGACCTGCCAGGCACACAGGCCCAGGAAAGCAGGGTTGTAGTCTGCTGGTCCAGAAAGGATGCTGGTACGTTGCTACCGGCACCCTTATTTCCAGACCGGCACATTTTTAATGAGGCCCATGTGTGGGTTGGAAATATGCTGCACTTAGATGGATTATTGGGGTACGAAATGTACCACACTTGGATGGATTGTTGTGGTAGGAAATATACCACACTTAGATGCATTGTTGGGGGTAGGAAATGTACCACAATTAGATGGATTGTTTGGGGTAGGAAATGTGTTGCTTCTAAATAAGCTTACTAAAAACCCACCATTCTGCATGCCCTCAAAGTTGTAACTAAACACAACCATACCTCTACCGCACCACAATTTGCATGCACTTCACAACACCCAACACAAAACCATGCCATACATACACAATCATATGGTTTAGGTTGAAATGCTCTAAAAAAAAAGGTCGAAATGACCAAAAGTTCAAAAAATGCTACCACCAAAGGATCGAACACCAAAAGTTCGATCCTTTGGTGGTAGCATTTAATAAAAACGGGCTGTGGGGGTCCGTGTAAAAAAAAAAAAGACAAAAAAAAAGAAAAAATAGGCAAACGGGGGCTGCGGGGGTGTCCCCCGCATTGCCCCGCTCACTATATTTCATGGTATAGTGAGCGGGGGCTGCGGGACACCCCCGCAGCCTTCTGTTAAAAAAAAGAGAAGAAAAGGACCCTGCAGCGCCGGTTCCCTTTCACAGAAGTGAAAGGGAACCTGCGCTGCAGGAACCAGCGTGAAGATGAAGGTAAGTGGGGTTTGTGTATGTTGGGGTGTGGGTCGGGGTGTGCTCGGGGTGTGGGTGGGGGGGTGTTGTGTGTGTGTTTGCAAATTATCGCGGCTGTAATGTCCGAAAACAAAGTGTTCGAACTTTTGGTTATTCGAACACTTTGGTTTTGGTCATTTCAGCCTCGATAATAATAATAATAATAATAATTAGGCTTTTATATAGCGCTACAAACCCTCAGGTATCTGAGCGCTGCTTATTATTACCCACGGTGTGTGGTGCTCATTTATCGACCTCGGAAGGATGAAAGGCTGAGTTTGGCCCCGCCGGGATTCGAACCTGCGTTAACAGGCTCTGCACGGGTGTCAAAGCGGGCGCTCTACTCGCTGTGCCACTTGACCGGCTTAATTTTAGCTTCGGCCAAATCACTGGGATTCTAATCATACATCAACAACACATGCTTGGTAGGATTTTGCAAAGGAGAACTCAATCCCTTTTGAAAAGACAATTCTCAAAACTCTTGGAAGGGCCTTGCAGTAAATATATTGCAGCAGTCGCAGACAGCTGTGCCACCCACTACTTTACGCATACTGTGTGTGTTCATCTCAGCTTATTGTGAGCCGCTTCTTTTCAAGGTGTGATAGATTCAAAGACTGTTCCTGCACATGCATGGTGACCTGTGTAAGAACTTCATTTTTAAAGTTACAGAAGAACAAAATATCCACCTGTGAGGTAAAAGGTCATAAACAGTGATCTTTTTGGAGCATTTGTTAACCTTTTATATTATTCATGACTTTTGCCTGCAGCACTCAAAACCCAAAAGTTTACAGTTTTGAAAATGCATTACTGTCCACTCCAGATACTACCACCTCTAAGACTATATGGTCTTTAACAAGTGGGGTCTCACAAATCCCTCTCACCTTCTACACAGTTCATTGTACCCCTCCCTTATCTGTGCCAGCTGTTTGATCAATTTCAGGGATCCGCAGCATGCCTTTTCCCAGTAGGACCATCTACAGGACACCTTTCCAAAAATCAACTGCAGGATACGGCACATGGACATTCTTCCTCCAAGGTCTGTGTGGCATATGGTAGTGGCTCACCTACCTGGGATTTCCAGAAGGCATACTGTGCCAGTACCGGTTATCCCCAGTGTGACTGGGATCTCTGAGGTGAATCACTATCCAGAGTTTCCGTCCACGGACAATCCCCCAAAAGATGAATTTGGTGACCACTGCTGATGATCCGCGACCAAAAAATTTGAATGGATATAGAATGTTGATTGTTGCTCAAGCCTCTAGTCCTCAACGCGTTCCTCCATAAAACGGAAGTGACTGCAACTTTCTCCTGTTCGATGCATGGCAGAAGACCCCACGCTGATAATGCTATGTAAAAGCCCTGTTAAAGAAGATACAAGACTTTTTAAATCATCCTCATTGACAAGGTCTTTGCAGTACCTTTGGAAAATGGACTTCTTAATTCCAGGATGAGATCAGGTCTGGTGATCCAGTGTCTTTTCTCAATGGAACAACCTCTCAACAGCCACAACCATGTGGTATATATCCTTTGAGTTATGACAGAGGGGCAAAAGCTGACAGAGCTAGTGACCAGCAACCGGTTAGACATCCCTAACTAAAAATGTGTTGCTGCCCTAATTTCCCCAAAGTCATGTCTCCAAAGGAGAGGAAGGTCTGAAATATCCCGCAGCAAACTGGATAGAACAATTTGTCCTTATTCCGGCACTTTTGCCCGAACCCCTTTATCTTCTCCATGTAAGGGTAGCCACAGCTTCAGAGTTCACAGCCACCGGAGTTCCATAACTGCCCCTGAACCTGGAAGCAATCATTAGACAACATAATGATGAATCCATCAGAATCAACACAAGATTAAGTGGTTAATGTGCAAAGTTTTGACAACTAGGCCGGGTGACAGCCAAATGGTCCCGGCTGCATGGCTGAGTCTGATTTTTGCTCAAACCCATCTTGACTGGCAATTCATCCTATGTTGGCACTCGATTCACACACAGGGCCATGCGTTTCAGAGGCACAGCCAGGCAAAAAGACCAAAGAAGAGCCATTCTGCCCATTCTAAGCACCATTATGACCCTCTGCTGCTAAACAAATCGGACATTGCTTGGCTGAAACCTTGGTTTCTGAGGTACTGAGAATACTGCACTGGACTTTTGGGACACCCCCTTCATAGCATGTAGACCAGACATCTTCCAGAGAGGCCTTGGACTTATGTGACCTTGCCATTGACCCTGACCATAATGGCTATTCTTGAACACAGTAACCTACAGTATTGGTGGTTTCATCATGTGGTCATACAGTTACATATATATACATGTATGTACCCAAAGTGTGTTCCTCTGATATGAAGTATGTCAGGCATACTATTGTATGTAAAGTCCATACTTAGTATAGTGATTCATCTAATCATATAATTACACTCTTGTGACGTAAGCCTGACTGCTCGGCACACGCTACCAAAAGGTTAGTAAGCACAGCAAAATACAAAGTTTGACTAGGTTGGCAACAGATCTCAGCCTTTAACTAACTTGGAGGAAAATCAAAAGGGCACATACTCTAGCTACAACATGGATCCATATCCTCATGTAGAAACTGTGCTCATCTCATGAGTATTATGGCAGACATCTTTCCTTTCTATTGATGGACATGAATCATTTTATGATGTGACTCTATCTAGGGTTAAGCTAATATGGAATCACATGACTTGCCTTATTTTTTGGATATGTCTGCTGAAAAGCCATGTATCATCGGACTCTCATGAAATTCAGAGACAAAAACGCACTGTATGCTGAGAAAAGAGTGGGCGCTATGATTACTCATGTGTAAGTATGCCTATGCTTATTATGAGCGGGCGGCATTAGCAAACGTTTTGGCATACCTGACCTCTTTGGTATCCTGTGCTGTGACGGCGAGTAATCAGATCAGAGTCCATGTGTAAGGCTCATCTTTCAGGAATGTACAGAATGCCTTTATAAGAACCACATGGTTACCACTGCCCAAAGTTGCATTAAGCCCTAGCTTTCCGTTGATACATTCCTTTTTTTGGAACATTCTGTATGGTCGGTCTTAAAACAACCAGGGTGCTATTATCATGCTATTGTTATCATATAGTCACAGTAGTATTTTATCAGCCAGTTCCATCATTGTCATTGATTCGATCATGTCACATTCAGAAACTTACTTAGCTGCATGTAAATGAATTCATGCATTGGTAATTGGCAGGTCTGTGTTTCAGTCGACTAATGCATCCTCTTCAGGAGCCTGTGTTTGATTTGATGGTCACAGGTTCAAATCCCGGTAGGTCCACTCAGTTCTTTATTCTTCCAATGTCGATAAAATGAGTACAATTGAATTGTGTAACAATAAACATATGTTATCTGCCAATAGTGCCAACATACCCCTCTAGATGTGAACATGTGCTCTACAAATACACCTTGTGACTAAAACGCTCACTTTGCAACACAGGGTTGTTTATGTTGCTTTTCAGAAACTCAGTGAATATCAAGTTTCAATTTCCAAAATCATCTGGAGCTGAAGATTTAGACAGGCCAAATGTATCAATAATTGGCAGCACTCTGTTATTGAAATACATGAACATGTATTCTTTCTTTTCAAATAATGGATTCATTGCTTGCTGGCTAGAAAGAAAGATATTTTAATAGCGAGTCTGCTATAGCTGCCAGTGGCCCAGGTATAAATAGCTAAACAGATGGTAGTGGTCAAAGTGAGGGGGAGCGGGTGGGAGCGGTGCGCCTCTACTTTTTAAGTTTTACTGTTCCTATACTTCTGTTTGAAAAGGAAACCATTCCGGAATGGTCTACTTTAATACAGAAGTGTAGGAGGAAGATGAAACGTGCACTTCTGTGCACTGCACTGAACATTCCCTTAAACAGCAGGTGTTTTTATTTGGGGGTGTGGATTTTGCAAGGGAGGTGGTGTGGCGATAGGGTTTGTGGGGAGGGGGGGGCAAGCCTGCAGGGAACATAGCTCCACTACTTCTTTTCATACACTTTTACCACTGCTAGATGGCCGGGTGAATGAAAAATAGCAGATGTTTTGGAAACTGGCATAGCAACAGCCAATCTGGACCATAGAAAGAGAGGGAACCAAAAAAAATAGGAAGCAAATCAGACAATTAGATTTATTGATAGGCTGGAAGATATTAGGATCAATGTGATTATGCCAGAACTATCATGCTGGCAGTAAAACCAGCAGCTGCAGAATTCCTTTCTTTTCTTTTTTACATAGGGTACCCCTTGCACCTCTTTTACCCCATACATCCCTAATATATAACCCCTATTACTTCCCGTACAAATATTTGTTATTGATTATCTTATAAAGATCTTATCAGAATCCCATAAGATGTTACATAAATTCTACTTCAAACTTACAGGAATTTATACGAATTCAATATGTATTGTGGCATCATACAAGTTCTTATGACGTTCTTAATATTGTTCGCAAAATCCCACTAGTTTCTCACAAGTCCTTATAATGTTATGTTATGTTATTACATTTGTACAGCGCACGGTCGGTCGTCCGGAGGCATCATGGTGCTAGAGAGGAAGGAACGTGAACCATAGGCCAACCCACAGCAATCGACTAAAACAAATTCGTTTTCAGAGCCTTTCTGAAAGCCAGATGATTAGGCAGTTTTTTTACGGCCAAAGAAAGATCATCCCATAGTTTTTCGTCGACTATCGAGAAAGCGTGTCCACCAATCCATGAACGGCGAACGAGAGGCACATAAAGCAGACCAGCCGAGGCAGAGCGCAGCGAGCGCCTTGGATTGTAGCGGGAAAATTAAAAATTTAGACCGGAGGTATTCTGCGCCCTGATCGTGGAGTGCCCGATGGACAATGCAATCTACTTAGAAGAATCTTATAAGGTGTTCCTGTATGAGCACCCATATTTTATGGCAAACTAAATGGGAATGCCACTGCCAATGTTTGTAATGCTGGCATTCGAACACCAGTGTGGAGCTCTGCAACAAAGGCGTTCGTTTATAGACTGATAAACAGGCAAATTACTGGGAATACGTTTTACAGATTAATACAGTGATCCCCAACATGTAGCTCAGGAGCAACATGTTGCTCACGGAACCATAAATTGTTGATTACCAGTTGCTCTTTGCCATGGTGTGGAGGCATAGAAGGAGGTACTGAAAGGATGAGAGTTCAGTAGCAGTATAGGCAGGACAGAGTCCTGGACTGTACGAGAATGTTGGCCAATGAGCCTGCTGTGGTTCCAGCTGGCTTATTTTGAAATGAGTCTGACTGTCTGGACCAATATGTGCTCCACAAAATACAAATAAACAATCAGTGTTTCACAAATAAATTCTAAGACGAATGACTAATCACTAGTCAATTAATTAATTTCACTTGACATTTGGTCTTCTTCAAGGCCAGTAATACTGTCCAGAGTTGAAAATGAAATGTGCAGAATAACATAAAATGGACCGTGTTTCCAATGTTGATGAACCACTGTATGCGCTCATTCAAACAAAACTCTAACCTGATAAGATACTCTGTCCCCAAAAATATTGGATGAAAGTCTCAGTAACTTCTGTGGTGTATGTTTCAGTACCATCATAATAAGATGCACTCATGCATACTGAGTGGTTTGGACTCCGTCTTCCCCCATTGAGTTATGAATGGTGTGACACGTTGTGATGCTGGAAATGCATTGGACGGACAGGTGCTCCCTGTCCTTGTCCTGTAGTCCTTTTTCATGTGTGTTCTGTATTGTTTTCTGCCCAGGGGTCCATATGGGACTCCTGGCAGTGCAGCTCTTCCTGTTTTTGTTTTGGTATACATACCCATGGGATACCCTTATGGCACCCATGGGTGGGGGTGCAACCCTGTGCCCCTAGTGTATGTTTTTGGGCACCTTTGTGTGGGCCACAGAGCAGGGTATGGGCTGGTGGCAGCTCCATGCTGAATTTGACAGGTGCTCTGAGTATCCTCCATTTTGCGATAGCCAGGCCCTGCCATTGGAATCAGTTGATTCCTGATAGAAAACAAGACGGCCCCTGTGGCCTCTTGCTTTCTATTGCCTGTTACCTTGTGTTCCCAAAGTCCTGGGAAGCCCTGGCTCTGTCCCTTCCCCCTGACTGGCTGTTGGGTGGAAGTTCCATATATGGTGTTGTTGTGAAGTCTAGGCCAGACTGGCTGGAGCCTTCCCAGTGAATGTATGTTGTGTGTACACCCTGTGGGTGGGACCTGGGTGAATGGAGTGTGTGACCAATATGCACTTCTTGTTGTGGATGTCTGGTTTCTGGTGTTTGACACAATGACTGAGAAAGTCCTGCCCGAAACTGGTATGAATGCAGTGTGTAGTGTTGAATGGCTGGATACTTGTCCCAATACACATTCCTTGTGGTGAGTGTCTGAAAGGGAGGAGTATGGCCTGAATGCCCTATATGCCTGATTGGCTGACTGACTGCATGAATGCCCTTCTGTATGATTGGCTGCTGAGTGTGACCCAGCAGTGTGGATGAGAGACAGAATAGTAAATCTCGGGACCTCTCACCACTGGAAATTGTTCAGAAGCTGAAGTTGAAACTGATGCGTAACCTCGAAGCCGAGCCTGAAGAAGAAGGTTGAGTGCTGTCTCCCTTCGTCGAAATCTGAAAGCCAAAAGCCGTCGAGATTGATCCAAGAGAGGACCTGGTTAGGCGTCCTCTTCCCGTGCTCTGAGAGACCATTGAGCAACGCTAACCTTCGGTTAAGCGGCCTGGAAGTCAGACCCTCGAACGGCTGCTGACCGGAGACTGGGACTGCCAAGGAGGATGAAGATCAGCACCGGACATTCCATCCACCATCGTCGACCAGGGTTTGCAAGTCTGCTGTAACCGCTGGAGGCCCATCGAAGCCGTGTTGCCCAGAAGAGGGGACCGCTTGATGCCGTGCCGCCGATGACCGGAGCCGCACGCTCCTTCGCCTAAGACTTTTGATTCACGGACACGCTCGTCCGCACCGCCACCTGCCTTAACCCGCCGGAGAAGACCAGGCTGTTGACGCACCGAGGAGCATCCGCCGGTGGGATTCCCACCACCCAACAACTGACGAGACACCAGACGACTCAACGCCCTTGCTGGGCCAAGTTCTTCATAAACCTTTGTGGTCCAGAACTATGGATAATCGAGGTGCCCCACGTGCCTCTTCCTTGCAGGACGCCTTTGCTTCGTCGAAGACGAGCACCACTGGAATGGATCGAAGCTGCCGCCTCGACGCCAAGTTCACTTTCTTTGTGGGATCTCAACGATCCATGGCTCATGCTTTAAAGGGAGCTGCTCAAGAAGGATCCGTTGACTACCCAATGTCGAACTCTGCTATTGCTGGTACATTGGGGTGGTAGAAAACTTATAGAAGGAAATAAGACCTATATAACAATATATGGACTGGGCTTGTAATATATCTTTACTTCACAGGTTGCCCAGTTGGGGGGGATCTCTACACAGAACTGTGTCTAGTGGTAGGGGCCAGCATTCTGCCAATTGTTCTAACCAACTGCTTTCCTCCTATGTCTATTGTTGGTTACCTTTATTAAGTGATCCGTGTGGCATTTAACCAGAGTATAGTTGATGCACTTTAATGAGATCTGATAATAATTGTGGTACCACTTTAGAACTGTATATATCTGCCATTATAGATTAACTACGCACAAATTGAGTTATTGAGATTGTATATAACCTTGAATATTTATTATATAAAGACTGTGTTTTAACTGTTACAGTATGTGGACATTCCTTTCTGGGGGCTTGGGCACTATACTGAGAAGTTAGGCCTTGATTTCTCGACTACGTTACCAATAACAGAGAATCTTGGCTGGGGTCCTCTGTGCCTCTGCTCTACCATATAGAGAACAGAAGTACAGACACCCCCCTCCAGTCTTTACACACGTGTTTGCCTATTTTTATGCATGCAAGATTTGAGTTTGTTGACACCATGCAAATTATTTTTTGGTAAATTTCCTTGTTATGGCAGTGTCATTGTTAAAACCCTGTCATCTTCGGATATTTTGCCCAGCAGACAAATGTATTAATTAGCAAATTAATAGAACCATGTTTGTGTCCTAAAGAAAATGGTCATATTCTGTTCCTTTGTACAGTTCAGAGCATAATGGACAAATAACATGGTTGGAAATTTAGGGGAGCTGGGAGCTATTTAGCTTCTGGTTCTAGCAGGTTAGCATGAAACCAACAGCTACCAGAGCTACCTCTGGCTCCTAGGCCCAACTGGTGCCTTCCAAACATGTAAAGTGACATTAACTTTGAGTACTTGAGAATGTTAATAAAGAACTAGAACACATCTAATAGACATTAAAACACAATAGATCATAGAAAATGGACACAACATTAAAGGGGCATCTCTGGTAGCTTCTGTTTCCCCTGTGATAGCTCCTGCCTACTGGGTAATGCCTGACACCCAGGAGCTGGTTTTAGCTCCTGCTCATTGAATCTCAATTTCGAACCCTAAAATAAGTGCCATGCATACCCAACTTTCCTTTTTAAATAATTTGTATACACTGCTTATTTTTGTACAACAGAGGTTTGTGTTTGATGCCACCATGCATTATCTTTATCTTAGATATTAATTTGAGTGTCACCTATATTTATTATTACATGGTGTCGAAGTGGAACAATGGTTGTTTGATGTTCTGCCCATCTGCCACATGGATAATGGGCAGATAAGGTAAATGCAAGTCACATTTTTCATAATTAATTTAACCTATAGTCAAATCCAATTAAGTTACTGTTAATAAGTTTAAATGAACATGCCAATGAATCCAAAAACTTAACACCACCACATCCCTCTATGAAGTCTTCATCAAATGCTCAAAGTTTTAATCAATCTTTGCCACTAAGTCCTGTGGAAAATCTTTTTGGGGCAGAGAAACGAGGCTCCAAATCCTTCAGAAAAGTATTATTTGTATTCCCAACCACTTTTTCACCAATGTAACAAGCCACTAAAGATCCCAAAAAATCCCTGGGCAGAATCCCAAAGTGCATATGGAAATCAGTACTCCATTTGTGACCAATTTTACTTTACAAACATTTGCATTGCATGCCTTAAAGATATTTAGCTCAAGAACCTGAAACCCCTGGTAATGTTTGTTTAGTCTATATTATTTAACACCATGACTGGTCCTATGTATCTAAATGGTACTACTGGCAATCAATATCCTCAACATTTCCTGTAAACAACCACTTAATGGCAAATTAAATTAAAGGCCATGCTAATTTCCTTTACTGGAATTGCATGTGTCCTAGATAACTATTTAGTACTGCAAATTAAAATGTTCTATACGTTTACTACATTTCTAATTTTTTTTGCAATCTTTTGTTGGCCAACTAAGCGCTGATATGTTTTGTCGAAAAATGGATGTTGCTCAACATTTCATTTGATATGCAAATTTTGCTCATTGCGCACAATATTTTGGGGACCACTGGATTAATAGGTAGACAAGTTGAGGGATGTATTGATCGTCAGATACAGTAGGTAGGAAGCCAATTAAATTGATTGGTAGTAAACAAGCAGCCTGATTACCGAAAAGGCAGATAGCGTGGTAGACAGACACACAAGCAAACATTTGAATCAAACTGGTTGACAGATTGGTTGTTAAGTAGACAGGCAGAGAAACAGATTTCATAATAAGTCAGTAGGCAAAATATGCAGCAACAGTTTAATGCCGCTCGAATACAGATTGCAAGAAACACATGACAGCCACAGAAAGTACAGAATGTAGACAAACCATGGAGTGACTTTAACAGCCCTTCGCTCAATCCAATAGAAATTCCTTCTTCCTTCTGGCCACTGGTCACGTGCTTATAAGTTCGGTGAGTGAGCTTCTCTTAATATATGCAGTGTTTCATAGCATGTGTTGTCTTTAGTGTCTGCTTTCTTTGCAATGTTGTTTTCTGTAGATTATTTTTATGCCACTAGTTATTTCAAAAAGCCATATTTAATGTGTCATAAATGGGTGGGAAGTCCACTGCTTTGAGAATGAGTCAGGAAATGGTATTCTTTTCCTCAATTTCCCTTTGATTATTTGTTTTGTCTTTCTCGTTATAACTGTTTTCTTTTCGGTGGTGCACAGCATTCAGCTGTTGGCAACATTATGGTTGCTGTGTTAAGTACTGCCTAAGTTACAAGTAGACATACAAAGGTCAGAGTACAGTGTTCTTCAAGTATGAATTCGGGAGAAATGAGTGTCACTCACGTGGACATTTGTGCTTTTATGGTTGAAATGGGCATTGAGCCAATTGTTTCCGCTATATAATTCCTGGCAGTCTACCTTCCTGTCCAGAATTAGTGTATGCGCTAAACATGCATGTGACAAATTGGTTCTCAATGAGTAGGGTTAAAATGGCCCACTCAGCCGTCATACTTCTACAAACCAAAATACAATGCAGTCGTAAAGATAAAACAGGGACAGTTAAAAGATATACTTCCTTCACCTTTTGTGGTAACATGAGCCGAGGGAAGGCTATACTCCCAAGAGGGGTATGAAGGTGAAACAGTCCCAAAAAATCCAGTATCAGAGTCCCAAAAAAGGGAATGTCCAATCAATGTTCTATACAAATATAAACACTTTACACTCACCATCTCCAAATAGTTTGAATAGAGAATACTGCACAAAAAGCCACCCCAAAGGAACAAGATAGAAGATGTGACATACTGGAGAAAGCAGCACTCTAAGCGTATTTCCAGGGGTGGTAGGAGAAGTACTAATCAGAAAAATGATATCTTGGTAGAAAACAGAAGTGATAATGACCTAACCAGTCTCTAGTGTACAAGTGGACTGAGGGGGACGTTCAGAGTCAAAGGTACATGGATTCAATTCTCTGTTGGATGATGCAGCAGACCCGGGGTCGAACATAAGTGCGACCTGATCAGGGTCGGTTTGGGCACGTAGGATCACGGCGACTCCAGCAGCAATCGGGAGTCGAGTACGGGCGAATGTGGGTGCTCTGTGTGGTCGAAGAGCAGCTCTCAAAGATGCCGGTTGTGGTAGCGCCAGGAACACTTCACAGTTGGCCAGGCCGAGTCAGGCTTTACCCACCAGGAGGGGTTGATAAGTGACAGTCCAGCGGTTCGAGTCAGCGGGCAACGGTCATCGAAGTGTTGATCCTGGGTCAGTCGATGTGCGATCAAGGAGACGGCAGCTCAAGGGCTTGCTGGGCCGAGCCATTGTTGAAAACCCAGGTCAGAATTGGCGTGTGACTCTCCAGTGATTCGTTTTGGGTCCCGGCATTGAGCGAGCAGAGTAGCCCCACACATTTTTCGAGGTTGATCTACAAACATTCAATTTTGCATACAATTTCAAAAAATGATGATAGGTTATTTATAACACGCTTAATACCCAGAGGTTTCTGAGCGCAAACCCGGGGATCGAACCTGTGTTGCTCCGTGTCGTTTTTGATCCAAGGTGAGCACATTGCTGCTGAGCTATCCTCCAGCGCCCAGGCGAGTGCACACCCACTGTACCGATGGTCGGATTCCTCACAGGTATATCTTGCTCTGTCTTGGATGATTCCTTCTTCACCTCAGGCTGAGGGGTTTGGAGAGTAAAACTCTTCCAAAGGAAGTCCAGTGAGATCTTCTTAACTAATCTGGAGGTTTAAGGGATCTGAGAGGAACTGAGTAAATCTTCTGGAGGTGTAGAAGGCCTTTTTTTAAGGAAAGATGTCCTCAGGTGTTTGGCCAAAATCTAGCCTGCCTTAGTGGTCCAATCCCTAATCTGGAATGGAGTGGACTTTGCCCTATTGAGGTCATGCCCAAAGTGTTTTGCTCCACAGGAAATACAGGAGACAGCAAAGAGAGAGAGGGACTGTGAGAATCAAGATGGTAGAAATCTACTCCGATTGAACAGGCCCTCCTGCCTATCATAATCCCACCCCACGCGATTCCCTTCTCACTGATAACAAAGGCCTTTAGAGATGCAGCAGCAGCCTGGTGAGCAGGTGCCGCTGCTCAAGCTACTGATGTGGCAGGGCACGAGTGCACTATACTTTTGACATTGATTTGACAGGAAAGGTGGAGTCTGGTTGGCAGATAACCGCCTTTTCAGACGGAATGACCCTCTTAATTCTATTTGTTAGTACAAATAAATAAAAGCCATGGCTTTGCACCCTTGCCAGGTGCCAATTCCTCACAGTACATGTGTAGGAAACGACAGGAAGTGGCAGCGGTGGGATGGGATGGGCAAGAAAGCAGGTGGTAGGGGGTGGGGTGGAAGAAAGGTTGGGTTGGGATGCCAAGGGGTGTTGTGGGTCAGGGAGAAGGGGGTTGAATTGTCGGAGTGAACATAGTGGGTCTGGGTGAGAGATTGGATGCTACAGGAGTGCCCTTCGCATACGATGAGGGAGGTGTGTGGGGAGCAGGTGGCAGAGGGAAGAGAACAGGAGTTGTAGATGTGTCCCCTGCACTAGAGAAGGAGGAAGAAGTAGCGGGTTTCCTGGCCTTTCAAAGCTGGGACTGGGAAACTGGGCCTCAGCAAAACTGGCGGCTGTTAATACCTCATGAGTTCGGAACAGATTGGGTGGTGTGTTCTTTAGAAAACAGAAGTGACAGGTTAGGCCAATGCACAATCAAGTGTACAGCTGCAAGACTTCACTCAGTGTAATATAAATTAGTAAGTCCATAAAGGGAAGACCAGGGCACGGCTGAGAAAATGAAAGCATCTCTTTCCAGAGGCATGAGAAGGTTGTGTATCGCCTAGACATTCAGGTCCCACAAACATTAGATTAAATGAAGAGTTTATCGCTCTACTCAATTGGGGTATGGTGATCTGCTTGTCAAGCAAAGGGACCTCACCAGGTGGTATGGTTGTGGTTGTCAGCAGAGAACATTTCATAAAGGATCTGAGGTATTTGGAGCTGAAGGACACTGTGGTGAGGTTAAAAAGGGCTGGTGATTTGGAATGAGTGCATGCTGGCCAAAAAGAGAATGCAAAAGGAAAGAGGTCTGCTCCACAGAAAAGTAAATTTAACTGCCCAGACCCCACTAAAAAACACACGCTTGGCTACAAAAGGATACTTCTTTTTGGTAGTAAGTGTTTGGGAAGGGCCAATGGAGCATGCAAGTGTTGTCTGGCTCCTGATTAGATTCTCAGGTCCTCCTAAGAGAATGGATGAGGGTTTGTTGTCTTGCCAGATACATCTTCTGGATGGGGTCAGTCCTTGAAATGAAGCATTGGGTTTGGTAGATGTGTGCCACCTGATAGTAGGACCTCTGAAATGCAACTCATTCAGGGAGCAGATCAGGGAATAACATAGAAGCCTTTTAGTGAATGGAGGGGGTTAGTTATTCATTGTGGTCTTCAAGGACACTTGCTTGATAGTCAAAGATTGCTTGAGAGACTGAAATAACCTTACATTCATTTTTCAGAGGATGTCCTCCATTTGGTCTGACAACAGTGCCCAGGTGTTTTGAAAAGCATTGTAACTAGTGCAGTAGTTTTGGGCCAGGAATATCTGGAAGATAATCAATCCTTCTAGGTGTTATGTTGTTCCAGGGGCCTACAGTGATAGCTGTCCTGATGTTTTGGATTAGGATTCTCATGATCCCACAACATTGACCAAGCTAGATAGGGCTGTTGGGGGGTTGTAGTCCAAATCCACTGGAGAGCCAAAGGTTGCAGACCCCTTAGAATTAGAACATGTTGCTAAGGCACACACATGAGGCATTGTAGGAGATGGAACACTTGAGATTTGTAGAACAGTTCAGCAAATCGGGTTTGATCGCATGCAAGGAAATATATGCTGGTGGGCATCCTCATGGAAACAGTAACGTGTTTTCTGGGACGTCAAGGGGACACGGATAGGAACAATTGCTCGAAGTCATGCAAGGTATGTGTGAAGGTCAATGTGACATGAAGGATGTTGCCATCTGACACGTCAGTCAAAGTTTTAGAAGTGCACCTCCAGCTGACCTCAGACTATCACCAAATCTGTCATTCGTGTAGGCATATAACAAGATAGCGACCGCCCCAAAGAAAATATAATTGATATTAAGTGCCAATGTGGATTTTACGTTGATATTTATTTGTAGGACCTCATAATGTTGCCCACTTCAGGTCAATCCGTCATTGTTGAAAGGGATTTTGAAGGGCGGCGATGTCTTCCTCTGCCCTGAAGCCAAGGCGGTGGTTTTAAAGGACGGAGCAGGCCGGCGATCCCCAGTGTGTTGCATAGTCGCTTTGCGACAGCAGCAGGTACAGCATGCCAATAATGAAATCCTGATGATTAGAAGGCTTTCAACAAAGAATAAGTGTAGATTTTGCGAAACCATTGCCCAGACGGAAATGCTACACCATCTCTTACTGATGTGCCAGAGTACGAGAAGCACCCGAGTACAATATCTGACGCCCCACCTGGCCTCAGCACATATTCACGAAGAAGAGTGTTGGTGGGCACGCCTGATCGGTGGGGAAAAGACCTCATATGTCACTGCAATGGCAAAAATCCTAGAACAGACTCTCAGTTTTGATAAATGAACAACATGATAAACATGTTCATATACAAACAAAAACTTCTTCTTCGTCTTCGTCTTCTTCTTCGTCTTCGTCTTCTTCTTCTTCTTCTTCTTCTTCTTCTTCTTCTTCATTTTTAAACTACTGCCTACTTTAGTTTCTTGTACTTTGGGAAGTAATATTCTGTTAGTAGGTGTACAACTATAGAAAAGTGACTGCATATTATCTACCTTATTTTGACTGTGTTGGGTTCTGTGCTCTGATACCCTCGTGTCACCAGCACTTTATTAACACCAAATGGTTTAATAGGAAGCTCTTTATTATTGGCTGGCAATAGACAACACAATTGGTGTGGGATTAAACATGTTCCTGCCCAATTCCCCGCTCCTTCCATGTAATGACAATTGGGATGGACCTAGCTGTATTTAAAGCACCCACTTGTATTATTAGTCCATGCCTCCAGCAAAGAAAACTGATTGATAGTATAAATTCTTTCTAAAATGTTATCAAACTGAGTAAAGGGTGGTGTCTTCTTGTTTTAATACAGAACAAAGTGTTAATCTTGTTTATGGGACTGCAGGTGTGATGGCCGTTACGAATTGTAAGAGGCTGCATGTCTCTGCAGAACTCTCTTGTGTCCCATATCAGGGTAATGTATACCAACCATTTCGGGTCTTCTTTGCATAATGGAATGTGTAGTTGTGAATTTAAAATGGAAAAAGACATACTACAAATTCCAGAAAGTACAAAATTTAAAAATTTAAAAATTAAAAAAAAACAGATGTGCTATATCCACCTGACAGGGGGCCTGAAAACTCCTCCGGTGTCACAAAATGACTAGGGCTGGGTGACCTTATCACAGAGGCAGGTTTGGGAATTTCTAAATCTTGTAATTATTGCAATCCACAGGACAGTTTGCAGGGATCTTAAGATGTTTCATGTCAGATGAGTGATATATTTACCCTGTTCTGGCTTTTGGGCTCCTATATTGAATTCTGGTTCTTGTAAGCCTGCATTTTTAATGTGCACAGGAATGCAACATGTTCTGCTCTGATGTAGCAGGACCTACACACATAACGTAATATCTTTGCAGAGATCAAATTTAAGATTGAATAAGGAGGAGCTGATAGCAGCTCCTGGATATCCAGCATTAACCAGTGACCAGGATCTACCACTTGGGAATGAGGAGCTAGCAGATAGTGCTCTGCAAATCCAACTTCTGCATAAATTGCAAACATATTATTTATGACTCCTTATGCTTTAAATGTCATGTAGCTGTGTCCTAGTGTTTATGTATTGTTTGTCCAAAATACACAGAGCAAAATTCACATAGGTGTATTTTTTGGTTTAAGTTGGCATGGGGAAGTAGCGCCTGGAAGCTGCTGATGTCATGCTAACCAGGCTCTTCTAGGCTACAAGCAGGAGCTAAATTGCTACCGGCGTCCCTCAATTTCGAACCCTGCCTTTGCACATTTTTCAAAAACAACAATGTACATGACATGTTGTTAGGTGAGAAATGTGCAAAAAGCGTTTGTTTGCATTGTTTGCTTTTTTGGGCTTTAGAATTGTCATACTCAGATGTTACTTTGCATGCAGGTTACTGTTGTATGGCAGGTGAGAACACATATATTTCTGCTTGTCAAGATGGATGGTCCCATTGGGCCAGGCATACACAAATGTGGATATGCAGAGATATGTGTGCAACATGCACGCATTTCTTCATATTTTCATTCATCTGCAACCATTACGATGTGTACCGTTGAGTACCATTGAGTTCATCAACTGTTAACAATGAATGTAACAATACACTGCAGTAGCAACCAGTCGTGAGCACTACACAAAAAACTGGTTGTTATAAGGGACGTACTGGGGCATAACATTATCTAGTGCCCCACATGTGCAACTGGCAATTCATTCCTTTTGTGACAGACTGTTTGAGTAGTACCCAGGGGGAGTTTTTGATCAAATATGATGCAAATTGTGCATTTTAAAGAATATTTACTAAGCAACACTGCTCAGAACTACTAGCAGCATGGCAAAGTAACTCAACAAACAGGCCCACATTGGCCAAAAAGTGGCCCACTTTGACCCAAAAAAACAAGCGCACACAAACATTCACGTTTTTGGTTCGGGCATTGCCCTATAGGCCGGTCCAAGCGTGGTTGTTATCATTATTCAAGAGAACCCAGGAAGGAAGGGATGTCATTTGGGGGTCGCCAGGGGTAGCAACTGTGACCCCTGAGGTCTCCCTTGCTACCCGTAAAAAAAACAATTTTCTTTTTTTTTTACATTGAAGCTTTTGGCCCGTGACCAGTGCCATGTGGCTCTTTGCTTCTGGAGTGGCTGGAATTTATGCTGTGACCTCTTAAAAAAACAGTGGGTTCCACAACTATAACACTTTGAGCAGTGTCCCCAAATAGAAAGAATATGAATAATAATACATTTGTCTTTCTGGTATTCAATACAATAATTGCTAGAATCAAAGTGGTGAAAGGTCATATTCTATTGTTTCCCATGATGTCACTTTGGGGTAGGGTCAAATGACATTACTTCCTGTGATGTCGTCAAGGGTCATGTGACATCACTTATGCTACCCCAGGCATTTTGGTGAAATGACGTCCCTGCAGGAAGGTAGACAAGTATGGAGTAAGGAACCTAGAGAGATAGCCACGGTGGAAAGGAAAGAAGAGTCAGACAGGTGATGGCTGGGTCTTCTCGTGGTGTTCAACCGAAGGACACCCAGCCATAGCCACAGCGTCAGAACTTTCGATTAGAGCAAAAGGACTTTCTTCCTGAACCTGCGGTTTAAGGGACTACTGTATGGGCATTTCAATTGCAGCTCAGATCTATAAACTGTAGGCCAGTGAAACATCTTCAGCAACATTGGCTAGGAACGGAGAGGCTGGTGCACGACTGAGCTACTCGCACACACTTCGATGCATTGAAAATTGCTCCTTTGGCCAGATTACCTCTGACTGTAGTGGGGTTGTCAGAATGGGGTGGGGGCTGAAGAGCATGTTGAAATACACCTTACTTCCTTCTTTCCCCCGCATTTGGGAGACACATATCACCATGTAAAGCAGAGCATTTTCCATTGATGAAACCCCTCTCGTGGCATGTTGGATACCCGTCCAGGCATCTTTTGGCTCTCATTTGCATGCCCTCATTCCTTCAATTTACTCCATGCAGTATCACGAAAGTGCCAAACTCTGCTTTGAGATTGGAAGACAAGCCAAGTGTATGAGATTACACAAACAGTCAGCTGCAGTGTTGAGGGGGTCAGGCCTCTGAGCATCCTAGATCCTTCCGTCTTTGGTGTGGTGCCTGAAGGTCCCTCAGAAGCGGGGTCAAGTCCTTGGCTGATGCCACTTATTCCAAGGCCTCCTGCACAGCAACGACATTTCCATTAGGTCGTAATAGCTGGCCGTTAGCCCTGTTCTCCACCTGCCGCAGTGCATTGGGATTATGTTTGCATTTCCATCTGGTGGGAACATTTCCCATCTGCATTGCAGAATGAGTACATCTTTTTTAAGGGTGCTTAGAATTGCTTACTGAGAGACCACCTAAATAAATTGAGCAGCATTGAATGCATGTAATCATTTGTTGTCAGGTGGGCACATGTCATGGAATGTACCATGCTGCCAGGAGATGCACAGCGGAGTTGTATGATGACATCCCTATCAAAGGCTAATTTCTATTTATTTTGATTGTTTCATCACAGGCTATTTTTATTCATTAGGGCATGAGGAGTTGGGTAATGCTAGCCATTACTGGCTGGAAAGCCCAACTTAATGGCCAGAGTGAAGCAAATTCAAACAAAGAGGACAGAGAGTACCTAATCTCTGGCTGTGCCCAGTCCAGAGGGTGCTAAAAATGTTGGCACCCAATATGGTGTTTGCCGATCAACAAATGATGAAAAAAAGGCAGGTTTAGTGTGCCAATGGCTTTCCAGCAGCACTAAGCTGCACTGGTCATCGGAGCATGCCAAAGAAAGTTGCAACCACTGTAAGTTGCGTGTGATGGTGTTGCTCAGATGATCACGCAGAGAGAGGCCCGCGAACACCGCCTCCCTGCCTCAAATGGACATAAACATGGGAGGTGAAGAATTGTCAGGTAGAGGGAGAAGAGCAGAGCTGGGATAGAAGCGGAAGCTGGGGCAGAGTCGTGCAAAGATAGCGTCTGGTGCAATGTTCATTCTAATTATTGTTCTCTATGTGCGTTACTAGTTGGCTGTTGTGCACACAATATTTTCAATGTGCGCAACAGACTAATGAGGTAAGCCACTTTGTGAGCTACCATTGCAGAAGAGAGTTTTGAAAGGAATTTCCTCTTACGAGCCACTGCAATTCTTTACAAATCTTACAACACTTTTTCCAAACACATAGGCTAAAATAAAATGTCATATGTGATTATAGAGATAACTCAACCAGTACAAGACTTCAACATCTGCCACAGTACCTTGCAAACGTACCTCTGTGCAGAGAAAAATGTATGTTTTATGCCACTGGAAAATCACTCATGTGTATTACAAAACACAAATATGTCTTGGCCTAACTGATGTGGCTGTCAGGAAATTCAGACAGAATACATTTGCTGATGGCTCAATGGCAATTAAAAGCAATGTGTCAAAAAACATGCTGATAGGAGTTCAAGTGCCACTTTAATTCAAGGGCCATGAGAACATGCTTTTAATAATTTGTGTAAGGATCAACATTGCATCAGAATATCTGCCCCTCACAATATGAGGATGAAAAATGTGTGACCCCAGTAGAGCAGCGGCATAGGAAAGAATTCTAATAATATTAATGCCCGATCTCAAGAGGAATTTTAAGGTGAAAGAACGTCTTTTAATCAGAAAGTATCCCTATTGGCAACATTAATAACTTGTCTACACCCTGAAAATTCATTTGACTCCAAGTAGGGAGCTGAATCTGATTAGAGCCCTGCTTGTACCCCTACATAGGACGTGAAATGAAAGGGCACATAGTAAAGTGTATAGTTTTGCCCACCCTTCCACACCACAGCCTAGAAACAATTAAACAAGAGTCTAACTGAAGAAAATCACATATATGCATTTTAAGTTAATATCAACAATTTATCACATATACAACTGATTGAGTGCTTTCTTCTGTAACTATGAATCCCTCTTCTGTAATTCTTTGTGATCAGTTAAATAAGATGCAGGGAGATGCTAGAGACGATACACACAGAACACATGATTATATTGAAAAACCCTCAGCAGCTGAGCATAGAAAGAAAAAGAAAGTGCTGTTGTCTAGATGGGTATAGAATTGCCTATCTTTTAGCAAACAACCAGCACATTTCCTTCAGTGTACTGCCAAAAAGTCTGCCTTGGTTTTTAAAATGTGTTGCTTTGTTCATTACACGCAAGGAGTGATTACCTGTGCTCTTCCACCCATAGACACCCCCGGCCTCTGTGCTAGCTTCCAATACTAGTGGATGGAGCACTGTAAAAAGTGAGGGATTGTAGCAGTAAACATTCACTGGGATATTTGCAGACCCACAATACTTTGTAAGCAAGGCATGTTTAATGCCTCAACATATTATGTGCATTTTAAAAGTGCCATGACTCTGCATGAACACAATTCTTCTGCAGTGCATACTAGCGTATTTGCAACATACCTCTCCCTTATATCATTGTGTAGGATTACAACCGTTTTTGTATAGAAGCGAGTTACCATATAATGTTTGAAGGTTTGTTTGTTTGTTTGTTTTATTATTTATAGTGCGCGCCAGACCCCGGGGGTATCAGGGCGCAAAGAGCAACAAGGATATTTTCAGCTAAGGTCTTTGCCCAAACTTACTCTGAACATTTGGAAACGATGCAGATTGTGTGAAAAGCAATCTCCTGTCTGAATAGTCGGTACCCTGATACTATGGACGAGTAATCAGAGGCATAGTCCATACCCATTATCCCTTGCAGGCTAAGTAAATGATATTGCAACGTTGCTCTCCACTTATAGCGTACTGTTAATAATGCTAAAATAGGAGACCCTAAACAACACATTTGTCTTCTCAAAATCTTTAGAGGGCAAATTAATATTCAAGGTTTTTAATGTGCTAATTTGCAAGGGGGCCACTTCAAAGCACTTGCGTGACATTTGTAAAAAGAAGAGGAAGTAAGCCTGCTTACAGTCAGTATCTGATATTTGAGTTCGTAGTGCGATTATATAGTGTGGGTGACGCTTTTGGTAAGGCGCAATGAGTAACAGAAATGTTAGCGCATGAACGTTATTCATGTTACACAAGTGGATGCAGGTACAAGTCTGCTAAACATTCGAAGATCCAAGAGAGAAAGCGTCAAGGTTGTCCGGTAGTATCTTAATATGTTCTGGGGCCAAAGTTAGAGTCATAAGGTAAAAGTGTGGTAGAGTCAGGTTTAGGCGTGATGGGTGGGGAGGGAACCTTATTTGGTTATTGTGTGCAGGCATATCTTGTTTAGATTCTTCTGTTCATGGAACCAGTTCTTCATATTAGTTTTTAACCTCTTCTGTGTGTGTATTTTGCTGTTAGGGATTTTAGGTGTTTACGGTCACCCTTGCCCAGTAGTGTAATGCAAATGAGTAGAATATCAAGACTAGTTGCTTAATTTAAAAGAAATTAAATTTCAGGTAATTGCTGCGCCTTATAAAATCGTTTTGAATAGTTGAGAATTGTCTGTGTGCGCTGCTAAAAATCTTCTGAAGGCACCTAGAAGGAACCTGGGAAAGCGCACATGCGCACAGCTTAAAGGGAACATTGGTCTGGTGTCATCTGCTGGACGGATGCACAGATTATGGGCGGCTACCAGCAGATAATGCACGGATTTCCTGCATCATGATTGACTGGGACACTGTGAATATTCTAAAAACGATGTTAAACTATAATTAAAAACTGATCAACTCAAGATACCAATAGAGGCGTTCAGAAAATGTATTATATATGCACAATCTTGAATTTATAGAGAACATCTTGTTGGCTTTCCATGTTGTAAAAAAACAAAATATTTGTCCAAGCAACTGAAGTGAAAAGAATATAAATTCATGGAAAGACAAAGGGCCCGATTCATGGAATTAACTGTGCGAAAAATTGTGTTTTTGCGTGCCAAACTGCGTGCGAAATCCCATTTGTCGATTCATGGAATCAACTGTGCTGCACTTTTTAATAATTAGCGTGGAATACGTGCTGGCTTGGAGCATCACTGTGAGAGGCAGAGAGCCTTGCACAAGACACCACGCAGAGCGTGGCTTGCGCAGAGGGCAAGGTAGGTAGCGTAACACAGAAAATGAGGAAGAACAAGGAAAAAAGTGGGAATTATGAGGGACGGCCTGCAGCAAGTCCATTGCATGCCCACTATTGTATGGAACGATGTGTATTCATTGATCTCAGCGTGCAACCTCTCGGTGGGGAAATCGCCATGCAAAGCCCTCAAACTATCTGCGACCTGCAGGCAGGCGTACGGACACTTGCGCATAGGATTCACTGTACAGGAGTAAGATGGGGTGTTGTATTTAAGGGGTGCATGTACGCAGCCGTGGTTCCAATCTGTCTTAGGGGTGCTCGTACGCAGTGTAGTGGGGTGCAGGAATGGTTTACATAGGTTCACATGCAGATTTTCCAAGTTTTACCTAAGTTACGATAAATCGTACGCATGGTGTCGTGGTGCCAGTAACAGTTACGGGGGCCCCGCGCAGGGTCCCTGAGATGCAGGCCTGCTTGCGGGGGACCCCACGCACTGTTTGACGGGTGTTTGTATACCAGCCCAAGGGAGCATACAAAGCTAGCTGCTCTATTTTTGCTTTGCGTGGGGACGTGTCTGGGGCGTTACGGCCGCAACTTAGTTACTTTGCTCAAACAATTCCATGAATACGTGGAGTAGGCATTTTTCATTCATCGAGCAGTGTTGTTCTCAGCGCGCTGACTTTGCAGTATAAATGGGCACTTTTCCATGAATCAGACCCAAAATATACATTTGAAATAGGATACAACACACATATTAGACTACTTCTTTGAGTAGACTTTCCAAATTCACTTTATATGAAAAAGTAAATCATATTAAAAAAATATAAACAAACACGTGTAGAAGCCTGTGTACACGGGCCAAAGTGCAGGTTTACAATAAGACAGTAGGACCACTATATATCCTAAGCAACAGCTCCCTCTAGTGGTAACAACAGGTGAAGATACTGCATCGGACAAACATACAGGACAGACATACATCAGGCCTTATATTATAATGTTAGATAGTTAACTTACATCAAGTAGAATTCCAACAAAAGGCAACACTTAATTTGCATGTTACATTATGCATTTGAAATCTTTTCCAAATACATAAAATGAAAGCATTTTTTAAAAATCACACATGCATTAACCAATATTAGTAACCCGGCGAGAGACAATCAGAAGGCAAGAGCCATTCGGATTGGCTCTCGCCAGGTCCCTAACCGGCCGGGAATCCCTTCATCGGGATTCCACGGCCTTTGTTCCCGGCGGGGGGCGTGGCAGCCCTTCAGCCAATGAGGAGGCTCAAAGCGGGGCCATCTCCGCTCCGAGCCTCCCCGCGGCTGAGAGGCTGCCTTCACCCCCCGCCGGGGACTCGGGTAAGGAATTTTTTTTTTCTAAATCCCCTCCCCCCCACTTACCTGCTTGTTCCTGCGTCCCCGGCGGGGGACGAGGAAAGCCTACAGCCGTGGGGAGACTCGGAGCGGGGCCATCCCCACTCTGTGCCTCCACACGGCTGGAGGCTTCCCTCGTCCCCCGCCGGGGACGCATGTACGTCTTTTTTTTTTTTTTTCTACCCCCTCCCACTCCCGCCCTCCCAACCCCACTTACCTTATTTTTGATCCTTTTTCAGGAGCGGACGCGCTGGGAACACCTGTGTTCCCAGCGCGTCCGCTCCCGATGCCCGCCATGGAAAGGGAAAACGGACTCCGTTTTCCCTTTCCATGGCGGCGGCCGTTTTCTTGGTCATTTTTTTTCTCCTGAAACGCTGCAGCGCCGAAACGCTGCAGGGTTTCAGGACAAAAAAAAAAGCTTATAGTGCAACGGTCATGCAATTTTTGTGGGCCTGGTTACTAATAGCAATAGAACCCTCGCGTCCGGGGCATTACCCTCTCAGGTAATGCCCCGGGGCATTACCTGAGACGGTAATGCCGCAGACGCTCGGGTTCTATTGCTTAATTACATACCTGTTTAAATGATCTGACAATAATCAAACTCCACATTTCTTCTCAATCACTTAATACTATTCAAAGTTTGTAAATGCACAAGTATATGTTTAATCATAAGTAACAGACACATTAAATCAGCAAATATGTACTGTCAAATGCTACCAACAATATGTGAAATAATCAAGGTTCTGCTCTGTTGAGGGATTTCTTACAATTTCAATGTGAGCACTAAGATGGAATAAAAATAATTGTGTCACATTTTTTTTTTTTAAAACAAGTTTCACAAAATAAACAAAAGAAATACAGAAGGAGACCATTGAACAGCTACCTCCAGACTATATTAAATGTGTGTACTTTTATAAAGATATGTTACATATAAATGTGTTTGATTGGCATGTACTGTGCTCATTATATCAATATCTCATCTCCCCCATTAGTGTTAACAAAGCATTCTTAACCTGCATTGTTGTTTTTATCTGCATGGGCATGTCACTTTAAGATGCATCATGGAACTGGTTTGGCAACAGCACCCTGGTGCCTCAGGATTTGGGCGCTTCACAAATGAATGATCGCACTAGAATAAGATCAAGGACTTATTAATCTTACAAATGAGTATGTGTGGCCGCATTCATCAAAACCGGCCACCAAGTTAAACCTACATTTCTTGAACAAAAATGATTGTGTACTCTGCAAACAAACATTGTGGCAACCTGAACATTAAATGTAAAGGATAGCCTGGACTAGGGGCCAGCCTGTTTCTTTGAATGTTGTTTACCCTACCAGCCTACCCTGCAGCCACACCCTCCCACCCCTACTCATCATGGACGCACTTTGATCCTCCAGGAAACACCCATCTGGCCACTTTGAATGATGTCTGCTGTACCCACACACCCTGTGGGCACCTCTTACTCCCTTCCCTTTGCCACACACCTCCATTACATTAGTGGTTCAAGGCTGCATGTGGCACTTAAAACTCCCTACAAACAAATATGTGCATACATACATTAAACCAAATAGATTTGTGAAAGCCAGTATAAGTGGGGCTACATATTCTTTCTTGTGTCTGTGTCAGAAATCCTGAGACGTAGTTGAATTTTTCAAAAAGTGTTCAGATGTGTCGGCAGAGGAGCAGCCTGTGTTCCCTTCCCTCCCACTCCTCTGCTCTCTGAGGGCTCTAATATAAGTATCCGTTGCACCCATAAGATTAGCATTTCTTTTTGGTGCTGGACTTTTTCCTCTAAGTGAAAGGAAAGAACACATTTAGGGCCCGATCCATCACATTTTTTGCACTGCTGAAAAGTGACTTTGCACTGCCGACACAAACCCTGAATCATGGAACTGTGCAAAGTGTATTTTTGCAGTGCAAAGTCAGTGCACAGTCATTTTTGCAGTACAAAATGACTTTGCACGGACTTTGCATACTGAACCGTGCAAAAAATTACATGAATCGGGCCTATAATATCTTCGAACACGTAACATTCCCCCGAGATTCGCAATCAGGCACAACTGTGAATTTCAGACGTACGCTTAAGATATGATTGCATCAAGTTTAATTAATGATGTCCGGTTTACTTTTATGAAATCTCAAAAGATATGTATATTCCAATGCAATGTGGACGCAGATTTTAAATGTAAATCTGCAAATTTGCATTCCACAACTTGGTCTCAGTTTAAACTCGGCTGCGCTGTGACATAACAAAACAAATCAATAGAGATGGACGAAAATGGCATTCACCATGAGCGTAATTTTAAGGGGGGACACGGGTGTTTGTCCCTCCCAACGTTTGTGGCACACCATCTTGTCACACTCACTTGCCGGGCCCCTTTCATTTAGATATCATGCCCCCCCCAACATTTTCAGCAAAGTTACTCCACTCGCGGTCACAATATCAATCAATGCAACTGTACATGGACGCCTTCCTGTTTTTCTGTGTGGCTTCTATTTGACAGCATCATCCATCTCGCGTTTAAAGGTTTTTAACGGACAGCCAACTTGAGGCCACGTGTTGAGGGAAACATGGATTGTGTTGTGGAATTGTCGACAAGATTGTGGATGCACACCGGCACCTGTAGCAGCGGAGGATGGCAATAATGTCTATCCTACGGCGGGAGCTTTTTAGAAGGAACTGGTCAGGTGATTTTTGTAAAATATATCTGCATGGATGACAGACTCATCTACCAGCGGTTATGAACTGAAGAGCACTGGGAGACTGCCTCATCCCCTAATTGTAAGATGCCAGTTTTGATTCTGGGATGGTTTCAAATAGGTCACGTGGGCATGACCTTTAAAGGTGGAGGTCAGGTGAGAGGGTTAGGTTGTTGTGGGTTTATTCTGGTAAAGTAAACATGTCATTCTGATGATTGTATTGCAAGACATAAAGCTGGCTCTGGTGCCAATTCGAGAATGATTTTGTGAGCCTGGTTTATCTGACAGAGTCCTGTCTGAATGCTGCTTTGTGGTATTATAGTCATGCTTGTGAATACATCTTGCTTCTCAGCCACCTGTTTTGAAGCATTGTAACATGTGTGTATTTCATTGTAGCACCCTGTCCAATTATATGACATGATAAACCTGCATTGTGGTATTAATGATCCTTTTCTTCACAGGGCCGAAGAAATGTAAAGTTTACAGTAACACAGAATTAAATGTTTACAAGACCAAAATAACCAAACAGGTTCCATTTCTTGACACAAAAGCATAGTTGGATCTTGGAGAATTGTAATTGAGTGTTTACAAGAAAGAGAAAAATATGTTTTATTAAATGTTGATTCAAATTGTTATCAGTCAGTGAAGGTGAACTTACCATGGTTATACTTGATGTTGATCAAGATGATTATTTCACGGGAACATTAAGCATTATGTTTAGAGGAACAACATTAGCCAGATGGCATTATTCAAATAACTTTACAGAGAGGGGAGGAATCAACTTGGGAAACATTATTGAAAGCACTGTCTCAGAAATAATCAAATAGGAATTATTTATGGCTTTTGTGAGAAAACAGATCAAAAATAGTATTATGAGGTGGTGCCCTTTCATCCAAATGGGTAGGCCCTAACAATCTATTACAGGTAGTCAACCATTATTCACACGCAGGCAACACAGCAACCATTGAGACATGAAGATTGAAGCCAATAGAATGTCCTTGAGAGCGGCATTTGTACATTTTAAAGCACAATAAATGAGCCTTCTTGCAAGTTTAGCAGTAATTCAGCAGTAAATCCGCTGAATTAATGCCATCATCGGTTAAAATTGCCACCACTGGGTCCAGTGGATTTACCATGGAATTCCAAGCGGCAAAATGGCAGTGTTAGTTCCAATTTGTTAAGTTTATGTGACTCCATGGGGATTGTGGCAGATTTACCGCAAGCGGTAATTCTGCAGTAGTAAATCTGTCACTTCAAGGTCAAACTCATAGTCTGGTAATGGGGTCAACACGGTGGTGCTTTTGTTACCTAAAAAAAAAGTGATGCTAATGGAATTGCTTTTTTACTGCACTGCCAAACTTGTAATGAGGTCAAATATTATTGTTATTTTTGTTTTTACATTTGTAAGTACACTAATCCCGAAGGATTCAAGACGCAATATGTTGGTCAATTTCCTTCCATATTATTCTGAACCACGCTCACAGGTGAATTTTGTATCGCTTGTTTCATTGGAGTTAACATCTACACAAAAGACAAGCAGGAACCAATCGGAAGGAGTTTGGCCTGGCAGCTTCCACCATCTGTACACTAGACCCCCTTGCTTTTCTGTACAGTGCCTAGAGTTAAATGTCTACAGCATGCATTGCAATGCTCCTCTCTCTCATCTCTTAATAGCATGGTCTCCTGAAGGGCCAAGCTTCCCACAGTGCTTCGATGCCCATACGTATGGCAGGAAGCACTTTACAAATCTAAGATAGCATAGCATCACATTTGCTGCGCCTCCTGCAGAACTCGTGTATCCCGTTGGCCAGAGATACAACCAGTTTTGAGTCGCAGACCTAAGGCGTCTGTCTGGGTAAAGGGCTGAGGAATGACCTAAGTCTGGGCAGTGTTAGCGCTGGATCGGCGGGCAGTGTAACTGCAAAGTGGCACACACTGCCCATACAGTCAAACGATGCACCCACATTTAGCTTAGGTACGGCTCCCTGGTTTTCGCAGTGGAGTTGGATGAGGCCACCATTGATTGGTCTGTACCAAGCCTCTCCAGTGGATAGATCAAGCCACTGAGATGTGGCTATTCTAGCCACCTTGCAGTGTCACACTGCCTGGCAGTGAGTCTGCATGACAATGATGTACATGCTGGCAGCAAGATGCTGGCACAGCATTTGATGTTGCACTTCCCAGCACAAATGGAGTAAATGTTGCCTGCAATGTATGCACGGCAGGCATCTTTTGTAATGGATTCCTATGAAATCCTTCTGCTTTTTGCTGCTGTTAAAAGCCGGCAGATTCCATAGGAATCCACAGCATTTGCACCAACATGAACGTATCCTGCTGCCTGTAAATGCCGGCACATGTGTTTGGGGAGGCGAAAGCGGTATTCTACTCTGTGCCCCCTTTCTGCCACGCAAAGGAAAGAAAATGCGGAGTATAGGAAAATACTTGCATAACACATACATGTACTATAGACCCTTCGCAGTGTAAGCGGACTTTCAGAAAAGGGATATAATGGAGCCTACCCTCCACACTTCAATAATTAACATGTTCTAACACGCAATAATTAATAATTAACATGTTCTAACACGCAATGTTCGAACAAGAGATAAGAAACATTGTGCATGGTATTCAATTTAAAATATCTAAGAAAAAAAAAAACCTTTACAAATCTCTTATATACTTTCTAAATAAACGAACTAAGGTAACTTACCTTAGACAATTGTAAAGAATTAGGATGCCATAATTAGCTTGATCAACGAATCCGTTCAGGTAAGGTGACGCGGGTGGGCGGGGGGGGGGCGGTGGGGGGGGGGGACATAACGCGACAGCTTGTGTAGCATGATCCTGGGCAACAGACGCTAATCCCGGCAGGTGCTGACTCAGCATTTCATCTTGCTGAGATCAATATAAACGTACTTGGGTGACAGGATCATCCGGGGACCCATTGCAGAGCATTTGAAACGGTGCAAGTGCTATGTTGCATGGTGTGAGCACTAGGGGCGCCATTGCTTGCATATAAGCATTTATTTTTACCATTCATTGTGGCACTAGGCCAATGCTTGCATAGTGCTAATACTTTGCTCCGTTAGCACTAGGGCACGCATTGTCCAAGATAAAACTTCAATTCAAAGAAGACTTCATTTTTCACTAGGGTTCACTATTTTTCACTAGGGTTACGTTTTCACTCGTGCTAACCTACCAAGTTAGCATTGAGGCAAAACCTGCGCTTGTGCAAAAATGCATCGAAATAATATGTTGTTTTCCAACTGGGGGAATTTGTTCTTGTAATAAAAAGGTGATAAAAAGGTACACTAGTGCACCTGCACCTGTGCCAAATTTCCATAATGAGTCTAATGTTATTTACAGCCTCGTGGAACAGCACAAACTAAAGCAGAGAGACCCTTTTATTAAAAATAAGAGGTTGATATTATTTTGCCGAAAGATATTCTTTCACAACTCTGACAAGGTGCAGACGTCAATAATAGGAATACAGAATGTTTGCACTGGTGTGAGCGTAATTAGCACTAGGGCAACATTTTCACTAATGCAAAAATGTGTTCGTTCATTTAATTGTTTTTACGACGGCAGTACATGGCCTCGTCCGTTCTCTCAGTACAAAATGCATTAAAATGATGTGTTTTCTGCATTAGGGCAATTTTGACCCTGGTGCTAATTGCACTTTCACTGATGCAAAGTTCATGTAATACGGCCCCAACAGTGTACTTTTGCTAACAAAACCAGGCAACTGGAGTAACATAAGCACAGAGCAAAGTCCTACTTGGACGCGCCGCATTTTGCACGCTTTCTTTCCTGAGCCTTCAGTGCCACTTATGCGCTGGCGTGAGCCCAGCTATAAGTCAGCCGAACCTGCCTAATGCAAGAGGCGTGATTTCAGGCTCAGCATGTCTCGCGCACGGAGTGCCTCACATAGCTCGGATCCTCGGAGCGCACCCTGCGGATGCAGTAAACGCTTTCAATCACGGTGTTGCATTTCAGAGTGCTGCAGCTGTTTTCTGGTGTATTTTATTTTGTTTATTTATTTATTTATTTGGTTAATGATGCAAATGAGCAATATACATTTTCACTTCTGATATCGCATACATTTCTTTAGCAACTACAATTGTTTTTTAACTTTGTTCATAGGATATATTAACATTGTTATGTATTGTAGTAGTATAATTAATCGTTTGTGGAGGATTTTATTAGATTGTTAATTGAATGCAGAATGTGAAATTGTATATGATCTTGCACAATTGTGGATATACTGATCCCAACATAGATGTATTCTGTGTGATATATGTGAAAAGTTCAATTTGAACTGACATACATTAAATACAAATAAAAAACATATATTAATAGGTGAAATCATTCATAAGGCAACAGCATGTCTAGTATTGCTGCATGCTTTTATTTAGCATTCTTAAAACAAATAGAGGTCTGTTTATAAGTGTATTGTCCTTGCTGTGGCTAACGTACCCACAGTGAAAGGTTACACATTTACAAAAGAAGCCATCATTGGGTAGGGACAATCCTGCATCGGAAGTTTGCTCAGTGTTATAAATAATGTTCTCTGTGGCGAGTGATTACTGAACTCCGGGCAAACCTATGGCACACCGGAAGCGATTAAGATCGGGTGTCTTCCTCCAAACTGGACTTCAGCAGAGTTTACTCGTTGAATGCGGGTTTTGTATGCAGTGGAACATGTTTAAAGCACTGCATTTGTTTGGAATGTGTATATTTCCTCAGGGACGTCATTTCACCAAAATACCAGTGGTAGTGGAAGTGACATCACACGACCCTTGACCCCCTGGTGACATCACAGGAAGTGATGTCATTTGACCCCACCTCGAAGTGATATTGTGGGATGCGAAGGAACGCGACCTTTCACCCATTGACAAAACAGGAAGTGCTATCACATAGCATTGTACACTACAAAAAATATGGTTATGATATCGCTATAATGTGATGTACATTTCATACAAGAATGGATCGCCATTTGTATTGTTAAGATCAGTGTGCAGAGGCCCATATTACCAAATTACTGTGAATGCAAGCAGGCGTCCACAACCAAATGATAATGATGTGTTATTTTATAGCACTTACGCTTGAGCGCTTTATATAGAAAAAATATATACCCAATATCACCCAACCTGTGTTGGTACTCATTTATCGACCTCAGAAGGGTTAAAGCTGAGTTGAGGGTAAATCAGTGACTCACCCCCTGAAGTGTACTTGAAATAAACCTTTAATGAGTCTAGCAATTATTGTATAGAATTCCAGAAAGACACATTTGGCCTCATTACGAGGTGGGCGCAAACGTATACCGGACACCGTTAAGGACATTGATGGCGGTAATCCCTTTGCGCCCTAGTCCGAGGTCCCTTAGCGGGTCCCTTCCTTAATGCGGACGGGGCCCGTTAAGGGACTTCAGAGCTAATAACGGTACCATAAATTGCGGTACCGTTATTAGCTCCCTCCCCATTCCCATTGAGCCCTATGTGGGCTCAAATGGGAATGGGGATTGCCTTTTTCAATGGGGACTTACCGGTCCCGCAAAGGTCGGACTAGACCGGTAAGTCCCCATTGAACAAGGTCGGAGTCGGAACCGGTTTTGGAGGCAGCCATGGTGCAAATAGCGCCATGGTTGCGCCATGGTTACCTCCAAACTCGGAATGAGGCCCATTATTTGATATTCCTAATCTTTCTTATTTAGGGTCAGCGCTAAAAGTGTTCGACTTGTGCCACTCTTTTTCTTCTTTTTTTTAAGGGGCTTTAACAAGAAAGCCAGCCACTCCAAACGAAAGAGCCACATGGTGCTGGCCACAGCCCATGAGCTTACATTGCAAAAAAAAACATTCAATTTATTTTCTACAGGTCGCAAGGGTGACCACAGAGGTCGCAAGGGAGACCTCAGAGGTCGCAGTTGCGACCTCTGGTGACCCCCAAATGACGTCCCTGTATTTCCTTCATATGTGCTGTATTCATCAGGGTCGGACTGGGGCATAACTTTGCCTCGGGCTAGGATGACTAGATTTCCAAAACGGAAAACCAGGACGACCGACAACATAAAAGAGGGACTACCCAATCACAGCCCACCAATTACCCCCCTCCCCCAACACGCACCCACAACCATCACCCAATCATATTTCCTGCACTTCTGCTTCTATAAACTGTTTATGATCTCATTTATGCAGTTTTGTCTGTGAATCTTGGCATGTTACTTCAAAACAAGCGTTTGCTCTAATTGATATTACATGGCTTGCTGCACAATCATTTCCCAACCAATCTGTGTGGCACAGTCAGTAAGTGTTGTGAGTTGTACCTGAAAGATTGGGCGTTTGAACCAATCCTCCAACTTCAAAATTCTAAAAGTGTTGAAAAAAAAATTTACTATTTTAATTACCATATCCACCCAACCATGCAAACCCATAGGGCTCAATCGGAATGGGGAGGTCGGATGTACCGGTGCCTGTGCATCAGACATGCACTGCTCGCGGGTGCCGTTACGGCCGCCAGGCCAGTCCTCTCAGCTGCAATGGCAACCGTGAGCTGAACTCGTAGGTTGCTGGTCCGGGAACTACGGTACCGACATGCTTACTGGTACCATAGTTGCCGGACCGGCAAACTTATAAAGAGGCCAATGTAGCAAACTGCATTTGTAAAATTCCCAATCTGGCCATAGTGAGTGGAAGGAGAGACTCAGGCAGTTTTTCGGGCCAATTACTAATTACAGACAGTACATTTAAGAATATATTTTAAACACAGTGCAATTTATGAACTTGCTTTCTCCGATTTTTCCTGGACTCAAAAGCATCCAAAAACAGCTTGAATAGAGAAATGTTTGTATTGTTTTAATTTTCTATTGAATTACGTTATATTTCACATATTGCACCCCACCACAATGAAAAGGTCAGCGTCCGCTAATCATTTCATCAATAATATAGGCTGTTGGGTTTGGAGAATTTTTGATTATAAGCGAAATTAAATTTGCATGTATCCATTTTCTTTGCCAAGTCAACAACATATGTTAATGGTATATGGATTTAAATTCAATTTATATTGCTCTAGAAAACTTTCTCTGGTGGGATTTAAATGAACTCTTGCAGCAGAAATCGAATGTAATGTTTAATAAATGGATTGTACAATGCCAAGTATTATTGGAACAATTAGTAGCTCAAAGGAACTGATGATGTAAAATTTAGCAAAGCTGTAGGAGAAACAACAGCTAACAACAGCTGAAGAGGTTACAAAACATAACCTCTTCTCTCAAGTTCTTTGCCTTGATAAACCTCTAAACTCTATTCCAAATTTAAATTTCAAAGCACCTTCTGACACATGCAATTTTTAAGAATACTTTTAATCTTTTTCTAACCAATGAGATTCTGGGGGTCAAGAAAAAATAGTGCCTGAAATAAGAATGCTGCTATTGCTTTGATTCGGGTAAAATTAAAACTTTATCTCACTTAATTTTAGAATGCCATACTTTATGCATTTCTCGTCATCCTGTCTTTGGTGCCCTGGTCAAGGACTTTAAATGTGTATCAATTTAGGAGTCTTGGCCTAAAATAGTGGCAGATACGTCTAATGCTTGTAGATTTGCAGCCTTGTTTTTTTTTTTAAAAGATAATATTTTCAGTGCTATTTGTGTAACACGTTAGTGGATCTAATTCCTTTTATTATTAAGTATCTTTGATTGTAAGATTCTAAATTCTAGTGTTTTTATCAACTTAGTATGTCTCCGTAAATGGGCTTTTTCTACTGTTTTTCTGGTGTGACAATTTGACATGTTGAACTACAACACAGTAAAACAAACTACAAAAAAACATATTGTTGTGTGGTAGTTGGTTGCATTATTGTGTTTGCTGCTTGACTTTCCCTTTCGATTTCTCTAAATGCCCAATTCCGCCCTATTCACGACGTGTCTTCCCCCAAGAAGCTGCCCTGGAGATATCAAACACTGTACCCGTTACAGGGAGCATTGGTACGGAGGGCTACGTGGGCAGGGAATAAAGTCATCAGGCTGGATGCCCTCGCCCGTCTGCTTAGCCTGGGCATTGGGAAACCCTGGGGCAGCAGAGTTGAAAAGATTTATGTAACAAAGCCTCTCCAGTGACAGAAAATGCATGTTCCCTACAAGCGAAGCATTTCCTCCAGCTGGGTTGTATGAATGGTCTTATCTTGTTTCACCTTTTGTAGGCTGGGCCCACAGAGGTGTTGCTAGGGGGGGCTAAAGGGACTATAGGCCCGGGTCTTTTGGTTGTAGCACCGTATAGAAGCTCAGGGGTTATAACCAAAAAGCTAGCTACCCCGAGTCCTGACAGTCCCAACATTAGAATAGCCCCGGATCTTTTCCAGACCAAGCAACACCCCTGGGGACTTGTGGAATCCCCATTAAAGGTTACAAAAAAGCTTGGTATGGGGTCCCTGGTTTCCAGGGCGATGGCAGACAGGTTTGTCTCCCCAATCCACCCTGGAATGGGGATGTATAGATAATCCCCAAGGATACATTTAACCCTGACTTTTTACTATGCAAATATATGCATCTTTGCGTCTTTGTAAGGGTTAATTCAGTGTTAAACATTAGAAAACGCCGTGTTTGGGGGATTAATGAGATAGTGGATTATGTATGTAAAGTAGGAACCTGTATAGAAACTCTTGATCCCTATGTGTACAGTGCTGACATTGAGTATTAACACAGTCGCCCCCCCATCCCTTTATAAAGAGCACCCCACTTGTAATACGTGTTTTTCAAAAATATTATTTGATCTGAACTTGATGATTATGTGAAGGTTCATTTTTACACAAACATGTTATCACAGTCGCACAAAAAGAAGAGATCTGCATTTATTTAGACACAGCCCTTATTTGTGTACCAGTCACTTTCCCCCCTAAAAATATGCAAATACTCAAAATAAGAAATGAAATACTCCCAACACAAAATAGGACACAGAGGCGCTTTCCCCATGCTTCCACCCAGACACGTCCAAAGACATGTTTGCATCCGTGGCAGTGGCACAGCACTGACACTTGAATGAACTTCTACATAATTACTGCCTGGTCTGAAGAGGAGCTGAATATACATGTTTTAGTTTCCATTAATTACTCTGTGCAACAAACAAAAAAATATCTTTGGGAATAGGTATTTCCTCCCTAAATAAACATTTCACTCCTAACTTCGTAAACCAGGTAGTAAAATAAATCAAACTACACAATCTCATCTGAAGCCCTGTTCAGACAGTTGGCATGGTTGGTGAGCAAACAGGAGTGCGGACCCACGATTAGTTATGCTGGCTTAAAAATCCCTTAGAGTGTGCCAAATCACCACCACCGTGGTTTCACAGCATCAAATGCTTGTCTGATGTGCTGTTATATTGTGCCCAACCAGCGGGGTCCAGACCATGGTTTGTAGAGGAAAAGGGGGGAGAGGGAAGGCAGGGCCAAAGTGGGTAAAGGGTATATGATTAGGAGGGTTTGGGATGCAGACGTGCAGGAATGAAGGCTAGGGTAATGTTTGGAGGATTTTGGATGCGTGTGAACACAAAAAGGTAGGGGGTCCAGCCCCTGTAACAAACTTTAAACAATAATCTCTTACTAAAAGGAAACATGACACATCAATGTGCACAAAGCATGGTCAATGAGGTATGATTAAACCCACATGTGTTTGTATAACACAAGACACTTCGGTGACAACTTTGGGAGAACCTCGCTCTCCATTTCCCTTGTTCCAACTTTCAAAGACCCATTGGTGACTGTGATCACTTAAGATCACCAACAACAATCTTGTAG
Organism: Ambystoma mexicanum; assembly: GCF_040938575.1. NCBI lineage: Eukaryota > Metazoa > Chordata > Amphibia > Caudata > Ambystomatidae > Ambystoma > Ambystoma mexicanum. Next base: position 912,181,735 of record NC_090939.1, on the reverse strand, counting down.
AATTGGTGCAATATAAGTACATTTGCTTTGCGTGTGATTCTAGTTTTGCTGGAGCAATGGTTCCATGGTGTCTCTTGTCTTCTAAAGGAGCCCTTGCTTGAGAAATCCAATTACCATTGCAAAGTGGTACCCTTGCTGTGATAGGGTGGGGTGTATCTGGCGGTAAGACTGGCGCCAGCAAACATATAATTAAATAATAAAATACATGTATAATATTTTGCTCCATGACCTCAGAGCAGCAGCATTTGACACAGGGAGACCACAAGACACTCGCCGGCAATCTGCATTGCCACATGGGAATTAGCAAGATCGTCCTCAGCTGCTTCTTATCCTACCTTGCTAATCGCCACCAGTTCATACAAATGGATTCCTCTAGATCACCAAATCTACCAATGACTGATGAAGTCCTGCAAGGATCCACCATCTCCCCTGTGGTCTTCAAGCTTTGCATGGGATAGCTTGAAACCCTCAGACAGCACACAACATCCACATCCACCAATATGCAGATTACACACTGCTCCTCCTCAAGATATCCTCCAACAAAGACATCTACAGGCTCAAGAGCTGGCACACATTGATCCAGTGCTGGATGGCCAGTGCTTAACTGAAGCTCAACCCCTCAAAGACTGCATTACTGCTGCTGACCAAAAACACAGCAAACCCTGACAGCGAGACCTGGCTCTTTGCTATGAACATAGAGGGCTTCACACCCCAGTTACCCACCTGTGCCAAGTACCTTGGGTCAGAAATAAACAGACACCTCACCTTCAAAAATAACATGGTATGGAAAAAATTGGGAAAACTCATGTTATCTTTCTTTCCTGTGAAAAATGAAGCCCTTCGTCCCAGAAGAAACTTCAGCTCTGCTGTCCAAGCTTTGGTTCTCTCCCAAATGGGTGGTGGCATCCGGCGTCTACGCTGGCACCCCTGAGACATGTGCTCTATGCTGCAGCATAACTCAGTAAAGAACTCCACAAATTCAATCACACCATCCTGACCCTCAACGAACTACACTGACTCCTGTTGAAAGCACATATCAACTTTAAATCCTGCTGCATCATCAACAAGGCTGTCACTCTGAAGTCCCCAAGCTACCTCACTGAGAAGTTCAACATCTACAGAGTCCTAAAATCCACTTTGTATCACCATTTTTATCTTCATAGATGAGACATGTTTTGGCTTTCAAATAACAATTAATGGCAATGACATCATTTGAATTGAATAAGATTAGAAAACTTGTTAGAATGCTTAAAGCTATAAAGGAGTGTCTTCTGACCACGTGGTTTAATCATGATACGAATGGAAAATGCATCAATTGGTTACTATCAGTTTCTCAGGGTGATGAATAATCTTCTAAATCAGAGTGTTCATGGAGTGCTGGACAGGGACGGGGAAGTATATAGGAATCTGTGTGCATGTCTGTGTCTGGAGGGTGGGAACAATTGACGAAAGTGAAGTCTGTGTTTGTGTGTGTGTCCGTGTCACGGTATGCGTGTGTGTCCATGGTGTGTGTGTGTGTTTATGTATGTGCGTTTACCACGTGTGTGAATGTGGCAAATGAGGTGATCAGTCAAAACAGAGTCCGCGTCCACTGGAACCCCTCAGTGCTGTGGGATGCAGACCAGCGGCATGAGTATCCGACGTTATGAAAGCCCTGCAGCACAGGCCAAAAACAGTCCAAAATCGAGACTAATATCATATAGCTTGAAGGACAACACCTAAACTGCCGTGGGGACTGGCCTCCATGGTGGGTCTTTGACTTTTCCCTTACTAGCCCGTGCCAGCAAATTGACAGAAGCTGCCTATTTTGTTGTTAAGGATAGCTCCTGGGAGCAGAGCTTGAGTCTAGTTTTCAGTAAGGCTGTTTGGAGCTGACTGGAATTATATAAACTAAGGCACACAAGAGTCTTACAAACAGTGGACCACCCAGCCTGTGGCGTGCATCTTTACAATACCACCTAATCTTTTCAGTCCGCAGGGTGCAAGAAAACAAATGATTTTGTTTTTGGCGGGTGAGAGCCCATTGCAGTGTTGTGACAGGTATTGAGCTTGAAGGGTGAGTGACGTGATTCCATGCCGGGTGACACCCACCAAAAGCATGTGAGTTGATTGCTGGGCCTCTACTGTTATTTGATGACGAATATCTTACTTAATGGTAGATTCTTGTGCCAGCTGTCAGATCAAAGTATTACAGGTCAGTTGTGAGGGGAGGAAACCTTCAGAAAATGATTCTTTGTTCTCCATGTTGTCTTCACTAGAGCAGGGCAAGGCAGGATTGACTAAGTATGGCGATATGAAAAGTCAGGAAGGGTGTATTGTTTTCAAAGCTTTGGCGTTCTTTAGGCGCCTTTGGTAGCAACGTTTCCACAATAGGGACAGTCTCCAAGAATTGTCTGTGTTACTGATGTAGAAGTGACTCAAAAAGGAATTGCACTAGGGTGCAGTAGTATGTTGGAACATCAGCAATGTTTTCAGTACACGTTGTGATGAAGTTTGACTTTAGAGGTTTTTAAATCTGTATTAATTGCATTTATGTCATGATGCAGTGTTAGTGTATTTGAGTCTTTTTGATTGTACTTTAATGTGTCTTATAAAAACTATAACGAACGTATTCAATGTTGTAATGTAAAATGCTCGTTTCATTTCAGGCAAACAACATGAAATGTAATTATACTGACTGCAGAGTTGCATAGGTTGTACGTGTTTTAAAAGTCTGCAGTTTGTCCACTTTTGGTCGAACTGAAGTCAATGTTTTATGTTTTGTTTCAGGGGTTCCCACGTAACAACCCCCCTACCCCACTCCTCCACCCCCAAACTCCCATCCCCACCTCCATGCTCCCCTATGTCCCCCTTTTTTGTATTTTCTGCATACACATGTATATACATATTATTGAGCGGCGGTCGCCGCACTAGAGTTCAGGTGTGTGACTTGAGCCACAGGAACTCCGAACATTCTATTGTTAATAACATTTGATGTGCATATTTGGCTGATAATTTGTAAACATAAAGTTTGTTGCATTCCCCCCAGCGCCCAACTGGAAATTATGGGAACGATTCATAAAAAATGAGCAAGGTATTTATTAAAAAGCCATAAAAACACTGTTTTCGGCACTGCTCCCATTCTTTTTCCCATAGAGAAAACATCAAAATTTATGAAGCCGAAGCGCAAAGGAAAACCTTGGCCATGAAGCATTGACTTAATTTCTTGGACAGCTTTGGGGTTATTCCATCCAGTAGTTGAAACAAATATTTGATGGGGCTGGTGGAGCTCTTTTCTCACAAAAATATATCTATAGCTCCCATGGTGCTTTGCAGCACAGAGGCTTTTCAGAAATGAAATTCTGCCATTTCTTTTAATACCCGGAGAATGCGAAAACGAAAAGTGAAAAAAAGCTATTTGGAGGAGGAAAAAGGATGAAATTGCATTAGGCTAGAGGTGGGGTGCGGTAAAGAGGATACCATGTGAAATTACAGAGTTTGGGGTGGTCTGGGAAGCCAGTTACACTTTGAGCGTTTTTGGATTATCGCAGGAATAGTGGGGGAATCTCGCAAAATGACCGCTGTAATAAGGCACGACGTGCTTAGAAAAGAAAATGTGTCACATGAACAAAAGAGTGAAAGTGGTTAATGGGAGCAGGAAAAGGAGGAAAAAAGTAGCTGAGGGGAGTGGGAAGACCATGGAAAGAGAAGAGAAGGGGCACACTTGGTGAGTGCCTGTGATGGCATGAGATATTTCTTTTTATTTTCAAGCATATTTGCATTATGTTGGGAATACCAGAGGATTACCGCGGGCATGCGTAGTTCATTGATGCTGTATCTGTAGTTCATTAACATTATCGGGGGAATCCTCGGGAATCGGAGGAGAGTGAAAAAAAAAATGTATCCCTAGAGGGCTCAAAGGAACCTATGGGTGCAACAAGTACAGTAGCCATGGCCGAAGGCCATGGCAAGTGCGTCCAAAAGAAATCTATTGTTGGAACATGTACAGTGGCGACTGCTAGGGGCCATGACTAGTAGGCTTGAAAGAAACCTACTGTTTTATAAAATACAGCGGGCACTGTCAAAGGTCATGCTCACTGGCCAAGGCAGAAGAACATGGCTAGTGGGCACCAAGTAAACGCATAGATGGAACATGAACAATGGCTACAGTAAAAGGCCATGGTTAGTAGGCCCTAAAGACCTAAAGAAACCTAGAGGTGCAACATGTACAGTGGCCAAAGGCCATGGCCATTGGCCCTTGAATAGACTACGGTATAACAAAACCCTTGAAATTCAATGGAAAAACATCAGTTAAGGGACAGTTAAGGTGATCAAATTTAACGCAACAAAACGTTTGAAATTCAGTGCATGTGGGAATTACAACTCAGCGTCCCACCAATTGCAGAGCACATGAGCACAAATATAACAGATGGAATTCACAATGACAAACAACATTAGAGTGATCTTGTAGTTATGGCAAAGTTGCTCAACTCATAATAAGAGACGTTTTTGGGTGGCTGATATCTTTGGTGCTGTTCAACTTATCCTCATGAAACTTTGCAAAGTAAGTATACCATGAACTCTGAATTATTTTGCAAAGTTTTGTGTGGTTTCGTCTAGTGGGGGGAAAGTTATAAAGGGAGTCCCAAAACATTTGAAATCTAGAAAGACATGAATGGAAAAGATTTTTGCTTGCGGCTACTGCCCAAACTCCTGGAGAGATTTGCACCAAACCTACATGAGCAGAGGCAGCCTGGTCCTGAAAGCGTACTTTTGCTAATGGTGTGTTAATCTGTCCAGTAGATGTTTTAAAAATGCCCATAAAGTAGGTCAAAAAAATGTGTGATAACTCTGTCTGGTCTCTGGAATTAAACTGCTGATTCGGTGTCTGTGGACACCTGTGAGCCAATCGCGGAGCCGCGCAACTTTGGTGGACATCGGACGTGGATGCTGATTGGTGAATTGAGAAACGTGAGGTGCACCAAAATATTTGAAATGGACGCCATTGTGGATTTGCTAACTTTGCCCGTAGTCCACGAACATTGCAGTAAAAATGGATTCAAAAACACAATATTACACTTGTCAAACAAATGAAACAATATCTGGGAATGTAAAGGGTGATGAGGATGGAATGGTATATATCCAGAAAAAGCCAAAATTGTGTATTTCTTCTACTAGATGTTCGAGGACATGCATGCATGTGTGCATTACAGGGTCAGTGAAGAGCAGTTATTAGAGATTATGGGAGACTTTAATTTAAGGTTTGACCACAAGGATGACAAGGTCGCATTTGAACTACAAAATGCTCTGATTGAATTGGGCTTTACACAACTCATTCAAGAACCCACACACAATATGGGACATACCCTAGACTGGGTAGTTAGTCATGCAATTAATACTAATAACATACTAGTATCACCATGCCCATGGTCGGACCACTTCTTGTGAATTTTGACATTTTGGTAGATCTTCCTATCAAACTTAAATGCCAAAACAAAACTGAAATTTGGTATTGGAATCTAAAAAATATCACTATGAACAAAGTACAACCAATACTTGATTCTATACCTATGCATCCTAAACCTGACACAACGGAAGATCTAGCAAAACTAATCTCCACCAACTTAGAAACTGTAGCTAACATCCTGTCACCCATCAAAAAGAAGTCAACAAAACCTGATATTAAACGCAACCTATGGTTCACACCAGAACTTCAATCCTTGAAATCACTGACCCTTAAGTCTTATTATACATGGAAGTCCTGCAACACACCTGCGCTCCTTAGTAAATAGAAGGCCATAGACTCCACTCCATAGACTCCACCTACAAAAAGGCCATCATAAAGACCAAATATAACTTTTTTAATAATAGGATCCAAAATACTCAACACGATACAAAAGAGTTCTTTCGCATACTGAAAGAAAAAGAAAGTACTAATCACACTGCCCCAGAGAGATCCATCACTGACGATGTCTCCTGGTGCAATGTAATGCAACAAGCTATGCACAAGAAATTAGATACTATCAAGGGTAACATCTTGGAAAAGAGTTCTAACTTAAAATGTACTGGGTCCATGCCTGTGGACTGGTCCTTTCAAAGATCCCCACTCATCCCCACCTTCAACCTATCCTTGGTCAATGAATAAGAACTAGAAATTATTATTAACCAACTTAAGCCCACAAAATGTAAGAATGATATTTATACCACTATGCTGATCAAAACCTGTACCCCCTCTTTAATCACCTCTATCTGAAAGTTTGTTAATGCCTCCATAACCTCTGGTATGGTCCCAAAGGATCTTAAGAAAGCTGTGTCATGCCTATTCTGAAAAAGCCTGGCCTCCCAGTCCAGTCCAATCCAAATAATTACCGGCCCATCACTAACACGGTGTTCCTTCTAAAAATTCTTGTTTGCGTGGCTTATATACAAATCGCACATCACCTTAAGAAATATCCAGTTTTAAATGACCATCAGTTGGGGTTTCGAGTTGGCTTTGGAACTGTGACCGCACTTTTGGAACTTAAGTCCAAGTTAATGTCCCGATGGATCGCAATGAAGCTTCACTACTTATGCTTCTTGATCTCTCCGCGGCGTTCGACCTGGTGGACCATGACATCACGGCCACCAGGTTGCACGAAGTCGCACATTTTTCTCCCATTGCATGCAAATGGGTCTCATCATTTCTCAACAATCGTGATAGTAGGGTCTTCTGCGGTACGGCAGAATCGGAACCCATTACAATCATCTGCGGCGTACCCCAGGGTGCCTGTACCTCTCCCTGTTTCTACAACATCTTCACAGCCCCTCTATTTGCAATGCTTTACCCGGAGAATATAATATTTACAAATTACGCGGATATCACTCAATGTGTCATCCCGCTCTCTGGATCACATAGCATAGATGAATCTGCCATTAATAGAGTTTTCGCCTTAATTGAAACTTGGATGGTCCATAACAAGTTGGCCTTGAACAAATCTAAAACTGAGCTGCTTGTTATAGGATCCTCTAATACTTTAAACAAACTTGGACCACAGTATGATAGTTTTAAGTTGGGAAATGAAACTATCATGCCACTAAAAAAGGTGAAAATGTTAGGGGTGACCTTTGACAAAAGTCTGATGATGAAACAACACGTCAGCAGTTTGGTATCATCATGTGCCTATTACATTAAACTTTTAGCGCATCTAAGGCCCTTTATTTCACAAGACAATGCAGAGACTATCGCTAGAGCGATAATAGGATCTAAAATAGATTATTGCTCAAGTCTCCTCATAGGACTCAATAAGACTGATTGTAATAGACTGCAAGTATGCCAAAATGGGGCAATCAGAACTGTGATGAAACTCAAATATAGAGACCATGTCACGACCGCAAGACGTAATCTCCACTGGTTGCCCGTAGAGTCTAGAATCCTGTTCAGGACTCTAACTCTAGTACAAAAATGTAGACTTGGCAAAATGCCTGAATACTTACAACAGCTGCTTATCACGAGAACAACACCAGAACATTAAGATTCAATAATCAACAACTACTAGTGGTACTGAAATGCCGAACTATTAAAGTGGCAAACTCAGCCATCTCCTCTATTGGACCGAAGGCCTGAAATGCTCTCCCTTTAGACTTGAGACGCATCAAGTCCCTTCAGATTTTTAAAAAGAGGTTGAAGACTCACATTTTTAATTAACTCATATACCGTTTTTTTATCTGATGAATACTTCTCTTTTTAGCACGTGTGCCTGTATTTTATATGACTTTTTGTTTTTTGTTTGTATGTGTCTTGTAGCGCCCTCACGCCTTAGGGTCTATGGCCACGCTATATAAATGCAATAAGGTAAGGTAAAAGTAAATGGCTTATAACTCTAGTGCCGTTCAACAAAACTGCATGACATTTTGCAATAGAAATATAACCCCAACTTGTAATATTGTTGCAAAGTTTGGTGCTCTTTTGTCAAGTGGGGGAAAATTAGAAGGATGACCAAAAATGTTTGGATGGCTTATAACGTTGATGCCGTTTGACGAATCTGCACAAAGGTTTTCAAAGAGATTTTAGACCTAACTTTGAATGTGTGTGCACATTTTGAAGGGATTTTGTCAAGAGGGTGAAAAATTGTAATGGGGTCCCAAAACTTTCAAAATCATGATAGGCTTCAATGGGAAAATAAATTCTGCTTATGGATTCAGCCCGAAGAGATGGACGAATCTGCAGTAGACCTGTACTAGGAGCATTGGCAAGGAACAGAAACTATTCTTTTGCAAATCTGTCTAAATGTAGATACAAAATATAGTGATATCGCTGCCCTGGACAATCTGGCCACTGTCCAGGCAATGGGGTTAAATTGGACATGACCGCCAGGGACCGACTTGTGGTTTAAGTGGGGAGTGAGTCTGGTCCTGGTAAGGAGAAGGGCAAAAAATAGTAATATAACTTTGGTCACTGAGGCATAGCCTGTGGCATGGACAGTGCATAGTGCCCCAGACTATCTGCCCATGGTCACCAGGGGAGGGGAAGGGGGTTAAAGTGGGCATGTCCAACAGGGACCGTCTATGTGGTAAACTTTTCAAAACTGGGATGGACTTGAATGGGAACAATAATTCTGCTTATGGCTTCAGCCCAAAAAGCATGCTTTTGCAAATCTGTCCTGTGTTTTATTTTTTCGAAAGTGTCAAAATGTAGGTAAAAAAAATAGTGATATAACTTTGATGTCTAGGCAGAGGGCCTGACCCCCGGCAAGAAAACATGTCTACTCTGATTTGCTTATCGGGGCCTGCGGCATGGCCGAAGCCCATGCCCCATGGATTGTGGACACTGGACATGGCTGCACGTCCATTCCCTCTCGTAGGCTCCACTCCAGTGAAAGAAATCTCCTTGAAACCCAGCGTTTCTACAAATCCAGAGCAGGGGGCCGCTCCTTTTTGGTCCTAGCTCTGGAATGCACTCCTGATGGCACTTTGTAGCCTATCAGACCTTCTTGGTTTTACTTAAGACCATACTGTTTGCCATCTAATCATCCTCTTCTGTTTTTTTCTTTTTCCGTCTACTTTTCTCTCCAGTTTCCTCTCTTTTTTTAGCAGACAGATGCCTTTTGGCCGTGGCCACGCTCTACAAATTGTTACACATACTGTGGGATGTTTTTACCCATGCATCCAAGCCCTACCATAAAACTGTGCAGTACTGGCATGGAAAACATCATGATGGCCAGAACTCCCCAGAGAGTGCACAGGGAAAACATGAAGAATAGGCTGCCACCCATTTTTGCCTATGTTGTGAGCACAGGAGGGCACTGCCTAAAACCACCATTGGGCTACACACACAGTAGCCTGAAACCATTGGGAATGGCAATGCTGATTGCCAAAAAGCAACTCAGAACCTTGGGGAATTCATTTTCTTAATCCCAAAAATGGTTGCATTACCAGTACTCACCACTATCAGAAAGCCGGCGTTTTAAAACCACCAGACTTTTATGTAAAACTGAACAAATGAAACAAAACCAGACCAAGGAAAGACTTGCTAATAGGTGGAAACAATGTAAAACTATATTCTGAAATGACTTGAAGGAAGTAATTATTTAATGTATAGGTAAAAAATGTCAGTTTGATTTGAATGTGGAAAACTGGGAACAAAAAGTGACATTTAGCTGAAACCTGGCTTAATGAAACTGAATTCTGCCTGACAACTACCCCCGACAGGAGTTGAAACTGGATCAACAGCCACTCTTCCCAGGCCTAGCTGCATCCTGTTGCCCCTTACCAAAAGGAGTTGACACCTCTCTGATTAGATTAGGGGTGGAGCACCTGGGAACTGGAAGGGACCGAACAATGCAACTTCCTTGACTCAGCCAAATGTTATATTGGGGGCGTCGTAAAATAGCTTCCTCTTGGGAGAAACTGGGGGGCAGCTGTGCCTCTGTGAACAAGCTGGCTTGGGGGAAGTGGATAAACCAGTTATTCCACCATGTGATGTGGGAAGCCACACCCCTTTTTGACCAGGGCATAATTTAAAAAAAAGATGGATAATTCATAGTACGGACTTGTCAGAATTATATAAGTAATACCATTATTCTTGTGATTTTTCGGTGCACATTTTAAGAGGCGTTAGGACCCTGTGGTTTATTCTGGGGGGTTACTAGCGGAAAATAGGGTCTTACTCCAAATGTCTGCATGTTAAAAATCTGACACTTCATCAATTAATGTCCATACTCCTTGCGCACATGTGTGTAATTTTGGGTAAATATCCGATATTGCAAAACCAGTTAAAAAGCGCAAAATGTTGTCATTTTTGAATGCAAGCCCCCAGGAAGATCAGAGGCGGACAAGCATGGACCATAAGGAATATATAATGTGTACATGTAATTTCAACAAATTGTGTATCTGGGAAAGATGTATTTGAATCAAATATAGATTTGTGGGCAAACTGACCAGGGGAGGATCCTCTGACCCATAAACAGACCTCATCATGATGACAATCCATTTCCTTCCCCCAATCATGGGAGAGGGGAGAATTGGGCCAATGACAAGTAGAGAGGGGCAGACTTAGCTAGGCCCAGGCACACACCCATTTTCAAAACACATAAAAAGGGACTGCTGGGACAGGTAGAGACATTCAATTCCATTTGCTGCGGAGCATGCTGACTGACGACTTCACATCCAGAGATCCAGACTTCAAATCCATCAATCTCCAGAACCTGTAGCAGAAATTAACTCCAGAATTTGTAGCAGAGAGGCCTGAATCCACCAACTGAATCCTCTTCAGCAGGCCTCAAAACTAACCAAACTATTCAACAGCCGGGCGAGCTGTTTGAAGTTTTGCCGAGAATTTTTGCAAGAACCTGTAGCAGTACCCAGAAAGCAGTGTTACATCCAGAATCCAGAGAGGCTAGACCAGCAGAGCAGAGCTGACCCAGATCGCTGTGAGCAGAACCGGTGCCTGATTGACCCGCCGAGCAGACAGAACCGCAGCCGGACGTGTTGACCAGATCCGTGACGAGGCCTAGTTCAAATTTATATTGTGAGTACCTAGCAGAACTGTGCAGAACCAATCTTTTAGTTAAAATAATCTAATCCAAACTATTTTAACCTAAGTAGAACTGCCTCCTAGAAATCGTGTCATCTGTCATTTTTAAAGCTGCACAGCTGTCACCTGTCAATTCTGCAGCTGCAAGCTGTCACCTGTCATTTTGAGTTTACTTTAAATCCGAAAAACTACCTTTATTTAATCGTCCGTATCTCTGGAACCGTTTGGGCTAGGACCGAAAACTTTCATCTGAAAGCTTAGAATCTAGGCTTTCCAATGAACCTAGAACCGACTTCCTACCCCCTATACTTTTCCCCTATTCGCGAGACACGCACTCGCGAAATTTACCGCGATTTGCGATTTGGTCCGATTTCATCATCTGTAGAAATCAGCAGCTTTTTGCTTCTCTTTGCTAAAATTTGTTTGCAATCTCCTAATCATTCATAGAGTATTGTTAATGTGAGCCTGAACTAATATAAAGTAGCCACCACCTACCCTGAACCTCTAGAGGGAATTAAAAGCAATTTTAGCACCTTTTCACTTCCTTGCAAACCACATTAAAGTAATTCACCTGTGTTTAAAACTCATCCCTGTTTTCCCTAAGCTTGCTGGGAGAACTTGAACTGTGTATTGCATTATAAAGTGTGATTTGTTGGGATTCTTGAAGACTGTGTGCTCTCCTTCCATTTCTGGTATTGCATAGGGGGGGAGTGAATTGTCAAAAGTTATTTCTGTACTGCATTTTATTCCACCTTGCGTTTCCTTGAACCATATAAAGCATTCTTTCCCACCTTGTTCTTCTGTTCCTATTCATAGTTACCTCTTGCTGATTACTGCTCATATACACAAGTGTAATATCCATTATCAATTTATTTATAGAAGTGTGATATATATATATATATATATTGTTTACATTTTCAAATAAACCTTTTAATTTGCAAAACAAACCTACTTCTTGGCTCAATGGGGTCAGGGGGATTCTAAGAGGGGGGTGTTATATAAGGGTTGTCATCCAGAGTACTGAACTGGACATAAAAATACATCAATAAGGGTTTTCCTCAGTATCCCAGACTAGGCATTGACTTAGCTGTAGTGTTGATTAAATATCGCTTACAATACATACTGGCAATTGGTCACATTATAGGGGAATAGTGGACACTGGACCAGGATTCAGGCAGGTGCAGTGGATAATGGGGGTGATTTGATGGAGCCGGGGGCATGGTTGAGCCTCATGCTATAGGCAATTGAACCATGTCTGGTATGCCCAGCATGCACTGCTGAAAATGACACACATCAGTATGCCCTGCAAAAAATATGTTTGTTAAAGGAGGTTTATAGTCCTTTCACACATGTTAAAAGAGGAATTATTAATTATGTATATATAGTGTGTTGTAACATCATGGAACACTTTCACTTATAAATGCAGTGAGAAAACTGTGTTAAAGGGGCGTTATGGTTAAATTGCACTAATAAAAACCTATGAAATTCACTGAAAAAACTTTGTTAAAGGAATGATGTGGTTAAGTTGCACTAATAAAAACCTATTAAAAGTAATATGCCAGTTATGGTAAGCTGTGCAACCATAACTAATGTCACTGCCATGCACTGCTAAGACTAATGCCTAGGACATCATAGATGACATCACCCATGGCATCATTGTATGACATCACTGATGACATCACATATCAGCTGCGGTTGTTTTTGTTCAGTGACAGAATTTTTCTGCTTTTCATTAAGTTATACTTATAGTCCGATGCTATTTTGTCTTGCACACTTTCATCTAAGGAGTAGGTCTATTGCACTACATTTGTATATTTCACTTTAAGATATATGTTCACTTAATGTGCATATATTTATGGGTGCCAGATTTTGATTTTCGCAATGGGGGCAAAAGTACCAGGGCATATGTTATTTTTGTAGCTGTTCATTTTTTTCCCTTTCATGTGCTGCTTATATGCAGTAATTTGCGGTTGTCCGATGTATCACAACAGTCACCAAGAGGCGACCGTGCATAGAACAAGGGGCTTGTAGCACACTGCTTACCCAAAGTGCGTGATCATCAGCAAATTATTTAATAACACAGGGCATTAACTAAAAACATTGTGAGTTCTCAAAGCCTGCTATCCTTTTACATAACAATACCACTGGCAAAACAGGACACAATCAGTTTGTGATTGATGATCGTCTTTGAGCGATGGGTTGCAAATGTTTTTAAATATAGAGTGGCTGTGCCCAGCAGCCATGGCCGAAGACCATGCTAGTGGTCTGGGAGCATTCTAAAAATCTGTGGAATAACAAAACCCTTGAAAAGGAAAGAAGAAACGTTAGTTGCAGGGATGTTAAGGTGAGAACTTAACACAACAAAACTCCTGAAACTCAGCTAAAACCACCTTACCTTCGTGCCCCCTGTTGAGCAGCCTATGACCACTGTAGATTTCCCTGCAACTGAAGTTTTTTCCAAGAATATATATGATATGATATGATATGATATGATCGTTTATTTATATAGCGCCTATACACAATGTGTTTCAAAGCGCTTCAAGGCAAGGGAGGGAACAAGGGAAAATACAACCACATTCTTACAGGGCATGAACAGTAAGGATGTGAAATTAACTATCGTACTCGGCCTGACGACATTTCAGATAGTGCAAGAGCTAATACATAGATAAGGAAGGGAGGCGGAGAGTGGGAAGGAAATGGAAACAGACAGGCGACTACCGTACTAGGCCTGGCAACATTTCTGGTAGAGCCAGAGAAAAACAAAAGGTGAGGGAGAGGGGTGCAGAAAGGGAGGGGAGGAACAAAACAAGCGACTATCATACTAGGCCTGACGACATTTCAGATAGTGCTGGAGGGATGGTGGGGAGGAAAAAAAAACAGTAATGGGAGGGTGGAGAAACAGACGAGGTTGCTATCATATTAGGTCCAGGGACAATTCTGATAGAGTAAGTGCATAGAAGAAAGTAAGGGGAGGAGATAGGAAATGGAAGAATGGAAAGGAGGAGAGAAAAGAGAGTAAGCAGTCAAAAAGAGTGGAGAAGCAAGAGTGGAGAGTGAATACAATTGCAGAAGTCAGTAGTAACACATAATGTTGTAAACCAGGATACAATATGAAGATGGGAACAGCATGATTCGGGGCCACCATGAGTACAAAGGAAGTCCAGCATTAGAGTTGAGAAAGAGTGACACACCGTGAATGAATGAAGTCCATAAAAGTCAAATCCAGCATTGGCCACAAGACAGTGATGGTGAAGGAAGGCACCAGGTGGGTGAGGCTTGCTAAGTGGTGAAAAAGAGCAACAGGCAGGAAGGTACCAGGTGGGCGGGGCTTAGACCAGGTGACCTAGATCCACTTGCACCTGCTTCCCATCTGCAAAGGAAAAGAAGCTGGAGGGCTTCTTAAGTAGGGAAACAGAGCGGCAAGCAGGAAGGCACCAGGTGGGCATGGCTTGCCAAGTGGTGAAAACGAGTGGGAAGCAGGAAGGCACCAGGTGGGCGGGGCTTGCTAAGTGGTGAAAGAGAGCGGCAAGCAGGAAGGCACCAATTGGGCGGGACTTGCTAAGTGGTGAAAAAGAGTGGCAGACAGGAAGGCACCAGGTGGGCAGGGCTTAGGCCAGGTTACCTAGATCCACTTGCACCTGCTATATGTAAGTGGTCGAATCGACCAAAAGCCGTCGACCAAACTGTGGACTTGCAAAAGAAAGTCTATTTAACAATGGGTTGCAGTTACATAATACATGCCATCTCCCCTGCCTACACATTTGACTGTTGGAGGTGATAAGTGCCAGTTGAGTATAAAGGACATTATTTTGTTTGGAGCCCATAGAAGCTAGTGCTCAGCCTCCATTTGGTTTTATTTTAAAGGTCAGACCCAGTGACTTGGCCGACAGCCCCCCCGCTCTAATCACTCAGATTGGCAGCACCTTACAGGTGAAGGAGTGTGGATGTTGTATATTGGTCAAGAATGAAATTCTTAAATGGTGTACAGTAATTACACAAAGAAAACACTAGAGAGGAATTTAGCAGAAAACCAGTCACCTGAAAAATGCTTTTGCAGGTTACGTGTGTTCATGATTAATTATGACGAAAATACTCGATGATTTAAGCAAAGAGTAACTCACCTGCATTTGGGTCTTCTTTTAAGTTTCAAAACGGAAACAAAATTCTAAAAGGACAGGAAACTTGACTTTCACAAGTCTGTTTTTCATGTCAATTAGCACACATTGTGGTGGCATGAGCAGTGCATGGCCATGGCAGTTAAGGTTGCTGTAGAAACCATGCTGTGTGATTTTCTGTGGTGTTGCCCTTTGGTGCTTTATCAATAATGTCCCTTCAAGTTTTTCAGTGAATTTCTTGGGTTTCTATTATGGTAGGTTAAACATGGCTGTATTTAGCAATGACCATATATTTCTGTCAGAATAACCTCTGTGCGAGATGTGCCCCAAGGTCATTTGTATGTGATGACACCAAAGGGTGCTAAAACCTTATGGCATCTGATACATAGTATCAAAAAGGAGGAGTGCAGTATTATTACAGAACACGAAGACTGTGGGGAAGAAAAGTACCAAGAAAGTTATATGAGGTAAATATAGAAAAGGTAGAACATCACAACTTTATACAGTACACAAGAACAACCTTGAGGCTATCTGGAAAAGCTATGCGTGAGTACACTCTGCATTGTGATGAACCTTGTTAAACAGCCTCTGTTATCAAAGGTTGGCCACACTATAAGGACAAGAATGGTAGCATGGAGCTATATAAGTCCAATTCAGCCAAGAAATCACACCGTATGCAGAATTGGCTGGCGTTGCTGGGGATTCTAAGGGAACTATAGCCCCGGATCTTTTGGTTGTAGTCCTGGATAGAAGCTCACAGGCTACACCCAAAAGGCTAGCTAGCCTTGAGTCCTGACAGTCCCGACATTAGCGTAGACCAAGAAATTTTACAGACCTAGCAACGCCCTTACTGTGAGCAGTCCAGGTAGGATAGCTCAGGGGCAACGTGAGTGCCTTGAAAGCAAATTGACACAAAGCAACACAGGTTCGATCCCCGGGTCCGCGTAGAAACCTCTGGGTGTTTAAGCGCATTATAAGCATGCAACTAAAACAAAAAAAAAATGATGCAACTAAAAAACAAACAATTCCTGTAACAGCACCACGATCCCCCGCGGGCTTTGTGAGCGCTTTAAAAATGTAAAATAAATAAATAAAAATGAATGTTAGATAACCGAGAACTGTATTTGTACCCAGAATGTTATGTAATGCTTTGAGGTTTTTATATAGTGTTGAGAACCCTCCAGCATTAAAGTGCTTATGCCGGGAAATTGTACAACTCAATGTTTTAAAGGAAGCGATTTTTATCAAGAGCCCTAAATAATACAGTATTGAGTGCAAAGGTGGGTATTTAGCTGTTTTTAAATCTACTGATATTTACTTCATTGTTCAATAGTGTGTAGAGTCTATTCCAAACTAACAGTATTTCGATCGCAAAGCCTTTGCCTCTGGATGTTCTGCGGTTACTTTAAGAGCAGAATAGGGCATTCACCATATTGAATTTCCATATCCTAGCAGCACGATAAGGATAAATACTTGATTTGAGGTTTTTGGGCAAGTTTCTGTGTAAGCATTTATGAGTTACTAAGTAACATTTGTCTTTGGTCACAATCAGTGGCGAAGGAGCGGTAGCCTCAAGGTGATTTTCTTCTCAAGAGCAGCGGTTTCGTCTCTGGCTACAGTTATATTCCCTGTGTCTAACAAATAAATATCACAGCCCCAGTGCACTGTTCTCTATTATTATATCAATTGCACCCCATTGCTTACATTAGCTTGTCAGATCAAAAGCATATGCTCACTTGCCACCAGGTCTGCTTCAGCAAGAAGAAGTTCTCAGCTAGTTTGTCTGCCAGGGCAACGTGCTTCTAGGCATGTGTACTGGCACTAAACCCCAGCTGCTGTGACTTGACATAAGGCCAAGACTGCTTTCAAGCTCTTATACGAGAAGCTGTTATGTGCCTTGACAAGCATAAGTCAAGCCGTAAACTGAAGTTGCTCTCCTCCTTCCTCTGCAGCTCCATCTCCCGTCACCATGATCAGGAAGGATAAGACCTCCAGGAACAGTGTTGCCCTGTCTTGGCATGAGCCGGAGCATCCGAACGGAATCATCTTGGACTACGAGATCAAGTACTATGAAAAGGTGGGGAAAGAAAGATGTGGCCGCCTTGTGATGTGTTTGGTGAAAAGTGAGACTAAGGGCTGTTCTTCCTCTTGTGACATCTTTCATGATCCAACAGAAGTCACCCGTTTTTGTATAGTGACTAATCAAAGAGTGGGGGAATTTCCTTGGCATTACTAGGGGGATGTGCTAGAATGTATGTGCGTGCGTGCGTGCGTGCGTGCGTGCGTGTGTGTGTGTGTGTGTGTGTGTGAGAGAGAGAGACAGAGTGAGAGAAAGACTGAGAGAGGGAAAGAGGGAGAGGGAGAGAGCGAGAAAGAGAGAGAGAGAGAGAGAGAGAGAGAGAGAGAGAGAGAGAGAGAGAGAGAGAGAGAGAGAGAGAGAGAGAATATATCCTGGTCAACAAGGTGGTCATAGCAAGCACAAACTCCCAAAAAGTGCCACTGTGAATTGTCAAACTTAAAGAGTAAGACTTAGTTGATAGCATGGTTTTGCGGCACAACAAATAGTTCACGTCCAAGTCCATTCCCTATAATGCCCGTAGCGCAGATATATTTTTAGGGCGCCCTTCCTTGGTATTATCTAGAAGACCATCTATATAAAACTGTCATGGACCTCTGTGTTGTCTACCTCCCAAAATGAGTGTATTCACTTTTACACTGAAAAACTCAAAAGGCTACATTGAGGCTGAAAATAAAACATGGGCATAAAGAAACAATGTAGTTCTTTTCACTTTAAAAACCTACACATAAAAAAATGGAACCACTTACCTTTGCCCGCATTTTTTTCAGTGTGCGCCGCGCTAACATCTTCCGAAGGTTGTGATGGTTTGTGAGGGAACGGATTGCACGTCATCACCTAATTTCCGTGCTGTACCGCCAGGCTTGTATTGCATTTGACGAGCTACCGATTATGGTGATAATTCCACGTGCTGCATGAGTTACTGTTGTGTGTGGCCTACAGCTGCACGCATCTCTTCTGTATCCACCTGCCCGCTAGCACTACAGCCCGCATCCATAGAGGATGATCCACTGCTAGTCTGATAGCGCGGTTGTATAGCACATTGAGTTGAACGCTAGCCCGCTTGTCCCTGATATCTGTGCACAGCCTGCTGCGTTAGGTTCGAATCTCCGTAAGGTCACTTCATCCTTCCAAGGTGGATAAATTGAGTACATTTTGGGATAATAATGTCATCTGTTATTTCAACTCTCTGAGACCCAAGGGTATAGAGCTATATAAGAAATAGATATTATTATCATTAGTCGGTATTAATCGATAGGCCCACCAGGAAGGCCTACACATAACTGCACAGCATATGCCTTCTCTGTGCATCTTATTTATGCAGCAGCACAATTAGACAAAGTGAGGCAAAGTTGGTTACGCAAGAGGAAAGCCATAAATAACTATCCCTTGTTCGAAAGTATAACGCTGTCGTGTGGTTTCTGCTAAATTGAATGTGTCACTTATCTGTGGTGTTCTTGTAAGTTTATAGTCATAATCATTTGCAGCCCATTTAAATGTATGAAGCTGTGCGCTTGATGGAAGTTCTGCCTGGAAAATTCTGCTGTCATACTGTTTTTAATTTCTGGTGCTTTTAGTGCTCACTGTTTCCTTGACATTCCGCCACTTGGCGAGATAGCTATTCCAGGACTTGCAAACAATGCTGATGTAAACAGTGTTTAAGAGGCCCACTTCATGTGAACGTTGGCCACTGGGATTTGTGCAGTATGCCAGCATCCAGAGGAACAAGTGTGCTTCACAGGGAGCCCTCCCTTACAATAGGATGGATGTAATTATAAAAGGTCACATATTACCAAGTTAAAATGGCCCACTGCTGTATACATGTGACAGAGTAGCAGGATCTCAATAAGTGCAACTGAGATTCTATAAGTTACCACACCAGCACACTTGCCAACTTGACCCATTCCAATCTGTAGATGCTTATCCAGTCCTCTATTTTTCTTTGTATTCTGGGACATGTAGTTCCACCTTTTCCAATTATAAAACTCAAATTACAAGTCCCAGAATTCAAAGAAAAAAACAATACTGGATAAGCACCTACAGATTGGAAGGGGTCATGTTGGCAAGTACGGACCAGCAAACAGCTCCACAGGTATGCATTGGTCACCTGTCCAGCAATGGCATGCCCGACTTCACACATGCATTGCCATGGGACCACAATTAAATAACTTGACTATGCATTCTCTAATCTATAATTCTGCCAAGTCAATTGTCTAGAATGGGAACCAGAGCTAATTACTTAAAATCCAGATTTGTTTTTACCATATAAATGTGGGTTGCTTGATCGCACGCGTTCTAAAGTGTTACTTTTCATCAGCATAAAAAATATTTCACAGAAAAATATTTAAAAGATAAGGAGTGAATAGAACTTTCATCGCATCAGTTCAGAGATCAAGATTTTTCAGATTCATGAAGTGAAGTTCTATTGTTACAATGTATCAATATTAGGCTTCACTACATGCAACCCACACTCTAGCTCTGAACTATATCACTGCACTTCAGAGTTGAGAGGCCTAATGTTGACATATTGTAACAACAGAACCTTAACTGCACTCTTAATAGAAAAGGTAGTTAGGAATATGTGCTGTCAAATGCCGCAACACAGATAGAAACTGGAGAATTCCTTGTTGGTGTGAATTTCATTGTATGTACACATCTGTTGCTGTTCTCCAAGGTTCAACTGGAGATTACTTCAATGTTAAAACAAATCATGGGAGGGCACATTTCAATTGATTTCTGAATATCAATATTGATCCTCTATCTAGTGCATACTATAACCTGAATTTCTTTGGGTGTTTAACGAATCATTGATACTATTGACCAGATTAATCATTCTTATTTTGTGACCCTCAGAAGAATAAAACACAGCGTTACTATTCACGAAAACATCAACCCTGGGATTTTGCTGAGTTTCCATCTGGATGCTTTCAACCAACTGAATGGTCTTACTGGTTGCTTAGTACATGAACATCAAGACCAGGGCACTTTAGATAGAATAGGTTCAGTAGGGGATAATGGCAAGATCTTATAAAGAACAATGGGCCTCAATACAAGTATGCTAGTGTGGATGGAGAATTCCATACACATTTCGGCAGATCAAGTGGGATAATGGCATTAACCGTGTGGTGGTATCCTGATGGATTTACCAGCGGGATACCACCAAAAGTGTAATGAGGCCCATGATGTCTGTTATATATCATTTAACTCTTGTGCTTATAGTTCCTTTCACCCTTCAGCTTATATTTCATTTCACCCTTGTGCTGGTGCTTGTGCTTGTGCTTGGCTGGTGGCTATGAAGCTGATCCGTGGATTCGGACATTTGCAGGCCCTGTGTTGCTCTGCAACACTGTAAATCTCTAGACCATCTTTCTGGCTCTTATCTGTGCCCAGCCCCTCCTTCCATAGTGGTTGTGGCTGGGAATCCTTTATCACAACATACTGTTAGTCGGGCTCTCTGGCCCTAGTTCACCAAGATTTGCACTGGAGCAAATCAGGAGATGTCTGTCTCAGATTTGCACCGGCTACCTTTCACTTTAGTCACAAAACCTAAATCTGGAGCAAATCTGAAAAAGCCTGGAGCCTCTCGGTGATGCCCTTGAGCAAATCTGTGTAGATCAAATTGACAGGTGTGCATGTCAATATGCTCCAGGCATCTCCAGATGGGCCCTCGTTTGAGGTGCAGCAACGGGTGCACACCTGAGATGCCGACCGGAACTCCTCATTTACTCCAGTGAAAATCTTTGTGAATCAGCTTTTTGTGAAGAGGAGCCAGGCCGGATTACACTTCTGTAGCAATGCATTGGATCGTGCTAGGATTGCAATCAGTAGGCCGCCCTAGAGATGACACTATGCCACAGCAGCTGACAAAATTACCTACACATATCACTGGCACAGTCATATTTTACACACCAAATTGTCAAAAGTCGACCTACCATGCACCAATGAGTTACAGTAGTCACATGCCAAATTGTTTAATGTATGTGTTTTTGTTTATAAAGCACTTAGTCCTCCCAGGGGTGTCAAATGTCATCTAGAAGTCTCTGGACAAAGCAGACCCCTTTATAAGATGTGGAAGAGCCAGGATTGGTGTCAGCTGACCTGCCTAAGGCAAAAGACAGCTCCAAATATGGAAGCACTTTTGTGACACACACTTTTGGAAAGCATTTCTGGGGAGGTCATAGGATGGAGGGTCACACGTATAGTGGTCGCGGTCAACTGAATGTACCATTCAGCACACATACCATGCCCCGGTTGCACCCCACTTTCAGTGCACACTTAGCTTGCCTTCTCTGGGTCTCTGTCTACAAACAGATGGCCGGAAGGGATGGTCACACACTTTCTATGGTGGAGGGAGGCTGAAGGCTGGAAATGGTCAGGGTCAAGGTGCAGGTGAAAAGCGTGTGCGTGATGACCGTCAGGAAGGTCGGGTGACCCAAGGCCCTTGTTGTGGGTTTGGCGGTATAAGCAGTGTTAATACCACCAAATGGATTTACCAATACTGCTGTAGATAACGATTGGGAAGCTGCCACATTCTGAGCCATTTGGAAATCCACAGGGCATTTTTGGGGATGAGAGGAATTACCACTAGCGGCCATTCCGCAGGTGGGTGGTAATTCGTCCATGCTCCCGGGGGAAATGCCGCCATAGAAGTGCTGAAAGTATTTCTTTCTGTGGAACTAACTCATAATGTGGTGGCCTGAAAAACAGACAGTAATTACATGTCCAGCTATTTTTTTTACTTACAGTCAAACTCTTAATCAGGACGCAAATCCATTCTAGGCAACTCGATTCAGTGATCACACACGCGTTACGCGTTTTCAAAATCGCGTATCTCCTTGGGTATGCCATGAAAACAACGCAGGGCGGGAAAGTGGCTCATTCGAAGCCTGCATGCCCTCGAGTCATGTCTGGCACAACCCATATAGCCGGAACCCCAAAGTGAAAGCCAGTACAAAAATAATTAAGTAATACAGCAAAGTCTTTCCACGGGGGCGCCCTTGAAAAACCCCTCTACGCCTGGCGAATATTAAAGTTAAATAACCCTAATGAAAACATGACACCCTTTGTCTTGAGCACAGAAGCATTTCCTGTACCAAAGGGAAAGAAGGCCCGTTTCTGAAGAAGGATAAGAAGGGCTTGTGCGTGCCCAGCCAGCTTCATTTGCACAGCACAATAAACATGGTTACAAGCCTAGCCGTCTGCCCCGATTATTCCTGTGTGTTCATTAAGTGTCGCTTTTACTGGCCTACCAGAGGCACTCATACGTTATGGGTCGGTAGCCGCTGTTCAGCCTGCAGTTGGCCCTCGCTTCCCACTGTTCGCTGCCAGGCCTGACTTGGAAAGGGAACAAAAACAAAGTTTCACCGAGTCCAAGCTTCAGCAACAGTTTATAAGATGGAGTGGACTTGTATTTCTGCTTGTTAGAAATGTGTTGGCACTTGGCTGGCTGGCTGGCCAAGTCGAGTGTGAAATGAACTGTGGTGTAACTGTTCTGAATGCAGGGCCATTTGCCAGGCGGAATAGTCGATCCCGGAAAGCAGGAGCAGTGGAACCTCTCTAATGGTTTCATTGCTACTCATGGGGGGAAATGTGGCAGCAAACAGAACTCGCAGGCGTCACCATTAATCACCAGTGCTCCTCTCTCTCATCCATTGGCACTGAGAAACATGCCTTCAAACTCTCTCTCACACACACCCACACATTCTAACATCAACCATATGTATGTGCAAAGTAGATTTAAAACAAAAAAATTAATATGCTTTTCTATTTCTCAAAAGCAGGAACAGGAGACCAGCTACACAATTTTAAGATCACGGGGCACCAACGTGACCATCAATGGTCTGAAGCCCGACAGCACCTACGTCTTCCAGATCCGTGCCCGGACAGCCGCTGGGTACGGACCCAACAGTCGCAAGTTTGAATTTGAAACCAGCCCCGACTGTACGTAAAGCGGAAATTTGTTTCAGTTACTTTGATTAATGCAACTTTTCAATCCCACGAAGTGCATACCTTCAGGTGGCGCCTATCTCCTCTGCAGCAAAACTGGCTCATATTGGCCGCAATAGTCATTTTTTATAGATAGCACTTCTTATAATACATATTTAAATTACTCTAGTTAATGGTATCTAATATTTCTGCATGCGGGATTCAGTTCACACCTATGCACTGTAATAACAGCTGTATAATTACCCAATTCAATGTTATTCAGTTTACTGACTTCAGAATTACGAAGAGCTGAGATGGGCAGATTTTCCCCATGTCAGAGGGAAGCACTTAACCTGTGAGCTACTATCTGAGTAGAACTATGGTGTATTGCCTATGACTGCACCACCTACATGCTCATCAATGCAACAGACACTTGTCCTCTCGTGCAATAGAATATTGTCCATTGGTGCCACCCAAAGGATGACTACACTTTACAAAAAACATATTGCACCAGTGTAAGCTATTAACGCCCCGCCGAATATCTATACACATGTCCCCACTAGCTTCACATTGAAGGTATTCTGGAAGTATTCTTGTGCATGAGAAAGCTTCACACAGCTTCCGTCCCACCCCACCCCACCCCAGTGAAGTGTAGACCATGTTAAGCAGCTGCGTTTTCTCTGCTACTGCCTCTGCTCTGATGGCTGAGTTACAGAAACGGGCTACCCTTATGATCCTCTCCAACTGTGACAGGGCTTTGTCTTTGCATCTTTCATGAGTGGGGGAGTGCGCTCGGCCAATCAGGTGGCCAGCACACCTGCAGCATCTGCAAGTAGCAGCCCATGATCTCTCACCACCTGAGTGCCTCCTCTGGGTCGTTGCCATGTTATTTTGGATGTGCACCCTTCTCTCTTCCCCACGCCAGGCTCCCAGTCCCCACAGACATCCGTGCTCCCTGCCCCTTTCAACCCACACCACTTACCCTGTCAGCCTCGTCCACCAGGCCGCACATGCTCCTTCGCTGTTGTCGCCACTGCCAGTGAAATAGAAAAGGGACTGTCTTCCTTTTCAAGGCCATCTTTGTTTTTGTTGTGGTTTTTACGGCTGGTTAGTCATACACCCTATGCGTTGAGCCCATGGGTATCTCCTGGAGTGTACATGTAATCCCTGCATTTGAGGGCGCACATGGTGACGGCCGCTGTAATGACTGATGTTGTTAAAGAAAGTCATCAATCTTCCTGAGAACTTGGGCTGAAACAACTTTTTTTCTTAATCACCAACCACACAAAATATACGGAAATCGCACAAAACTTACTATAAAAACGGCTATGCAATCGTACTCTCCAGCAACCTTAAAATGTCTCGCACATCCTGAAACTCTTGACTAATTATAAGGGACCAAAAGTGTTCTGCTTCAACCCTGCTCTGGCTATTTCCACAAGCCCTGCCCATCATTATCACAATGGCGTGTACTTCACCACCCTTTCGAACAGGGTTGTAGTGTCTAGAAGTGATGGCCGAATGTGCGCAAAGTTATCTTTGTATTAGGTGCGGTCGATAACAGTGAAATGTTATGCAAGATTGATTCATCAGGGAGTTGAGCACACAGTCCAAGTTTGAATCCAGCCACTTCTGACTCAGTGCTTCATCTTTCCAAGGTCATACGTTGGGGACGACCAAATGTTAAGGTGCTTAGAAGTGGATTGAATCCAGAGGGAAGCTGTTATTGTTATACAATCTGCATGTCGTACAATTATGGACTCCAAATAGAGGTTTTCATAGTGCGGTCTAAGGGCATGGTTCACCCCATGGATACATCCCATTGAAAAGCTTGTAGAAGCAGATGGTAAGAACTGGGACACCATGATCCCATGGAACCTTTTCACTTAAAACGACACCTGAGATCTCTTTGGGATGTTCCCGATTTGAGTTGTTTTACGGGAGAGAAAACCACAGGATGTTCTCGATATGCTTAGAAAGACATGGGAGCAGAGGGAAGAGACCATTTTACCAATTTCAGAGACAGCTCAAAATCTAAAACAGCATATGACACAGTATGAGAGATTGTACAAAGACATCTGGGACAGGCCCAGGAGTATCAGTAGTCCCATTGTGAAACTGTTTCCTGCTCCTTTTCATTAGGACAACTGCTCTTAGTACTGTTGCCAACAACAGATAAAAAATGCTGTCCAAATGGCTTGGCCGTATAAAATCCTGGAAAGAAAAGGCTCTTTTGACTACCTAATTTCCCAGCCTGATAGGAGGCAGAAAACGCAACTGTATCATGTTAATCTCTCGAAATAGTGAATGGTAGATCCCAGTGAAGATTCCACCGTGACTATAGCCACTCTTCTCACAGATGTAGGGCAAGAAAACACTTTGATCTCCCCAGACCTGTCGCCATCTCACCAAGTAGTCATCGAAGATTTGTTAGCTCAATTCACAGATGTCTTTGTAGATTAGCCAGGGAGAGTTATAAACTCCTTCCACAATATCTGAACACCTCAAGCGAAAATTGTAAATCTCCGGCCCTACTGGATTCCCAAACCCAGAAAGAAAATAATAGAACAGGAGGAAGAGAACATGATCCATGCAGACATTATAGAACCCTCAGAAAGCCCCTGGTCTTCGCCAATAGTCTTAGTTGCAAACCTCGATCAATCGTGAAGATTTTGCATTGTTTTACAGAAGCTGAATTCGATCTTGCAATTTGACAACTATCCGATGATTTGGTGATTTGATTGACAAACTGGGCATTGTCAAATTTATCTCCATGACTGATCTCACTAAATGCTATTGGCACGTCCCCCTCAATCACTTCAATAGAGAACAAATGCTTTCTCAACCCCTCAGGGGTTATTTCAGTTTAAAGTGTTACGCTACGGGTTACATGGGGCACCTGCCACTTTCCAATGCCTAATGGATAAAGTCTTTCAGTCCCTTTTCAAATTCTGTGGAGCCTACCATGATGATGTATTTATTTGTTTATTGCTTATTTGTTTAGGGCTTATTCACAAGTGAAGTGCTTCAAAGTGCTTTAAGGCGGGAAGGGACCAAGGGAATACAGTGTTCATTATTAGGCCTTGAGTTTCCAATTTGATCTAACAAAAGGTCTCTAGTGTACTAGGTCTGACAGCATTTCTCAAAGTGCAAGTGCACGGCATTGGTCCAGCGGCATGGCAGGAGCTATGGATGATGTATTCATCTGTCTCCCAACAGAAGCATTGGCCATCAAGTGGGCAATGACAAATCTTAAGGATTACCTAACCGGAAGAAAATGTAGGTTGGTTGCGGATCCCTCTCCCCTCATGTGGATGATCTTAAGTAAATACATTAACACTTTGATTATGAGATGGGTCTTAGACCTCCAACCATTCTGTTTCATTGTGAAACACAGAAAAGAGCAGGAGCAAGGAAATGTGGACTTCGTTAGCAGATTTCCCATCAGTGAACAAGGGCAAGCCAGCAAACCAAGGGAAATGGTATGTGATGAATCGCAGGATTGAGTCACTTCTCCCAAGGGGGGAGCATTTCCCTGTGAAGGTTGGGAGGTGATCCCAATATGCGATACCCTACCTAGGGCTAGAGGCACCCGGGCCCTCACCTGGAGAGACTCCCCCCTTGGGGACAAGGACTCCCGTTCCGAAGAGGAACTCCCTGAATCACTCATCTACAACCCATCACTAATAATAACTACCTGAAGAAAATTTGAGGAGCAAGCTGATGTTTGGTACTTTCATGTCGAAATCTTACTTTAAAATGAAAAGAAATAAATGTCTAATGCTGAGAAGAAGAAGATCATGCATGTAATACAGAGTACTCCTCTAACAGAAAAGAAGAACATTGTCGCTCTGCTGGAGAAGCCCCGGCAACGTGTCATACATCAAGGAGGAAGATTCCTGAGGGAGTTTCAAATCAGCTGTGTGAGGAGAGCTGCTGAAGGAGACAGGTCCGTGCATTTTTCAAGCCTGGAGGGAATCTGGCGTGTAAACCCTACACGGGGGAAACACAAAGTGAGAGAACTTGAAGGACGGAAGCCGCAGATGAACAACAAATTCAAAATGGTGGCATGACCGAGAGTCAGTGGACTGGGGAGTCCAATGGCGATGCCAAGACCGCCTACCCGACTACAGCACAGAGCAGGTACAGAAATGAAAGAAACCAAGTATCGAGAAGCCAACCTGACAAACCGAGGACAGGATCCCATCCTGAATGCTGGCCCGGTGACGCTAACCCTGAGAGCAAAAGATAACGCGGTAGACGATAGACCCGGGAGGGATACCGAGAATAACAAAGGGAAGCATCATACTCATCCCAGTGGGAAGTTAATGTTTAAGTTACCGAAGAAGTGTCGGAATTCATACGAGAGCACTCATAGTTGTCTAAATAAAAGTGGAATAACAGAGAAAGTTAAGAATCATTATTTGAACACAGATACTCGTCCCCGTAAAGAACCAGTAGTAGCGAATAAAGAGAATCATAACTGGAACATTAATACTCATCCCACTAAGACAAACTAGGTGGAGACAAGTGAGAATGATTACTGGAACATACATACTCATTCTAGTAAGCCCAAAGAGTTAGAGAGTCATCAAAATCGTTACTGGAAACCTCATACTGGTCCCAGTTCTATCAAGTGGTGTAGGAGAGTGAGAATCATTATGGGAACAGTCCTACCTGGACAACCAGGGAAAAGAGTGGACATTGAGTAAAGGAAAATGTGCACGTTTAATGAACGAGAAAAGAGAGAAGAAAAATATTGGAAGGGGGCAACAAAGTGTAAAGGACATGGTAGAGAAATGGAAGAGCCCCATATCTGAACTGTACGACATGATCAATCTAGTCAACAAGAACTACCTACAAATACGTTACTAGAGTGAACTTGCTGAAAAGCAGACCACAGGAGAAGGGAGTCATTCTCCTGTGCTTTAGTTGGTTTTGATAGTGTCAGGGAAAGGTTAGATGAGATTTGGACAGAGGACAGAGCTTCCTTTTGGACTCACAAACGACTGGCGAGCACCCTTGTTAGTTTATGTTAAGTAGGGAAACCTGTAAACTACGGAAAGTTAGGAGTTTTCACTTTTTCTTTTAGTAAAGAATATTCCAAAATGGAATGCACAATTCCTTTTCCTTCTTCTGACTTGCCACACCACGCATTCACCACCCATGGATATTCTAGTTCCTCTGGCCATTTCCATCAGCTACCTACCCCAAACTGCCGAAAACATCACAGTCCTGAGATCTCTTTGAGCTAACTCTGTGTTTTTAAATGTGTGGTTATTTTTAACAGTCTCATACAAGGTAAATGCTAAATTGCTGCTGTAAACTAGATCCTGGTATAATTAAAATGCCTTAACCAAGTGTTAATTTGGTCACTTGATTTATAATCCATATGTGTGTCCTTGCATACGTGCCTTACACTGAATTCTTGTAAAATGAAAAAGAAAAACAGCAATTAACAAAGCCAACAATTTTGGCTCTTGTATCGGCATTAGATTTGTATTCACTGTCATAATCTGGCCAGTAACAAACAGCATATGCAAGCTGTTGCCATCCGAAGACCGGGGTAGTGCTGTTATAGAAGTTGCTGCAAAATGACTATCCCATGCCTACAGAAAAGCCAAAACCGTGACTTTGCTTTGAAAATATGTGTTTATGTTGTGCACATCTCCCAGATGCCTCCACTCTACACCGTCTGCAATGCTGGTCCATATGGATAGCGAATGGGGTGGAAAGTGCACTGGGCGGCATGCACAACATAACATTATAGGTGGGTAGCGTTCAGCTACCTATGATTACGCCTTTGGGTTCTGGGTAACATCGTAGACAACTAAACTACCTTTACTCTTGTCTACCATATGTCACTCAGTCCCCTTGAGTGGAATATTTTCGTGTAGTTGGGAGTTGCCCATCTATAATTCTATAGATAGGTTTCTCTGGCAAGCATTACCATAGATTGCATCCATCTTCAAATCAGCAGAATCCATAGGGCATATATAGAGCACATAAATCTTGTGTTGATGTTTGGACTTGCACAAGAGGGCGAGCTTTATCAGAACTTCCTGAATGCCAGAAAAACACATTACAGAAATGTAAAGGGAGCCATATGCATTAGAGCCGAATCTATACTTACCACTGGATGTCTAAATGGCACTATAGCTACCCAGAAAGGGAGCCCGAGCGAGAATGTACACATTGCATAGCAAGCGCCTGCACACTTTGGTGCCATAATGCCAAAGTAGGGTTCCGGGGACGTTACATTTCTTCGCTAACACTCTTTCCTGCACCTGAAATTCAGTGGAAATAATTCATACTATGAGCTGTAATTCTCTGTTACACCATCACCCGATGAATTAAGGAGTGACAACAAATGGGGCGCCTAATAAACATTAACATAAAGATGCATATTAGGTAAATGTGTCCCTTAATACCAAGTGTAACATAAGATACATATAACTCATAGCACATAGTATTTCTAAAATCCTCTAGTTGTGACATCATCGCAACTATCTGCATGTGCTATATTTCTCTTGCTATGATACTGGTAAATGCTTACTTAACTGCGGGAGTGGGTGGAGCCTACAATGATTCCCTATAGGGTATCAGGAAGAACACACTCACCCATACAACTTAAAGGGGGTGAAGTTTGTGGGACACTGGAAGAGGAGTTTTTGGTCCATCCTCCTTTGTGAGAAAAACCGACCAAGATGCATTAACTGTTAGACAGCTGCTAAGCAATGAGGGTACATTATTCTGTACATTATTCTGTGTAATATCCCACTGATAAGGAATGCTGACCTATCAATATGCGTTCTCTCTACTTATTGAGCTACTTATTTAGCTATCAGCAGCCGTATTGATTAAGTAATTCAAACTTTAAGAATAACTTAATCATGTATATAGCGCTTTTATCCAAAGCGCTTTACATAGAACATTTTTATATACAAATTATTATAGCTAAAAATGATTGAAAGCCTCTTGTTTCGCACAAAACAACATGTTAACCCAAGACTGTACATTTCATAGTTTATTATGTTAATGAGTGTTTAATTGTGAAGGTTATTGTTTTAAGCTGCAAGTCGTTGCATATTTCTAAGCATATCATTCTGTGCAGTTTTTCTTCCGGGGCACATCTGAATATAAATAGAAATGCCTGATTGTATGTGTTGGCAGTGCAAGACTTGCACATGATCCATTGCACGAATGCAATGCTCACTGGCCAGTCTCAGATTTAAGCAGTGAGAGCGATGGGTCTTTTCTTTTATGTCCAGTGAGTCACTCTTTTGGATTGGGAGCTCAGCATGTGGTAGTTAAACTGTCCTCGGCGACAAAGGGGGATAATGAAAGCTTAACGCGCCTGCTCGCCCCGTGCGTGCCTTGTGACGCACTGACGCTGTGCATTGTTCTTCCTGTCACCCTTGCAGCTTTCTCAATCTCCAGTGAAAACAGCCAGGTCGTAATGATTGCCATTTCGGCTGCTGTGGCCATTATTCTCCTGACAGTTGTGGTCTACGTCCTGATTGGAAGGTTAGTTGTTTTGGTTCCATGTTTGTACATTTTACTCTTTCACTTAGTTTCTTGAAAAGTCTTAAATGCACCTAATGAGTCCACCTCATGCTACCAACGTAGTCTTATTTCATCGCTAGGTACTTCAGCACACACGACCCCAGTAAACCTGGTTTTTGCAATGGTTTTTGTGTGCATTTTTAAACGTTACTCTTTAAAGTTTGTTGAGAGTGGCTTGAAGAAATGCACCTAATCAGTCCACCTTATGCCACCAATTCAGTCTTTTAACATTGCCCTGTACTTGAGCGCACACAACATAGTTGAAGCAGAATCGCGGTTTTGGTCCCCTTATTGTAAGTGTTTTTTGGTACATTTTTGCAAATTTTACTCTTTTACTTAAAGTTTGTTGAGAAAGGCTTGAAGAAATGCACCTAATCAGTCCACCTTATGCCACCAATTCAGTCTTTTAACATTGCCCTGTACTTGAGCGCACACAACATAGTTGAAGCAGAATCGCGGTTTTGGTCCCCTTATTGTAAGTGTTTTTTTGTACATTTTTGCAAATTTTACTCTTTTACTTAAAGTTTGTTGAGAGTGGCTTGATTAAATGCACCTAATCAGTCCACCTCATGCTACCAACGCAGGCTTCTAACATTGCTTTGTACTTGAGAGCACACATGACGTAGGTAATCCAGTGTCCTGGTTTTGCACCCTCTTTCGCAAGTGTTTGTCTGTGCATTTTTGCACATTTTACACTTGTACCTAAAGTCAGTTGTGAAAGACTTGAAGAAATGCACCCAATCAGTCCACCTCATGCTACCAACGCAGTCTTGTTACATTCCTCTGCACTTGAACGCGCACGACACAGTTGAACACATCTCAAGGAAATAAGAAACACTCGCATGTGATTTTTACACAGGCTTGTATGAGGTTGAATAGGCAGTCACACTCAAAGCAATAATAATTTGAGAGTATGGCATTATTCTGAGCCTTTGCTTGGAATTGTCCATGATAAAATATAAGCATTTATCATAAAACATCTGTTGCTTATATAGCAATTTTACCAAAGTGTTTCAGAGAAGAAAACTTATATATACCAATTATTATTACCCAACCTCTATTCACCGTATTTTTTTTATTAGCATGCAGTATAATTACAAAATTTTGCTTTGAATTGATTTCCCTCCCCTACAAGAGCCAAGAAAAGATTATCACGTGTCCATTTCAGTCTTGACCTTCCTTGAGCTGTAAGAGATATATTGGGCTTATGTGAAGCCTTCTTATATTTTATCTCTTTTCATTCTTGGCTCTTGTTTACTTTTCCCTTCCCCCTTGTTTTTGGTAGTTTACTGGTGTACGTTCCAATTTGTTCATCATTGTTTCAAGAAAGATGCCCGGCACTCTTATG
The DNA here is from genome assembly GCF_040938575.1 of Ambystoma mexicanum. Lineage (NCBI taxonomy): Eukaryota > Metazoa > Chordata > Amphibia > Caudata > Ambystomatidae > Ambystoma > Ambystoma mexicanum. The sequence continues at coordinate 912,149,714 of NC_090939.1, read as the reverse complement.
GTTTTCTGGTTTATTCCACCATAGAGGACTTCCCACCATAGGTCAGGGTTCAATCCGCAACGTGGTGCTAGGCTGTCATGCAGTATCCTTGTTTCTTCCGTCCTGAGCTGTTTACAGAATAGGTTGTAGCCCCAGATAGAAGCTCAGGAGCTACAACCAAAAGACCAGCTAGCCCTGAGTCCCGACAGTCCCAACATTAGCGTAGCCCAGGATAATTTCCAGACCTAGCAACAGCCTTGGTTAGATGTCGTAGAGGTACATCACCTTGTCCACATAAACGACCGATATTGTTGTTTATTATGCCATACTCCATTAAGTTCTCTTTTTCACCGTATTGTCCCTTCCATTGCAGCTTTTCTAGCTTCCATGATTTAACGAGAGCTCAACATGCCCTCTTCACAATCACCAGAAGAGAATTTGATAAAGGCATTGAAGAGGCATTAAAAAGCCTATCTGCAGCTTTGTCCCTCGTGACTGTCCTCGTAATGGGGAGGGTCCACAAAGGCGTCCAGTAGAACAACTCATCCCCACAAGCATTTTTAATTTGCACCAGCCCCCTTTTACCAGATTCATGAGGACCTGGTACAACCCGTAGGTGGTCAACTCGTTGTGCACGTTTTCCTGCATTTTCCATGGCATTTTTAATGGGGGGGCAGACCCCCCCATACCTGCAACCTACATCCGCCAACACTTTTCCAACCCCCCAACTATTCTTAGAAATTATAATATATATATATATATATATATATATATCTACTGCACACCCCAGGGGTCCAGTCCTAAAAATAAAATTAAAGTGTCTCAACATACAGCATGAGATGTGACGTCACCAGAAATGACCATATCAAGGTGAAATATGCACATTTCATTCAATTGCCTTTGCATAACAATACACATTGCACAGGACGAATAGCATTTGCCTTTCATAAAATCAAGACACACAAAAAACCAAGAGAGGATATTTTCTTCTAATAGGGTTTTGAAAACAATAAAAGGAGTGCATGTTTCAAACTCCAAGACTCGATACCGTTGTGCTCCCTGGAACATGCATTCCTGAAATGTGACACTTGAAGTTTGGTTGTCTGCTATGTCTCATCAGCTTATATGGTGCAGTGAAGGGTCCGTCCTGCGAATGTGACAACTGCGGTTCGAGTCCTGAGATCGGCATGAGTTCAGAAAAGACAGCCAATGTTTTTCATTTCATACCTCTAAAACAATTAGGGGAACGGCGTCCGCCCGCTCAGAAAAGTGGGCGAACGCTGGCCTCCCGCATGCACCCCCAACATGAGCCCTGACACACCTCGCCAAAGATGCAGTGAGAAAATGCAGAAAAGAGGCCGGGATGCGTTGGCCCCTACGAGTTGTGCAGGTACAATTTGCAAAGCCAAAAACTCGAGCAAATCTGAGCACGATTGGAGCATCTTTGAGATGTTCACGTACAAATGCTATTCATAAATAAATACAGTCTAGCACGGTGCAATATGGAAAAAAATCTGAAAAATACCTATTGGACATCGAGGTGGCAGTTTCCACTCCATTCCCTTACCTGCTGATACCAACAACCTTCATCTTAATATACAGTGTATCATTGGCCTTGCCACTCTTGGCTCGGGCTTGGCAGTCACAGATATAACATTCTGGAGTTTGACCCCGAAACGGCCAGGATTGCCCCAGCACACTCTCAAGTGCCTTGCGTATCCACCGTTACATTATGTACTAACTGACAATTCTCCAAATCTGCGCTAGAAGTCCCATCCCATTATCTAAGCACTTTAGGACATATTGCAGAACCAGGGTCCACCTAGCAGGACCGACATGCATCCAGGCTATCACAAAACTGTCTTCCCCCTGCTGCGTCCATCTATCCCTTTGTTCGTGACATCTATTTCCTCCTTTACCATCCTGTTGTCTTGGCATCACTTGTTTCTCTCTTCCAGCAGACTAAGATCTTGATACCCCTGGCAGGGGCACAATATGTCACGCTGCGGACAAGCCTAGGCGTTTTGGGACTACGTGGATGCGGGTGCTGACTTGGCACAGTATAAAAGCATTACTGAGACGAGTGTGAGCAAACATTCATGTTATGTTAATAGGCTTTTATACTATTAACATAACATGAAGGTTTGCTCACACTCGTCTCAGAAATGCTCTACTTTTAAGGATTGTCAGTCACGCATGAGGGAGCAGGTACAAATCTAAAATGCGCAGAGGCATTTCCTGATTTGCTCCAGTGCAAACCTTTGTGAGTCAATATCTAGCGTGCATTCCGAAAACACTGCCAAGGATTAAGCTGCTTTTTGGGGGGCATCGACAATGGATGGGCTTTAATACACCCATGATCTATCTATTCATTAATTTATTTGGTGTTTAGGGAACGGCGATGGCGAAGCCGGGAGATAAGCTCAGGTGTTACATGTGATTTCATTGCTCAGAAAAATATTGAGGGGTACTCAATATTTTTTTTAACCCACTAAACACCCTTCTCAACATATTTTATAACTGGTGCAATAATATAAACAAACTCCAGTCCTAGTATATTTGGGGAAATTGTTGGATAGTGGGTTCAAATAATATATCGAGGGCCCTTGATGTTTTTTTCAGCGATTAAATCACTGGGTACCAGCTAATATCGTAGAAATGAGCAGCATGGAATCTTTCTCAGAATTGCATTTAGGTGCCTTTCCGGAAAACAAGCAGCGCATAACATTTAACAATGCGTAGCAGTAGAGTGGTTCCATGGACAAGGACTTCAGGTTTGGAAGGCCTTTGCGGAACAGCAGTGTTTTCAAAATCTTCCTGCATCAGAGATGATCCCATTTGAGTCTGATAGAGGAAACATCTTTCATAGTTCTGCCCGGCTGGCGGTGAGCATATTAACCCCGGTGCCCTTTCCTTTGGTATCTTTGTTGGATGAGTCTGATTTCAACAGGTGCTCAGATGGTTCTGGGGGAGCGTACCAACTGAACCTGTTGATCATCAATTTTGGGACATTTTTCAGAAACAATTAAGGGGCAAGAATGGTCTTGCAATCAATTCCTTATTGGTCCGGGAGGCAGTGTAATGTTTGTAAGGCCCTATGACGGTGGTCGCATGTGCCCACGTTCAGGACTGTTCGGGAGTAGTTGTAATGTCTGAATGCCTTTCTTGTGATAATGCTGAGCCAGAGATGGCTGGGAAGGTGGCAGAGCCGGCTGATGAGTCCCTGGTGTTTCTAGTTGCTTGCAAACCAGAGGCAATGAACTAGGATACCATCAAAAGAAGTTTATTTCGGTAGGACCAAGCATTCCATACAAACACAACAGTCAACATCACAATATCCATAAAAACAGCAAACAAGTAAAGTCCTCACATGAACTTAAAAGCAGAATCATGGACAGTCAAGCCTTGATAGAGATTCTCTTAATGATACCTTTGCTATTTGTACTTCAAGAGCAGGATGCATGCCCTCTGTAGTACATTCAGGAAGCTGACATGGGCCACAGCACATGCTCACTTTTTAATTACCCGATTTAAACTGCAATCAGAATTGCTTATGGCAGATGGGCTTGGTATTCACCTGCCATGGAGCCCACTACCTACATATGTGTCAGTATTGCATGTGACATGCAATAACAGGGGTCTTCTTTTGGGCTTTAAAAGAATGCCACCCTTAAAAGGTATGGAAATGAGTAGATGCTTAATTACGAGGCCTTGCTAATGAATTAACAGACACATTGGAGATACTTCGTTCTTATAACTTGAGGTCTATTTTTCATGTTATTTGTTAAAGTCAATACGCTTTTTGTTAAAGTGCCTAATACATGACATGCATGTCTCGGGAGCAGTGGCGGCCGCTTACATAGGGTGGGGGGGTGCCGCCCCCCCCCACAGAGAGAGGAGAGAGAAGAGACAACCCTTCGTGCGCTGCCTGTGCCGACAAATGCAAATCAATGTTGTGCAGAGCGGCAGATCAATTATTTATTTATTAATCTGCCACTCTGCAATGATGTGCTGCTGGCCTGTGCCAGGCCTGCTTCTGCCCCAGTGGCGGGGTGCATCCTGATTTACGTTCTGTTCTGCCATGTATAGTGTGTGGACCTTGTAGCTCCACGCACTCTACGTAACCATCCTCTCATTCAGGAGGCTGGCGGGACACTGGAGGGGTGGCCCGCACTATTGCTATTATGCGCAAACAGCGCACCAGTCTCTGAGCCCTCCTGGACTCCAGCCCATGCAGCATAGCAACAGCCAGGTTGTGGATTGTCATTGGCTGTTTGCCAGCCAATGACAATCCGTGTGTGGGTGGAGCCAGTGTACCACTGCCTCACCTCGTTCTTCGAAGCTTAGCTGCTGGTGGACTTCTTCCAACTCGCGCCCAGGCCTGAACCAGGCCCATCCACGTGGGCAGCCCTACCTAACGGTCCGTCTCCAAAGGTAAGTCAAGTATTGGCTTGGGCTTGTGGACGTGTTAATTCACTACAGTTAATTAAACTCTTAGTCTTCACCATGCAGCATGAATCACGCTGCACTGGGAAGACTACGAGCTTACTTAACTTATGGCGGGCGGCCACGGCACTGTGCCTACATCTCACTGCGAGATGCAGTGCCAGTGTCACGGCTTGTGCACCGACCATATTGTTATTGCCTGCTGCTCGCCGCCTTGTCTTCACCAGGATTCTTGGTGAAGGCCGGGCCGTGGGCGGGTAGGACTCGGAGCACTGTCTGTGCTGTGCACAGCCTACAGAGGAGGACGACAAGGCCATCGGAGCCCAGGACTGGAGTCTGAGCTTGACTGCCTTGGTCCTCCTCAGTCCAAATCGTGAGTGTCACGGCTTCAGTTTCCAGGCTCAGGAGTGGCACGAACCAACCGACCCCTCCACGGTCTAGGTGCCTGCAAGTTGAAACTTACACAAGCCTCCGAGACCCTGGCGGTGAAAGAGGGTTAGGGTCTCGTTGGTTGGATGGGTTCTGTAGCAAGGGTAACCAGTAAAAGGACTAGGGCAAGGGAGGTGGACGGGTAGGGGGACATAGGGTAATACAATAAAACATTTGCTCATTCACTACATGCACTTTTCCCCACCACACCCCACAACAAGGTTAGAAGCCAAAAAGAAACTTATCTCAAGGGGTGAATGCTGGCCTCCTGCCTGCGCACTCTCAGGTCCTGACTCTGGAGCAGTTTTAGTGGTGAAAAGAGAGTGGGAATTACCGTTCGTGTGTTGCTTCACACATCAAACTCTTAACATTCATGCTCTCTCACAAAGGTTAATTGCACCCTTTGGATACTCAAGGTGCAGCATGCTCAATATGTTAGGCGCACTGTTTTGCTCTGGTTATCTCCTGCACATGCGGATTTACACCGCGCGTTGCTCCGCTATAAAGGTGGTCCCAAAAAGTCTGAAATATGGGCTGAAATATGTTATGACCCGTGTTATTAATCACACAAGTCGCGTAATGACTTTTTAGCAAGCTGCGTATTGTCTAACGCGTTCTCTTCCTGTAGAGTGGGTTACGGAATTTGTATGTTAATGCCATGCACTGCCGTGTCGGGGCGGGACCTCTGGACTCTGCGCGCGGTTCAAATAACTATGGCTCTGGTGGTCAAATGAGCGAACTTAGCTTTTGCTGGAGCAGGGGGACCTTGGAACTTCGGGCGGAGCCCCCTGTGCGTGCCCCTTCGTCACAGCTGTTAGGGAGTTCAATCGCTTCTACAGCAGTGTGCGCCTTTCCCCCGAGTCAGCCTTGGTTTCCCAGTACTAGCGGTACTTATCTGTATGTGCCGAGGGGCCCGGGTTGATGATGTTTGGGGCATGGCCCCTTGTGCGCTTCCACTTGCTCGGAGCTCTGGAGAACACGTCTTCTCTTGTTCTCTTGTTGAGCTTCAGAGCACAAGCCCTGTGCTGTTGTTGTCCTTGCGCGCATGCGCACGTGTGTCCCACCCAACGTGGGCTTCACAAAGGTGTTCTGGGCCCGGGGGTGCCTGGGAACTGTAGTTTGCAGGCTTCTTCACCTGCAAAAAGGACATAGGAGTCTTCTGAAGGCAGGATTCTTCCTGCAAACATGCATTTCTTTAATGTACTGGTTGCCATTCATCTATGACCCCCTCCAGCAGCTGGTAAACCAGGTTGATGGCCTTGCTCCATGACAGTGAGAACCAGTCCTGTGTCTGACTCTGGATCCCAGAGTCAGACACAGGACTGGTTCTCACGATTTTATTGGAAATATAAGAACACATTAGGCACAGCGTGCGTACGGCAGTTGAATGGTGATCTTGCATAAAGGTTCACGTAACATTACAAAGTATACATGTGTCACATTTAGAACTTGCTTAGACACACTTGTGCTGCCTAAAGTGCCCATGTGTGATTCTTCAGATTTATTGCATTGACGTACAAAAAGCATTTGAAATGCCACGCAATCATCCTCAGCATACGTTAGTGGACAACATCCTTCCTGAACGTAACGAAGCATGATGCGCATGCGCCTCGCATGCCACACGTATGGAGAGGAACTAACACTTTTCCACTTGCAGGGAGTGAGTATGCAACAGGAGTTTCATGCAGAATATAGAAATGCCACTGACGTCATTTGGGTTTTCTTTAATAGGAGGAGTGTGAGAAGAGAGTGTGGGAGGCAGTTTGGCTCTAGCGTATCGTGTGCTTCCTTTTGTTTCTTCTTTAAATGTATACATGGTCCTGAAAGTGTCTGTGCGTGACAGTCTGGCTCTGTCATGATGTGCGCTTCACGTGTTTAGTTTTATAACCGAGGTATGGGGCTGAAATTGTGAATTGAGCATCATTGCAAGGCTTAGCCTTGTCTGGTTTTATGGCAATAGCTGGTACTGCGCTCCTGTGGAATCGTGTGTAAGTACTTGAGGGCAGGGGCGATAGAATAGTCCCTGTGACCACCTTGAGGACAAATGTGTTGACTGCATTCATCACAAGTGCTTACATGGTCACCTGCAGGTTGCTGTTTGGTATCTTTCACACATGCAGTGTTTATCTTATCCTGTCCGTTATGCTAACATGAAGCCTTTACCATGGTGACATCATGCATGCTGATGTCTTGTCTGGTGCAAACATCTTGTGTGAGACGTTGTGGCTGAAGTTCGTCTTTTCTGCTCTCATCTGGAGACAAACATTGTGTGCTTTCTAGGCAAAAATGATTATCTACTATCAGGACACTGTGTTGGAAAGGTGGCCTCCTACTTCATCACTCCATAATCCATGCTTCTCCCATGGGAGGTGACGCAGAGACCTGTATCATGTGCACCCCTTTCATGTGATGATGAAGCCATACATCAGCAAATGGAAATGCTTTGCCAATGTGGACCAGTTTGATAAGTTACTTCAGGGGTGTTGCTATGTCTGGAAAATATTTGGAGCTATGCTAATGTCAGGACTCAGGGCTAACTTGTAGCCCTGACTCCCTCCAAGCATCCCAGACACTGCCTCCGCTCCAGCTCCTTTTGCAACACTGTATAGAGATTTTTAATAAAGTGTGAAGCAACTTGGTCAGCTCATTTTAAAGAATATGTATTCAGCATGATATTTATTCAAAATTATATTTTTCCATCATTACTATCCATTTAATGAATTTCTTTATGCACACACCATAGTATCTACTATTCGCAATACAAGCTGCTGTAAAATGCACCATCACACTTGCACACGTAAGAATAATGTACCGCCATTAGTATGTAAAACCTAATGCTTTTTATGTCATATTTCAGTGGGTTTAGACAGTAAATTGTACCTTTTGGAGGCCATTTTTCAAATATTTTTGCGAGGAGAGGACACCCCCTGCACCCACTTTGTGTGGCATGGTCTTGCATGCTGCGCACCCTCGCTCCCAAATTCCCCCTGGGAAATTTACGCCCCACCAGCTTTCAAACTCACCAGCTGCCACTGTTCGGGAGGATAGGTCTGGGGGAACGTGCTCGCCTTGGAAGCAAGACGACACAGAGCAACACAGGTTCAATCCCCGGGTCCGCGCTTAGAAACCTCTGGGTATTAAGCGTGTTATAAATATAATATCATATGTCTCCAAAAAAAGCATGATCACAAATTACTCATTTTTTTCCGCTATGCAAGAAAAGCCAGTTCTATCCAAAACATGTCCTGCAACAACTGGACCTCTTAATGCTATACAGCGGCAATGCCTTGCTCCCAGAATGAGTCAGTAACTGGTGGGAGACAAGAAACAAGACAAAGACCATTTACTCCGTCAAGAAAGGCAGTGAGTGGGTCAGCATAGAAGCAAGATCCAGTATCACATTTGCTTTGCAGGATGCGGAAATACCTGCCGCTGGGTGCCCACAACTTTGTCCATCAACTCACACAATATGAATGATCGCAAGTACTCAACATAGCAAAATCAAACAGTAGAACCCAACCCTTCTCCTCAAAGGTGCTATAGCAAAGCATCACCTGTCCACCCAACACCACGGCAATTGTTACCCAATGCCATTCCATTATCCATTCCATTCCATTAGGACCTTCTCTACCATTTATTTTACACTCATCAAAGCACAGCAAGATTTTGACCATCACTAGCTGTGGTTTGCACTAAACCAAAAGACCCAAAACAAATATGATTTCACATTAATAGCTTGTTTTTTTTTTTCTCCAGAAAACATGCACAGCATTGTGTTCTTGAAAAATACACATAGGGCCTCATTACGACTTTGGAGGTAGCCATGCTCTAAATAAGGGCATGGCTGCCTCCAAAACCGTGTGTGGGTTCCCTGAATGGGGAAATACCGGTCCATTCCGAGTATGGAGGGCCCGCTATTTCCTCCTTCAGGGAACCCGGGCCCGGGTCTTCCCCATTCCCGTTCGAGCCCCCATAGGGACTAACAACGGGCCGATTACGACCGGCCCGTTGTTAGCTCCCTGCCCTGGTCCCCTCGTCCAGAGCGGGTCCCACGAGGGAACTTCGTATATTGCGGAATGGGTTTAACGGCGCCGCCACCATTAGCGGCACCGTTAAACCCATTCCGCAATAGTTGTAATGAGGCCCATAGTTTTGTGTTAGATTGAGTTTGTAGTTTTTAGAAATTTTAAGAGCCTGTAGGTTGGAACCTGAAACAGGGTACCATACATATAACAGGGAAGAACATGTTGGCAATTAGCCCTGCAGGTACATCTCACAAAACAACCCAGGTAATTATGTTCCAATTTGCCCAATAGTCTTATTTTGCTCATGAACAAGACTGTTTGATAACTGGAAATGGCTAGATAAGCAACACGCTCCTTCATAATGTAGTTCCTCACCTTGTCCGGCGCTGTACTCACAGGCTGAGGCCGAATCCCACATTATAAAGCCTCACAATTTCATAAAAGCCCACCCCCGACATTTCAGCTATCGTTTAGACAGGAAATGTGCTGAGCAGACAAGGGAAACCATCTCAAGTGTGCTTGGTTTTGATGAAAGTAGTTTGGTATCAATTATGAATGGTGTTTTGATTTTTGTGCAGTGATCTGCTTCCGCTGCCTAACGTTGCATGCATATTCTAGGCCGCGTCAGGCTATGAAGCGCCGTCATGCATGCACGCCGCCACTGAGTCACAGGCACGGATGCACGCGATGTGCCCTTGGCAGCCGCGCGGAGCCTAGAATATTCATGCCGAATTTCCAGCAATATGTTTCCATGTTCGCAAAGATGTCCCTAGCTCGTTTTCAGAGCAGTGCCCCTTGGAGGATTCTGGGACATGCAAACATACCATTGCTCAATCTCATCATTTGAATAATGCCCAGATCCTTCAGAGGTGATGGTCCTTACACTGAACAAGGGGTGGTTATTACTCATCATTAATGCCCTCTACCATTCTACCTTTTTGTTAATTGTTTTATGAAGGTATCTAAAACTGCATTCTTTCGATCAATTGCCTGTTGAGCATCTATGTGGCATACCCTGCTGAAATGAGTGCAATGCAATTGCTTAACTGTTTACATGGCTTTGATATGTCATTTCTTGTTTTCCTAGATTTTGTGGCTACAACAAATCTCTACACAGTCCAGATGAAAAAAGATTGCATTTTGGCAATGGACACCGTAAGTTTCAAGAGGCAGCGTCCTTTCACTCCCCTGCCTTACTAGTTTTGTGTTAAAATGTGTTTTAACATATTATGCAAACTCAAGGATCTAAACTGCGACTCGGGAGCCGAGCCATCCTTTTAAAAGAACTCCATGTGGTGCCCCATACCAGCGAATAGTGGAATACGCAGTCACTGTTTTGGGTTGCAGACCGAGGTTGCTGGCAAACGCAGTCCTCCACCCCCTCGCGTGTCAACAATAGGGCCTGCCATGGTGTGGTTTGCATTTCAATAAAACATGTGGTAGGTAATTCTAAATTGATCCTACACGCATTGCTCACATGCAGAGCGTAGCTCTCGCTTCCCCGTTACCAACTAGGGCGGAAAGCTGGATACCAGCAAATTCGGCAAGGCTACAAGGCACGCTACAAAATGGCCACGGATTGCGCGCGGCACATTAAGCGTATGGACGCCAGACGTCAGCACAAAGCAGATGGACACGCCCTTCCGCAGACTTCAGTATTCAAAGAAGCGTGTCTTTCGAAAAAGGCCGAATGTACACAGTTTTTAACCCTAGTGTGTAACTATCGGGGCTGTAATGCATTCTGGGGCCTCCTGTCTTGAAGAATGCGTATCTTTACCTCTAATTGGAAAGAGTTTGGTAGGCACGAGTAAATGAAATGCATTACAACGAAACCTTGACTGACATTTGGAGGACTACAAATGCGTCATTTATTTGCTGCAACAGTCTGTGATCTATTGAAATCATCTGCTTGGCAGATGCATAGCCACACTCCGTTAATGGTATGTTTACCGGCTGAAATATTTTAGAAACGCAGATCTTGCGATTTATCATTCTGTCGACCGGCTGGCTGCGCGTTAGCGGGAGGGAGCACATGAACAGCCATTTGGACACATGGAGCACACATTCGTCATGTCTGTCTGTTCATTCTTGGCATGCGACAAGCATCGTCTGCCAACTTTGTGCTATCTTGGGTAAATTTGGACCACATAGGAAATGCACCGTGCATCAGCGCCGTGGATGGGCCACTCTGTAGGGTGACCAGACGTCCCGGTTTTATTGGGACATTCCGGGGAAATAGCCCTTCGTCCCGGTGGGATCCTGGGATTTTTTTTAATTTAAAAAACCACACCCGGGGTTTGCAAGGTGGGTGGCTACAGTGCCGATTTTTACCGGGACCCGATTTTGACATTCCGAAATCGGGTCCTAGCACGAATGGGGCTGTGAAAAGATTAGCTTCTGGCCCCACTTGTTAGACAATCCTGGCTAGGCCTCTGCACTTCTTCCGTTAACAGATGACGAATCCGAATTTTATTTCTCCCTTGGGACGGAAATCTGTGTTTCAAGACTAAGGGCCTCATCACGAGTTGGGAGGTATCCTGGCGGTAATACGGCCAGGGCTATTAACGTTAACGCCAAACCCCCAGAGCTATTAGCACCGGATCACATGTTTGGTGCAATGGTAATTCACCATTGGGCCCATTCGGGAATTCCCCAGTGGGCACAATGGGGAATTTGCGGTGCTACTACCGTCAGCGGTATTAGCGTGCAGCAATAGCACCGAAAATTGGCTAAATCGCAGCAGATTTACCCCCAGCTGTAAGCTGGGGGTAAATCCTGACAAACCCGTGATTTGGCGTACCCTTAAATGCAGTGGTAATAGCGTTACCACCGCTTTTAAGGATTACCGCCAAACTTGTGATGAGGCAGTAAGAACCAGGGGGAATAGCAGTCACAACCTGTGGGGCTTTAAGGTGTGTAGTCAGCCATGAATGGGCTTCCTGCCAGGCTCTCATTTGCATGTTCATTATTTTGACGGACCCTGGAGCTTTAATATACAGCTCCATGTCAGGTAAAGGCAGTCCAGTAGGCAGCAATTAATTACAAACGGGTAATTGGCGAAAGTGTATCTTTAATGACGATTTCACATTCAACATTCCAACTCTTCATGGCCAATACGAATGTCGACAGGTTAACTGGGATGGTCCTATGAATTCGAGAGCCAAGCCAAGACAACGTCTCACTAGCTATTTAGTTCATTTGTGACATAAAAAAACCGACTGTTCAGCCATAAACATTTGGAAATATGCCTTCTTGTTTGAGAGCACAAAAACAACTTTTTGCAAAACTGCCCACTTTATTTACACCTCTTCAAAGGTATCTCCCCTTTACTTCAGCACATACATTTATCGGCTGTGGGGCTAGCAATCTCCCCATGTTCTTGAACAAGGTTGCAAAAATGCAAGACTCGTCCTCATCTAACAATCTAAGAATTGTTCTGAACTGATCTCCTGATCTAGTAGCAATTTTGACTAATGCCTGGCCCCTTCGTTACTGTTCTATCTGTTCATTTTTTTTGTTGCCCTGTTTATGATTCTGTGTAAATTGTTTTCTTATTTGTTTGTATGTCGGCGCCCTTAAGCCCTAGGGTCAGTGGTGCGTGGTATGAACAAATAAATAAATAAATACATGTTCTCTGTCCTACTTTTACTTTTCATGCCTTTACCTTGTCTGCATCTTCACATTGTGAAGATGGGAATGGATGTGGTTAGGGATAGCGTCAAGTTAGTTTTGGGGTCAAGAGGCAGCAGGGGAGAAGACTATGGGGTTGAAAAGAAGGGGCAGGGGTGCAGCAGGATGAAGTCTGGTAAAGTAAATGTTCAGCAAAGTAAATCTGAAAAAGTAATTGCTGGAGAAGTGAATGTTGACAAAGTGAAGATGTGCACCCCCCCTCTGCAAAACAACATGCGTGGATGCCTGTTTCAAATAACGAAAAAACCTAGCAAAGTTAAAATGGCCAACCCAGAGCAGACTTAACAGACACCTCGGTCCTGATTCATGGATTATTTGCGCCAATAAAAACGGGATTTGTGTGCCACTCTGCCTTCAAATCCACATTTGTTGATCAGGGATTTGCAGGCAGAATGGCGTACAAATCCCGTTTTTTTTTTGGGTGCAAATAATCCATGAATCAGCCCCCTCATGTTGCCCCATTGTAACATGGAGATGGCGCATCCAGGTCTGCCTCCACTCTTTGCATTCTGTCACTTTAAGCTCTGCAATGATGAATGAAAGGCAATGCTAAAGAAAGCAGAGACACATCCACAATGGGGTGCACCACTCAGACCTGAGCTGGTGCCTAATCCGACCTTTGGCTTAGATCTCTAGGATCTCCGTGGAATATTGTTGCCGATATTGTTTCACAGATAAAATCCAATAAATAAATAAACTCGCTGCACACAATATATATTTATTTATTATTGGGTGCTGCATGTCTACAAGATGTCTACTTTACGATGCTCAAGGGCTGATGTGCGCTTTATAAATGCTAACAAATAAAAATAAATAAATAAATTCAGAGCACACAAATCGCATTTTAATTGTGCTCTGCGCCTTGACGTGCACAATAAACTGACAACTCAATGTGTCCACTATTTCACGTGAGAGTTGTCTATCAAACCCAGATTTTCCTTTTACTTTGCATTCTGTAACCGATACTTAGTTCTAATAGAACATGCACACAGTGCAGGTACAACAATGCAAGTAGCAAATAAAGCAAGGACATGGCCTGGCGTGAGGGAAAATACATCTCTGCACCAAAGCAACCAAATCGATTAAGGAGCTGGTGGCGGGAAAAAGCTGACTAGTGGTCAAAGTTTTCTTTTTAGCCAATGTCAATATGTATTTGATCAATTGCTGTACACGCATTTGGGAAAAGCTAAACTGCAAGTCCCAGAATGCAATATGGGGCTGGATGAATAGCAAAGACTGTGGAAGTTGTCGTATATGTTATGGTGCTACATATTAATACTTAAAGCCTTTTTGGACTATAGTACCCCCTCTGTAGATCTATCAAGCTGACCAATATCAAGTGTGAGTTACTCCACCATTCATGCCTGTTGCATTTCCACTGGGAAAGTTAAACTTTACAATGTGTAAGGGAGCAATATGTCTATAATATTGCTGCATGATATGCTTAGCAAGTACAACAGCGTTCAAATGGGGAGATTTTATAACAGGCCCGTTTCTGTGAAAGGCGGAAGGTAGAAAAGTCAGTTGAATGTCAGTGTATCTCATCTGAAAAAATAATTGCAATTCTGGTGGAAAATCTTTCTTGCAAGATTTTATGACAAGCTTACCAATAAAAGGTTTGCAAGGATTGGGAAGAGCTATCATAATTAATCTTTACAGACCTAGCCCAAGGGCCGTACCCAGAGTTATGGGCCCTGAAGACAGAGTCAAAGGCCTGAACACAGCAAGGGCATTCGCTGAGGCTTACAGGCCCATTACTCCAGGTATGGCTTCAGGGTGGGTTCCATAAAGCTATTATGTACCTGGGGTGAAGTTGGTAAAACATTTACAAATTTAAAAATAAACAATCTTCCTGGAGTGGCTGTTGGCAAATAGCTAGCCTAGCAACCACAAACAATGTGATGAGAACGGGTGGGTGGGGCTTAGATTCCAAACAGGCTGCATCTGCAAGGTGTGGCCCAGCAAAGCAAGCGAGGGCCGGTCAGGACGGTCAAGGGGGAGAGGCTGATCCACATCTGCCAGGTGTGGCCCAGCAAAGATTGTGTCCATTGTAACAACGGAGCCATCTGCCCCCCCCCCCCTCAATAAGCTAAGGTGAAGGGGATTCAGCATGCCCGTGCCACGTCTGTCAGGTGTGACCCAGTTGAGGTGGAGAGTGGAGCTGGCACCATGGCTCTCACCATGGCGCTCCTATGATGAGAGCGAGTACCACACCAAGAGCTCTGATGGTAGCACAGGCACACCCGGGGCTTGGCGTGTCCTCCCTCTCATTGCCAAATTTCCAGGCCATATGGAATTGCTGAACCATACCGGATCATTTGGTCTGGAAATTGTCCAATGGGGAGTCGCAGTGAGACCAGCAATCACGTGTGGCCCACTCAGCCATGTCCCTGTTTTACAATACACAAATATGATTCTATAATGAGTGCATGGTGGTTACAACTATTCTTGCAACAGTTTTAAGAGATCACCCTAGAATTCCGTGTTAAGCCTGCAGTCCTCAGGCACACCCTGGTTCAATCCTTCTGATGTCGATAAATTAACGACTGAAAAAATGGGCAATAATAACACATATCACTATATTCCCTAGAAGTAGGAGGAAGAACCTCTGTGTATAAATGTGACATTATTATTATTGTTATTCCTAATTTCCTCTCCATTACATTCTGCTCCGGACTGCTCAGAAGCACCATTGCAGAATGGGACCGTGGACATGAATCCCAGTGGGATGGGAAGCCCTCAGCAGTGAACTATCTTCACGCAAGAGCTTGGGAGCATCACATGTTCCTTCACAGAAGTTCGACTAAGTATGGTATCACCAGCCAGCA
This sequence comes from Ambystoma mexicanum, assembly GCF_040938575.1. Classification (NCBI taxonomy): domain Eukaryota; kingdom Metazoa; phylum Chordata; class Amphibia; order Caudata; family Ambystomatidae; genus Ambystoma; species Ambystoma mexicanum. The sequence goes on along the minus strand of NC_090939.1, from coordinate 912,134,317 downwards.
TATATTGGGTATGGTGCTAGGTTTATTGCTCTGCTTCACAAGATCATGGTGACTCCAGAAGAAAGTGGCAGAGGAAGACCAACAGGGTAACACACTCTCATGCATGAGCAACCCTGACAATATCGAATAACAGCACCATATACTATGTGTCACAATACACCACATTTCCCATGAGTTATATGTCTTATCTGAAGGCCAATATCCTCACAACAAGAAATGATTTCCATTATATTGGTGACTAATGAATCAAGGAGGCATGCATGCAAATTGGGGGCAGCTGTAAAGTAGGTTTGAGGGTTTCGTTTGTGCCCAACAACTTTTTCTCTTGGCCACTCACTTATTCCAAGCACAAGTCTCGTGAGGATAGATCAGGGGCAACGTGCTCGCCTTGGAAGCAAGACGACAAGGAGCAACACATGTTCGATCCCTGGGTCTGCACTTAGAAACCTCTGGATATTAAGCACATTATAAATAACCAATCATGCCATATCATATCACATATTGCTTGAAACTGTGCAACTACCACACCATCCTGCAGCCTTTTCCTCTCTGAAATGAGCTGTCTTCTGTGTCCATTTCCAGTTGTCCATGTCACAACGAACATCCACCAATCAATTTCAAGCACCAGTGACCTCCCCAGAAGGGAACCCTTAAGGAGCCACTTGACCTGTCACCCACCCCTTGCTATGTTCCCTTTATAGCATGGTTGTCCTGCGTTCAGGGTATATTCTTTGCATGCTGTTTTTTCTAGATACCCACAGGAGTTTGCAGCTCCAGAATGGCATTTAAATTATCTGTCAGGAGAACAGAAAGATACCCGTTATGGAGATACTAGACCCAAGAGAAAGATTCCGATGTAGAGCTAATGTGTGTCTGTTCTAGAGCGGCTTTAAGGTAAAGTCATCTGTCACGAGGTATACGGTTTCCTACAAAATGTTAAACACAACCTTTTGAAACAGCTGCTGCAGATGTCAATAGCTTGTCTGATTTCAGCACCTCGTCTCCCCCTATCTGATCAAGAAGCATCCCGGGCGACCTTCACCTTTCGCTGCACACACCCACGCCGCCAGGGCAGGTGCTACAGTAAGGCGAGTCTGATAGCGGCCTACGGTTCCACCAGCGGAGAGGCACCAAGCGGCCCCATTTTGCCCAATACATCATTGAATACGGTGACTTTGTTTGCAAGAGGGCTGCCAAAATGGCAGTTCGCATTGGTGGCATACATTCTTGGCCAACCTTGCCAGCAGCCACAGCACAAGGAATATTCAATTGCCAGTGCTGCAGTCAAACTAGAGCTGGCACACTGGAGCAGCCTGTTACACCTCAGGATAACAATGCCCAATGGCTAACAAGCGACTCCAACAGCAAACGTACTTTCTACTCCCCCAATTAAGCATGAAAGCAACTATAATGCCTTTGTAGGGCTGTCTTATTCTGAGTCTGGAGTTTTTCTTCCCCCTTTCTTCCTGTTCTTACCGGCCCGCTGACGCAGCGCCCCGGCGCGCGATGCTCGTAAGGGCGTACTGCGGGGCCCGGCTAATGAATCCACTGCCACACTCGAACGAGTCGAGCTGCCCAAGCTCTGAATGCCCCCTCATTCCTATTTAATTAGGTTATAAAGGAAAAGCAGCGATAGAGAATGGTGTTGCCAATGAGTCGCAGGTCTGTTTTCTTCCCCCTCGTTTCTCCTAATTGTAGCAGTCACTGCTTTGAAGTAGTCAGTGAAGTTATATGTCTACTCATATAATTGATAACGTTTTTAAAAGGAGCCACCATGAATTCGCAGGGCTGTGAATTTTACAGGTACATTTTATGTCACTAATCGTATGGTAGGGGGCCAGGAGGATAGCTCAGGGCCAACGCGCTCGTCTTCGAAGCAATACAGGTCCTGCGCTTAGAGAATGGTCTCTGGTATTAAGCACGTTAATTAATTAATTGGAGTGCTACAACCTGCATTCAGTGGCAGGTTCGAATCTTGGCAGGGCCTCTTACACTACTCATGAATGAGTACCACTGAGTCCGATAATAATATGGGGCTAGACTACAATGCTCCACTACCCACCATGTACCTGTTCGCCTGACTCACAAAGTAACTGTTTGTTTTGTTTTACTCTGCGTGTAACATCTAGCGCCAAGATGCCCTGGGGTTACTGTGCACTTTATAAATGAAATAATAAATAAATAACAATAACTGCAATCGCAGCACATACAAGTGGGAGGAAGCAGGCATGATGCACTCATAAAGAAAAACTCACATTATTATTTGGCTGGGGTTTAGGACTTGTTGGCAGGGAAGGGCGTTTTCAAACACTGCTGGTCCTCGGGTTGTCCTGAAGGTGTTCATTTGCACATACATGTTCACATGCAGATCTAAGCATTGAAAGGAAAAGATAGAGTGACTCGTATTGCAAAGCGTTTGCGAGCACTGACATGCACAAAGACAATTGTAGGCACCATTTATTTCTTAAAACAATGTATATATAGTTACATTGTGTTACATGGGTTCCTTTATAGATAAGCTACTCGATACGGTTATCATCCTGCCTCTTTCAGTTTCTATTACATTGTTTCCGCTGAAAATAGATGCAATGAGCCATGCCATATTGAATCAAGTAAGATCCAAAACAGAGGGCCACGAAGGGACGTTTTAAAACACATAGGCAGTTGTAGCAGATTCATTGCCTGTGATTGGCTGCAATATTGAGAGATTTCAAAGTTCGCAACATCTTAAAGTACAGTCATGTTTCACCACTCTTATATGGCTACGTTTTCAATAAGTACCTTTTGTTTTGTGACTATGAAAGCATATTGGATTTGTTGCAGTGTGTTTGTTGTGTTTCTTTCTGATGGTTATATGTTGGTAATATTGTTATGTTTGAGTTTGTTAATGTAGCGTTTTGTTTGTAATCTAATGTGCCTTGGTGCAAAGTGGCTCAGTGTAAACTATAGCCCCCTTGAGCCAAGCCTTGATAGTATAGTTTGTTCGCTGACATCTGTAGGCATTTTATCATAATCTGAAAAACAAAATGGAAACCACATGTCTCAGAATCTAATCTCCAGAAGTTCCATCACGTTTAGTTCGCTGGGCCTGCCTAGATACTCTTGGCTTGCTTTTTCCAGGTGATACGGGTAATTCCTCACTGTCAATGCCTAAAAAGGATGAACTGGCTGAACGGGTGCTTTTTGCAGCTTGGTCTAGCATCTATAGCCAGACCGCTCGTTGTCCACTGATTCAGAAGACACTGGCTTGTTATTCATGCCAACAAGATCTACTCCCAGCGGTATTAGAAGGCTTGCTCAAGCACGGGGGGCAAAAAAAAACAAAAAGAAAAACTTTGTGGGTGAGGCACAAACAGGTTCCAGACCAAAGAGAGGAACTCATTAGGAAAAGTGTCACTAGTGGATGACTTAAAGATTGCCATTGATGTGGCCAAGACTTGTGCCTCCACATTACCCAACATCTTTGCTGTATTTGACACGTTCAGCCTTGCATCCTCATCAGGGAACGAGTCCTAAAAAGAAAAGTTGCGGGGATCTGACACATGCATTGTGAAGTGACGTCACATAAAGTGAGCATATCATAAAGTGAAATAAGCACATTTCATTATACTTGCCTTTCATAATTCAAGAAAGTGCACAGGACAAATAAGCATTCAACAAGAGAACAGAATTTCCTATAACAAAGTATAAAAGTTATGCACCTTTCAGATTAAAAAAAAATGGTACCCGAACCTGTCCTGTATATCAGAATATCAATATGCGCCATTTTACTGCTGCATGTTAAATGATTTGTGCGTCTTGTTGTAAAATGTCTTGCCTCAACAGCTGCTTGACCTGAGTTCGAATCCAAGCTGCGGCATTGCCCACTTCAATTGGGAACAACAATTTATTTTTTTGTAGTTCCTTAAACATGAGGCACAACATCCACCCACTCAAAAAAGTGGGCGAACAGCATCACCCACATGGTTCTTCGGCTGTGCCCTGATTCTTCATTGAAAGAGAAAAGAGGACGGGCTGAATGGGTCAACAGTATGTTGGATGATGCACTTCCTCACCGAAGGAACCAAAGACACCTGCCCAGTGCTTTTCCAATCATCACATGGCAAGATCGAACCTACCACCTCTTGCCATAAGCACATACATGGCTTTTCTGATGTGACTCATCAAAGAGCTATGTCTCACATGCTATCACTGTACATACGACAACCAAATCGTCTTCAAACCATCCATTTCCAACAGTGAAGGCCAACGACGCCTCGCCAAATTTCTCAAATCATTTGAACGCATGCAAAACCACGCATGGGCTCAAATTCAATTCCAACCAAAAGGAAATTGTGCTAAGCCTCACTGAATCCAAAGGCCTCATATTGACCGACAGGCCAGGGGGAGAGGGAAAACTGGAGGCAGAAATCAAGAGTGGTTATAACCAGCAGACTCATGATGGGTAGCCCACCAGTACCGCGGCCTCATGTTATGTCATGTTTCCTTATATATTCCTTTGTGTAGTGCTAGCAAACCCTAAGGTTTAAAAGCACTCGTATGAGAGAAAAGGTCCGAGTCAGCTTACAATGAGTAACCTTTGGGAAAGAATACAATTAAGATTTTAGTTTTTGTATAAATGTGAGAGATTCTTTTCTATAGTCACAGAACAATGAAGACTACCCCACATCGTAGGGCCTTGAACATCAAAGCTCTTGCCACCAGCTGACTGTGATTTAAATCTTGGACATGCAGGGTAAGCCTTGATTAAAAGAATTTAGGGGCAGTTTTAAAATAAAATGTGCGGACCATGGCGGTGACCTTAAAGTCAATTCTTGCCAGTACTGGAAGACACGAGTTAATATACATTTTACAAGGGATGTCAGTCGTTATCCAGGTCGTGCTATTTTGTAAGATTTGCAGTCTGGAAATAACATTCTTGGAAACATCCATGTAGATAGTGTTACAGGAATCAGAGTATTTATGGGTGAAAAATGGCACTGGTAATTGTTTTTTAAATGTGTCTCATGGTGTGGTCCGAGTTTTAATGTAAGATTCTAAGTAGTGACACTGAGCATCATTTTGACTTGAATTGAATAAAAACTGATGTCTAGAGTTTAGACTGTAAATCTGGGGCTTTACGGGAACAAGAAGTAGGTTGACTTGATACATGCCTGATGGTTTCTCGAGAATGTATTATCATTAATTCTGTTTTATTACTGTTCAGACCAAGCCACTCACAGTCCATTCATTGTTTAATGGAAAACAAGATGTATTGGAGGTGGTCATTGCCCATTGTGAAGTCATCAGAATATTTCTTTTCTTTAAAAGAAAAAAGCCATCTTCATCAGAACAAAGCAAATCAGCGCTTAAGTCACATAGAAGATCGTGTTATGGCTTACCATAGATGCCAAAAAGCTATAGGGAAAAAGTGGGATTCATTTTAAGGCACTGGTTGCAAAATCCTTTGTTCACCTTTGATCGATCCAAAGCATGCTGCCGTTCCTCACCTTCCCAGGCAGAACCACCAGGGTCATCCCACTGGTCCAATGAGGTCTACATGAAGAGCTTCTACGTGGACATTTTAGAACATGTGTTGTAGGAGATGCAGAGAATGCAGTCTGCATCCACACACCCTCTACTATAGCAGGACCAAAGAGAATATGTCACACCAGCACTACAAGCCCTCAAGTAGCTGCTCACCATTGATAGAATACAATTTCAAGCACTCAGCTCCTGGTCTCACACAGCATGAGGCCAGAATTCATTGAATGGAAATCACAGCCTACAAGCGGACAAGACACTCCTGACAGTGACTCGCCAAAATAGGAAACATCAAGGAGCCTTGTGATCACCAGCTTATGGAATGTGATTCCCTGAGGAATCCACAAACTGCAGAACCATCTCGCCAACGTGAAAGCACAAATCAGATGGCGCTTCACATATGACCACGGAAAGTCACATGGAAAGTCACAAGTCCTATGGAAACTGTAAGGATCAATCCAGCAATTGTCAGTGAAATAGCCACATCCCTATGCCCTCCAAGCCACTCACAACATGATATCACTGAAGAGCAGGGATCTGTAGACACCCAGCTGATCAAAAAGCGCATGGACCAAATAGGTGAGGGACAGGTTTAAGGGCAAGAAAAAATGAACACAAACTGGACAACCTCGTCCATGTCTACCTGCAGGACCACAAAGTGTGCCAGCAGCCCAAATGGTGGTCCTGGTGGAGGAAAGGTATCCAATGGCAGTGTCTGAACCATAGCTAACACTACTAGCAACAAACCTTCCTGTCTCCCAATAAAATCAATACCACATCCCTCCACATCACCAAAACACTGAAAAAACACCATGCTGACACACAACCTCAAAGCACATGGCATGTATGCATGAACCCGACTGAGTCACCATACAGAATCGTGCTGGATTCAAAACACACCAGCCCCACAATACGCTCAGGCCAGGTTCCCCAGACATCATGCCTCCAAAAACAATTAGAAGCTTACCTGCACAAAAGGCATCTCCAGATCCACACTCGCCAACACTTTAGCAACAGTTTCTACTAGGCTCTACTTCTACTGACTCCTCCTAAGTCAAGCACAATGGAACCCATCTAGAAATGTCAGACCTGATATATAATGGCCGAACATTTAGAAGTGGGAATCGAAATAATTAGATTGTCCATGGATGCACCCACGAACAGGGAGATTGGGGGGGGGGCACCGCTGTTGCCAGTGGTGCAAATCCGCACACGTGGACCCATCACCTCCTTCTCATTCATGGTAAGAAACCCAATCCAAGGGGCAAAGGGGAGTGGGATCACAGTGGGAAAAATGGTAATTGGTGGAGAGGTCAGAGGCTAGAGAGGAAGTAGCGCAAGTGGAAGTAAGGGGAAAGGGCAACACCTGACTCAAAAGCAGCACGCAAACCCTGCATCCCATCTTGTTCATGCGCTGCAGCAGGGAGGGGGGCCCAGAACTCTCTATTAACTACTATTCATTTCTATCGATGAGGTTTGCACATTTTCAATCACCTTACACACAGATCAAAAGAATATTTAACCTTCCAACTCTTGCCCGGCAGCCCCCGACTCTCTTTTCGGAGTTGCCCAATGTCCAAAACCTTTTCGCCAGATATAGATAAAACCCATAACCACCCTGAGAGCTATAGACAAGGTGAGGTGCCTACAAGCTGTTGGTAAATTATCTGTATTTAAATATGCCATCTGGTTCATTTCATGCAAATTATTCTGGGGGATGGCAAGCTCAACCGATAAAGATGCCCCCCCCTTCCTTAATCCAAATCCTCTAACCTCTCTTTAAAGAAAAAGAAATGTCTTTCACACCCCACACCCACAAGATTCTGTCGCCTTCACCCCTTCGCTAGCTCGCCCTGAGGGCGCTCCGCGCCTGTCCAATGAGAACGTAAAGGCCTGTGTCTGCACAGAGAGAGCTGTAAAGCAGCACAGCTTAACACATGTGCATGTGTTTATTGTCTGCTATTCATGGCAGGGCCACATTACGACGTGTGCTGCCCTTAATTATCACTGTGAGGTAGAGGGGGCTTATACAGGCGGCAGCCATATTAAGCCAAACTCTGGAGAGCCTTGGGCAACAGCCCTAATGCAGGTCAACAATGAAGAAAATGGCCTGGAAAAACAGTGCATGCGTCGTAGGCACAGGGGGAATGCTTGTTTGTCTACATAACGTAGCACTTTCCATTACGTAATGTTCGGTGCGACTCTGAAAGAGGTTTGTAAGAGAGCAGTGTAATCAAATGAATTAATTATTTAATCTTTCATAATAACGCAGACTATTCTCTAAGCATGGGCCTGGGATTCGAACCTGTATTACTCTGTGTTGCTTCAAAGGCAAATGCGTTGCCCCTGAACTATCCTCCCGGAACAGAAGGAGCTCAAGAAAAGGGCATACGCTATCAGGTAGTACTTTTAGCTGATGCATGAATAAGCTTGCTGGGTAAACCGGTTTGACCACACTCATCTAAAAGGAGATTTGAAATTTAGATGCCAAAACAACAATATTTTATTTTTCATCAAGATTTGTATCGTGCATCACAGCGGTTTTGACAGGTCGTTGAGCTGAAATCCCCACAGAGTGTTCTTGCATGGGAGGAATCCGGTTCCTGCTAGAGGAGATCGACTAGGAGGGAGGCTAGAGGTAGCACTTCAAAATAGCTACCAGTTTCCCACTGATAGTTTGGGGAATATTTCCAATAGAAAACAAACTCGTATTTCCCTTTGGTGAACTCATAGGATTTTGGGGTGCTAAAGGTAGTGAGCATGAAACAGGGCTCGAGTCCTAAAACAAAAGTGGGGGGACTCTGATGCACCCACTGGGAATTGACGTCCTAAAATGTGAACATTTTCTTCAGTTACATATACCATTGTCATTCAGATTTCCTTTCACAGCTGAATAAGGTGTACTGGACAAATACATATTTGCCAACAGAGTATATTTTTCTATTACATTCTTGCTAATTATAAAAAAGTATGTCCCTTTTAGACGTAAGAATCAGGGCAAACCATACCCTGTGAGGATGTCAATATGAGATATTTCACTACAACAGGCCAGCAAGATCTGTGTTGTCATGTGGTTAAGTTGTTACCTTTACACCAGCACCACCTGCTGCACTGTCCACAGTAGGTGAAACAAATAGTTATTTTTTTTAATCAAAATCTTTAAGCACATAAGGGGATGGCATCCGCCCTCTCAAAAAGTGGACAGACGCCATCCATGTACTAGGGTCGGACTGGGGCATAACCTTTTCTCAGGCACCAATGAAAAAGTGGCCCACAGTTGCAAAAGGAAATTCATTCCTTTTGTGACAGACTGTTTGAATAGTACCCAGGGTGGAGGTTTTTGTTAAAATATGATGTAAATTGTGCAATTTAAAGAATATTTCTTCACCAACACTGCTCAGAACTACTAGCCGGATGGTGAAGTAACTCATCAAACTTGCGCACATTAACCAAAAAAGGTGGCCCACTTTGACCCATAAATCTGGCCCACATTAGCATTTTACGTTGTTAGTTCAGGAATTGGCCTATTGCCATTTAGGCCAGTCCAAGACTGCCATGCGCGTGGTCCCTCGACTTGGGCCCTGAAGGGAGAAAGCAATCCATGGCAGGCCAGAATGGTGAGGCTGTAGGACCAGGACGTTGGTTTTCATGACAGCTGTTCAGTCATTAGGCTACTACAGAGGTCTGCAACCTCAGGCGTTCCAGATGTTTTCAACTATGACTGCCACAGCCCCTCAGCATTCACTGTGCTGTCTAGGGCCGATAGGAGTTATAGTGAAAAACATCTGGAGAGCCAAACCTTGCAATCTAATATCAGCTATTACCCAGAGAACACTCCAGACATCGGGCGCATGGGCTACTAGTGATCACGAATCCACTTCCAATCACATAGTCGGACCATAACTCTGTAGGTTTCTCCAAATCCCTAACCACTCACCTGCTCACCAAAGACCTTCAATGTCCCCCTTAAACGCCAATAGAAATCACTCTCAACTGACTGTTCAATCAGTCTCCCCGCTTTCTTCCCGGTTCCGTATATTGATAAACTTACCCCAGAAGAGTGCCTGGTTACACAGAGTGACATATCACAGTAACATTCTACGTCTATTCAAACTATAAATAGAACACGACTGCACTCCTTGTTCAATGCAGTAAGAAATATTGTTCAGAAAATAAAAAAAAGTTGAATCAGTTCACTTTTTCAGATTCATGATCGAATAGAAATTCCTGGTTGTAAAACGAACAAAAACGTAATTTAGATAGTTCTTGCACATCTCAAGGACTCAATGCAGTTAGGAATGGTCCCAAAGTTGCTGAAGCTCAGGTAAATAATCTACTTGCTTAAGAAATCTTAAGCACATCTCCCAGAATGTATCAATTTCCAACCAATCTCACGCTTACCCTCTCCATTGAAAGTGTTGGACAGAGCAATGGTTTAAAGGTGAAAGATTTTCCTGAAGGGAAATCACTGAGTGGCCCAAGTCTCCAGACCTCAGAGAGCCACTGAATATGCCAGCCTCTTTTCTGGAGGATGTAAAGGCAGCATCATGTGACGGATGATTTGATGGGCAACCTTTGGCACTGTCACACACCACTCTACTTGCCCATTCCCAAGAGAGTCAGTTCAAGAAGAAGTCAAACAGTGCACCCGATCCTTTCTGGAAGATCACTGTCCGATTATCTCCTTACAAACCAACCTTTACCAAATTGTTATAATGACCTACCGCATCCTGCAGAATTTGGCAATTTTCCTTCTGGTCATTGCTATTACTCTCCTACCTTTAACCGAAATCATCTGCAACATGGAAATCCGAGTAAATAATTACAAGTTTTACCTGTCTAGGCAAATCCGAGATAGGGCCCTTCAGAAGCAAAATACCACCTAAGTTATGACATAAATTGACTAATAAATATGCCTGAATAGCCCAAATTGAATCCCACAAAAATGGTAACCTTGCTTGCTGTTTCTCCATCTGAAATGTTACATCGTCAATTCTCCTCAGTAGCCAAGAGGGAATGCCTGCGCCCAAGGACAATGATAGTGGTGGATTGATCCAGGAAGTCACAATCAGGGCTGGGCGAAATTATTAGATTCTGTTCTGGCAGCCTCAGAAGAGAAATCTGTCTGATTTCGAACCGCTTCGTCCCAATCAACTGTCCAGCCAGCCCTGCATTTCGAAAAGAGTGGCTCAAACTAATCATGCCATTGCGTGAACCCAGCATGAATCATAAAGAGCTGCCCAAAGTTTCTTGTGCCATGCACAAAACTAGCACAAAACGAAAACAGCGACACAAGGTTTGTCGTGCCATTGTGTGAACCGAGCTTGAATCAACAAGAGCAGCGTGAAGATTCTCATGCCGTTACACAAACCCAGTATGGATGAAAAAATCGGCTGTACAAATGTTCTCGTGCTGCTGTGTGAACCTACAGCATATTGAAAAAACGGTGCAAAGTTTGTCAGGCCACAGCGCAAAACTAGTACGGATCGAAAAAAGGCCAGTACAAAGTTTCTCGTGCTACTGCACAAAACTAGCACGGATCGAGGAAAAATGTGCAAGGTTTCTTGCATCACTGAGCAAAATTAGCACTGATTGAAAAAAGGACCACACAGTTTCTTGGCTCGCGGCACGTACCGAGAACCAATCGAAAACCATGCAAAGTTTCTCATTGTACTGAGTGAAACTAAGGTGGTTAAAAAAAACACACTACATTTCTCGTGGCACTGAGTGAAGCAAGCATGGATCTAAAAAAAAAAAACCTGTGGAAATGTTCTCATCACGCTACACAAGGCAATGAAAGACTACGCACTGCGCAAAGCCGCAAACAACTGGAAGAATTTCAGTGGTGGCAGAACCGTAATGCTGGTTTCGTGGAAGGGGCGGAAGCGGATTCCAGTGCACATTCTGCACGTTTTGCTACACGGGTGGGAATTTTGCACGCTCCTAGTACTGATGAGTGTGGAAAGACCCTTAAATGTATCTTTCTATAACTCCTATACCTGAAATGAGTACTATCAGAAAGATTTCTAGTCCTCTCCCAAATGCACCAAGCAACTAGTTCGTCACCCAGCCAGGTATCTCTTCTTTCATGATCTGTGGCAAAGCATGTCAAGTTTAAGTTTCTGTGCATGGTGCATCAGGCATTTCACGGTCAAGACCTTCAATTCCTCGGGAACAAATAAAGTATTATACGTGATCTTGACTCCACAGATTCTGTAACCTGTGACTCGTCTTGATTCTGAGATTCAGAAAACAGCCAACCTGCGGCAGACTTTTCTCATTATTTGCCTCTAAGGATGTCAAGCTCCCTCATTCAATTCAATACACTGGTTAAACCCTTCCTTTTCCACAAATAAAACTGGTCAGCTACCTCTAGCAGTGTTTGCAATTTCCCAAGACATTGCAGATGTGGTGAACTCTGTGCTCAGTGGGGATACTGCTATAACTTGAGGAGAGTACCATGTAAGCTACGAGGGGGGGGGGGGGTCTGTCGTGTCCTTCTTCTTTTAGCAAATGAGTGCTTCTAGTGAAACCATCAATCCTCCAGGAACATCCACTCTTGCCCTTTCAAAGGTCTACTTTCTGGAACAGCGCGTTTGCATTGCATCAGTGACCGAGACCATAACTTACGGAATTGACATTTCAAGCAATATTGCACTTGCATTGGTGAAAGGCCATCTGGCACCACAAGTAGTTAACAAAAAAATATGCAATTTCAGGTAAGAGGAAGGTTTGCTGCCAAATTGGTAAGAGTTCCTAAACTCACTTCTTCGGGATCATTTACGCGGGAAACTATCCTTTTAAGTGGTTTGGCATTAGCTAATAATTGATTCATTTGTTTTCATTTAAATGATTGGTCATGTGTTCAGTCAGTTTATGGTGAGAAAGTTCAATATGTGCACTATTTAGAGTTAGCTGGCGTAAGGTATTAAACAGAATGCACATTTTACAACATTTTATGCTATTGTTTTTATTGCCCGAGCAATGCGGTAAAATGTGTTGAAAAACTGTATCAGTATTTTTCACAACTTGACACTTCTCGACAAAGGAATCCTTGAAATAGAAAGCTCAGCAGGTTACCCAGAGAAGTAGGTTAGCCATTTATTGTGCATCTTAATTGTTTGTTGATTAATTAATGCTAATTATGTTTTCACGTACTCCGTACTGATGACGTTCAGTCCACATCTAACTGCTCCCACGTTTGCAGGAGACTCGAGATGTGGAACAACGAGATTAAGTGATTTTCAAAAACTTTATCTAGTGTGCCATAATCAACTACAAGTTCTGACTCCACAGGGAAAGCTTTAAGGTGATAATGGCAGCTGATGCCGGACCTAAGGGCCTCTGAGCAGCTCTCAGGTCGAGTTGATGGCCTCATAAAATAAGGGCCTCAGCAAGGAATAAGGGATGATAACGGGCAGGGTGGCCTACCACAACTGCTGTTATTGCTAGTACCACACCAAATTTCCTGGGATGTGAAGGAAATGTTGAGCAACAGAAAAGGTTTGCATAAAAACGGCAAACATACCTCAAACAAGATGTCAGGGAAATAAAGAAGGGAGATGCATGATGTGTCCCTTTTCTATTTCCATGGCTGCCCGGCAGTGGTGGGGGTGTAGTGTCACAGATAGTTGCATGGTATTTTGTAAGCTTGGTCATGTTCCAGAGTGATGGGGTGCGGTGGAAGGTGCCTGTGTCACAGGTTTCCCCCCTTCTCACCTGTCTGTGTTGTTTGTTCGAGTTCTTCGATGAAGTCTTCTTCCGCACCGTTCGGGTCTTGTATAACCCAGTGCTCGGGTCCTCGGTTTCCAGCGTGCGGTTCATGTCCCGTCTCCAGGGAGCGTTCAGATGTCCAGGGAAAAAGTCCAGGAAATGGTGAAGAGCGCACTCGGAAGGCGAGTGCGAAGGAAATCCAGGAATGCAAGGTGAGGACAAAAAAGGGGGAGGATGAAAGAGGAGGAAATTCAGGGGACCGGGAACCAGGAATCAGTGGGAATCACAGTACGAACTACGGCAGCACATGTCTGACTACTGCAAGTGGTAGCGTTGAGACACGCAGGGTCGTGGGCCGTGTCAGCTTTGTAGAACGCAGAACGTACAACGCGGAGACTGGCAAACAGTGTTTCAGGTTCAGCGGCCATGTTGAGAGTACTGCTGAGTTCAGTCCCCTATGGGTCAGGGACCACGAAGTCCAGAAGGGACACGTACGGTGGTTCATGACAGCCTGGGTGGAAGGCAGAGATGTGGATCTTGTGGAAACAGGTCCAGGCAAGTGAGTAACACCAGAGTAGGCTAAGGCAGCAACTTCTGCAGAATGCAGGCCATTATCTGTGGTTTAAGTCCACATTCTGAGCAGCCTGATTACTTGTTCCGATACTCCCTGTTGCTAATAAAAATAATTCCACATTTCTTCCTCTTTAAAAACATCTATGCTGCCCCTTGTCAAGTTTTTTTTTTTTTATTTTTTTTTTTAGAAGGCTGGAAGAGAAACAGGACTTGTTTTCAGTAAATATCACTGTATGTTCATAGACTGATCAAGTTTTAATTTCCATGTCACGTCCGCACCCCTAAATGCAGTCACTATAAAGATGTTTAATATAAAAAATTTGATATATGGGCATTCAATATAAGAAATTCGATATAAACCCTCTATACTGTTATTTTCCTTTATATGTCCACCTGATTCGAGTGTTGTTTATTTTCCTGAAGGCAAATGACTACAACTAGTTACTCAAGGAGGGATGGAACCCCAGCTTGCCCTAATGGTAATAGTGTGACTGACAGAGAGGTAGTTTGGAGAGGCGGGATCTGATTGAGGAAATGCTTTGGAAAGAGGTAAACCGGATCCCTTTTCCTCCCACACATGGCACAGTGAGAATTACTCCTTGTAGATACTTTTGTGACATGTCCTTCCATACAGCGCCTGTTTGAAGATCAAGGTTGTGCTGGGTTGCAATGCATTCCAACTGATGCGCACAGCTCTTCCCCACATTTTCAGGGTCACATCAAGCCCAATATTAATGCATCCAGTTTCTAAGACAGTCTTTCTGAAAATGTTCTGTCCTTGTGTGACTGGTTCTGGATAGTGGTCCTGGTGACCAGGATGATAGGCGATGACACTGTACATCAAATAAGTCTACTGTTAACACGTGTCAATACAACGCATTGCTTAGTTCGGAGTATTTGTAACAGGGTCTTACAATGTATGCACTGTGCAGTCAGTGTAGGTGTGTACACTTTCTGTCTGGTAAACATGTGAATTGCACTGTGCAGTAGACTTGGGCAATCATGCAAAGACACCCTCGCTCACTCACATGTATATGTCAGGAGGGCATGGGTCCTAGAAAGTGGGCTGACTCAACATAAGTAATGCAAGTGACGTCACAGTAAGTGAACAGATGTTAAAGAGAAATTTGTACATTTCACTCAATTGGTCTTACCCAATTGAAGAAAGTGCCCAGGACAAAACACATTTGCCTCACGCAAGATTAATCGTGAACACGAAAACAATAACTCAAGAGAGATGTGTTTCCTATAAGGTTGCTGTCAAATATAAAAGTTGTGCATCTTTAAGCAGAAAGTGTTAGTAAAACCTTAATGGGGTATTTGAGCTTTTATAAACAGATTGTCAAGTGGTTTTGTGGTTAAGTATCTCGCCCCTTTTCAGCTTTGGCACAACACTAAACTAATTGAAAAGATCACGTTTTTTTTGTTCCTTCTATAATTCACAAAACACTCAGGTGGGACTGCATCTACTCTCTGAAAAAAGTTGGTGCACACCATCCACTCCACTGTTCCCTTTGCTTTGTAACCTCTATGTCAGAATTTAAAATTAAATTGATCTTTAGCAATAAAAAAGAAAATTCATGCGCATTTTCAGTATTTTTAGTTATCATTGATTCGGTTGCGTTATCATCCAGAGCCTCAAATTCTCAGTTATAGCCTTAATTAATAGCAAGAAGGCAGCTATGGCCTGCCTCCCAGCTAATGAGGAGGCTCAGAACAGGGGCTTTACCAAATGGTAAAGCCCACACGATGAGTCTCCTAAGAAGCAGGAGGCCATCTTCCCCGCCGGTACTCGCCCCCGCACCTCCTTCTTCTCTTTTCACCACCCACAATTTTCGCACCCCCAACCTGCCCCCACTCCCTCCCAACTTACCTTGAGCTCCTTCATCCCTCACTGGTGCCGGAAACACTGTGTTCCCGGGCGCAGCTCATCGCGGCAATGGCCGCCATGGAAAGTGGTGTCTGTAGTTCCCGTCTCCCTGATTCATTGTGGCCATCTTGTTTTGTAGTTTTTTCCAAGTTGAGAAACAACAAACACAGCATTTCTCCACTTGAAAGAACCCCAATAATATCTGGGTACACATGCTGGGACACTAATAGCAATACACTGCTCGCTGGCGAACATTACCTATCAGGCAATGCCCCATGGCTAATGTTGAAGCCCTTGCTTCTCTCGAACCTCTGGCTTATGCCCTGGGGCAAAACCTGGCCAGTAATGGCCTCCCCCTTGCTCGGGATGTATTGCTTAGTTATCCACAATATTCCATGGGATCCTCTAGGCCAGTCCTTTCCAACTGTTACATTTATTTTTTAGTCTCATATAATGAACACAGATCCAATCAATGTTAATTTCTAATTTTACAAAATATGCTAGTACGTTGTGGAGATAATCGATCTCACATTTTGTGTGATAGATGTTGGTTTTCATTGCTTTCTGTGGTATCCTGCACATTATCGTGATGTAATATTGTGGCTGAACATTGTTTCTCCCCTTTTTCTGTTTCCTCTCTGCATCCCATTCTTTTATGGGGAGACTGCCACGTCCTCCTTCCCCATTCCTTTCCCAACCCCTTCCCCCAGATGACTCTCCCACGCCCCCAATGATGTTTTCTTCCCCATGTGATATTTACCACCACAATTTTTCTTGCCCCTATATTATGGCCACAATAATCTGAAATGAACCCCTTAGGTTCAGGGAATTACTGAAAAGAGATCTATTACAAAAACGGATCACTGACTAAACCTCCCCCAACCCCGCATTTAACACACTGGACCCTCTGACCCTTTATGCACTTCCTCTAACCCTCCACCCCAAATCTCCTTCCTGATCTCACCTGACCAAAAGACAGTGAAAGAGGAGTTGTTATTGCAGTATTCCTCTCCCTTATGATGGTGTATCACCTCCTTTTTCTTTCCTCGGGGTGCCACTAAATTGATGTTCTGCAGTGGGCTACTTATACATCAAGAATACATAAATAAGCATAAATGGATAAATACAGCGACCTATCACTGTCTTTTTTTTATGATAGACAAGTATTCTTAAGAAGGATTCTTATTTCTCCTTAACAGTAAAACTTTCCGGACTGAAAACGTACATTGACCCCCATACGTACGAGGATCCGAACCAAGCTGTGCACGAGTTTGCTAAGGAACTTGATTCGAACTCCGTATCCATTGACAAAGTCGTCGGAGCAGGTAACCAAAAAGCTACTACATAAACAGAGGCGGCGGCGGGGGTATCTGTGCCTTTATGATATGATACAACATTTATAACGCGACTGTACACAAGTGTTTCTAGGCGATACAAGACAAGTCAAGGAGGGGGAAACACAGGGAGATAAAACAAAGATCTTACTAGGCTCAGTGTCATTCAGATTGCGCAAGTGCAGGGAAGTGGAAAGAAAAAAGTGCAGAAGGGATCTCTCAAATGATCTCTTTAATTATCTTTCAAAGTGTGTTTGTTTAACAATCAGCCTAGCCTCGATCAGAGCCGATTCAGATTAATTCTTCATCATTCATTTTATTTGTAAGGTTCGGTTGTTATGGGTTTTTGTTTAGTTTTATTTCCTCGTGCAGCTTTGTGCGGCACTATTAGCAAGAAAGCCTCCTCTTCCAGTGAACATGAAAATAATATAGAAACAGCCTCCTGCTACGATACTTCAATGCTCAGTAATTGCTGCCATGTCTATGTCCTTGTATTACTTTGTCTTTGTTGCTGGTATGATTATTATTAGTACTGCTGTTGTTGTTTTCTTGAGAAGAGAACCCTAGCAAAGTTGTCAGAGTGTTTGTTGAAGTCTTGTAGCAGGAGGCTGCTTCTATATTTTGTTCATGTTCTCTCGAAGAGGAGGGTTACAGGCAATTATAACTAATTAAACAATAACTAATGTAAAAATTAACAAATACAAAATAACTAATTCCAAAATAACTCATTCATTTTTCGTTGTTTTAGGGGAATCCCTCCCAACCTCCTCCCCTTTTTTTAATAATACTTTTCCCTCACCCCCAAAACCACTAATCCCTCTCACAACAACACTTTTTGTTTTTTTCAAAATTAGTTATTTTGGTATTATTTGTTTTTTCGTTTGTTATTTTTTCATTCATTGTTTTGAATTCGATATAATCACTGCATACCACTGAGCATAGAATCTGGTTGTAATAGTTAAGTTTCTCTAAATTGAACTGTTAAGCACGGGGAAGAGGAGGGTGGGGGCGCTGCAGACAGGGAAGAGTCAGTGCTGCAGGGGCAAGGGAAAGAAGATGGCGAGAAGGTGTAGGCTTAGATCAGCCGTCTCAGCTCACATTCAGAGGGAGATGATTGGCTCCCACAACCGCCCACACTGCCAATAATTTAGTTGTCTGACTTTAATGCACTGATCGTCATTAGTAACCTTCCAAGCTACTATATGCAGTATGGAAATTGGAAAGTATTACCACTTGTAAGCACTGACAACATTGGATGTCTCTGAAAGCCAAAAAAAGGTGCAGCCGAAGGGAAGAGGTAATCTATTCATTTGATGGAGAGAGAAAGGATATTCATAGGAGAATGGTGCACAGCTTGGTTGATAATCCTACAATCAATAGAATACTTGTGACCCGGTGGTCTAGAGATAGACAAAGGGGATTTTGATTGGATCAAAAAAGGTACGGGAAGTCAATGGCCTAAGAGCCTTTGGATTCTACATTAAGGAAGGACTGGAAAATGAAGGAGCTATAACGTGGTTGTAGACCATCCAGAGTGGGCACCTTCCCGGAGAATAGGTTATTTGGCCCTGTTTGTTCTCGATACATTTCTTCAATTTTTAGGAACTTGGGGGTTCACCCTACGTTACCCAAGGTAATCAAGACATGTACCCCTTGCTCACTGCTCTTAGAGAGGCACAGCTTTATCTCACTAATGAGGCCTGACTAGGCTGAAACACGTGTCTGGGTTTGCTGAGGGTACTCTTGTTCAGAGGACAATTACCTAGCATTTCGATGCTGGACTGCTCAAGTGGGTGGGTGGGACCAGACTGATAAGAACATGGATATTTCTCCTCTGTGTAAGGTATAGTGAGCTAAAAAGTAGTTGTAGACCCTCCCGAGTTGACACCTTCCCAGAGAACAGGTTATTTGTCCATGTTCGTTATCTGTAGAGGGGCTCTGAGATGTTTTTGTTTTTATTCCCTCTTTGGAGAATGCACTAGGTTAGTGGGTGGGAATGGAAACATGAGGAGGTATTTAAGAGAGGTCCCAACTACAATTCAGTGTAACCAAGGGCCAAACTGTGCATTCAAGGCAGACAACACTGGCAAACTGCAGAAATTGATTATTTTCAAAGCATGTGCAGTGTTTGTTACATATATCCATCGCATTGATACTGTTCACAGTTCAACTGAGAGATATTTGTGTGGGCTTCTCCTTTGCCAATAGTGGATGTTCGAACCAATCTTTTTTACTCTGAGTCTTTCAATTGTGTGGCAATAAAAAGACCCAGGGCTGTCACAGGCCTATGTCAGGTCCAGGTCCAAGGCAACACATTTTGGTGAGGACCTCTTACTATTTGTTTTCACTGGCCCAGTACCTATCTATATACCTACCTGTTTATCTATCTATCTATCTATCTATCTATCTATCTATCTATCTATCTATCTATCTATCTATCCCTCTACCTACCTACCTATATATGTCTCTGTCAGGCCATCTACCTATCCTCTACCTACCTACCTATATATGTCTCTGTCAGGCCATCTTTCCATCTATCTATTCATCTAGACAGATGGACGGACAAAGACAGCCATAAAGGGAGCGACAGACAAGCAAGGCAACTAGAGAGGGAAAACAAGAGAGAAAAGGGAGAACTAGGGAGAGAGGAAGAGGTCAAGTTAGAGTGATTAGAGAGAGCAAGACAGATTAAAATAAATATAGAGGGGAGAGGGAGGGAGTGGGGGCCAACAGGTGTGCAGAATACTTATATAACTCCATCAGAGTATCCCCCAAAAACACAATATTTGCTGGTCTCTTGGCTCCGGCAATGCTATCTGCGTGAGTTCGCTGAATGCTCCTATTTAATTTTTGCCTTTGGCCCACAAGGGTGCGCTGTTCCCCAGCATCTTTAAACAAACCACACTCCATCGAGCCGGCAACCATGTAGCTTTACTGCAGAAAATGAATGACTGGTCAAGACCAACGCTCAGGTTGAATGAATGTCCGGTTATTTAAACGCCTCAGATATAAGAACACACAGAGTGGCACCCCGTACTAATCCAGGATCTATGCTAATTGAGTTTTAACCTCTCAGGCTAAAGTTGGGAGTAACATTGAAAGATTGGAATCATTACGAGGCTTGGAGACGTCCATGAAAGACAGTACTTTAAGGAATGAAAACGTTTAACATTACGCCCGACAGGATAGTTTCAGCGAGACACCCAGACCGACTCTAAGGCAGAAAATAAACTATCATCGAATATGACTTTGATAGAACTTATAAAACAAAGAAATGCACCTGAAATGGTAAACGTCAATGTGGTTTCTGTAAACTAGTAAACGACGCGCGAAGTGTGCGCGGCCTGCACACTTGCAACAAAATAAGACACACGCCATTCAATCAAATCACTTGTCTATGACATTTTGTTTTCATTTTTTTCTTCACATTTTGTATTTTGACAGAAGACAACACAAAGGTGGGATAACTGCGCCATTACGACGTTTTCTCGGAGAGGGAAAATGTTTTTCATATATTGTTATCTACATCCAATCGTGCAAATCAAATGCTACAGAAAATGGCGTTCCCGAAAGAAAAACACGAGACGAGAGAATGGGGAGCGTAGAAAGGGCGCGCCTGTGAAGGCGTGATTTAGAATTCACCAGAACCCAGGGTAAAACAGACCCAGTAGCTTAACATAGAAAGTGGGCATAGAAACAGGACTATGTTGCGCACGCAGCAATTGGGAGGGATGGGTCTGAGCACTGCTATTTCCCTTACATGTTTCTAAATCATCAATCGCAGGGCTGTCGCATCGCAGATTATTCCACTATTTCCAGTTTGAAAATAGGATAATCATTCACGTTTGTATTGGACCACACATAAAAACATGCATTGGTATAATGTTGTCCCAAATACAATCCTTTTGTCCCAAATGAATTTTCGATGTTGACATACAATGATTCATATATGGGAGAAGTTAATTCCTGAATGTCCATAGTCTATTTAGTTTGAACACCATGGGGTTGTAGTGGGGGAGTCGGGGATAGGGGATTTGGGCGGGGGTGGGGTGGGGTGAGTAACACAATTTAGCACTGAAATGTGAAATAGACACAGTTCTGTTACTATAACTGATGATACTAAAAAATGCATTTAAGTGTCCATTGCAAATAAATACCTGTCAGAGCTTGCAGCAACCCTGCAGTCGTTCCATTGTATACATGTTAAAATGGGCACACCATGCATTTTCCAAAATAGAGTAGTCTCTCCAAAAAATGCAAACTAAATGCGACATAAACCTTTTTGTAATCCAAACTTACCTATATTTTTTCATTTTTTTTTAAAAAAATGCACTCCCACTTTTGTAAGAAAAATTTAACAATTCAAACCGAGAGGAAACCTCAAATTAATGTGGTCACTTGGGGAACAGGACTATGCTCTGTGTCATGGGTCTGATACCCTGGCTGTGCCAGCTCTGCCCATCACTCCCGCAACCCCTCATGCAATAAACTAAGTATGGGAATAAGTAACATCAATTGTACTTCTAGTGATAGTGGCACTGCAATGAAACACCAAACACCTGAAAGCATCAAAAGAACCTTAAAACCTGGGGCTATAAGCAAACATTTAAAAACGTCCACATTTCTCTAAGAACTAGAGCCTTGAGCCACAATCATAGCCACAGTTAAATAAGACTCTTGAGAACTGAGTGGACTGCCGTAGCTCAATAACTCTGCCCAAAAAAAATCCTTAGCATCAGATGTAGACACGTTTTCCATGACCGCCATAAACACTTGTCCCTACTTTATGGTCTGCCTCCTTTAAATGATCACCAGGAATTTGCATCCCATGGTCTATGCATCGGTATCTGAGTATGTGCTCAATCCCCGCTCCCCATCACTTTCGTTGGGGGTGAGGGCTGAAGCCCAGTCAGCTCAATGGTGTTGCAGCACCACTTGTGTTTAATCCCTTGGTTACTTATTGGTAATCTTCATTACTCATTGACCTGTTCTTCCTCGTCCCTGTACTTGTGTATGAGGCTCTTTGACTCATACACAAGTACTGACTGGGATGAGGTAGGGACATGGTGGTAATGCCTGGCTTAGTTATCTGTAATCTTCATTACTCCTAGTCCCACTCTTCCTCATCCCAGTACTTACCTATGAGGCAAGTAGTCTTATACGCAAGCACTTTGACCAGGACAAGGGATTTGGAAGACATTCTGGGCTGGGAAGCTGATTTTGGGGGTTAGGAGAGGGTAAGTGTTTTGGTGGCTCGGGTGCCACGGGTATTGTGCGATAATTCATAATGGTCATACATGTCCAGGCTAAGCAGGCATGATATGTGGTATTAGTGGCTAGAGAGGCATTTTGGTGCAGCCAGTCTAGTCATTTTTTAGTTTGGCTTGACTTTTTTTTAACTTGGTATCTCTATTAAAGCAGTCATGCTAAGTGTAATTACCTGGCTAGACTGGCATTTGGGTGCTGCCAGTCTAGCTGTTTCTTTCTGCAGCATTGTATATTTTTCTGGGCATCTGTGATAAAATAACCATGATAAGTGTTAGTGCTCCGACTGGCATTTTGGTGCATCCAGTCTAGGTATGTATAAATGTGGCCTGGCATGCTTCACTGTAATTTGTTATTAAGTGTCTAGACTGGTCTACATTTTGCAGCCAGTTGGACATGTTTATACTGTGGCATGACATTTTTTATAGTAAAGCATTATATTAATTAAAGCATTAATGTTCCTGCGCACCGTTGGTGACTTGCACATATTGGATCTGTGGATTTATGTTACCCTACAAAACAATTGCAAACACTGTGGCCGTTTAGCCAATTTTTCACTGAAAGTGTGCTGTATAATGCTTTAAAACACATATGCATATCTTTCTCCTAGTGCACTGTGCGTCAAACTCCTGCAGCAAATGTTCATGTGCATTGTGCACGCGTGGTAATCTAGGCCGGCCCAGAGTGAGGCGCAACCTGTGATTTGATGCTGAGTTAGAGGGGGGCCCACAGCATGTCTCGCAGGGGGGCCCCCAAGTATTATGTTATGCCACTGATGCCCGCATTACTCGAGTGGCGTGTGCAAATACAAGTTGAATACGTATAGCTGTATTCTGTTCTATGCTCCCTCCCCCACCTTGTCTGTACTGTACCCTCTCTACCAGATGCAATTTGAAGTAATGCTCCTGTGAGTTTGTCTATTACAGAACCAGTAAATAATTTGATCCAAACACTATGTGCTTGATTTACAAAGTGTGTTTCTATGGGGGGTTCCCATTCAAAAATGCTTTTGTAAATCAGACCCTAAAATAACCTAAATGGAAGATAAATGTGAAGTGCTGATTGCTCATTGCACCCTGTGCCTAGCAAGCAGACCATCGACATGGCAGCCCGTTGTCGTACACAGGATCTGCATGCACAATACACACATCCAATGGCTTCCAGAACCAATGCATGTGAGAGTTTGGGACCTGCTGATGTTATGTTATCAGGCGCAAGCCTTTATACAATGTGATGCTCTGAGAACAGTCCTTGTGACAGGTCAGTAAGGGCCCTTCACGTGAAACTTGTCATTTCACATTTCCCTTCAGCCCATTCCCCAACCAAAACCTATCTTGAGACATTTTGCACACAAACAATCTGTATTAGGTTTGTTCATGAGACAGGAATTGACACCATATGAAGCAGATGATTCCACACTATGTACTAATTAAAGTACCAAAGTACAATGTTACATTTGCTTATATATCATGCCAACACATGCATATGTCTTGTAATCCTACCAAACCTGTATCAAAAGTGGCAATATCAGTATTTTTAGTACTAGCAGTATTATTAGCAAAGATGGTGTAACTACTAGCACAAGCAAAAGTGGTGATGCTATTATAATAAGCATCAGTAATACTAATACAACTGTGAATATGAGTATGACAACTATTACTGCTGATATTACTGCTCTCAACAAGAGCAGAAGTAGCAGAAGTTTAAATAGTACATGAACTAACAGTAGCAGTAGGCGACACAGTAGAAATAGTAGTTGCAGCAATAACATAAACAGGTAATAGTAGATGTCGCACTAGTACTAGGACCTATACTGCCAATAGTATTACTTATGCTACTACTATAGCTGTTGAAAAATGTGCTACTCACAAAACTACTATTACTACTACTGATTGTAGTAGTAATAGTAGTATTAGTACTATTCTATTAGTAGTAGTCATAGTCATGTGATACTATATATATAGATGTGTATATATATATATATATATATATATATATATATATATATATATATATACATACACACACAAAAAAGACAACCCACCACACAGAGCAGCCGGACCACCTTCCAAGGTCAGGAGATGCAAAAATTACAAAGACCCGTAGATAAATAAAATATACGCTTTATTGCATAAAAGGCATCGAAAAAGCAGGGTACAAAGGGACTAGAAGTCCTACGTGAGGCGTTTCATACTAAACAGGGCTTGTTCACACAATGGATCGAATGGTTACAAAATAATTTAATAGATACTTGTCCCTTTTCCCTCATGGCAGCAGTAGTAATCAGACATAGTGTGCAAACAATGCAGGCAGACGTCTTAGAACCGTGGATTACGCTGGGAGCTATGTATCCCACAGGCAAAACTGTAAATCTGACAACCAATCAGGAATATGCATATCAGTCATCAGACTCTGCTTATACATCTAAAATACGATGAATAGTTTACACAAGGGGAATCCATACAACAGATGTAAATGGAAAACCCCAACATAAAGTGCAAGTGCCAAAGGTGGCCAATGGAATGCTATACATATACACACATGCCTTTGTTCTCTAGCACCTTGACATGTCTCTTGTGCTAAATGGAATTACCAATAAAGATCTCAGACCAAATAACCATTCAAAGAATATGGCAAAGTACTACTCTATTCTCAATTTAATAAAGCAGGATCAACTGCCAGTCATCAGACAGATGCTTGCACACTCACACACAAACTTAATTACACACAGGTATTATACGACAATATGCATCCTCTATGACACCATCCTACGTGGCAAACCATAAAACCTAATAGTGGGAGGGATTGGTTAGGGGAATATGTCTATTTATAGAATGTATATGGTTAGTAATTCATTGGCTGTCTCTTATCTGTAATACACTCCTCAAACTACCCCTAAATACATATAATGCTGATCGTAGCAAACAAAACGGCAGCGGATTGGTCTATGCAACATTTTATAGCAGGTTACCCCATAGACCCACTGATTGGTTGGCATTCTCACCCAACCTTGGATTTCGGCTCGGCTAGATGCACATAAGGAAACCGAAACCCAGGTGCTTGAAACACATCAGATTACTCCCTACATTTCCCAATTAGTCCATCATCTCTCATCAGTCTGGCCATGAGCCAAAGTTTCACATCTGTAGTTGACCTTGTAGCCTGATCTCTGTTCTAGCACATTCAAGGGAGTATAAGCACATCACTATCTTCATCTGAATCAACCTCTGAGTCACATGTCAAGAGGCCATGAATTTGTCCATTTCAGCATCATATTTACTGCTATTTGATTTAATTATACTGAGTGTCATTTCTCCTCTTGGCCTCTAGAGACTTGCTCTCTCTACCTTGTACCAACTTTATACAATCACTCACGCTAATAAAGAACAATTAAAAGAAAAAGACAATTATACATTTTTAATTGTCCAATATTTGTCTCTTGCAGATGTTTTCTTCTTCTTTAATTTAAGAGAAATATGTCACGTCCATATTTATCCGTCTGCCTTCCTTTGTGCTTTGCAGCTATTCCTTAAAAATAGCATCCTTGATCCCAAGCCAACATTGACTCCTCTTTGTTTTGCACATGAAGCTGTCCTTATACAGTCTCCTGACTCTGCAACCCTGATCTGTTTCTAAGGTAGTTGAATTGAATATTTACACAAGCCGGCATCCATTTTCCAACTATGGCCGTCCTTGCCACATTACATATTCCTCTATAGCACCTTCTTCGTATCCTTTCTACCTTGCATTACTGCATATTTACACTTATTGGTCAGCAAGTTACTCTTCTTTTGCATTCATGATTACTTTATCGTTTCGTACATGTTTCTCTTATTACTTCAGTTACATCGTCGCTTATCAGTATTTTCATATCGTTTCAGTATGTCCTCGTAAAGCTTATTCATGACATGACTCTGCTGTCATCAGATTTCACTGAGCGCCACATGATGTCCAATGGTGCATACTGATATCCTTCCATATTGCATACTTACACACTTTCAGTGCGAGGGTACATTTGATACAGTTGTCTGAGTGCATATCGTCTCTCGTACACTCGATGCGGTATGGGCATAACACATGGAGTAAAAAGAATCGGTATATTAGTGCACTCCAACATTTCAGTGAATAAAGTCAATGTAGTTTTATGGGTGTAAGAGGGTGCATTGGAGAGATTAGCAGCCCTGGCAATGGGCTGTAGATTCACAAGGAGAAAGAAACCGGTGTCCACTAGCTGTGGAACACTCGCATCCCCTGCACATCTGGTGTGTTTGTGAATACAAACAATAGTTATGATGTATTTAAGTTCAATCATAGAGTTTTATACAAAGGAATGTTATTATCAAGATAGACATAACAACTTCATACATGTATCTTTAAATCACTTTACAATTAATTCATCAATATTCATCAAATTAATATATTTTATATAGACATATTACTGCTCTACGTGTTTCGGGACTACCGTCCCTTCATCAGGAGCACAAGTTCCACTTTGTTTCTTTAATTAACCTTCACTGTGATCTATATTTCAAAATAGAGAGTGGAATATAAAGTTTATTAGCTCTTCTGTACTCATTTATTGATATATACTGTATTTAAATGTACACAGTTGCTCTCATTTCACCTCACTAGTCATTCACCTGGTGGAGATCTGAAGTGGGTATTCTGGGACGGGGGTCCTCCGTTCAAGGTTTTTCCGGGTGGTTGGTGATGTCTTTGTTCTGCCTGTGGTCTGTTGGGGGTCTTGGACCACGTGAGTTGTAGGCATTTCCTCGTATCCTTATTGAGAAAACCCAAAGCTCACAAAGTGATCCCAACAAGTAGGTAGAGAACCGAGGGAGACTAATTCCTCAACTCTCAAGTCTGAGCCGAGTGCCTTCTTGACGTGAGGTTCATTTCTTAATTACCTAAGGTAGGAGACCACTTGTACACGGATGTGTAGCAGACCAATACTAAGAACACGAACACATACACAATAAACATATTTATAATTTCAACAGTTTAATTACAATATTTATTAACCGCATTTGATGGTGCACAAAGGTTAAAATGAATTCAAAATGCATGTTTTCAGGTTCTGTGCAAGTACTGTCACTGTTTAAATTTGGCAGGTCTCTTTTGGCAGAATCTTTTGCATTTGGTGCCCGCATAACTTAATCATTTCCTTCCACCATTGTCTTAAGATATGAAGTAAGTGGGTATACGAAGACAAAAAACTGGAAAGATCCCCTCGATTGAAAATGAGATGAACTCGCCCGTAGACATATTGGGCCTAATTCCTAGAAGCGTTTTATAATGGCAAAATCCCAGTGGAAAACGCTGTGTGAATCAGGGCCATTGGACTCTCATTGCACAATACTCTGTGCCTGATACATAGAATCTTGAAATTAATCCTATGTGCTCCTGACAATCAGCCAGGATGTGTATGCGCCGAGTAGCACCACACCCTGATACTGATTAATAAAGCATTCTGTAGTTTTAAGCAGCTCTGGTTTCCTCAGAAGCCCTTTCCCGAAGGATCGTGTGTTGGGCATTAATTACTTCCGTCTCACCTCCAAAGCCCAACACCCCGAACCAAGAATTTTCAGTCGAAATAAAACAGATATTTTGCTGAACCTCCTGCTAATCTCAGTTGCTGTCTTGTTTTTCTACGTATTCTCTCTCTCTCTCTCTCTCTCACTCTCTCTCTCTCTATCTCTCTCCTTAAACAGATTAAAATATCAATTAGCACAAGGGAGTAATCGTACACCAATCAGAATACAGTTAATAATCCCTGCAATTAACCTCATTCCAAACGTTCTGACTTTAATCTCGGCCTAGCAGCTGACAGTGCGTGCACGCTTCCATTTTGTTTTATTTCACCACAAGGTGCTAGCAGGTTTATATCACTGGGATAACGCCCTTTACCAGACTAGTGCCCACCACCTCACCACATTCAATACCTTCGTCGGGCTTTATCCCATGTTCATGACCCTCACTCAGCCTACAAGGCTGTTTTTCTTTTAAATGCTACAATTATGTCCGCAAGCTAGCGCCCAGATGCCCCCCGGGTTCGGTGCGCTATACAAATGAATGAATAAATAAATAAATTAAGTCAATTAAGTTGAGTGCGGCAGCGTGACCTCTACCTAGAGATCAACAGGCGCTGTTACTTCAAATAATGCAGATTCAGTCCCTTTCAGTAACTGAAACTAACATGTTTTAACAGGTTCCAGCCCATGTACTTAAAAAAAAATATGAGCAGGAGGGTTTAGAAAAGGTTTCAGATTCCTCCTATATTTGGGAGATGAAACGTAGGCTGATATAATCACTATTTCAGGTTTTTTGAGTTTGCCTCTTTTTCTCTAATGAAGTTGCCCAAGTAATTTCTGAAGGTTACGGTACAATTCCATCCAAGCGCGACTTCTTTGCACATTTAGTGATGACAGATCCAAGAGTTTCTGGGCATCATTTTACTCTAAGGAATCAGGTTCCGTTGCATTATCAAATGTAGGCAGAAGCCTCATCAGGAGTTGGGCAGAGCGGCAAAAATGTGGCAGTAACGCTAACGTATTGCTGAAAGCTCAATCCCGAGTTTGGGCAGAAACCTAGAGATTTACCTCCAGCTCTGAGCTGGAGGTACATCTCAAGCTTTCTGCCCATTTTCAGCGCCATTACTGCCAGCCCTATTACCACCAGCAGTATTAGTGGCAAAAAACCTCACAGAGTCCTATGGAGTCATAACAAAGGTTGATAACAGTGCCAACGCAACTCGGGATCTGGCACAAATTGCGCTGACTGATTTGCAGTAACGCTAATTGCTTTGGGCTGTATGCCGGCGCAATTAACGCCGGGATACCGCCCAACTCATGATGATGCCCTCATCTTTTGCACAGAAACAGTGACACTGACACAGCTGCATAGACTGACCAGTATTTTAAAATTATTTTAAGATTCATTGTGATACATAAATACATATTGTATCCCAATTCAGCACTAGCCTGATCACTTAGATTATAGTCCCTGTTTTGAAAAGACATGTTTCTGATGATTCCAGAATGCTTGAATACTGAGAACATGACCCGGTACTTCAAGGCACTTTAGGCTTAGGTTAGAAGCAAATATTAAATGAACAGGCAAGCAAGCACACAAGATAGCATGAATGTGAACCAATGCACAGAGAGCCTGATTTTCAAGCATTCGCAACACAGTGATCTTGTGCACATTTCAGATTTGCACCTGCTGCTTAATTCCCAATTCACAAGCCTAACACTGGAGCAAACCTGGATGTAGTTGGGTGTGCAAATGCGATTCACAAAGGTTTGTGAATCAGATATAAGAAAGAGCGCATGTGTGAATCAGAGATGTGCCGGGCATTCCCAGTTTTGATCCAGTTTTAGGCATTGTGAATCAGGTATAAGAGAGCATGTGCAAATCTGTGAGGCTCCTGGCATACCAAAATGTGCTCCAGTTTTAGGGCCCAATTCATTGAATTGTGCAGGATCCCCCCGTAACTGTTGCTGGCAACCCGACAACATGTGTATGAAAATTCATAACTCGGGTTAAACTCGGAAAATCTGTGTGCCAACCCTCGTAAACCGTTCCTGAACCCCCTCTACACTGCGTACATGCATCCTTAAGTTAGATCGAAACCCAGGTTGTGTACACTCACCCCTAAATCAGACATGCAAACCTACCTCCCCGCTGCGATTCCTAGCCGCAAGTGTCTTTATGACTGCCTTTGTGTGGCCTAAAGTTTGAGGGATTTGCGTGGCCATTTCTATTCTGAGAGGCTGCACGGGTGGTTCGAGGAATACGTGCATTTGGCGCAATTGTGGGAGTGTGAGGAACTGCCTGTGGGCCGTCCCTCAGAGCGCCTACTTTGTGCATGTTCTTCTGCATTTTCCGTGTTCCTCCCTATTCCTAGCCCCATGCGTAAGCCATGCCTACGCTCTGCATGGTGTCTCGTGCTAGGCGCTCGACAACTCACAGAGATGTGCTGAGGCTGCGCGAACTCCACGCAAGTCCTGGAAAAGTCCTGCACATTCAATTCCATGAATTGACAAATGGGATTTCGTACGCAGGTTGACACGCAGGTTCCCTATTTCCCACGCACATAATTCCATGAATCAGGCCCTTAGTGTTTGTAAACCAGACACAACAGAACAAACCTCCGGCATTCCCAGATTTGTTCCAGCTTTAGGATTTGCGAATCTGATATTAGAGAGGATGGCTTGTTAAAATCAGAGGCGTTTGAACATTACCGGATGTTCTACAGTTTTAGGTTCTGTGTAGCTGGTATAAGAGAGCATGTTCAACTCAAAGGTACTTTGGCCATTCACATATTTGCACCAGTTTTAGGCTTTGTGAATCAGGTATAAGAGCATTTACAAATGAGAGATTGTCTATGGCAATTCCGATATTTGCTCCAGTTTTAGGCTATGTGCATCTGGTATAAGAAAGTCTGTTCCAATCAGAGACACTTCGGGCATTGCTAAATTTGCTTTAGCTTTAGGCTTTGTGAATGTGGTATAAGAGAGCATGTTCAACTCAGAGATACTGTGCTCTAGCACTTTGAAGTGTCTCATGTGCTAACTGAAATTATCAATAATGATTGCAGACCCAAATAACCAGACAGACTCAAAGAATATGACTCAAATAAAGTAGGACAATCTGGCGACCAACATACTGTAGTACACGCAATCACACTTCAATTTTAATTACACAAAGGTTTTATTCATTAATGTACATCAGCTATGACATCATCCTATGTGGCAAACTATAAAACCTATTGAAGGGAGGGATTGGTTAAGGGAACATATGTACCTATATATCATATAAGTATTAGTAATATCACTGGATGCTCCTTATCTACTAGGCAGGCCTTGAACCACCTCTAAATACGTATAATACAGATTATAGCAGAATAACAGCAGCGGGTTGGCCTGTGCGACATTGTATAGCATGTTGCTACATAAACCCTCTGATTGGTTGGCATTCTCTCCCAACCTTGGACTTTTGGCTTGTAGGGAGCATGTAAGCGAAACAAAAATCAGGTGCAGAAATCAACGTCAGACTACTACCCACTTGCCCAATTAGTCCATCATCTCTTATCGGTCAGCCCCAAGCCAAGGCTACTTCTTTATAGTTGACATTACAGCCTGTTCCCTGTTCTGGGACTTTCAAGGGAGTGTAGTCAGCATTATCTTTGTCTGGACCCCAATAAATAGCCCTTGTTTTCAACTTCACAGTCACGTGTGAGGAGACCACAATTTGTTTGTCCATTTCATCCTTGTATTTACTGCTATTCAATTTCATTAAGCTGGGTGTCATTACTCCTCTTGGCCTCTGGAGACTCGCTCACTCCACCTTGTATAGGCTTTTTGCATCTTTAATTGTCCAATACTTGGCTCTTGCACATGTTTTCTTCTTCGTTTAATCTGAAGAGAAATATGTCTTACGTATATGGCCTAGGATGTCACTTCAAGGAAAGGCTTCCTTGAAGTGGCATCCTTGATCCAAGGCCAATAGACTCCTCTTTATTCCTCACACAAAGCTGTATTCCAGCGACTTCTGACTCTGCAGCCCTAGTCTGTCTCTGAGGCAGCTTGATTGGTTTCAACACGAGTCTGACGTCCATCTTTCCATCATGGCTGCCTCAGTCACACTCTGTTTTCTTCTGCAGCAAGCTTCTATATGTCTCACCGACCTTATTTTTCTGCATATGTACATTCACTTCATCTCTCCAGACTTATTTCTTTGGTGCATATGATTTCTTCGTCTTCGATTAGGCTCTGTGCATCTGGTATAAGAGAGTCTGTTCAAATCAGAAACACTTGAGGCATTGCTACATTTTTGTTAGATTTAGGCTTTTTGAATATGCGATAGGAGAGCATGTCAACTCAGAGATACTTCGGCCATTCCCATATTTGCACCAGTCTTAGGATTTTTTAATCAGATATAAGAGAGCATTTACAAATCAAAGATGCTCTTGGCATTCCCACATTTGCTCCAGTTTTAGGCTTTGTGAATTTGGTATAAGAGAGCATGCTCAAATCAAAGACACTCTGGTCATTCCCAGATTTGCTTTAGCTTTAGGCTTTGTGAATGTGGTATAAGAGAGCATGTTAACCTCCAAGATACTTTGGCCATTCCTATATTTGCACAATTTTAGGCATTGTGAATCTGCTATAAAAGAACATATGTTAATCAGAAACACTTCAGGCATTAAGATGATATGTCGTTTATAACGCACCTGTACACAAGTGTTTCTAGGCATAACAAGACAAGGAAGGGAAGAAAGAGGGAGGACAAAACAATCTTACTAGGCTGTGTGTCATTCAGATCGTGCAAGTGCCATATGCAAAGTGCAGGGTGTGAGAGCGAGAGGAAGTGCCATGGGGAGGGAAGGCGGGAAGTGAAATCTGGGCAGCATTGCTATGAGTAAGTGCAGCCAGGGCAGCGTGAATCTTGATAAGTGCACGGAGGCAGGGGCCTGTAGGGTTCCAGATACAGCCCCCACACCATGTTTGCTCCCACTTTAGGCTTTGTGAATTAGGTAAAGGTACAAGATGAACATCTTAAGATGCTCCCAGGCCATTCCTGATCTGCCCCACTGCAAATGCTTCAGAATGATGCCCCAAAGAAAACATTGGTTTCCCGAATAATTGAAAGGAGATTTAACAAACTCTTCATTTTAAATCCTTCTGTTTTCTTCTGAGTACTGCACATAGAAAGCCCACCTTTGTCTACTCCTCACTGCTCCTTTCACCTGCCTTGAATTGCAGTGTTAAGCACATTTCCTGATGAGTCAGGGTGTGACTCCTCTTGTTTCCAGCCTGTCGTTAGTTGCTCACAAAGTATTGTATACAAAAAGAACATGCCCGGCCTATGGCTTCCAAGAAAATTGAATAATGTCTTAACTAATGTCCACCCATTAAGTGTGTCATGGAAATCAAGCAGAGCAAAAGGGACTTCCATTGCAACAATGCACTGTGCTTGTTGCCTCCTGGTACTCGTAAAAAAATCTGTAATGTCAACACCCAGTCGCAAAGCATGGATTTGCAGATGTGTCACTGTTAATGTTGGCCATACAGACATCGTGCTACCCTTTATGTCATGCTCACTCCACACACTAATAGGACAGCGTTACAGAAACCTTTCACCAGTGCAAGTGCAATTATCAATAGGGCAACAATTGCCTTAGTTCAAAAGGCATAGGGCCTTGCTACAAAATGTTTGCAGCAGTGCCTGTGCAATAAGCTCAAGTGCAAAACATTTGTTCCATGCATTTTGGCACCAAGGCTGTGTTTGTCCTAGTCTTATAGCCCGATTCACGGAGCGTTTTCCAATGGGATTGTGCCATTATGAAACACTTCTGTGAATCTGTCCCTTAGTCTTTTTCCCTGGTGCAAAAAGTCACTGAAAGGATGTGTTTTTAGTGAGTAGGACAATGTATGCCCTAATGCAACTTGCACTGAAACTGGTGCAAGGTTTCTGTAGTATGGCCCAATATATATGTGTAGTAAGGCAAAATAAGGCCAGAAATTAATATAGGGCCCGATACATGGAATATTGGCCCGGTTCAAAGTGAATTTGCACTGCTGAAAAGTGACTGCTGTTGCTGACACAAACCCTGATTCATGGAACCGTGCAAAGTGTATTTGTGACATGCAAAGTCTGGGAAAAGTCATTTTGTACTGCAAAAATGACTATACATTCACTCTGCCGGGACTTTGCACTGCAAAAATACACTTTGTACGGTTCCATGAAACTGGGTTTGTGTCGGCAGTGCAAAGTCACTTTTCAGCGGTGCAAATTCACTTTGAACCGGGCAAATATTCCATGAATCGAGCTCATCGAATGTATTTCTAATCATGATTTATATGGTATTTCACTTTGATAGCGTGCATCCTTCTGAATTTCCATTTGAAGAGCATCGTCCTGGCAAGACGTCTTAATGACATATAAACATGTATTTTGTTTGGAGCACGTGCTGATTCCTCTCTGGGTGCTCTGTCACTGCAACTAACATCAAAGGAAAAGAGAAAATCTGATTTGTTGTAATTGATTTGTTTTCCTCGTTTTTTTCTATCAGTATTTGCCAAACGAGAGAAGAAGTTCAGCAGTAAGACATCAGAAATAACACATCTTTTACCTGAAAAAAACATTGCCACTGTGCTCCCACTGCTGGTGCCAGGCCCCCATGTTACAGAAACTGTGCACCAGAGCAAGTACCGGTCTGTGTGGTATTATCACTAGGGAATGCATTGCCACAGCGGGAAAAACAATGTGTGCACCAGGATAATATTCTCAACTGTACTATAGCCACTCCATATTAGCACCAGAGCAAACATTGCCCTGGTGCAAATATGAATATATGTAACATCCCCCAACAGCCCCAATCAGCAGAGTCCACTTCGAGGGAACATGGGATCTGTAGTCAAAAACATCTGGAGAGCCACAAGCGGCAGACCCCCTGCCCTGGTACATGTTAGACATTACCACCAAACTCAGCATGAGGCCCATTGGGTCCAATGTAATTGGGTAACATTACCAGCTATTAGTATAGCACTTAGAAGCAGGAGAAATCCATCAGGAACCGCTGTAAAATATCCGGATGTTATTATTAAATTCAATTAATTGTAATGTGTATTAAATTGAATTCTCAGTGCTTGTTTTATTTATTGACATTTCAAATTGTATTGCACATATACATGTGAATAGACATCACTTATGATTTAAGCATCAGCTTTGCTTCATACAAATTGGAGCAGTGGTATTCAAACCTCTATATATTGATGCCCTCCCAAATCCCCTTGAGTAAAAATAGTGTTTCTGGGAAGCACCCCTACCCCATAAGCTGTAACAGTATTTTCTATTAAAAGCAGTCACTGCAACCCCTTATTAAAGAGTTTCATTCCCCCGCCTGGACATCATTCGGGTCCCCCTGTGGGGTCCAGCCCCACTGATAGAGGGTGGGGTAGCTGCAAGAAGCTAATGGTAAAGATGGCCAGTCTTTGTGCTGGACTGATTGTGCCTGATTTGGATGGGGTCTGGGTATATTGTGCATCCAAGTCTTGATCAGTTCTCCCTCAAAATGCTGACTAGGAACCTCACAATGCGAGTCCCCATCCTACTGTACTCAGCAATTAAGCCCTCACCACGGGTGGCAGTCCGGGGTGTGTGATCAGGTGTTTGACAAAATGTGATTGGTTTGGTTGTGTTTTTATGAGTAGGGCAAGAGTGTTTCAGATTTATGGGCCCTGTGGCTGGAGGGCCCTTCCACTGTGTTCAAACCACTTAGCTTGTGTTTAATACATTAGCCGTGTATGGTTGGGTGTGGGACTCATTTTGGATGAGTAGAGTAGTGCAGGTCGCCTGGGTCACTGCACTCAATGTCTTTCACATGTCCCAGAGAGGGTTTCTTTTGGGTGTTATCCTGTACTGCAACAGGTGACAGTGGCCTGCTTTGAAAATGGATTGCATTGCATTTTACTTTTTCATACTAAAGCAATTTGGGCGACCTGGCATTGTGCTCTTTCTAACACGTTAGTAATTCTATATTGGGGAGACCCCATAGAGTATGCTTCAGTGGTCTGATCAAGCATTGACTAACACTGTGGCCTGCTCCACACTGATTGTTTTGTTTTAGGGAGAAGATTTGTCTGAGCATGGACATTTCATACTGATGCCCTTACCAGCTGCCTCACTAAAGGCCTTACTAAAGGCCTACATCAGCTTATACATCCAGATATGATCAAGGGTTTATCCCGGATACCTAGTTTGATATTTCAAAGAAGTGGATTTGCCACACACTTTCTTTTGAAAGTCTGTTTAAGTGCAATTTTTATTCATTTATAAATTGTTTCATGTGGACTCATAGTCCCAATTGTGGTCAACCGACACGTGTTTTGGCCGCGTGGGTCTTTATCAAGGCAGGCTGTATGAAAAAGATGCCCCAATTGGGGTAGGGTGGTGAAGAGCGGTCAGTCCTTTGGATGATGGCTGGGCTTGAGGTCTGCCCTTAATTCAGTTAATCTGGACGCAGACATGCGTCTTGGTCTGATACCCGTACATCCAGATATTTAGTTTTTTTAATGTCAGGTTTAGAGGAGACCCAAAAGCTCTGGACAAAGGGATGTTATCCTTTATTAGTTTCACTGGCTTCTACCAGATCAGCTCTTTCAATCTATTGAGGTATTTTTCCTCCCTCATTGGTCATGACAATTTATTGGCTTACACTGGCTGCTGTGCTCATGATCCCGGTGAACCCTGCAAGCTTTTATAAGGTGGATGGGTTGATGAATTAGCACAACTCCAATGAAGGGAGCAGCTAGGATTTATTGTAAAGGAAGCACCAAGGTAAGACTGCGGCCAACCTCCTCAGAGGTTCACTCTCAACTGACCCCAGAGTTCCCTTTCTCAAGCAATAACATTTCTGATGAAGTCACTGCATTCTAACCCAGCAAGACTGAACAACACTAGATGAATGGAAATATAAACTATGTACAATAAAAAAACATAAAGCAGCACTGGACAATTAATAAGTAGGTTAATAGCAGGATAGGAGATACAACACAAGCCACTCTTCTATTGGACAATCAGGAACATCTGATTTTGAATTGTTGGCTAGGTCTGAGGAGGGGCTTCTTGTGTTCCCTGAATCATGCGTCTCAAACTTCCTGTCTAATGTCACGGCCGCTTAAAACTTGTATAACTGTCGAATGTGAGGTAGGTTGTGGAGAGGAGTATCAGAGATGAATTTGATCTATATCCAGCGAGATAAGGAGATCCTCGCGCATGTTCCCGAATGACTTTGTTGTTCCTTTTGTAAGAATGAACCCTGATCGATGGCCGTGGAGTAGTTTGACACATTCTACCTAATGCTGGATTTGTATTGTTACTACTATGATTTTTCTGGGGTTCGGTAGATCTGAGCACACAAAATAGTCTGCTCATCCAATGGGATTAGTAGTTGGGTCCTCTAACATTGAGTCAATTAGTGAATGTGTCATGGGTGCAGTGTTTTCCGTCCTAAAGAAGGGATGCCCTTGGGGCCCGGCAACATTAGCAGAAAGTGCTCCAAAGAATTCCCAGACGCAAGATGTCGGACATGGTCCTCTAAGCAGGTTGTAGGCATTCAGCTTGTTTGAGACCTCCACAACCTGATTTAGTCCTGCAGGGTTGAGGATGAAAAGGCAGTTGGAAGATATGGGTGGTTATTTATATATGTATGGGGTGATTGGTTTATACTTGCTCATGTGCCTTTTTTAATCCTTATCTGAATTCTAGAGTATTAGTAGAGAATGAAAACTGTGCTTCATGGGTTTTTATTGCTATTTCTTGTAATTTAAAATGATGATCACTAGTCACGAGAAACATGAAAAGACGCTCAATCATCGTTGAGGGTTTTGTATGCTAATGCTAGTAAACCTATCGCTGCAGGCAGCATAAGCGCTTTTTGGATGAACTTTGCAATTCTGCACACTGAATGTGCAGCTCAGACACTTGCCTTGGAGGCAAGACGAAACAGACCACCACAGGTTCGATCCCCGGGTCCGCGCTAGAAACCTCTGGGTATTAAGCGCATTATAAATACCCTATCATATCATAACCTATCATATCACAAATTCGTAGGCTTTTTCGGGCGGGGGGTGCTGGGGTTCTTTTGGCCAGATCTATACATTCTGAAACATTTCAGCCAGAGGGAAAAGAAGTGGATGGTGTAATCCCTCTCTTCCCCAGTGAGGGCGCTGTTTAATATTGGGCAGTAGCTGATTAAGCCTTCTGTACAGTACTCTGTAGCACAACCTAGATATAATGTTAATTTCACTGACATTTTGCGGCTCTATGTTGTTTTGTACGTTGTAAGGAACACACTCATTTGTTTCTGAATAGTTTCTTGCTTCAGCAAAATTTGAAAAATAAAACGGTTAAAACTCATCCTTCTCTTCTCAACCACTCAGCTTGCCAAACACCTCACCAAACTTCGGAATTTCTGATTAAACTTTGCATACCTCTCAACCTTTTTAGTCCCCTTGGCAGGTGAAATAGACAATGTCCTTTTGGGCCGGTGAGAGCCCACTGAAGTTAATGGATTTGTAAGAGGCTTGGCGGGTGAGAGAACTGATAACAAGGAGGGTGACACCCGGCAAAGGCGTGTGATTTGAGAGCCATGACATTGTGCCAATAGTCAAGTGTTAAAAGTGGATTGCTCTGAGATATATTGGGCCTAATTCAAAGAGTGTTTTCCAATGGGGTTTTGCCATTATAAAACGCTTCTGTAAATTAGGCCCATTATGCTACCTGCCTAAAAACAGCATTGCACAAGAGCTAGAAACAGTTTTAATATAATATATGAATGCGAAGATAAGATAGATGTGCGGACGACAAACATGCACCCCAGCTTATCTCCCAGATGACAGAAAGCATTGAGCAAACACTGTGCAGCGAGTACACACCCCAGACTCATGCTGGCAATGAGTGATTAATCGGCTAAGCAACCCGGCCACCAAATCCATAAACGCAGACTTCCCTGCCAGATATCAGGCAGACCAGTAGTTGAAAGAACTGGCAAGCGGAACTGAGGAGAGGGTCAAACAAATGAAGCCAAGCAACCTCCCCCGCTCACGATTAAGGGCTTGATTTACACAAATGTTTTCAATGGGACTTTCTCATGTTAAAACGTTTTCGTAAATTAAGTGTGTAGTCCTCCCCGTGGAAAATGGCAGATGACATCCCCAGCTGACACTGTTATCTGAGTGAGTGGTGCGGGGGTTGCAATGATTGCGTCCATTACTTTGTATACCTTATGCTTCATTGCCCGTGCTCATACATTGTGGCAACACCCTAGAACAGAATGTGGGGTTTATTCCTGATAACAAATTCACATTTTGTTTTTAAGTACATGCATGTTTGCTAAACAAGTGTCCTGCAGAGTCTGTTGTTATGGTTTTAACTTTGTGTTCTGTGGCTCAAATTCAGCATTGAGAGAAAAGTACAAGAAAACTATTACATGTGGACACACAGTTTAAGTATTGGTATTGTTTATTTATGATATGATATTTTATTTGTATCGCGCTCGTACACAAGTGTTTCAGAGCGCGACTAGGCAAGGGAGGGGAACAAGGGAGAACACAGCACAACATAAAAACGATCTTACTAGGCCCAGTGACATTGAGAACGCGCAAGTGCATGGGAAAGGGAAAAGGGAAAAAGTGCATGGAAGGGGGAGAGTGGAAAGTGCAGAAGCCGAGGAGCGCAGATAAACAAAATAAATAGAAAATTGAGGCAAACTGTGGTAGTGCAGCCAGCAAGTGGCAAGTGCTGTGTTTAAGGCAGCAGACGAGGTAAGTCTGAATAAGTGCAGAAAAAGAAGAAAAATGGGGCAGGGGCTGTATGGGTACAGATACTGTCCCCAGTGCAAGGGGTGCCCAGGGGGCAGTGCAGGAAGGTGACAGGGTGAGCAGGTACCTGGGCCCAGGGGACACAGGGTGGCCAGGTGCACAGTGCCAAGAGAGCAGATCAGCAGGGGAGAAGGGGAGCGAAGGCAGAAGCAAAGAGGAAGGTTTTGAGGTGCTTCCGGAACCAGAGATGGTTCTCCTTAAGTTTTAGAGTGGCAGGGAGGCTGTTCCAGAGGGAGGCCCAAGCTGAAGATAGAGATCTATGCCCAGCTCGTTTCTTTGAAAACCAACTGACCCTGAGGGAGTTAGAGGTAGAGGAGAGAAGAGCTCGAGAGGGGAGGTATTTGCGGAGGGATAGCTGAAGGTATTTTGGACCCAGGCCCCAGAAAGCCTTGTGGACAATGCAGAGGGTTTTGAATTTAATCCTTGCATCCACTGGGAGCCAATGAAGAGATTTCAAAGCTGGAGAGATATGATCCCAGGGTTTGAGGCCAAGGATAATTCTTGCAGTCCTGTTCTGGATAAGTTGTAGAGGGCGGAGAGTAGAGGCAGGTAGATTTAGAAAGAGGCTGTTACAAAAGTCCAACCGAGAGAGAACCAGAGCTTGGGAGACAGTGAGCTTCTGAGGGAAGGAGAGGAAAGGAAGAATACCTCTGAGGAGGTGCAGTAGGAAGTTTGACTTTTTAGAGACACACACATATAGTGCCTATACACCGGCAAGTGTTTCAAAGCACTGAAGGAGGGTAGGAAACATGGGGTAAAACAGTCGCTCAGAGCCCTTGAATAATTTCTGAGACGATGATAGTCTGCACAGGCAGAATAAGTGCATATAATACATTTTACAGTTGAGACAGCAAATAGGCCTGACAGCGATTCAGCAGTTTTACCAAGTGCAATTAAGGGGCAGGGACAGGGGGGGAAACAGATAGACAGTCTTCAGGCATGGTGCATTCAGATCGTGCAAGTTCACAGATGGTCATGGGAGGGGTCCAAGTGCACCCAGTCGGTGGAGACTGGGGTAAGTGCAGAGAGAGCCACTTTCATGGGTTGTTTTTCAAGTGCATTGAGGTTGGGTTGCTGGACCCTGAGGCAAGTGCGAGAGAGGACTTGCAGCGGTGCCCAGGACCTGTGGGACTCTGAAGTACACTAGGCGGCCAGTCAGCAAGCTGTAAGGAAGAGGAGGGAAATAGAGAAAGAGCAGAGAGCTAGGTTAGCAGGGAAGAGGGAGAGAGAAGGAAGAGGAGAAGAGGAAGGTCTTGAGGAGTTTCCTGAACTTAAGAAGATCAGGCTCAAGATGGGGGCAGCAGGGAAACTGTTCTGGAGGGAGGCACCTTAAGAATGTAAAGAAAACATTACAATAATAAAGAACATGGTAAGATCTCAGGGAAGGCAATTGGACTTGACAAATTGAGTACAATTGTGAAAAATGGAATTGTAAAAAATGGAGATCCAAATATCTTAGCCTTCTCCCAAGTTCCTAAACTGTTCCAGTGGTCAGAAACCTGTCACTCACCAGATATTTGGAACAACAACTCCCACAAGACTTAGGCAGCATAATCGATGGAGCGAGATCATGGTTATCATAGTCCAAAACCATGGGAGAGTTGCTGATCGCAGACCTCTTCTGTAGAATTCAGGAGAAAGGAGCAGAAGCAACAGCAACAATTCCATGAAATTACCAAATTGGTCACAATCTATCTCCACACTCAGCAGTGGCGTAACTAGCGTGGGTCTGGGGAAGGGCAGCTTCTCCACCCAGTGGCTCTGTTTAGAGCCAGACCAGGACATTTGGCAGCGGGACACCTCTAACACCCAGCACCATGATTGGCAAAAAGTCTGGAAATGTCAGGGTAGTCCCACGATCTGCAGACCCTCTCAGTTGTATGCCTGTGAGGGGGTCTTCAGGGTGCAGGACCCACCCTGTTGTTTCGGCCTTTCCAGGGATCACACTTCTGTAAGTTTGAGCTCTGAGCAGAAGAGCTGTTCTCCCATGAACCTGACATGTTTCTCTGCATCAACAGAGCATTACAATGGGAGCCATTAGACATTGATGGGAGGCATGGGGATCTATTAGCAGGGACTTGTGTCCCTCAGAAGTGAGTAGTGTGCATAATGCTGCATGCTTTATGAAATAATTACTATGGTTTTAAATCCCAAGGAGGATGTTTAGGCTCACATTCATCTGCATGATGCTATTGTGACTTTGCATGCAGGATGGGGAGAGTAAAGCTAAAGCCATACTCTTATTGCTCAACATATTTCTATGACGTATATAGTGTACTGTTAGTTTATGATGAGTGCCTAGTTCATTATGTAATGTGGTTTGCTTCCAAGGCATTGCTATAAACCAAGTTTTATTTAAGCACATGAAATGCATAGCAAAACCTTAATACATATCTACATCAGCTAAACCTGGCAAGATGAGTTCAGTTGTTTAAATTGTCCACATGCCAGTTTCACCATTTAACCAAAGTGTGTGATCCTCAGCAAATCATTTAATCACACTGGGCCTCATTACGACCCTGGCGGAATGGGTTAAACGGCGCCGTAAAAGGCTGCGGCGCCGTTCAACCCGTTCTGCCACATTACGAGGTCCCCTCGCGGGACACGTTAAGCACGCCTGGGAAAACCAGGCGTGCATACCGGGTCCCGCGAGGGGAAGAGGGAGCAAACAACGGGCCATCTTGTAATGGCCCGTTGTTTACTCCCTCTCCCATTCAGCCCTATGGGGGCTGAAATGGGAATGGGGATGAACCGTGTCCGTGTCCTCGAGTGAGGAATTACCGGGCCATCCGAACTCAGAATGGTCCGGTAAGTCCTCATTCCGAGGACACGGACACAGATGCGGTTTTGCCGGCAGCCATGCCGCCAATAGCGGCATGGCTACCGGCATACCTCGTAATGAGGCCCACTGTCTTATCTGCAGCTCTGTAAGTGATTCACTTCATAGCTTATGTGAATGTTTCATGCTATTATAAAAAAAGATGAATGACTATAGAGTTGTTGCATATATAATAATGGTCCAATGTAGGTATTTCTATTCAAATTATGCAAGCCATAAGGAAGTGGATGAGTAAGGAGCTGCTGCGCTCCACATAGTGCAACTCTAGTGCACAGCAGCTCCTGACTTGTCCACCTCCTTCTGGCTTGCATAATCTAAATACATGGTAGCAAGACACTTGAAGAGTTGATCCATACTTGGTTAATTGAATGCTTGATTAAACCAGGTTTCTATGTCTGTTTTAATTTAAACTATATTCATTGGGTATGTAACATTGAGTTAATTATCCATAGATTTCCAGTCTGAAATGATTTCCAAGAAACCTTCATATTTGTGGGCAAGCTAAGCCTGGCTCTACTAGAACATTTACACTAGAGTAGCTCCTCTGATCAAACAAGATAGCTCTTTTATATGTTTTGATGTTTTTATCCAGTTTACTCAGGGACGGCTGGTGAATTTTTAAACTGGAGGGCTGTAAGTGTTTCCCATAAATATGTGTGAGTGAATGAGTGTAGTGAGGTGGCCCAAACCAAACGAGGAAAATTAAAAAAGAAATATAGGTTAAATGATGCATTGTACAGCACACTTTCTGTGAATAATTGGGTAAAAGCCAAACAGTTTACAATCATTGTTGTAGGGTACTACATGAAAAAATCAAATAGGTGTAAGTCAGCAACAATGCACAAGAGAATTGTTCAACATGATGTCTTTTCCCTCAATATGTGGCAGTAAAATAAAATCATGCCGTCTATGCCCGTACACGTCCTTGCTGGCTGCACCAATATATGCCAGTATTCCCGTACTAGAACAAACTAATGTTTGTTTAGCTCATCATGTCAGCAATTATACTACAAGAAAACATTTCCATGATGGCTCTGCCAAAATATGCCAGTTGTTTCCATCGAAGAACATATTCCTGATGGCTTTGAAGTAAAACTGACATGTAAAAGTAAGAAACATGTCCAGGCTGGCTGCACAAGTATAGGTCAGTATGGCTAAGTAACAACAATCATCATCTTGGATTTTTCCTGGCTTGGCTTTTTCCTTAATACTTAATATCTAGTTATTAATGCCATGCCACAGTAAGAAAAAATGTCCAGATCGGGTGCACCAGTGTAGGGCAGTCTAGCCACGTAATATTACTTATATTGTTTGCCTTACCCTTGATGCACAGTCAGAAATGTCATGCGACACTAAGAATATATGAGCAGAGCAGCACCACTAGTGTAGGCCAGTATAACAAAAAAAGAACACTGACCGTGCTGGATTTACCCCGTTGATGTGTTGCTAGCCGGTAAAAATGCCATGAAACCATAACAAACATGACTGACTGTTGCTGTTGAATAAATGCCCACTCCCCTAATCAGGGGCCGGCTCCCCTGGCTTACAAGCATTCCTACAACCATTCATTTCTCTCATTCACTTACACATACATACAACATGCACTCTCCCATTCACACATGCACACAAACAGAAGCTTACGTATTCACGTGCACACTTACAGATACAAAGCCTCACATGCACACATAAACGCAAGCCTCCAACACTGAATATAGCAGGAATCAGGAAGCAGGAGCAGCTTCTCGGCTCCTGCACATGTGCCACAATCATGCCACCCAGGCAGGCCTGAATGTGCGGGGAGCCGCAGGGTTGCCCCCTTTGCACATTTAGGCCAGCAGTTCCACAGTGGATTCCTGATATGTCCTGCAAGATGGGGAATCAAAAATCCCCCAGCCTTGCATGGCCCATTGGGCATGGTGCTGGGCATCAGAAAATGTTAACGGGAAAGCCAGCCAGAGATTGCTTCCTCTGTCTTTTTACGACGGGTTTGGCTTTGGCACGTCCATAATTAGCGGTGGCCCACACTGTGACGCCCATTATTGACGTGCCAACCCTGAGTTCACTGCGAGAACCAGGCATATTTT
Source organism: Ambystoma mexicanum (assembly GCF_040938575.1). NCBI lineage: Eukaryota > Metazoa > Chordata > Amphibia > Caudata > Ambystomatidae > Ambystoma > Ambystoma mexicanum. The sequence continues at coordinate 912,089,729 of NC_090939.1, read as the reverse complement.
TTGTAATGATATGAGCAGTTGCAGACAAAATGCCAGCATTCCGCCTTGCAATCGAAAACGGCACTGCCAAGACAAAAGGAGCCATTCCACATGAAAGCAAGCTGGCCATTTTTGGTAGTGGAATTCTGGGTTGCGCCACTGAGTTTCTAACACTTTCCACCTACCTGTAATGCTCAAATCACACCATCTATCCAATCATTTGTAATTTTGCCGAAAATTCATTTTTTAATGAAACCGTGTTTTTAATAGAGTCAATGCCAGCGATTCACAAAACGTTTTGCAATTGGAAAAATCCCATTGAAAAACGCTCGGTGAATCTGCACCAACATGTCATCACACATCGATTATTTCTTGCTCATTTTTGTTGTGGAATTAGCATGGCTGGCATTTCATTTTGAACCAATTTTTTGACCAAAATCGATCTGCTTGACATCATAATATTTGCAAGATTAGTTTAGAAAAGTGCAGAAGTCGTTTGGCAAGGAGCTTAGATGCTGCGCGCCATGTTGCAGACTGCATGATTCAGCTTTGCTCCAAACTGTGCCACTGCTTCAGGAAAGCTAGAATGCTCTTCACATATGCTGTAGTATTACAATCAAAATGTATATTTTACAAACATTAAATAAATACATTTTAAAACTCCCAAATGTAACAACAATATTAATTAAAAGAGTGAACGAGGACATTTAACGGTGAAAATAATTGAAGATTGACCATTTAAAACAATGATCTCTTCATTCTTTATCTGGAATGCCTCCTATTCTTTTTGCTTAACAAATCATTTGTTTCAAATGAAGATGCTTCAAAACAGTAATTGAGTGATAACTAGTACTCACGAAGCTTTGTCTCCCAGGACTGCGGATTTTCAGACAACAGATGCCACTATGATATGTCACTCGACTCGCAGGATTGTTTCCTAGTGCTACTACACGGAAGCATCGCTAGAGCATGGCGTAGAATGGGGAAAAGGAGGTCCAGTAAATTGCAATACAATCGGGAAAACTTAGCATGATTTGTGATAAACAACCGCAAACAAGATGCTTTATCATTGGGTGGAGCTTGTGGGACAGCTAGGGAAGTGTATCAGGATCTGTGTTCGCCGAACTGTGCACAAGTGCAAATGTGCACCAAATTAGCGCGGGTTATAGGTCAAATGTTCGAAAACAAAAGGCTCAAATGCCTTTTTTTCGACAGTAAAAGGACCGGAAAAAAAGGATCACATTTTTTTCTTTTTTTTATGGGGGGTTTTCCCCCCCAACCTCCCCTTTTCCTTTTATAAAAAGTTTTTTATACATGCTAAACTAAAAAAATATATAAATAAATAAAAATGTGATCCTTTTTTTCAGTCCTTTTACTGTCGATCAAAAAGTCATTCGATCCTTTTGATTCAAACATTTGACCGGGCACCATTACCACCATGGAGAAAGGTGCTCTTGTGCAAATTAATCAGGGTGCCTTTTTTGTAGCAAACCATGTCATGGAAATGCTAGCTTTGGCAGTGCCGCAATCACTTACCTCCCTGGCCTTCCCATGCTCCAGTGATTCTCTCGTCAAACTTCACTGCACAGGGGTGGGAGGGGTTGGGTGGATCACTCATTTGACCTCTGTTATAATTTTTTTATATGACCTGGTTCATGAACCCTTTGCAAAGGACCCATGCAAATTCTTATTCTTTCAATACATCTTTGCAGCATGGCAATCAATGTTTGCAAACATTGCACTGGAGCAATAAAACTACTTTTGTTGCACCACGACAATTCACCCCTTGTACTAAGACTGTTGAAAAGTGTCTGTAATGTGCCGTAGCACTTTAGAGTTTTTGTATGCGCAGAATTGGATTACCATAATAAACAATCTTGGACACAAATAATTGGACATACTCAAAGGAAATGGCAAAATACTACTTTACTATCGGTTCAATAAAGTAGGGAAACCTGGCGAACAACAAATTGTAGACCACGCACTCTCAATTACATTTCAGGTACACAAACGCTTTATACCACGATGTGCATGAGCTATGATATCCTACCTGGCAAATAATAAAACGTAGCGGACAGAGGGATTTGTTAGGGAAACATATCTACTTATAGCCTCTAAGTGTTAGTCAGATCATTGGCTGACCCTCATCTGGCAGGCATACCTTGAACCTCACTCTAACTACGTGTAAACCAGATTATAACAGCATAACAGCAGCGGATTGCCCCTGCAGCATTGTATGCTCACCATTACATAGACCCTCATGATATGTTGGCATCCTCTTCCAACCTTGGACATTCAGCTCACTAGCAGCACGCAAGCAAAATGAATCCCAGGTGCAGAGAATAACGTCACACTACTACCACTTGCCTAATCAGTCTACCATCGCTCATCTGCCAAGACTTCAGCCAAGGCTTCTCCTTTGTACTTGACCTTGCTGGATGTTCTCTGGAAATTTAAAGGGCGTTAAGGTACATCGTTATCTTCATCCAGCGATTATGAATAAGCTTTGTTTTCTGGTCTTGTGAAGAGACCACGATTCTGTCCATTTCGCCTCCTATTTAGTGCTAGTTGATTCAATTATGTCAGGTGTCATTACCCTCTTCGCCCTCTGGAGACTTGGTTGCTCCATTTCACTTATGTTTTTCTGCATCTTTAATTGTCAATAGTTGGCATTCATGAATGTTCGCTCATTTGCTTAATCCAAGAGAAATATGTCCTGTGTACATTGCTTATCCTCATTGATTCCCTTTGTACCCTGCAATTGCATCTTGCTGTGGCATCCGTGATCTCTGGCCAACAGCTATTCTTTGCTTGTGCACAAATGTGTATTTCCAGCATCTGTCAGCTCTGCAGCACTGGTCTTCAAGCTTTTTGCTTACTATTATTCAGAGCTGACGTCCATGTTGCAACATGGCTGCTTTACCCGTGTTATATGTTCCACTACAGCAAGCTTCTATGTGACTCATCTACCTCGCGTTTCTGCATATATATATAGATTTACTACACATCTGGTTACTTATCGTATATATATATATATATATATATATATATATATATATATATATATATGGTTTCTTCTCACTTGTATGTAGGCTTACTCTTGTTTCTTCAGTTACATTTTCATGCTTTAAGTATTCTTATATCATTTCTGTGTGTCATCATGTTTTCTCCTTTTGACATCAATTTGCACCTGTCAGATTTCCTTTACAGCTCTTCGATATTCAGTGGTGTCTGCAAATCTCCTGCTACCACCTCAGTTCGAGGGTACATTCGGTATGGTTGTCTGACTGCATGATGTCTCTCATCCATCCGATGAGGAATTGGAATTATACCTGCTATCATGCACGGTGTCTTCTTGTGCTTCATCCATTAGGTCGGAGGTGAGGGGGCGGGTTCTATCAGTGACGTACACGTCTGCTCCTCTACAGTAATATGATGCCATAAGGAATTGTGCACAATACGCTAGAGCATGTATTTGTGTGTCCAGCCAAAGTGTGTGTGTGTGTGGGAGGATGAAGGGGGGACCTGAGTTGTGCATCATGTGCACTTATGTGGATTGTAAAAATGATTTAGAGAAAGAACAATCACACGTGAGATAGTAGTGCTGTACCGCCAACCCATTTTCATTCCGAATTTTGAAAGTGTCTTGTGTCATTGATGTCTGCTTCTGAGCACCTTGATATTTGAGTGTGAGCAACTACTTAAACATTATATTGTTATTTTTTCTGCCAGGGGAGTTTGGGGAGGTGTGCAGCGGACGTTTGAAACTTCCCTCCAAAAAGGAGATTTCTGTGGCCATCAAAACCCTGAAGGTGGGCTACACGGAGAAGCAGAGGAGAGATTTTCTGAGTGAAGCCAGTATCATGGGCCAGTTTGATCATCCGAATATCATCCGCCTGGAAGGAGTTGCCACTAAAAGTAAGCACTAGAAGTAAGGCAAGTGTGGAGGCACTGACTCCCTGCTAATTAACGTTAATTTTAAGACACTGCAATTTAAATTCTTTCTGTGAAATTGGTATTATGCGGAAATGCTGTAGCAGGAACATGATCCTACAGATTTCTTGCACCCTGCTGCAAATATTTCTGGACCTCACTTTCTAAACCAAAGTTATGTTGTCATCTCCTCACTTTACTTCATTGCACTGGCCAGAAGAGTGATTGCTATATGTGTTCATAGCTAGGGGAATTTTGCCAAATGTGATGGGAAGTCAGGAACATCTAAACGAGTCATATACAGTTTGAGGTTGCCTCATGTTACAGTGGTTTTTTCAAGTTACATTCTAGTGCATGCTTCCTATTAATAAAATGTACATGGGTGATCAGGCCCTGAGAGGGTGCTCTCCATTACCCACCTCCCCTTTCCATGGAAGCCTTGCACATGAAGAACACACACAAAGGGAGGCACTTGGAAGACACAATGGAGTTCCCCATGGATCTGCTATGTACAGAGGGGTGCTGTTGCAGGCTGCATCCCTCTGTTGGATCGAGCAAGGGAAGAATGTGGCTTCATTGCAGAGTTCTGGAGCGTCAACCTGTTTCTGTAACAAGTGGCAGCACTAAGGAATTACTTGGTATGGCCCTGGCACAGTGAAGTCAGCTGTGTTAGGTACCCACTGTACATGTGCAGATCTGGCCCCTTTTCTGTACACACTACATCTCTTAAGATGCTTCATGCACTCATCTAGAATAATCAGAAGGTAGATTTTGACCAGAAAAAGGACGATTCTAAGGAAGACCTCGCCAACCTTCTCCTCAAACTCTGGATTCCCCTATGTATTCAAACACCCACTGTTGAAGCAATGGATTTGAAGTTAATATCGCTTTTATTTGCAACTACAAGATATGTGAAAGAAGGTTGAGGAACAATCTGTCAGTGATATATGAAAATATAGTGTTCTGATTTGTCACTAACATCCCACAAATGGCCCTGGACCTCTATGTCAGACAGGTAGTCGCACATTCTACCATCACAGGCTCAGGAAGACCGGTGTCTAAATTCATGGTAGCAAGGGTCATTGGTTGGAGCGTCTCCTATGTTGGAGGATGTTGGGTATCATGTGTGATGGTCCGCCATGTGTCATGGGCTATATCCAGTGCGCATTGTGTTGTTACGGCTACTGCACCAGAGATGACAGTTTGCTGCAGAGACAGAGCTAGTGCTGGCTGCTGTGGTATAGATCCATTGCTGTCATTGTGCTGGGTTGTGGTGTGCCTTGTCTGAAGGAGTCAGATGTTGTACCTGATGGTCAGCATTGTGTCACTGACAGTGATGCCGCATACTGTTCCATTGCCGCTGCTGCATGACATTTTACGGACAGTAAAAATAGAATACTAATAACTATTCATTTATGTGGCTCTACTCTTAGACAAAAATAATTTATTTCAGAAAAACCCTCTAGATACATGTAATGTGGCAAGGTAAAAGTTCCAGACTGTCAACAATCTAGTCGCATGAGAACAATTGCGTTCTAGGCTCTCTCTGATCCTTCTCCTGTGCAGTAACCTCACTGCCTTCATTCCCAATTAATAGAGATATGAACATGGTGGGAATAACCACCTGGCTCACCACAATTCAATGTGCAAACACAATGCCAGAGTGCAGTTCAGACATAGCAGTAGGTACCGATCATGCCATCAAACAACCTCTAGGGACATAGCCAAGCTTGGACTGGCCTATAGGGCAATAGGCCAATGGGCAAATCAAAAACAAAATGCTGGCGTGGGTCCATTTTTATGGCCAATGTGGGCCACTTTTTTGGTCAATTTGGGCCAGTTTGATGACTTACTTCACTGTGCGGCTAGTAGTTTTGAACAGTGTTGCGGAGTAAATATTCTTTAAAATGCACAATTAGCATCACATTTTATCAATAAAATCCCCTTTGGGTACTATTCAAACAGTGTCACAAAAGGAATTAATAGCCATTTGCAACTGTGGCCCACTTTTTCATTGGTGCCCGAGACAGTTTTATGACCTTGTCGAACCCTGTTGGGGGGCTGCAAGAAAGAGGTTCTCTCTGAACCAGACTGTCTAAACAGGTTACTGAAGTCTCGCAGCACTTCCCTGTGTGCCACAGCTTGTCTAGCAGGGCCTGGTCTCTGCAGCTGGCATGCAGCCAAGCGCCCCAGACACATCTTCACAGAGTTACCCAGTTTCCACTTCCTGCTTCCACCCCAATGCTGATGTTACTGTGGATTAAACAGGGTTAGTAGAGAGAGAGAGAGAAAGAAAGAGAGAGAGAGGGGGCAAGAGGGAGGGCAGTGCGTATGCAAATCATCAGTCAGCCAGAGCCGACTGAGAGCCCATTGCTGCAGGCCCAGTGACTACTGGCCAGATGCCCCGAACGGTTGAAGAAGGCCAGGCTGGGCGAGGTCACAACAAAGCAAAGGGCAGGCCGTCCTCTGGTGCTCCTTCTGAAAATGCCTCCCTCAGTTTCTGAGGTCGAGAAAAAGCCCCCCCAAGGGCAGAAGGCAGGCCACTGCCACTGATGCAGGCCTCGTTAGATGCCGATGTGCATTTCAAAGCGTTGGTTGGTTCCCTCTTTTGGCTTTCAGTGAACATCAGAATCACATTGTTGTTCTGGATTAGGGGAGAGAAGCATCCTTTTCCCTGCAGGTGTGGCCAGGCTTGGACTGGCCTATGGGCAACAAAAAACACAAAATGCTGGTGTAGGGCAGGTTTTTTGGTCAAAGTGGGCCACTTTGTTGGCCAATGTGGGCCAGTTTGATGGGTTACTTAACTATGCGGCTAGTAGTTTTGAGCAGTGTTGCTGAGTAAATATTCTTTGAAATGCACAATTTGCATTGCATTTTGTCAAACAACTCGCCCTTGGGTACTATTCAAACAGTATCACAAAGGGAATGAATCACCATTTACAACTGTGGGCCACTTTTCCATTGGTGCCCGAGACAGTTTTATGGCCCAGTCCGACCCTGGACATAGCTCATATTAGATCTTACTTTCTCAGACAAAGAACTGACCTTGCTACACAAATAACCACATGCACATTCGTCCAAGGTTCGCATTGATATTGACATAAACTTGCCCCCAGAGCTTTACAACAATTATGTTCATGTGCATTTTGCACACACCAACCTCAAGTAACATCTGTGCACCTTTGGTTAGGTTTCTGTGCCTGAAACTTCAAGGCCTGAAATGGATGTACAGGCTCGCTACAATAAAGGAAGAGGGGGAAAACACACAAAGGCATATGGAAACTCTCGCCCCGCAATACAACCGATTATGTTATTTTGGACAGCTTTGAATTGGGCAATAATTGCAGCTGGGCAACCGGCATGATATGATATGATATGCCATTTATAACGCGCCTATACACAAGTGTTTCGAGGCGCGACGAGGCAAGGGAGTGGAAACAGAGGGAATACAGACAGCGATCCTACTAGGCCAGGCTACATTGAGATCGCACAAGTGAAGAGGAGGGGGGAAGGGGAGAAGGGTGGGGGAGAAGGGGAGGGGGCAGTATATAGGATAACAGTAAAATAAATAAAGACAATAAATAAAAGTGCGGCCATCTGGTGGCAGGTGCAAGGGTGAGTACAGACACCAGGCGTCAAGTACTAGTAGGGGCTGTAGGGATACAGAAACAGTCCCCGAGTGCAAGGATTGACAGGGGGGCAGTGCGGGTGTGCAACTGGTGGGGAGGGGACCTGGGCCCGAGATCAGAGGGTAGCCAGGTAACCAGGGCAGTTTCAAACTCAGACAGTTTTATGTAGCTAGAGGGAGTCGACAATCTTGATGATCTTTCCACTAAAGGCTTGATGAGTGATATAGGGCAATCGTTCACTAGGTTGCCCAGGTTGTTAGTGTGTGAAATAGCTGGTGTGAAAGAGTTGGTAACAACTTCAGAGCCCTGTCTGTAAATGTCATGGATGAACATATATAGATGTCTCTGTTATTGGACAGGGCAATAGTAACTTATCTCTCTTCTTTTAAGCTGTATACTGATTTTAAAATCATGTTTGCAAGATGTAACTGTTTGAATGCAGCAATTTTACCCAATATCTTCAGACAGACCACATTTAATGAGTCTGGATGCATCGATGATCAGAGATAAGAGAATAGTGCAACTGTCAAAAAGGAGAAATTCAACTTTGACTGTTTGCATGGCCATAAAGAAGATTGGTTGTATTTAATGTTAAACTATCTGTGGTACACAGCGTTGCCCGTGTACTGGTTGAGTGGTGTTTCATGTGCCCTGGAGGATGTTGTTCTTGTCTTCTTGTGAGCAATTATTGATTCATCATGCTCTCCTCTTGAGAATGAACTTAAGTAAACTGTAACCTTGCCATTGCACATATTTGGAGTGGTGTGATTAAAAAAAAAAACATTTTTATTTATAATTCCCTTCAAAAATGCTTTAATAAATACTTTTGAACTGTATACAGTAGCATTACATTTCAAAGGAATAACCAACACATTGAACATTTTGCTTCAGACACTTTTCCAAATGTTGCCTCCTTCTAGTTACTACTGTAGTGAATCGGGGTGAGCATCAGTCAATGAGGGTGTCTACGGAGTGAATTATTTACATCCAAAAATAGACTAGAATCTTACCCCAGACAAATGAGTAATCCATGCAAAATTTGGTAGCAGTGGGTTCAACGGTGTGGAGTTATATAGCCAGACAAACATATACACACACATCCAAAAAATGTTTTGCAAATAAGATTTTTGCATCCAAACATAGACTATGATCTTGCCCCAGACAAAAGCGGAATCCATGCAATATCAACGGTGTGTATTTGTATAGCCAGACAAACATACACACATACATACATTACACTTTATATATAAAGATGAGGAAACATTGTCCAAACCAGTTTTACTACAGCAAAATATTTTTTAAAAGCCAAGACAAAAAGATATCCCATCTGAAATTATTATTTATTTATTTTTTTTTTTTTTTTAAACTTTGTTTTATTAGCATTTTTAATAATACAACACACAGGCTCAAAAAGTTGAATCAAAAGAAAGTACAGATTGCTGGCCCAACGACCCGACCCCCCCTCCCACCCCCCCCAAACCCCCCCCAAACCCCCCCCTCCGTAGCTTCGCCCGGATAGATCCCCTTCGTTGGGGGGACACTGTCGTCATTTTATTTGTCTATAGCACGCAAGAAAAGTGGTACGTTGGCTGTCTTTGTGGCTGCAACTCATCCGCCTGTTCCCGGGCCGTGGGCTCCCGGTCCCCTACTTTCTCTCCTCTTAGCTCAATGCACATCCCATCCCCAGGACTGCTGTACACCAAACCAGTTCGCCTGGAAAGTACCCAGTTTATTGTTCATCATCGCCGTCAGTTTGTCCATTAGAAACATATGCTTGACCTTTTTCAACCAGACCTCCTTCGTTGGGGTCTCTGGGCTCTTCCACTTTTGTGCCAGGGCCACCCTCCCCGCCCTCAGCATGGTTTCCCACATCCTTGGGTATCTAAGTCTCTGTATTCTCCGGGGGGAGGCCCAGCAGCATTGTCAACGGGTTCTGGGGGAGCATGTCCTCAGTGATTTCAGCGATCCAGCCTCGTACCTCCGCCCAATATGCCTGGACTTTCGGGCAGTGCCATCACATGTGAGCTCTCGTGCCAACCTGATCACACCCTCTCGGGCACGCGGGGGACACTCCCGTGAACATTTTTGCTAGTTTCGCAGGGTCTCTATGCCATCCCTGCAGGATCTTAAAGTTATGCTCCATGTCCGCCGTGAATAAATTCCCATGGAAAGCAATCTTGAATATCCTTGCCCAGGCGTCCTCCGAAATCTCCTCCCCCGCCAGATCATCCCAGAAAATACGAAACCTCCTCCTCTCCCCTAGGTTGACAGTGTTTAGTATTTTGTACATCCCTGATACCGCCCCCTTCCTAGAGGTTGCTGTATCCACAAATTTTTCGAAGGGAGTCAGCTGCCTATTCAGGTTTTGTCCCCAGGCCTGGTCACACAAGATCCCCTTCAAGCGGAGATAATCAAAGATGGAGAGGGCTCCCCTACCCAGGGCTTCTTTCACTTCCTCGTATGGGCGAATTTCCCCCTCCTTGAACATTTGCCCCGCCCATTCCATTCCCGAGTCCGACCAGGCTTGAGCGTTATGGAACCCCCTGCTTCCCAGTCTGAAGGGGTGTCCCCATAGTGATGATAACGGGGACGGCCAAGTCGTTAGGTGTGCTGTCTGGGGGCCTTCCCGCCAGATCGCCCAGAGGACACCCAGCGTTGGGTGTGATTTTAATCTATTGGGAATGAATTTACTAGGGGCCCACAGGAGGTCCCTAACTTTGAGTGGGTGAGCGTCCATATCCTCCAGGTACGTCCAGTACGTGCCTAGCCCCTCCTTCATGTGTTTGAGGAACACTCGCAGCTGGGCCGCACGAAAATAAAGTCGGAAGTCCGGTAACCCGAACCCTCCCTCCTCCCTCGGAAGGGTTAGGACCGCTCTCGCTGTCCTCGGGGTCCTACCTTGCCATATGAACTCCCTCACTGCATTCTGGAGGGCCCTGAAAGTGTGTTCGGGTACGTTAGTTGGGAGGGCGGTGAAGAGGTACAATAAGCGTGGGAGTACGTTCATCTTCACAGCCGTCATTCGGCCGTACCAGGACAGGATCATCGTCCCCCATCTCCTCAAGTCCGCGGTGACCCTTGCCATGACAGGGTCGTAGTTCGTTTGGGCGAGGTTGGACAGGTTCCGAGTAATGAGGACGCCCAGGTACCGGATGGAGGATTTGCCCACCCTAATCCCATCAAAGCTGGACATAGGATCCAAGACCGGGTCCACCGTTCTCATGGGGAGCAGGACTGATTTTGAGGCATTTATCTTAAGCCCCGAGAGGCGCCCATACACCGCCATCAAGGACATGAGGGGGGGGAGCGAGGTTCTCGGGTCCACCAGATAGGCCAGAATATCATCGGCGAACAGGGAGAGTTTAAATTCTACCTCCCCTCTCTGGATCCCCCTGATATCTGGGTGTGTTCTGACCGCTATGGCCAGGGGTTCCATTGCAAGGACATAGATGAGGGGGGAGAGCGGGCAACCCTGCCGTGTTCCCCGCGTAAGGGGGAAGGACTCTGTCAGCCTGCCGTTCACCTGGACCCTAGCCCTCGGGGCCCTATACAGGGCCGATATCCAGCTCATTATGTGTGCCCCAAAGCCCATTTTCCTGAGGGTGAGGTCCATAAACCTCCACTCCACCCTGTCAAACGCCTTTTCCGAATCAAGCGATAAGAGGCACGCGTCAAGATCTGACTTCTGGGCGTAATGTAACAGGTCTATAGTTTTTCGGATGTTATCCGAGCCCTGTCTCCCCCTGATGAACCCCACCTGATCTCCGTGAACCAGCCTCGGGAGGACCCCTTCCACTCGTCCCCCGATCACCTTCGCTAAGATCTTCACATCAGTGTTCAATAAGGAAATCGGGCGGTAGGAGGAGCACTCCAAGGGGTCTCTACCGTCCTTGGGAAGCACTACTATTATCGCCTCCATCATGGAGTCCGGGAGGGTACCTCCTTCCAGCACTGCATTGAATACCCTGACCAAATAAGGGGACAGAGCGGAACAGAACCTCTTATAGAAATAGGCTGTGTACCCATCCTCCCCGGGTGATGTGCCCCCTTTCATACCCCTAATCGCCCGCTCCACCTCCTCCTCCGTGACTGGGCTCTCCAACCCTTCCGCCATTTCTCCTGACAAGCCCGGAACCCGCATTGAGTCCAAGAACCCCTCTATCTCCGCCTCCCTCCCGTTAAATTCGGACGAGTATAGTTTCTCGTAGTATTGGCGGAAGGCCTCTCCAATGTGGGTTGAGTCATACCCTATCACCCCCTCTTCACTCCTAACCGCTTTCACCAATCTGCTCCTCTGTTCCTCCCTCAGCATCCAGGCTAAAATCCTGTCAGCCTTATCCCCTTTTTCATAACACTTTTGCTTTACTAGTTGGAGGTTCCTCTCTGTCTGGTGGAGGAGTAGGTCCCTCAGCTGGAGCCTACAGTCCTCCAAGGCGGTTATCTGGTCTCGCTCCAAGGGGGGTGAGGGGAGCCCCCCCGGTTGAAGCCGGGCTATTTTGTCCCTCAGTCGTCTCTCTTGAGCCTCCCTTTCCCTCTTTTTCTGGGCACCCATTTTAATCAGGACTCCTCGTAAGGTGGCTTTAAAGGCATCCCATAGGGTGTGCACCCCCACCTCCCCATTGTCGTTCATATCAAAGAAATCTTTAATGGCCTCGAGTATTTCCTGGGCTCGTACCTCGTCCTTCAGCAAAGAGTCGTTACATTTCCACCTCCCCCTTCGTTCATTTAGACCTCCCCTCGCTATCGTAATACGGACCAGGTCATGGTCGGACCAGGGAACAGGGTCAACCCTGTGGCCCGAGGTGAAAGGGTGCAGGATCTCATCCACCAAAATGTAATCGATCCTAGAGAACGATGCATGAGTGGCCGAATAGAAGGTGAAGTGGGGGGTGTCCGTTCTGGGGGTCGGGATCGTGTCCAACAGTCCCAGGTCATGATTGACCCCCTGGAAGTTGCGTGCCATGATCTCGTCCGCCGCCCTAGCGCGCTGCGGGCCTGTTCGTTTTCTGTCCCGGTTAGGGTCTAAGACCATATTAAAGTCCCCGCCCACCACCACAGAGCCATGGGAGAATTGTTTGATTTTGTCCCCTACCTCTGCCCAGAATAGGGACTGGCCTTCATTTGGAGCATAAATCACCACTAGGGTAATTGGGGCCCCCTGGAGGGACCCCCGTAACATCAAGTAGCGACCCTCCGGGTCCTTCAACATGGCCTCGTTCTCAAATCCTATATTCCTCGATACCAAAATGGCAACTCCCCTCTTTTTGCCTCTGTGAGAGGCACTGAAGACCTCCCCTATTCCCCCCCCCCGCATTTTGGGCTCCTTACCCCGCGGCCAGTGCGTCTCCTGCACAAGAAGGAAGTCGAGTTTGGACCTCCTGAACTCCCTGCAGACCAGGGACCTCTTCGTGGGGGTGTTTAAGCCCCGTACATTTAGGGAACCCACGCCCAGAGAGGGCAGACTGTCAGCCATGATCTAAAAACTCCTCGCTCCCGGCCAACGCACATATCTCGTTCTTCCTGGCGTGCTCTCTTAAATCAGTATTTTGTCCCCCGTCTCCCCCCTCCCCTTCCCCCCGGGCGGGCCAAAAACGAAACCCTAACTGCCCCCCTTCCCCAAACTGAACAACCCCAACTACGTGACCCCCCTCCCCCTTCCCTGGCGTCCGGCCAGGTAGATCCGCCATCCCTGGCTACTGGCCGAACCACCAGCTTGCCCGCCGCAGCCGGGCATTCATTCTGATGCTTGTCCTTATGAGCCCCCCCTCTCCCCCCGCTTTGCTATCCCCCTCCCTGGTTCCATCATACTTGCTGTTCGTATGGGGGCTGGTAGCGGTGAATCCGCTGGTTATTCCCAACGTCCCCCGTGACTCTGCAGGTCTCAGCCTTCAGGATCGTTCCGCTCTCCCTCCTTGGACGGCGAGGGGGTATTCATTTTTCTGAATTTTCTCGCTCCGGTTTTGCGTCTCCTGTCCCTGGATGGGCCCGGGCTCCCCGAGCCTTCTCTCCCGGGCCCCGACGGGGCCCTCCTGGGGTCCGGGTCCCCCACATAGTCCTGGATGGCCATCCGTATGTCGTCCTCCGTGGTCAGGGTCGACCGCTGGCCCATGTATTCAAAAGACAATGAGAAGGGGTATCCCCATCGGTAGCGGACCCCCTTATCTTTCAACAGGATCGTTAGTGGACGACACATCCTGCGTTTGGCCAGAGTATAGGCCGAGAGATCCTGGTAGATCGTGATCTGGGCATTGTTATAAGTGATCTCCCGGGCCTTCCTGGCTTCTTCCAGTACCTTGGTTTTTTCAGTGTAGTAGTGGAACCGGACCAATACAGAGCGGGGGCCCCCCGCCCTGCCCCCCGCTCTGTGCACTCTATCGAGCGTGGGTTCCGTGGTCATCTCACCGGCGAAGAGGAGGGTGATGATGTCCCTCACCGTGTGCGTGATGTCTCTCTCCGTTTCCCCTTCCTGTTCTGGAATCCCGAAGAATCTAAGATTGTTCCTCCTCTCCCTATTTTCAAAGTCATCCATTTGCCTGGACCTCTCCTCTTCCCTTTTTTCCAGGGCCGTTATTCTCATTCCCAGGTCCATCTCCAGGGTCGTCGTTGATGTTTGGTTGGCCTCCACTTGCAATAATCTGTCCTCGACCTTGTCCACCCTCTGGTCTATTTTTTCAAATTTTTGGGCGATGTCCGAGCGCATGTCCCTGATCTCCTGTAGTACAGAGGCGAAGCCTCTCTCCATGGCAGATACGGGGGGGTCTGAGGCTTGTTCTGTCTGTTCAGGTCTCTGGAGGGGACTCTGGCTTCTACTGCTGGACGCCATTTCCTTAAAGCGAAATCCCTGTAGGGTCAGCCGCCAGTCCGTTGGGCCTTCCCCCCGTCCTTCCGTCGATCTTTGTGGGCCAGAATGCCCGGGCCGCCCCCCTCAGGCCTCCGCGGCCCCGAACGTGGGGGGGGGGGTAACTCTGTCTTCCCGGGCGGGCACTCGCCCCACCAAGGTCCGGCGGGGGCCTTGCACCCGGGGACTGCCCGTCGTCGCCAAAGTAACTCTCGGGAGGGTGGCGTAGTTTCCGGGTTCCGCACGTGTGGAGCGCCGCGCTTGTCCGCCTGTCCTCCTGCTCCGGGCCAGGCCTTGTCCGAGCTCCGCCCGTCCTGGTGCGGGGCAGGCTATCCCGCTGGATCCCGAACCTCGGAAGCCGAGGGGGGGAGGGACGCGGCTCCGCCCTGGAGGTGCCTCCGGGCCCCGCGCTTATCCGGCTCAGCCCCGTATCTGCCCGAAACCACGGGTCTCGTTCTCCTCGATCCCGGGGGGTCCGAGCATCGCTCTTTCGCTCGTTAGACGCCCGGGGGGTTCACCACACCTTTCCGTCCTGTCTCATCCGCCTGGGGGGCACCGGGGGGGCTCAATTCCCTGGTACGGCCCAGCAACGGCGGGCACGACACACTCAGGCAGCCATTGCCTGCGCGCCCCCTGGTGGCCTCCTGAAATTATTATTTGATGAATTATGTTGTAAGATATTACTGATTCAGCAAAGGAAAGCTGCACTCCTAGTTCAGATGTGCAATCTATGCATGAGGAAATTGCACTGATTCACAAAAGGAAAGGGAAGGTGAAATTACTCATTTTCCCGTAAAGTTTAGTGAATTTATCCATTGGATCCACCTCCAATACACCATCTTGTCGCTCAAGTATTTTCACCTTGCCATTCCCTTTCTTTATTCCCTTCCAATATACGACAACCATGCCATTTCCTTAAGCTTTTAGGCATAGTTACTAAATAAACACGCAGTACAGAGCCTTCAAATATAGCGGGTGTCACGGGGAAAGGTCCATTCACATCCTCTACATTATGTAAGGCGTGCTTTTCTCTCCCTCTCTCATCCTCACACTCACACAAAATATGTATTTGGCTCCAATGCCAAGATCAGCTCCCACCAGATATTTCCTGCTTCCTGCCTGATGATGTGTCATGTTGCATCGAACAACAGCTGCATTCAACTCCTCACAACCATAGCTGAAGTTACTTTTGGTAAGATACTAAGCTGGCAGAAGTTCTCATCTCCAAGGGCCTACACAGGAAGTTCCCAGAATGATGTGGAAGAGTCTTTTTCGGTGAAAGGTAAAAATTCCAACTCCTGACTGTGGAAATGGGCCTTCTTGTGGTGGTCACACAGTTGGCATGTGTGCGGCCATCCTTCTATTTGTGATGAACATGTGCAAACCACAGAGTAGAAATGTTGCCCCTATATTTCCCCACCTGCCCTCTGTTGTGTGCTGAAAGAACGGTTTTCATTAGCTATCTTAGTAATTGATTTCTGCCATTCTCTTCCTCAACACAAAATCCCAAAACAGATATGTAGTTTTCCAATTAGCCTTTCATAAACTGATTGCATAGTGCACGGATAGCTATCAAGTGTCCATATGATGGACATCTCCTATAGGTCAGTCTGTGATTCATCCTGGACAGACATTTCTTTGTCAATTACCAAGTGGTCAAAAATCTAACACAATTGACTCCAAATGTTCAGGTGCTGGGAAGAAAATGATCACAAGCACCGTTTCCTTGGTTGTTGAAAATTCTATCTTTGTGATGGTTGACCACAGTTTAGAGCAACTCTACACATAAGGACGGCTTCATATCACAAGTATCACCTACAGCCACTGGATGTATTCTACAAAGAGTCTTCATTGAGCTGTTTGCCTGTTTCGGCTCGCGTTATGAGGTTTCAGTAGTTACAGTGATTTCCGTAGAGTCCAATTAGTCCATTGGTCTAGTCATGTAATTTATGTAGAGCTCACTGTGCTCCCATTCCATTTGAACCCCTACTACTTAGTATTTTGGTAACCGTACCAAATGTCAGGCTATAATTTACACTTTAAAAAAAAATTATTTGATTTAATTGAATTAACAATGTTTATAAAAGTGTAAAACAAGAAAGGTCTCAGGCTTTCACAGCCTTTTTTTCTGTTCTAATTTCTTCAATTGATTGTTTCTCTCCCGGATCCTACTATTCCCAACAAAGTTTTATTTCATTTAGCTGTTTGAACTTGATTGGTGAAAATAAAATGCAGTTGTTGAACTGGCTACAGACTTCAATCCGTGCCCATTGAGAAAGTATGGTTCCCATCCTGGAGGCTACCATTTTAATCCTTGAGGACTTTTCACCAGCTTACAATGTCATCTTGGGAATGCACCAGGCTGCCAGCCTGGGGGGGGGGGTTCCAGTCTCCATTTTGCTATCCTCCCACTAGTCATGGCAATGATAACTTCTGTACCACCCCAGACGGGATCTCAAATTTGCAATCCCATGGGGCCTCTGACAGGCTAATAGAAAGATCCCACAGACTCCCCAGGCACCCTCTAAAGAGATGCAAGCTCCTGTGCGTGATGCCCTCTGACTCTTACACTGGAGAAAGGCCACTGTACTCTGGTGGCTGAGATTATATGCTTAGTGTGTGCAGTGGTAGCCGGCCCTTGACTCTGGAGAGGCTCATGAGGGCACACTGAGGGTGGAATTCAATGCTGCAACCCTACCCCTCATGTGGGGTCCTCTGGACCTGAGAGTAGTGATCCAGACTCCCCTGCCTCACAACATTGGACCAGTAGCCATGTAGAGGGATTGATACCGAAAATTGCACCATAAGATAGTTTTTCTGAACACTTTGCCCAAACCACAGCCATTACCCGGGGCTGTGCAATGGGTATAATTCGATAAGAAGCATTAATAAAAAAACAGCTTTTTATTTGTAAGTGTGGGGGCAGGGGTGAGCATTTAAAACTCTGTCCACTGTCCCCTTTCTCCATTCACCAAAGGTAGAAAGGACTGCCTGATGCCTATGGCTCTCTATGGAAAACCCCTTGAGGGAAAGAGGCATTTTGGAAATATTGTGAATCAGTGAAATGTAATGCACTTGTCATTGCTTCTGGAAAAATGACCAGTCTGTGGCTCAGTGTCAGTGCACATGAATGTGGAGTTCCACAGGGTTTAAGGCTTCTGTCCAAATTACCACATCCTGTTGTTGGCAAAGTACCTAGGTCTGGAAGTCAGCTCTTGAGGAAACTCACTTGTGGTTGATAGGTATTAATGACACCCGCTGGATTGCACTCATACATTTGAAAAAAATAGGACAAACCCTCCTTTTTGTACCCCATTCTGGTGGATTTCCATTCTGAATATGTATGTGTATAGTGGGTATGCAAAAGTAAGTGACGGTGGAAAAAAACATTTAAAAAAGAAAACATGATAGGGGCGGAAAAGCAAGAGGGGAGCAAAGGGGTACGAGCAAAAGGATGCCATGGGGTAGAAGCATCCAATACAGACATAAACAGAAAAAGTTGAAGAAATAGAAACTGAAAATTGTGCTCGTTTTTCAGGGAGTCGTAGAAATAGGTAATTTTCATTTCGGATAAACAACCAATCCCTTGTGTGATTGTTGAAAGGATGTTACATTTCACCCCACTGCCACCTTTTAACAAAACTAAGCGATTGCAGCCCAGTGCTAGGGTTGAAAATGGGTGGTTTATACTGAGGCTACTCCCAGAGGATCCCAACCACTGTCTAGTAGGCGCACAGTCTCCACAATGAATACACACACCAGCAAAGATGCACTGGCCTGGCCCAATGACCGCTTCAGCCTCAGGGCTTTATCCTTAACAGGGAACCTACATACTGAGAGCGACCCTAACCTGAGGGTTACCCACTTATTTCTACTACAGAACTGGCTGGTTGGGGCTGAGGATGCCCCTCATTGCTAATATTTGAGCACACTGCTGCTCATGCTGTTGGTGAAAGAGTCCCTCCCCGCTCCCCACTGCTGCGCAATGGCATAAAAACACTACACACAAACAAGTGTGTCATAGCCTTCTACTGTAACAGTCATGCCAAACATAAACCCCCTCCGCATGAACTCTGCAGCGACTGTGGTCTCATCACAATATTACACTGTTCTCCTCCCATTCCGACTACCAGGCTTGCAACGTATCCTAGAATGTGTCCACAGATCCATAAGATCTGGCCCTACCCTTTTGATCTCCATCCACCTTCAGCTGTCACTCAATCTGTTCTAGACCAAGCCTCCCAGCTTGGCGGTCCCAAATTAATATTCCAGAGTTCCCCCCCCCCCAATAAAAATGCAAAAGATAGTACCCAGTCAAATAGCCCCATGATTGAATTACATTCTGGAGCAAATCTCTAACCCTGCAAACAGCCGCATACCAGGTGTTATTAATTACCTTCTGTTCCTCTAAACTGCTGCATGTAGACAATCCATGTAATCCCAGACACGCTTAGAACTCATCTTGCTTTCTGCATTCCTTACCTGCGGTTCATGTTGAGGTGGTCCACGTGCACCCAAGCAATCACAAAAGAATCCCTTTCCCTTCTGCATAACCCATTCCTAAGTGTGCGGTATTCTCACACACTTTCCCATCCGCTTGCCTTCTCCCCACTTCTTTTCCCTCTAAAACTAAGGTCTGCATACCTCTGGTTGGGGCCACAATGCGCTAACCTCCCAACAAGCCAGGCGCTCTGTGTCCACCGTAGTGGCCATTTGTTGTGTATAAGCGCTGTACAAATAAACAATTACAATGACATAACATAACCTAACCCATAATTGGTGGTGGCTACTGAAAGTTTTAAAGAAAGAAGATATATGCTGTGTACAGGCATCCCGTCGCTTTTAACAGGTAGCCTGGGTGCATCCTGCTGCTTCTATCAGATAGCCCAGGGGCAACAACGCCTTTGTCTTGGTAGCAAGACAACGCAGCGCCACCCAGGTTCGAATCCCGATCCCGTACTTCGAAACCACAACGCTGGTATGTTATTAATGAACAATTAAAATAAATAAATAAACCACCCAGAGTGAAATGATTGCACGTCTATCATTATTAAGACGCTTGGTACGTGAACACATATTTGGGACAGGCTCCGAAAAATGGAAGCTTAGAACCTTTTGTTCATTTGCCCGTAAATTACTGGATATGTTCAGTAAAAGCATTCTGGCCTTTTCCTATAAGCATTACCAAGAAGCAAATCCCAGGGACATCATTCATCTACATTGTTCAGGCCTGTCTTCAAATATATCCCGCAAAACACTTGTTAGGCACCAATGGGGGCTATGTGCAAAACAATGAATAGCCACCAGACACATTTCTGCAGCCACCACAGTACGCAGACACTTGCTGGCAAACCACTCAGGGTTAGATTTACTAATTCAATAGAATTAACATTGCACTGAAAGTCATTATCATTAGCCCACTGTAATGTGAGGTCCACCGAGTATTGCTGCAATTATTAGCAAGGCATGTGGCTTCTGGCAATCAATGCCCTAAATTGCATCATTTGTTTCTGTTGGAAGGCCATTTTTTTGACGCTCGCACGGCGGACAGGCCCTGATTGCGAACAAAGCACAAAGCGCAAAATATTCCAGTGAGCAATGAATACCTGCATTGTCTTGCAACATGCAGCTTCTGGGCGCACACTATAGGATTTATGTTACATATAATGTCGAGCCCTGAAATGAGCACATCTGGTCTGTGGCAACTGTAAACTGATCAGTGATGACGGAGGCTGTCAGGGACCGTACCAGTGAATGCCCAGGCAAGGATAACACGTGGCATGGAGTGTTCTCTTTGCATTTCATATGAACATGACAGAACGGTTCCATGTCGTTTTACCGACAGGAATTACTTCGAAGTAATTCCTTCGGAAAAAAACTCCTCACATTTTATTTTTTTACATTTTAAATGTGGTGTCCCCCCTCACCAAGTTCCCCTTTCCCTAGAATAGTACCCCTACCACAGGCCCCTCCCCACCCCGTTTAATCCCTTACCACTAACCCCCTATATAATTTGATGAGTTCTTTCGCAGGACTTACTTCAAAGTAAATTGATTCGAAGAATTCCTGTCAGCAAAAAAAGTGGGATACGGGCAGAACAATAGACCTCTCCCTAACCAGAATATTGCTTCATTGGCAGTGGGGGCAAGAGCTCCTCAGTTTCCTACCCAGGATCATGGCAGAAAAGAAGCCTAAGCTCAGTACAGATAAATAGATGGGATTGGGCAGTAAGAGCTGTACAATTGGAAAACACTATTTACTGTGTGCCGGACCATGCAAGTTAATATGTGTGAAAGGGATTTGCCCAATGGGGCCTCATCTAAAGCCCAGAGTTTCGCCAATGACCCAGGGACGTCATTTCACCAAAATGCCAGGGGTAGCGGAAGTGACATCACACGACCATTGACCTCTGATGACATCATAGGAAGTGGTGTCATTTGACCCCCACCCTGATGTGATATCGCGGGTAGCGATGCAAGATGACCTTTCACCCCTTGACAAAACAGGAAGTGGCATCACATAGCATTGTTCCTAAGTACACTATGAACAATATGGTTACAATATCACTATAATGTGATATACATTTCATACAAGAATGGCTCGCCATATGTATCATTAAGATCAGTGTGTATAGGCCCATATTACCAAATTACTGTGAATGCAAGGAGAAGTCCATGGCAAAATAATGATGTATTATTATATAGCACTTAAGCTTAAGACCTTTATATAGAAAAAATATACATAAAATATCATCCAACCTGTGTTGGTACTCATTTGTCAACCTCAGAAGGATGAAAGGCTGACTTGAGGTATTTAAGAATAGACTAAATTAGTGGCTCACCCCCTGAAGTGTGCCTAAAATAAACCTTTAATGAGTCTAGCAATTATTGTACAGAATTCCACAAAGACACATTTTTTGGTATTCCTATTCTTTCTTATTTAGGGTAATTGCTGAAAGTGTTAGACTGGTGGAACCCCTGTTCTTTTTTATTTTGATTTCATTTTTTTTAAGAGGCTTGAACAATAAAGCCAGCCACTCAAGAAGCAAAGAGCCACATGGTGCTGGCCACAGCTCAGGAGCGTACATTTAATAAAAAAATAATAATAATAAAAAAACTTTTTTTTTTCTTTTAGGGGTAGCAAGGGAGACCTCAAGGATCGCAGTTGTGACCCCTGGGAACCCCTAAATGATATCCCTGCAATGACCCTCACATCAACATGCATCATCACTCAATTGCCATCCCTTCCATAGTGAGGAAGGATAGTTCAGGGGCAACACGTTTGACTTAGAAGAAAGACAATGCAATGCAACACAGATTTGAATCCCGATCCTGCGCTTAGAAACCACTCGCTGGTATTAAGTGTGTTCTAAAAGAACAATTAAAAAAGAGCAAATATATCCAAGAGGAGAGAGAGAATTGTTTTGGTCAATGGAGCAAGACACTGTTTCTCGATTTGTGGAGGCATCACCCGCTGACATTGTATGTAGGCTTTGTGTGTTTGTACACCTTTTAAGAGTAAATATATCTATAGCATCACAGCCCAGCAGCTAATTTGCAGCACCAATGTGCAGTGATGTGCAGGAATGGAGCATTTGGGCCAATTTGCATACCTGTATTGCCTTGCTGACATGTCTCTGAGCTGGAGGTGAACTAACAGTGATGGCTACTCAGTGGAGTTGTGGAATTTGTGACTTGCCTCAAATGGATTATTCTACTTTCACCTTTCAGAGATATGCATAGTCACAACTCAACATGTGCATACCTACCTTTTATACTTGGGCATATGTGCTAGGTACAATTGGGGTCCATGTTTAAGTCATGCCTGGGAACCTGACAGTGTTTTGAGATTTTCTCCATAACATGCCAGCGATTAGAAAAACAGGCAAGCTGATTCCCACAATACACTATTATTTGCCCTGAGAAGAGGAAACAGAAACCTTCCAGAAAGGATGACTTTTTTGAAATCAAACATTTGCCTGAACAACCATGTAGTGATAACATTTTCTCTGAAAGTATCTGTTGTGTGTCCCTGCCCTTCCTCTGTAATATTGCATTTGATGTGGCAACTGTGAGTACTGGAGAGTTCCTTGAGGAGTCTCAATTGTGCGTAGTGTAACTGAGGACTAGTAATAGAGTTGTATTCTGCGTGAGATGCTTGCGTATGTGCACAGAGTTTGCCATTCGAGTTTGAATATTGCTGTGCCAACTTCCTTGCTAGCAAGTCTCCATGGCCTATGTACTGGTCGCAGTCTTCTACACTCTGGTTTTAACATCTAATTTTTAACAGTGATATATACGTGCCCAGATACCTTCGAGGTAGGTGCACTTTACAAATAAATAAATAAATATGTTGCAAATGTAGTGTTGTTCTGTCCCCTCCCTTTAGTATAGTACTGGTTGAGGAGAACTTATGTGCAACAAGCAATGCTGTAGATTTCACCACTTTATTGTATGTTCTATCGGCGGGTTAAGCAGCAAGTACCTGTTTGGTTTGTGTCAGAGTATTATGTTGGTGCTAACCTTGGATGTGTCATGTGGAAATGGGCATTGAACAACATAGGAGTACAAGCGGGAAGTCTAATGATGGCAAAACACTGTTCACAAAAGGTTTTCATTGACAGAAAATGATGGGTTGGTGTTAATATAAGCCTAGACATCATGGCACATTGTCTTGCAAAAGGACACTATACAGCACACCAGCTGATGCCAGAGCCCAAAATGAAAGTGTGAATTTTCACCACTAGGTGGCCGCAAGATAGGTCCAAGAACAGGACAACCCAACGTTGATTAAAATAGCTCCGTGTTTTTCCCTTTTCCTGGATTTTATTGTAGAATACCATGGGATTTCTGGGTCTATTTTGCCAAGTACCGGTCTGCCTGTACTGAAAATGCTTTCAAAACAGCTTCACCACAACCTCTGTAAGGTCGAATTCCTCTATGCACTCCTATACACGGAAATTGCTGAGATTGATTTTTCAGTTGCCGTTTTCGAAGTCCTCAACTTTAGCCTGAAGTGATCTTGCCTGTAACTGCAGACTAGATTTAGCTAAGGAGTGATGTGTTCTAGCCTTCTCACTTCCTGCAAGTGCTGTTTTCTCACAATGGACTTCACTAAATGACTGCCAGACTGTGCCAGTCACTTCTTGAGCCAGGTAATCTGCATCACTGACACATTTTGCTGTGTCTCCGCTCTGTTTACTACAATAAACTGATAGAGAGAGATAGAGGCCAGAGCCAGTTGTATAGAACTATTTACAGATGTTCATCCATGTCTCCCTGGCTCCTAGCCCTGTTGATATGCAATGAAGTCAAACAGGCCGGGCCTTCATAGTTCCTTGACATATCACTCTCTCCCTTGCTTGTGATTCATAGGTTAGTTGCAAAATGTAGCTAAGAGTCAGAGCCTGACTAAATGAGTCAGATGCTTCATCACAGTCTGGGTCATTTACTTCTTTGGACCCCGAAGTAGCCTTCCCATTGCATTTGAGCTACACAAACCGATGAGACTGAGAATGATTGTATCGGAATAGAGGAGGTGTGAGGGGACTTCTTGCACCTCTTACACGCAAAATGTGTTGCTTGCAGTTGCATTTGCTTAGCGTGATGTGCCATTGAGGATCTTGTATAACAGGGCACTTTCCTTTGCTTCTCTGAGCTAGAACAAAATGCTTCTCTTTAAAGCCACCAGCCAATATTTTCTCATATTTCATAATCTTTTCTTCTCCTTCATGCTCCACATTGCTGCCACAGAATCCACTCTGCTTAGGTGCATGTCTGCCAGCACTCCACATTGGTAAGGCTCTAGTAATCCTGCCTACTCACTTGATCTTAATCAATTCTCCATGTAGGATTCATAAGGTGCCTGTTTTATTTCTGGAACCACCCTACACCTCTTCCATCTAAGGAATTGTTGCCTTTGTGTTGGGGTCATTTGTGCTTTTGTTTATGACTTTGGTCACTGTCTACCATTAGGACTGTGGAACAATGCACCCTACGGCAATCCCTTACTCTGTGACACATATTAACACTGAGACAAGTACTGTGATTCACTGGTGCTTCTACTCAACTATCAGGCTTATTTTCAGGTGTATGAGCAGCTTTCCAGAACCTTGCACTGAGGACTGCCTTCACCAGTGCAGAATGCATTAATAAAAGGTATGTGGTAGAATGGACAGGAAGAAAAGACACACGGTGGGACATTTCCTCAGTTATAAGCTCAGGCCCTCCATGGGAAGTAAGGCAACTGGAGCCTGTATCAGAAAACATTTCCAAAGGAAGGGATTAGTAGGGTTTAGGAGACTGTAGGTCTCAGGCGAACATGATCTGCTGCCTTTAACATCTCCACAGACATGTAAACAAACACAAGCTCCCTCTAGCATGCCTGGGGGAGCTTGTTTGGTTATTGCCACCAGGGCATTGAATGAAAGAAACACTATACACACGTTACAAAATGGATGCCTCCACACTTTTTTAAAGCAGGGCTTTGAAACACATGTTGCTCGTTTTACATTTAAAAATAATGGTAATGTATTATGTACATGTTGTTGGTGTAGCAATAGTTGAAAACAATAATACATTTGATTAAACCTCTCGTTTAATTGTTCTTTTCACCAACAAATGGCATCACCCTAAACAACAAACGAGACATAAATAATTATAGAAGAAACATCTAACATTCATGTGTAATAAAGCAACAAACAGTCACATATACATGCATTTGTAGTGTTAAATAAACAACCATATATATCTCTCGGAAACTATACAAATGCATTGTCAATCAAATGGTTTCATGTTCTTCTCATGAACCAAAACATAGCCTTACATGTTTCAATCCCCATTCAGGTCTGGGATGTTCATCAGGGGTAAGGCAAATGTGGGTGATCCCATGCCATCTTGAGAAATAAAGTGAGAGAGGAAATAAAAGCAAATGGGTGGCTTATCAGGGAGACAATTTTGTTATAGCAGGGCAAAGGAAAAAGATTGCCTACTTTTAGCAGACTTTCCTACGATGTCAACTGGTGGCATATCCAATGGCCTTCCCCTTATGAGCCTGGTACTGAATACTGCAAGGTGGTACTCAGGAAGAAAGAACACATTGAGTACTGGTTCTCTATATTTAATTAGACACAATAAATATGGGTAACCAGAGCAGAAAGATGCAGCGTTCTCAATTAGTGGACAAGTGTGGGTAAAGGAGGGCGGTTATGGGAAATAAAGAACAAGGGAAGTATTGGTTCCCTACTCTTAATTACATACAATTAATATGGGAAACTATTTATGTCTTTTATTTATTGGGTATTTATAATGCGCCTATACAGAAAACAGTGTTTCAAGGCGCACAATCTGTAGGTACTCACCACTGTGAGTCTTCCAATGGAAATTGTGAATATTTGGCTGCATGGAAAGGTGTATGTAGGAAGAAGCAACTGCCATCCCTGGTGGAGTATGGTGTGCACAGTCTATGTAGAATTGCAGAAGAAGAAAGTGTGGATATGTTTGCTGCAAATAGCTAAGAATTAGTATTTTTTTTCAGTTTCAAAATTTCAGATACGTTAGTGAAGCGGAAGTCAGACTTTCAAGGGGGTGGCCATGCTGGATTAAGTATGTCGTTAGTATGGTGTGTATACAGATAGTCCTGTGAATGTAAGAAATAAATGTGGCTGTACTGCTCTCTAATTCAAAGTTGTGGCTTGTGTAAGGGGACCTTGATACAACAGCTTAGTATGTGTGTTGCATAGTGCATAGAGTAGACAGATGCAGCCATGGAAACAGAGTATCTGTACATTTAAAAAATGCCATTCAAAGAGATTGTTTTAGGTGAGTACGGTGGCCGTGTTAGAACAGAGTGAAGGCCCGCAAAGGTGCTGAAAAATGATCTATTGTAATACTGTGAAATGAACATTTTGCACCCATTAGACGCAAGTCTTCATTCATTGCAGGACATGGTGTAATGGCAAATCAAAACTTTGGAAATGTCCAACATTGAGGTACCTTTTTATTTTTTGTTTTGTGGAAAGAAGTCTGGTATTTATGGACCCCACGTGGAAATAACCACTTTGTATACTTTTCATTCAGCTCTGAAATGGAATCTACAATCCTTGTTGCATTGCAATTTGTGGAAGTCTTATGAGCCCCCAGTTTTTAAAGTCCTATGTCAACATTAGTACTAGGTACAGTGTATTTAAACAGGCCCTTCAACGATTATGTCCAATGACTAGTGTTAAACCTGTAGGATATTTTTATGAGGAGTCCTAGTTTGCCATAAACACAGGGCTAACTGATGTTATTCTCATACCGGGATCATTAGCCAGAACAAAAGCAGAACTTGGTGCTACACTCTATGCACAATTTCTCCACCTTAGTTATATTTGATTGCTAGATAATTACCCAGCCTACATGTACCAGATCGCCTGCAAGAGCATGTATATATAAGATGGGCATTCCTCTTCCTATTATACTCATTCTATCCGGGTCCTCTTGGTGAGAATCTCAGACTTTGATACAGTGCTGGACACGTGACATTTTATATCATGGAAGGATACTTACACAATGATAAACCACACACATTTCTTTTTTTAACATAGTGCTCTTCAGCGTTCATCAGTATTTGCTCAAAATATGTACAAGGCACATAATGCATTTTAATAAAACACTCTTAAGGAATACAGGGAGGGGGGATATTAGCAGGATGCAAAGTTTGTTCACGTTTCACACATTGGCATCGTATTCATTGCCAAACAGCTCAGCGGATGCAAACATATTCTGAAGCCTTTTTCTTTTTACAAAGCCTCTCACCAGAAAAGTGGGCAGGCAAACATGGAGTTATCTGTGGAACTTTGACCTACTTTAAATGCTTTCGGCAGCCTGCAACTTACTCCTCATGTATAGAAAGCATCCCATTATATTCTATCGCATAAAAGCACAAGGTCATTGTTTTTGGAATGTTCTAATTTTGTTACTTGGATGCTTACCAAAAATGCCTGAAAGGATCTGTGCTTGCAGCGCCAGCAAGGGAGGCCCCTGTGCCCTTGG
Source organism: Ambystoma mexicanum (assembly GCF_040938575.1). Taxonomy (NCBI): domain Eukaryota; kingdom Metazoa; phylum Chordata; class Amphibia; order Caudata; family Ambystomatidae; genus Ambystoma; species Ambystoma mexicanum. The sequence goes on along the minus strand of NC_090939.1, from coordinate 912,062,316 downwards.
CAGCTCAGCTTGGATTCCCCCTGGCACCATCCTTTACATGCTGCAGAAGGCCTCTCAGCAATGGGCAGCCTGGGCCGTCTCTGAACACACCCAAGTTACTTCTTTTCTCTGCAAACCTCTTTCTGCCTCTATTTCAGCAGCCAATAAGCCCCTCCTTTCCCTGCTGTGCCTCTTTTTAAGTCCTCTTTTCTGACGTCCCACTTCATGTATATACCTCTACATAAAGTATATGATCTCCCTGCCTCTGGCTGTGATTTCATACACCAATCATACCGCTTCTCTTGGATGGCCAAACCTCCTCCTTTCCAGAAGCCTCTCTACTCTTCTTCCATTCACCCGTGTACAGATTTCATTCTGGAATTCACATGTCACATTTTCACACTGGCTTCCTGCGCTTGTAGCCTCACGTACAATGGGCTTACCTTAGAGTGAATAGTTCTGTGCATTCTTGCGTTCTTGTGCCCAGCGCTCATGCTACAAAGCAGCTTGCATTTTGTTTATTTATTTTCAAACCAACAACTTGCCTGCAGGTCCATTTTGCATCTTTGGTTTGCCAAGGCCTAATCTATCCCATTCTGATCACTAATTATGTTAATTTGTTAAGTGTTAGGGGTTAGCAGGTTAATCATGTGAGGGGTTAATTGTCAATCCATACACCACACTACACTTGCACTGCTATGCTGTGGTAGATCCCAGGTTACCGCTCTACTGGTGCATGCCAGTACCTTACATCAGCGCTAAGGCACACCTATGCTGCACACCATTATCACCTTCTGTGTATACTGTCATACACCATCGAGTTGTCAACATGTCTGCATGGTTGAAATGCACAGCACTTCTTACAAACCCCAAAGGTTGAAAATAGTTTTTGAAGGACTATTTGTTCATGGTATGTGAATGTACTAGCTGGTCCTTTATATCCATTAGATGGAAATTTTTTCAGCACATGCCAATGTTTGAGAATATCTACGTGTATGGGAAAAATTGGAATAGGTATTTACACAAAATATGTGATCCGTCTTGGTATTCTTAATTTGTTTCTCAAACAGGCTAGCGAGATTGTTGTTGGATGCATGTTTAAATGACTGTCTTATTGTTTTTCTGGGGTCACCTTTTGAAAAAGGTTTCATAAAACGTAACTGGGCTTCTCTTTTTAAAGTCCTCTTTGTTAGTGCCGTTGTGATGGAGGCGTAAACACTCGCCATAGAGGAGATTAACTCGTAATGAGTGTGGGCGAAAGCTGTCATGCCCCAGTAATGAGTTAATAGCTGTGGTTTTTTTTGTAGAGGTGTACCTTTCAGACATTCTAATGGGAAAAGATTGTACTGTCCAAAAAATCCATCTCTGTGGGCTGCATATGGCTGGTGAATCTAAGTTGCCGATCAGAGTTATTAAGCCAGTAGACAATTGTGTGGCCTAGGGATTTTGTCCCTTCCTAAATGATAATATGTCATCGATATATATGCATCATGAAATCACTGAAACGGAGGACAAATTATCCTTTTTTCTATATTGCACCGAAATGTCTTTAACTGAAAAGGTCTTCACATTAAATTACCAATTCTACTACCAGAATGATGGTACAGCCTAACTAACTCATGCAAGAAAATGAAAAAGTCCAGGCAGACCATGCGGCTTTCATTATTGTCAAGACGTATTCATCTGTTTTAGACGTCATAATTATTTTCTTTTGTCAAATTGGAAAACATACACCATGAAGAAGAGACAATGTTATCAGTAGGATAAGTCGGCCATGATTACAAACTCCAGAGAAAACATTGTGACTGTAATCTTTTAGTATATGAAAAGTGAAGGGTTAGCTGAGGGTGTTAGGTTTATGGTTAGGGCTCTAGAGGAAAAGCATGGGATAGTAAAGGTAGAAACGTTTAGAAGAATGGCCATATTGGAAAGGCTTACTTCAGGCTTAGGGCGATGCTATCAAGGAGAAGCAAAGGAAAAAATCAAGGGATTTAATATCAGAAAAAAAATATGAGAAAGTTGTGAGCATAGAAGATGAAGGTGCGGCTGAAGATGTTTCCCATACCCAAACAAAATATGTTAAAAAATAAGAGACACAAACATAAAATGTTTGTTCAAAGGATAAAACAGTTAACTAAAGGGATACCTTTAAAACATGTCTCAAACAGTTTCATACAATAAACCAAGACAAAAGCATAGTTCTATTGTAACACAATGTAAGTTTCTTGATCAATGATCTAGCTAATCCACATTTGTGATCTTGTCTTTTTTCCCAGGAAGCCCAAACAAAGGCAACACATAGACGGCCCTTTTGCCCTGAATGTGTGCAGGGAGGAGGGGGTTGTGGGTGTCCAGCAGATCCATTCGTGTTCATAACACCAATTATTAGAAAAGAAAAGGCAGTCAAATGGAATCATTGAAAATCACCTGCTTAGTATTTTATAACATAATTTTATACAGATGAGCACTTTATATATGTACGTCTTTTATGAGGTGAATATTGAAGGAGCACGTAGGCAATTTGCCACCAAGGTGACATTTTTAGGCTTTACCCTAGACTCACAGCTCTTTCTAATTCCACAGATAACTATTTAGTAAAAGTGATAAATTTCCATCTATTTTCTGTGAGAGCGCTGAACCCTAATGTCTTGATATCATATTTCTTGTTGATTCAATCATTGGTCCTTTCACAAATAGATTTTGGTACCTCATTGCTTATGAGTCTACCTAAATCTTCACTTGTTCGATCATAGTTCACCAATTCTAAAGACGGATGGCTGGTTTGATATGGAATGTAAGAGGAAAAAAGAGAATTGGTTAAGAACAACTGGGATGAGTTACTTGAAGCTGCTAAAAACAAAGATTGCTCCCTGTTTTGGAAATTGATTAGTAAAGGTAGTGCAGGAGGAAGAAACGTGTTACAGAGTGCTATACCAGAGAGTTCCTGGGTAGAACATTTCAAAGCTCTGTATCAGGACCGAATCATTGGCCATAGTGATGCTTGTAGTATAGGTTTAAAGAGAACAGATTCTACTCCGGTGTTCTCAATGAAGAAAGTTAAGGAGGCTATATTAAGTCAAATAATTGGAGCCCCCTCCCTGATAAGATTCCGATTGACCTTTATAAAACTGAAGTAGATATTTTGACAGCTACCTTCTGTTAGCTATTCAATGCCATTACTATTTAAGGGGAGGCTCGAACTTCCAGGACTGTTGCAGAAATAGTGCCAATATTTTAAAAGGGCAGCAGGCAAACTCTTTAAAATTACCTACCCATTTCCTTGCTGGTTTCAGCAGGGAAAAGATTTGCGAGGGGCATGCTGGAACTTCTATTGAATTGGGTTGTTGAGGAGAATATTACCTTCCACCATCAGGCTGGCTTCCCACAAGGGCTAAGCACTGTTTGACCAGAGTTTTTTTGCCTTTTCATGCTACTACAAAAATTAGTTATACTCAGAAAAATAAATATGTATGTTTTGTTTATAGATTTACAAGCAGCTTTTGATGCAGTTTCTAGGGCCAGATTGTGTGAAAGCTTAGAAGAGGCAAGAATTCCGCCTGCTATTTTAAACACAATTCTATGTCTACAAGAATAGTAATGCAGTGGGTAGGTGGAACTTGGAGGCAGATACAACTGAATCAATTGCCATTATCCAGGGGCCAGACTTCCAGACATGGGTGTGTTCTAGCCCCAACACTTTTTTCTATCATAATAAATAAAATCGTTCTTCAGAAGTGTGGAAAGGCTACTGATGCTCCAAAATTAAGGGGATGAGAAAAACCTGATCCTCCTCTATGCAGGTGATACAATATGATATGGCATTTATAACGCACCTGTACACAAGTGTGATGCGATTCTTACGTCGTTATAACCCATGGGATTAATTAAGAAAGTTAAGCTTTCCCACAAGGGTTGTAACGAATTAGGACTTGAGATCAATATAGAGAAAACCCACAGCATGGTCTTCTCCCCTTCCTGTAAGAAGAAAGCACCAAACAATGCATTGAGATTGGAGCAAAGGTGATAAAACAGGTTGACAGACTCACTTTTCTAGGCATTGATTTTTACCAGCGATTGCAAATAGCTCTCTCAATTTGAAAAAGTCTGTATGAAATGCAAGCGAGCCTGTAATGCAACAGTGCGCTTCCATATGTGTTCCGGGGGTGGCTTTCACCCCGGCAGTGCATGTTTATAATGTGCAAGTCAAGCCAGCAGCGCTATGTGGTGATGAAATATGCGGTTATCGCCAACACAATAGATTGGAAGTCCGGGAACAAACATTTTAAAACAGGGGTTACGGTCACCAACTCATACCTCTAGACTTATGCTGTTAACATAACTAGGCCAAAGAAGTATTGGGAATGATTTAGCAATTAATCCCGTTTTTTATTGGGTTCGGCTCTGGTCATCACCCTACTTATTTAAGTATAGGGAGGCTATCCGGGATTTATTAGAGCAAGATCTCTATTATCAAGTTTGGATTTAATACATTTTTGGACCAATATGGATTCTATTGGCATGAATGCCAAAAGTGTAGTCAGCGAAGGTTTTAACGGGTATGTTTGGTAACAAATGCAACCTCTAGGTTGGGGATTTATTATTGGTCCCACAAACCTGTTTTGGGGCAAGAAAGATACATCAACATGATTGAACCCCCTTTTGCTAGATCTCTCTTTATGAAATTTAGCTTTGGAATCTCACCTGTTGCATCGCTAACGAATACATGGAATGTAGGTATTAGCGATCATTGCCCGACTTGTTTATTGGCAAAAGGAACCCTGGCACATTTTTTGTTTTTGTGCGCAGGTTACAGTATATTAAGAATACTTTACTTAAAACCCGTACTTAGAGAAAGACATGCAAGATCTGTAAGGGATGAGAGTGTCCTGAGCAAATCTACGGAAGATGATATGTTTATGGTTAGAGTATGCATGTTTATTTACAGAGCGTGGCTTATATGGAGTTCCATAGCCAAAGAAACGAGTTAAGTAGGTGATCTGCAATACTTGATACAAGTTTTTCTAAGAGGACTTAGACAAGATTTTATTATGTGGTGTTTTATATTTAATGATGGATTTTAGTGTGTATCTGTACTAGCTTTGTCGAGTTACGGTTTTCTTTGTATTCTTTTTACTATGTGATTTTATTGTCATTTTACTGTCAATATCTATGTGTTCAATTGCTGTAAGACTTACAGTCGAATAACGCAAAATGAAGTGAATTCTAAAGAATGTACATGGCTTGCCCATAGAACAGAGAATTACTTTTAAAATAATCGGTTTTCTGTACAAATCCATACATTTTCAGCCTCCTGAGTATTTTTCCCAAAAACTGAAAATATCAGGAGGATTGAGAGGGCTACTCAGTAGAGAGTCAATTTATTTTGAGGTGCAGAGTTTTAAACGCTCAGTAAAACTGTGGAATGCCTTACTAAAAGAATTACACTTTCGGGTGATTATCGGAAATTAAGGAAACATGTAAAGGCCTGGATACGGAAAAGTGCTTTTTAAAAGACTGCTTTTAGAGGTTTTATGAAACTGTGTAAATGTTCATGAAAATTAAAGATCAGATGTCGGGGAATTCTTAGGAGGATAGCAAATTTTAAACCGTTCTTTCAGTCAACTTAGTCATGTTATCATTTTGAACACTTTTCTGTTTTTATTGTCTGTTGTGAACAGTATGTTTGAAACAGAAGAGAGCTCCGATGCCTTTGTGCTTTAGGAACTTTTTAAATAAATAATTGTCGTATTTTATAATTAAAGTCATTGTCAAATTGTTAATTGTTTGAATGGATATGAACTTAAATTTAAATCAAGTGGTCATCTAAGTATATTGAATGATCTGAAGTTTCTCAAGTTAACTAGTGAGAAAGCCTTTTGGGGTGCAAAATGTGTTGTTTTTTCTGCAATTCTGCTGGAAGTACTTTATCGAACCTTGCCGAAAGACATCAAATGAAGCTTGTATTCTGGGACCAGGAATCCTGTTTATGCATGGAGACCCATGTTGATAAGGCTGGTGTATTTTGATTGTTATGGCGGGCTACAAGATTGGTGTGCATGTCATGTCTGCACTGGGGCTGTGCATGCAATTGAAGACAACTCCTGCAATGCGTGGGGGCAGTGGATATCATCCATACTCATGGCTACCACCCCTCCTACTTGTGGGTTATTTCTGTGTTCACATCTGATCCGATAACCTATTCAGACTGTGTCTGTTTTAATCAGGTCATCTATTTGGGTCAAAGAGCCTTCAAAGTGGGAGAGAAGGCCAAATTATCTTAATTCGATTGACATTATGTAGAGGCAGGGAAGCACTGAGGTGAATCTAAAGCTGGTAGAGTCAGGGTACCTGCTGTGAATAAGGCCTGCATAACATCAGCCAATCTAAGCCCTTGTTAGTCTTTGGCACTTATTGGCTGCTGAGTACCCACCTCCTCCGTAGCTACTATGTCCTCTTCAGAATTTCTTCAGGAAAAGACGAATTGTGTTTGAGACAGGCATTCAGACGACCTTGCTGATAAAATAGGCAGGAAAAGATGATTTGTACACTATGGGCTGATTCATGGAATATTGTGCACGGTGCAAAGTACTTTTCACTGGTGCAAAGTGACTTTGCACTGCCAACAAAACGCGCTGATTCATGGAACAGTGCAAAGGTCTTTTTGCCAGCCGTGCAAAGTCACTTTGCACTGCAAGAATACACGTTGCACTGCTCCACCCTGATTCATGGAACAGTGCAAAGTGTATTTTTGCAGTGAAAAGTCGCAATGCATGGTAAAAAGAAACTTTGCACTGTTCCATGAATCAGCATGTTTGTTGGCAGTGCAAAGTTACTTTGCAGCGTGTAAAATATTCCATGAATAAGGCCTGAAAATAATTTGTGTTCAAATGTAACTGTCCGTAAAAAGAACCTATAGTGCTCTACTGATCAGCATTATGTATGAACTATACCTACGGTATTTTTACAGAAATTTGGCAATGAAACGTATCCACGAAATTGTGCACAGTGTTAGCCACAGGGCCGAAATTCCACTTGTGGGAAAACACATGCTCTTTTAATGTATTTCAAGGTATTTTTGTACCGGGCAATGCTTGCCCTAGTGGTACTAAAACATGGAACCTACACAAAGGGAAGCATTGTCCTGGCGCCTAATTCGTTGAAAGAATGTATATTTGCACTAGAGCAATGCCTGCCGTAGATCTGTGTCCGTGCACAATTGTCTTTGCACCAGTGCAAAGCCTCTGTAATGAGGCCCAGGGTGATTTCATACTCAAGAATCAAATGCAGTGATAAAAAGTGAAATGCTATTGGCTGAGGGGGTCTGCAGCTCAGTTTCAGGTGTGCATAAATGCAACCTTACCTTTGAGTCAGGAAATTTAGGCTACGGTTACACCTTCTTGAACCTACAGCAGAACACCATCTATATCTAACGGTATGCAGTGATTGTATTCTTTTAAAAAACGAATGAAATAATACTGAATTATCAATAAAAAATAAACATATGTGGTGGGGTTAAGGGATTATAAAATGAAGAAAAGTGGGGGTTCGGGTGGGGAAAAAGCGTGGGAAACAAGGGGTTTGCGGGCAGGCCCCCAATTAATACATTTCTTTTTTCTGTATTATTTCATTCACTATTTTCTGATTCGTTAAATTCACATGTAACCGTATCTAACCCTAAACCTAATTTGAGTTAATTTCTGAAGCTGACACGGTACAACCAGTTACAGGGCTCTGTGTTTAGGACACCCCACATTATAGCATCCCCTCCTGCTAAATAAGCAAGCTGTGTCTTTTTTGAGAAAGGTTTGACCTCATCTGGTACCCATTTCCCTTTTAAACATGCCAGTGCACCCCAAATCAGTGGTAAGAAAGGTGGTGGCAGCGATAATAACACCGTCTTCCGTCAAAATGCATCAATCGTGTCTACCATAGTCTTACCCTATAACAAAAAACAATTATTTAAAAACAAAAGCCTGTTGAGCTGCAGTCTCTTTCAACCAATAATATGATTACCTGGTTGCTATCGACCCATGAACATCCCGGGAGGATAGCTCAGCGGCAACGCGTTCGCCTTGGAAGCAAGATGACACGAAGCAACACATGTTCGATCCCCGGGTCCGCGCTTAGACACCTAGGGGTATTTAAGCACGTTATAAATACACAATTAAGACCAACAAAAAAAAAAACAATTACCCAACTAACAAACAAATCCTGTAACAGGGCCTCGATGCCCATGGGCTGTGTGAGCGCTTTAAAAATGCAAATAAGTACAAGTAAGTGCAATCATTCGAACCTCGTTGGCTTTACAGGTAGACACATGTTTTCATGGAGTCATAACCCAATGGGCAATGTGGGGGCATGCATGACTGCAACACCTTTAATCATCACTGCTATTGATTTGCTGCCCAGGCTATCAATCAGAACTTGGAATACAAACACTAGATATGACTGCAAATGAAAGCAATTCCTTCTTGATTAGATGTTGGCCTGCTTGCCGTAATTGTATACATGGGTTGCATCTTGGGTACTCCCTGTTCAAGTCTCTTTCATCCAGCTTGCCCGGCACTCATGTGCTGGCCTACTTACAAGTGCTCGTAACAATGTAAATAGCAGGGTTTCATTACCGGCGGGCTCTGCACAAAAGCTCTCCCCGGATTAAAACACTGAGGTGCAGCATGCAAACCGCAGCAAATGTGTAGGGCGCCAAGATTGCAGGGGACGCTGCCAGCCACTGCCAGTAGACCGCTTCGTTTCATGCCATTGTTGGTTGATTGGATTGCAAAGTAAAGCTGCCAGGTTCGGTGGTTTTCCAGCAAAGACTGGATATTTTGGGCAGTCTATTTGCAGAAGTTCCTTTAAAATGCAATATAAATAACAGTATGGAAGAGAACACTGCAAATGGACATTTCAAAGTGGTCTGTAACTAAGCTACAGAGCTTTGAATTCTTCCATCAGTAGGTCTTGAGTTGAACAGATCACAGGAAAGCGACCTTGGAGTTCACAGGGGATGACCTCAGGTTCCTGCAGTGACGTCACAATGAGCTTCCTTCCTTCCTTCCTTCCTTCCTTCCTTCCTTCCTTCCTTCCTTGTTCCATTGCGATAATAAACAGCAGCAGGGAGGGAGGTAGGGCATCCTTGTCGGGTAACCCTTTGGAGGTTACATTTCCTCGATTTCAGGCCGTTGGAAAGAACACTGGCTGAAGCATCCCCGTAAAGAAGATTCAACTACTGCCGAAACACAGCTCCGAATCCGAGCTTTTGTAGGGTCGTGAAGTGGTTTCCCCATTCGATCTGATTGCACGTCTTCTCAGCATCTAAAGGAACTGCAGCAATAGCAGTGGTTGCTCGGTGTCCTCGTCTTAATGTCAGCAGTAGCTTTCTCATATTATCTGCAACATTTCTCCCTTTCACAAAACCAATGACTGGTTGGTAATGTGCACAACGCGTTGGTGATTTATCCTTCTTCAAGAGGACAGTGGTCAGGGCGTGTCTCAAGGAGCTCGGCAGAGAGCTGGCATCAAAAGATTTGGTGAACAACTCATAGAGGAGTTTTTTGACACAGTCAGGAGGAATACGCCAGAATTCAGCTGGTACGCCATCCAATCCCTGTACGCCGCCTATTTCTCAGCAAACTTTTTGTAGTTAAAATGGCAGAAAAGGCAGGTACAGTCAAAATCTCAGACTTCCTGCATTGTTCGGGTTTCACATCTTATCAACGGGTGAGTTTCTGTCAATATAGATGGAGTGAATCAGTCTTGGACGGTAGATGGAGGCAGTGAAGCTGCACTAATCCTTCTTTGCTTCCAAAACCTTCGACCACCCAATGTTACTACACAGCTTGAATAGGGAAGGCATCCAAGGTATGGAACTAGCAGCGATTAATTTGTTTCTATGTGACAGCTCACAATTGATCACAATCACTCTTAATGTCTTCTGCCTCCTCCCAATCATGTGTTGTAACTCGGGGGCCATAGCACTCTGATGTTCTCTTTAACATTTATATTCAGACTCTGGCTCAGCTTGAACTTAATTACAGCTTTTGATTGTATACCTTCAATGATGATACGTAACTCCTCCTCGTATTAGATGGTCTCAGAGCATCATAAACCAATGCTTTTAAGAGGGTATCCAGTCTTTCCATCGAAAAACTTTCCAACAAAACCTTTTCCATGGAACGTTTTCTGATGAAAATGTTTCCATCGAATGCACATATATGTGTGGGGTAAAGGGTTAATTTTGTTCGGGTGGGGTTTTAAGGGTACAAAACAGGAGGTTTGGGGCCCCCCACAAAAAAAAGAAAAAATACTAAAAAATGCATTCGATGGAAATTATTTTGTTGGAAAACTTTCAATGCATTTTACTTTCGTTGGAAAGTTTTCGATGCAAAGATTATAAACCCTTTAAAAGCTGCCTCACAGCCATTGATGGCTGGATGAGGAGACTCTGGCTCAACCTGAGCACCTACGAAACTGAGATTTTCTGGTGTTTGACTCAGATATTGACCAGGGAAGCTCCTTCTGGGCGTCGATCATTGAGCCCCTCATTTCTCCAACACTTAAGTCAATATCTCGGTGGTTAACATTTACAAATTCCCTTTGGTGATCATTTGCTGAAATCTATCATTAGCAGAGCTGCTATCAGTTGAACATTCTCATTAGGATCCTACCTTCCTTGCCCCAGAGGACCCCCCTTCAGGGTTTGCACCCTTCATTGGCTGACTATGTTTAGCCACATGCATTTTAGGATCAACACATGAGACATAATATTGTGCCTCGGTTTTTTCTGGAATTGTATTCGAAAAGATGGTTGACAAAATGCGTAGAAACACGAAAGCTTGAAAAACAAGTGAGGGCCTCAAAATATAAAGGAGCCATTAAAACCACCTTGAGGAGGAAGACATTTGAAGGTTGGATGTTATAAACAGATGGGTGTCAATTTTAATATTAAAATTTCAAACTTTTAAATAGGAGAGGATTATGCATGAGTTTGGAGAAATGAAGAGGAACACTCTGGGAGGTAAAAGGTACGGAGGGGATAAGGGGCCACTTCAGTTCAAATGTAAAAATAAATGCTTGACTACAGGTGAAAAAGCTTGAATGAATGATTATTGGATAGAGGGGAGGATGAGACGACAGTGGAGTCAGGAGGGCAACAGAAGAAACACCTCTTTGAACATAATATACAATAAGATGCGCTTAATAAATGGTTATTGTTATGCTTAACTTTACAAATGAAAGCATAGCGATTCAAAATATACAAAAAGGTACATTTTCAAACTTCACTTTTTGAGATTTAACTTTCAAACTTTAAGTTTTCAAAGCTTTCAAATGAAAAACGTATTACCAACTTTTTAAGTATTTATGTTTAGGACTGTATCACATATGTTCTATTATTGCCCTGAATATACAATACATTGTTGGACATGTGTATAGTTGGCTGGATTTAACCATTTATAATATACTAGCGTACAGACCCGTGTACATGGGCCAAAGTGCATGTTTACATTAACACAGTAGTACCACTACATATCCTAAGGCAACAGTTCCCTCTAGCGGTGACAACAGGTGAAGCTATGCGAATAGGCATTGTCTCTATCCTAAGGCAACAGCTCCCTCTAGTGGTGACAACTGGTGACGCTACTGCATTGGAAAAACATTCAGGGACAAACATACATCTGGCCTTTTATTATATTGTTAGATTAGATTTTTTTTTTCACCATTGCGCACTTTATAGCGTCTACTCAAGAGTTCACATAGCAATCACTTCACCATCAAAATGCATTATTTTGCCATCTATGGATTTTGTCTTAGGTCAAATAAATAAACATATGTCAAGGACACTGTGGATGTATTATTATGACTGGAAGGGTTATCATTGAAGGATCTGTGTGAGCCTCATACAGGGGTCGCAATTGGAATGTATAGAAAAGGAGCTGAAGGTAGCTCCTGGGGAGCGGGACTTTCCTCATTAGCAGGAGTTAGTTACACCTCCGGACCCAGGAGCTATTAAAGTCTCATAAACGAGTTTGGAATAGGGTACGTTTCATGGAGGACTTAAAGTAAATGGACATGCTAGTAGGTTAAAAAGAATTCAGAGGTTGAAAATTATACATACCTTTTTTTAGCAAGGTAACCCTGAGAGATGTGCAAGCCACTCAGAAGTGCCAAAAAGATGGTGAAACATGCTTTTATCTTCTAAATTTGGCCTGCATGCAAAAATGCACACACGATACACCACCCTTTCTATTGCTAGATTGCTGTTGTTTGCTTTATTCCTGACTATTTGCTCATCCCATTCAGTCTCTTGCCATGGCGCTTTACATTTCTTCACTCTTACTTCCTCTTCGGAGGGCCATTTCTTTCATGCCAGTTCTTCTGTCTTGCTGCTACCTCTCGCTTAGTCATTACCTACCTTTGTTGCTACAAACATAACTGTGTCACTGCATCTGTTTCTGCTACTGCATCAGTCACTGCTGTGGTCTCTTCACTGCCACATGTGCATCTCTGACACTGCGCGCACTTTCTCTCTTCTGCAAAATGGCGAGCCAATACAAAGGGAGCCACACATATAAATTGCACAGGAGATGCAAACTCTAACGGCGTGTCCAGTACATACGAGCCATTGTGCTTTAAATGTTACCTAATGCAACATTAAGTCAAATTCCCAAGCACCTAAGTATACTCGAGTGGCACCAGCTGGCTTTGGGAGCCAAAAGTAGCTCCTGGTAGCTGTTGGTGTCAAGCTAACCTTGTCAAAAAGCATTCTATCAGCAGGGTGCGGAATATCCACAAGATAGGTTTCAGCTTTATGTGCCTAGTCGGGCTCTCCTCTCTGCAAAGGCAAATTTGGTGGCTATCCTCAAATTCTGTTGTTTAAGGACTGTGGGACGAGCTTTCTCAGTCTCTGTGGCCAACTAGTGGATGATCTCCCTATCACTCTTAGGCAGGTCAAGAGCCACATACACTTTTGTCATCTCTTAACAACTCGGCTCTTCTAGGCTACTGTTCAGCTTTTGCCTACTGTGTTCTTTCTCACGCCATGATGCCCTTCCATGACTGTGTGCATTATAAATACTAGTAAGACAACATAACATAACCTAGCTCTTCTAGACTTAACCTAGGAGCTATATAACTTCCAGCCCCCCTCAGTTTCAAACCCTGCTTATTTGTATCCTATACGTCGATTACCACATGGATGGGTTTGATAATTTCATCCATCACTTTGCAATTACTCAATGAATCTGTTATCACAAATGAAGATGGTCACCACAATAATAGAATTTACTTTGTGTAAACATGAGGGTCTCATTCTCTAAAGTAATGAAGGTGATAGAAAAGGCAATAGATGTGTGTTTTTTCTATACTGTAAACGTACCTGGGGTGCGCAGATCCTGCTTCCTTCTAGTTTGGAAGTGACCAAAACATAATTTTTAAAGACAATGTTGATTCGGCGTTGCTATGTTGGAATATGTGCTTTGCCAAACATGCAATGCAAAGACATATGTAAAATCCATAAGACTCACATTTTAAAACAGTGTGTTACATTTAAAAGTATTAAGAAACAGGTGTGTGTGTGTGATGCCAATCCAGACGTGGAACCCTTGCTCACTGTTCTTAGAGAGGCAGAGCTCCACCTCACTGACAATGCCCAACCAGGCTGAAACATGTGTCTGGGGTTTCGGTTGGTACTCTTGTTCAGAAAAGAATTGCCAGGCATTTCGGTGCTGGACTGCCCTTGGGCAGGACAAAGACTGATACGTAGTGGATATTTCTGTTCTGTGAAAGGAAGGTGAGCTAAAGTCTTTGGTTGAGACTCTTACTCGGGATATAAGCCGGTAGTAGAGAAACTCCCAGAACCCTCGCTGTTTGTGCATATTAAGTAGCTTTGGGTTTTCACCCTAAGTTACAAGGGTAATCCAGATGTGGAACCCTTGCTCACTGTTCTTAGAGACAAAGCAGGTTATTCACCACACAACATGGTGCGAACATTATGTAGTAGCTAAATGCCCTATATTAATATGAGTAGTACTCTTCCCTTAGTAGTTTAGATGTAACCTTATACAAACCTTCAGCTATGCAGGGAGCGCGGGGGGATGGGGGGTTGACATATACATTTTAAATGTGCTGAGTCCAGGCTTCACAATCAGCAGTTGGAGCCATGCTTCCACCTTTAGCTGGCTGTCCTTCGGCCAAATAAATGATTGCTATTAATCAGTGTAATCAAGTGATTTGTTTCACATTACATGGCCTGCGGTTGCGGCCATGTAGTTATGGTTAAGTTGCTCATCTCATAGGAAGAGCACTTTTTGGGCGGCTTATAACTTTGCTCCACTCAGACGAATACTCACCAAACTTTGCAAGTATATGGCCCACTCTGAATTTTTTTGCAAAGTTTGGTGAGGTTTGGTCCAGGGGGACAAAGTTATAGGGGGGTCCCAAATTATTATTTTTTCCCATAGACATAATAGGAAAAACCATTGCTCACGCCTACAGCCCAAACCGCTGAACGGATTTCCACCAGATTTGTGGCAGGAGCGGCGGCTTGGACCCGAAAGCGTGCTTTTGTTAATTTGGTGTAAATCCATCCAGTAGTTTTTTTTTAAATGACCAAAACATAAGGCAACAAAATGAGTGATAGCTCTTATGTCCGCTCCGCTGACATATTTCCCTGTTCGCTCCACGGACAGTACACCGATTGGTTAATCAGCTTGCGTCATGTCCGCGGACATGCAATGTGTTCACTGATTGGTTGGCGTGAAGCGTGAGGTGCGTTAGATGTTTGGAAACGCCAAATCCTATTTGTGATGTCATCTTTGATGGCATGGGTATTCTTAGTAGTGTACGGCGGTGGCACGAGTTATGGTTGTTTAGATTACCATAACTGGGGAATTTCAGGGGTTTTCCGGTTTTTCTTGTAGCCATAACGTCCCTTTAGCAAAGTTTTTTCAGTGAATCAGTAAATATAGTTCAGTATGCACTGACTGGCTGTTGTGGCCATACATTAACAAACCATTGTCCCTCTAGAGCCTAGAAGAACGCACCGTTCCCTCCATTCTACTTTGCCACTCACCAGGAATACATTACAGCAAATAATAACATGAACATTTGAAAAAGTGTGTGTCTTTCATCATGACAACACAAATAAGTTAGAAAAGCAGTCATGCATTAGGCAGCCACATCGGGATCCAGACATTTCGGTGTGTATGTTAATTATTTTTATTTATGTTTATTGTGTTTAGCCTACAAAAATAAGCTTTCACAAAAACAATAATATAGAACAAAAACAGAAAGTTAAAAGTCCTTAAATCTTGCAATACAAAGAAACAAGACAAAAGACATTGCTACACAAAATTAATAACTTTTAATCGAAATTCAACAGTTTATTCAATTAAATTCATCCGTAAACAGGGATTAAAATTCAGTTAATTTCCCCAAGAAAACACTTTAAAAAAGCATACAACACCAGAATTAGTTTGTATGTTAATTACATCCCAAGCCGCTAATTTCTTCACATATGTTAAATGGCGCACTTAGAAGGCAACCTTACCAGTATATTCATGTCACCTATTTATTACCTGTTTCATTTGAAAAAGTTCATTTTTCTGGTAACTAAATTCTTCATGCAGTATTTTGCACTTTTCAGTCACAGTTACACACAGTTGTATTTCATGACTTAACGTGGCTTTCATTCTGATGTGCTCACAGCATCTCCCAGAAGAACACGCGCTGTAACATTCCGCATCACTAATGGACTGTATTGTTCTGTCGCAATGTGTAGGCTCCAATTAATTGATACTATGCAACCATGCGCACATAAAGAAACTTTACAGTCATGAATTTGTACAATAAAAAGTACCAGACACACTTCTTAAAAGTAGAGAAAGTAATCTCATTATTTAGTCAGAATTCCAACGTGGCCAGTGCAGTCTAAGGAGTGTAATTGCACCTAGTAAAACCCCCCAAGAACACATTAAAAAGCTTCTCGAATTGTACCTACTGTGTGTTCTCTTTCCTTAATAGTGCAAGGTGTGTTTTCGGAAAGCGCATACCGTAATCTGATCGGAAGCAGTTTTTACTGTTTAGTATACTACACCTTATTAAGAACAATACTAATACAACACCACATAGTCCCAAAGGTTCTGTTGCAATGATAACCTGACATCGCCAATGAGATAATGTGAACCGGAATAAGTTCCCTCTGACCCACATCCGTTATTGCCACGTCGAATTACTCCCCCGTCTCATATTTGTTTCTGCGCAGTGCTTTCCCTCTGCAGAACTCTCAAGGGTGTCTTATACGCAGCCGCTTCGAAGCCCAGCGCACATGTTCTGCTTAGTTTACTAATAATTTACAACAATTTGTAGCCGGTTTGTGTAATAAATTTCAGAGCTGCCGTTGACACCGGTTGTTAGCGTGTATAAATGGCCGCGCTTTGACAAATGGGCATAGAAAGCGGCCTTAAAGATACAGGGTCCGCGCCTGGCAGCAGCTGTGTCTGATTAAAAGCAGACTTCCGCGCGACGTGAGCGCGGGCCTGCTTTCCAGGCTCTCGCTGTTCACGAGGCAGAAAGAATGGGGGT
Organism: Ambystoma mexicanum; assembly: GCF_040938575.1. Classification (NCBI taxonomy): domain Eukaryota; kingdom Metazoa; phylum Chordata; class Amphibia; order Caudata; family Ambystomatidae; genus Ambystoma; species Ambystoma mexicanum. The sequence goes on along the minus strand of NC_090939.1, from coordinate 912,045,756 downwards.
TTTCAGCACGTAAAATCTTACCTCATAAGAAACATTTTGCAAGGCGAGGTGTTTGGCAAGGCAGTCATGTACACGATTCATCAAAGTATTACTATAAACCCCAAACAGGTGATAATTGGATTTTTTTCCCTTCTGTATGAGCAATACGATGACGCCGGATTTACTCTTAAAGCGGCAATTTACGATTTGGCACCTCCCCGACATAACACTGCAAAATCAGGTTTATAAGTTGAACAATTAAAGGAGCGCATGTCATGCTCCAGAGTTCTCAAAAAAACAATTTGGAATTAATACACCTGAGGGCCTTATTATTGTACCCTCTTGGTGCAGTGCTCGAAGTGGGCGGGAGCGGTCATGAGTGGTGCTCCTCTCCTTTTAATTTTTACTGTTCCTATACTTTTTTTTAATAAAAGAATCCGTTCCGGAATGGGTTCATTTTAAAATAAAAGTCTAGGAATAAGTTGAAACTAGCACTTTCAATGCACTGCACTGAACATTCCCTTAAAGAGCAGGCGCATGTCTTTTGGGGTTTGTATTGTGTGTGGGATGGGGCGTAGTGATGGGGTTGGCTGGGAGTGGGTGATGGCCAGTAGGGACCATAGTTCCACTACTTCTTTCGTGCACTTCGACCACTGTCTTGGTGGCGTACACAGAGTAGTTGACTGCATTCTTGTGACATTGGGCCAAAGGGCGGAAAGTGCCGCAACATAGTAGAGTTACATCAGCTTAAGAAACATGGGCGTCAGCCAAGGTTTTGCGATGCGATTTTAATTAATATTGTTCTCAATGTAAACAGTGGCGTTTCCAGATTGCGCACTATTGCCAAACCGTCCTATATTTCGACCTGGGTCTGTGTGACTATGTTCACATTGTTTGTAGTTTTTTAGAATGTATGGTCAGCTCAGTCATGATGTGGAAACAATGCACCACCTTGTTCTAAGCACCGGGGATACATTGCTTTATAATATGGCTGTGCAGTATGAATCGTAAACACACACAAAGCACATCTACAGTCGTGGCTCTCACACGATGGTCATCTCCCTTAATGCAAGCTAATAAAAGCCTTTTAGTGTATGTCAGATCACTTACTGTTCCATGTAAGCTTTAATAAGAAACATGAAAAAAACTGGCGAGAAGTGTGATTGTGCAGTGGTGTCATTTGCAAGCATGAGTACAGCTGTTCATGTTATTTATTCTAATCTTGGGTTGTATTTAGCTTCTAGACATCCAAGGATTTTACCCTTATCTTATTTTTATATCCCTGAGGATTTTTATCCCGTTCGCATTGTGAATAGCGTAACCCGGAAGCCTTTGCAGTGCATCAGGCTTCTGGGTTCAGATCGTGAACAGAGGCATCTGGAGCCTGCTGTAGTTAATTGGGGTGTTGGGCGGAACACAGGGCACAGGGACAGTGCAGGGAGAACCCTCTGAAAGAGTCCGGGAGACGGCTGGTAACAAAAGTCAGATAGTGCTGATGTAGCCTGTGCGGTCTGGAATCCATAAGGTCGGTCGGTTATCCTCTATGTGCTGTTCAAAGCACAACAATGAACCCAGATTGTGCACTAGTTCCCCCTCAGAGACTAATATAACAATTTGAGGGAGTGTTAGTTGCGTGGGTAGACATAAAGATGGGCCTAGATCAGGCTTTATACTCACCAAGAACAGATTTGAGGTGTGCGCCACCTTAGAGGAAGTGGATTGACTAAGTTGCAGGGTTATATTGTCAATGTGTGGCAATGTGGGCTGTTGCCTGCTTGCCATAGCAAAAGCTGCAGGAGGGTTATTCCCTTTGCAGAGAACAATCTTTGGTAACTCTCATTTTTGTCTTGGAATATTGGAAGGGCATTCGACAAACTGGTATATCCCGACATACTAAGCCACCCTGAGTAAAAAACGTGGACACTTAATGATATTAGTCTTGATGGTTTTTGTGCATATTAAATTAAAGCTGCTAAGGAAGCCATCTGTAGATATTTTGGAGGTATGACTAGTCTTTAAAAAAACATCAATTGATTGTTTAATTATTCCACTGTGCCGCAATGTATGTTTTTGGCTGTTTTTATCATTGAGATTTGGTGATAGGGAGAATTTTTACATGTAGTTAACTTTTATAATAGTCCTTAGGAAGCTGGGAATGCCAACAGGTTAACGACTTTTAAAACTTTTATGTGTTGTATATTTACGTTGGAACAGATGGCCAATGTGTGGGTAAATTGGGAAGTGATTTTAATTTTAAAATTGGTAATGGCCCCCCGGATGACCTTTTCAATCAATTGGAAAATTGTTTACTTTGTATTCCACAACCCCAGAAGCTTGACCGTTGCACTTGCTCCAATGGTCTAAGGTTTTACTCCTGGTTAATGGAATGACGTTTCCGTTCTACTATTGTCCATTGGCCCGATGATACTCCTGTAAAGTTTACCTTTTGTGGTCACCAAAGGAGCACTAGTATTATTTAATCGTGTGTCCCTACAGTGCTATGGCCATATGTAGAGGATTGTTATGTTTTAGATGACCATTGTAATGATCACAACCTTTGCTCTAAGGATTAAATGTCAGGGTCAGATGTTTCAAGGCAACAGATATGTCCACCTCGCTGATGCAGAATTAACTTCAGCACACAGAAGAATGACATGCGTAGCTATTGATCAGTCCTCAATTCAAGAGAGTACTGCCAAGTCTAACTTAACTCAGTTCAAAATTGCACATGACCAAGAGCAATATTAACTTACTTTTAGACTCTTATGACTGACTAACGAGAGGGATCTCAGCTGTCTTTTGTAAAGAGTGCTCCTCTTCTTTGGGGTCTAACAGTAAAGGCTGGGTCAATAAATAATCTAGATTGACTAAGCTTGGACTGGTTTCCCTATTGAAGAGACAGGCTTTTGTTTGACGTAAGATCCAACTAGCCAGTGAGCCTTGGCAAATGTTGTTGAGGATCCTTCTGTACCAGGAGATTTTGGGAACTGAAATCTAATGGTCCTAGAGACTCTTGAGACTTGAATGGTCTTGAAACCAGTGTTGAGGATCATGTCGAAACAAAGCATTTTTCCTCTTTTTACATGCTCCCTTGTACAGCAGTTGGAGAGAACAACTTGATGGGGCAGGCAAAGAACCAGTTGGCATGTAACATTCCTCCAGCCTTACAGGACTCCTTTGTGAAGTACATGTGCTTAAGCAAACCAGGCACTCAATTACTTTCAGAGCCCTGATGGCACCCCGACTGACCTGCTACGATATGTAGTTGATATCTCTGCCCCTTTATTGACAATTACTTGAATTCTAAGGCAAAAGTGTCCATATTTCCCTTGTCTTAGAAACAAGATATAATTCTACCTTTTTTTTTTTTAAAGAATGAGAGAATTCCCTGCAACATATAGGCCCACCCCCCCTTTTCAGAATCACTTTTCAATATTATTGGGAGGGCTCTTCTCTTGAAAATAGAGCAATTAACATCTGTCAAAAATCCAGCTAGGATTTGCTCAGGCTTGGGGACATTAAATTGTTACCTAATCATTACTAAGTAGCCGTAGAAAAAGCATGAGACAATTTTTCTGGCTCTCATGGATTCACGTTCAGCATTTAATTAGGTAAATAGATCAAAATTGCAGCAAGAGATTCAGACATTGAACTGCCTGACCGATATGTTGAAAATTCTTTTTCAAATGCACCAGGACACCATGGTTTGTGTAAGGAGTGGATGGAAAGGTAGGCGTAACCATATTTTCCAGCTGATACGGGAGTACGACAAGGATGTGTTCTCACTCCATTACAATTTTAAATCATTGGTGTATGGTCGCTTGTAGAAGTTGCCACTGATGCACGCAAAATAGGGGCTATGCCCATACCGGTTTTGGCTTATGCAGACCACATGGTGATAATTGCAGGAACGCCACATGCCCTACAATTCAGATCTAGAGGTGAATACTGCTAAATACTGCCAAATCAGATGTGTTTCTCTTTCAACTAGACAAAATATGGATTTAATTACTGACTTTGCAGATCAACCATAGCACTAGCCCAGTGGTGATGGAATTTGACAATCTTGGAATTCGATTTTCGATAAGATTTAAAGGTGATTGTCACCCACCTAAATAAAGGTTGATATTGAAATGGGTTTTGGGCGGTAATTGACGTTTTGTAAAAATGTCTAAAGCCCTGTCCACTCACTTGATATTTGAGGAATATAGTATGAAAATCAATGCTTTGCCCAAACATGGGGCTACACTTTGGGGATTCATGGATGCATCAGTGCTGCAATCAGTGAAGGGTGGTTTTCTTGAAACAGTGCTTCGTCTTCTTAGATCAGCTTCCACATTTCTGGAGATGGGCCTGCACTGCAACCAGCTTTGCTCGGGTTCTGAGCCTGGAAAAATTGCAAGGCAAATCTGACCCAACATATCATCAAATCCTTAATACGAATCTCTGCATCTTTGTCCCTCCCATGGCCGCAGCATGTGAAACAATTTTAAATCATTCATTTTATATTTTCTATTGAGGAAGGAGAAAGTCAAGAATTCATGAATTCCTTTAATGGTTGCCATGCAATTTTAACAAACAATTATATACAGGAGTACCTAGTGTGGATAACATGGCCATATTAGATGCCCAGTTACTAGAGCTAGATTTCATTGTGTACCTTTAAGATCTGTATTTGTTATATGGAAAAAGAATGCCCAAGATGCTGAGAAAAACAGCTGGTTCTGCCACGCAACCTGTGAAGACCTATTGGATTTAATTTTGTTGTCCTTCCTATTCACATATAAGATCAAAACCGTTATCTCGGATATTAAGGGACGCTGGTTTCATTTAATGACATCCAGCACTGTGCTATTTACTGATGCCAGAGAACCCATTAATTGGCGGTGCCCTACTATTTTACCTTTGTCAAGCATTAAAATCAGGATAGGCTATTTGTCGTTTTAAATATTTGTTTGCATAGTTTTTTTAATGGACGCGTGCTTCCACGAACTAATAGTTTGTATTGCAATGCCTAAAGAATTGGCATTCATATTTACTTTTTGGAAATGTCATATTTGGTAAAAAATGGAAGATGGTGTAAACGACTGGTAATGTGATTAAGGGGATACAAACCGCCATAACGTTGACTAGAAATGAAGTTTTTTGCCTAAAAGAAAATGAATACGCATTATTTGTGTGCACAATCATTAATGCTTTTGAGGATGTCAATATTCTGTCTCTGTATACATAGTGTAAATGGTGGTCTAAAAGATAAAATCATGTAAACCATCCAAAAGAGGAAAAGGGAAGGAAATAAAATTAAGGCGCATCAAATAATAAAATGCATCTTCTCGTTTGACGTCTTCTCATGCATGTTAACAGCCTTAGGGAGGCATCAAAAGGCAAGATGTTTTACTTCTAAGAACTGTTAGATACCCCTGGAGGGTAAAGATTAAGAAAAAGAACACTGTTTTGTGCCACTTCTGCAGCCCAGTAGCTTCCAACAAGTCAATGTAATACAACAAAGGAGGTAAGAGGTAAGAGGTGGAACCCCTGACACACAGCTGACTTCTAAACCTTCTGCTTGAAAATTATGAATGACATCAGCAAAGGACCAATGGCAGATTGAGTCTGAAAAGTGCCATGATATCTGCAGAACATTACCAAATATGCATGCCTGCCCAAACGCTATCCCCCTCTCTCCATACACCATAGCATTAAGAGTGGCCCATAAGTAGCTCTTAAGTGCCACCTATGAGCCAAAACTAAAGAGATTTGGTGTTCAAATACTATCAGCACTCAAATATGTTGGTACTGAATCACATAATCTTATATTTTGATATTAAATGCAAACATTTTCTGAAATACATATTTTACAGGAAAAAAGCATTATAACAATATCAGAATGAGGGCATCGTACTTTTGAAGTATGACCTTTCAAACTACCATTGTAAATATCCTATAATACCTTTACAAACATAGCATAATTGTACTTTCTTGCCGATCACTTCTTTGAAGTCTTCTATTTGTGACCTCACAAGTAGACAGATATATCATAATCCTCTCGCTGACACATTACAGCTAACAGATTATAGTATGGTCTGCTAGGAGAAATGTCAATCAACAATTACTCACACACAGCGACTCTGATCAGACACATCTGTTAGTCTTGGGGCCAATTTTCCTCTTAGTAGTAGGGCACGTGTGCATTAAATCATAGTTGCATTTTCTAGAATCCAAAGACAGCCTTTCTTTTTGCTGCTACATCTATCCTACTAACAAGACATGTATTGATGGACGTACGTGATTTGGTCGTGGCAGAATTCTTCGAAGCGGAATTGACCGTGGTCAATTTTGTAGCAAATCCAATTCAGCCGGGGCCAAATCTGGCAAAACTTTGCCCCCCCTCCCTGTTCCCCCACTACATCCCACTACATCCCTCCACTTCCCTTTTGGGCGTCTGCTTCTTCTCCTGACCCTGCAGCGCCAGTTCCGTCCCTCTAACACAGGTAGGATCCGACGCCACAGAGTTCCCTTTTCTCTTTTTTTTTCTTTTACCTGTCCCCTCACCTCCAAGCCATAGGAAGCGGAGGACACCCCCGCTACCCCCCAACACCATCAATACCGAACATAGAGCACCAAAGAAATCTTTGCCATTTGCAGGGAGCTAGAGACACCTACCCCTGCCCCCAGAACTTCACCAAAGACAAAGCCTGGTGTGATGATATACAAACAGCCATGAAAAATAAATTGAGCCTGCTCCAAAACAAAATATTAGCCACCAAGCAAGCCCTACCCAACACGCACACCCCTATCCCACCACCAGCCCCGGACCCTCCCCAACCTTTTTCATTCAAACCCATTCTAGAAAAAGACATCATCAACATAATGAGGAACATCAAACCTTCCAACTGCAAAGGTGATGCCTGCCCAGCCAAAGAATGCACTGAAGCGCTTGCTCCCTTCCTTACAGTCTTTGTAAACTCCTCATTTTCCACAGGGAAAGTCCCCGCCTCCCTCAAGGAAGCCTGGGTCTGCCCTCTCTTAAAAAAACCAACTCTCGACCCCACATCCTCCAACAACTATAGACCTATCACCACTGTCCCGTTCCTCCTCAAAATACTGGACAAAGCAGCCTACCTGCAGGTTCAACACTTCATTGAAGAGAACAAACTCCTAGGACACCGCCAATCTGGCTTCCGCCCCAGACACGGGACTGAAACTGCCTTACTTGACCTGAAAATCCAGAGGGACGATGCCAGAGACATGGGCAAACCTGCACTTCTCTTACTTCTCGACCTATCAGCAGATTTCAACCTCGTTGACCATGACATCCTATGCCACCACCTCTCCTTTACTGCCAAATTCTCCCCTCAAGCCACAGCATGGATCACCTCCTTCCTACAAGACAGAACCATGCAAGTATTCTCTGACCTAGCATCCGCCTCACCAACTATCATACTCTACGGTGTGCCCCAAGGCTCCTGCCTCTCACCCACCATCTACAACATTTTCACACGACCCCTTTTCCTCATCCTCGATGCCATGGGCATTTCATATTCTAACTATGAAGACGACACACAGATTCTCCTCACCCTCACTGGCGACTATGACACTGACTCCATGACCCTCAACATCCTCCACAACACCATCCAAGCCTGGATGGCAGACAATGGACTATGCCTCAACTCCGACAAGACTGAACTCCTCCTGGTAGGCTCACCCGACACACTGAAAAACCTAGACTCCCAATTCCGCCATTTCACCATAGATTCCATAAAAATACCTGTCTCAGAATCAGTCAAAACCCTTGGAGTCTACTTGGATTCCAACCTATCCATGGATAGACAAGTCAACGCTATAGCGTCTGCGGCTGCATATCATGCCAAACTAATCAACACAGTCAGGCCCTTTCTCTCCAAAGAAAACTTCACAAACATAGCCAGAGCCATCACTGGATCTAGGCTTGACTACTGTAATGTACTTTTCCTAGGCACCTCCAACAAAAACCTAGAGAGGTTACAAATCAAACAGAACAGTGCTCTCTGGGCAGCCCAAGGCATTGCCAAAAGAGAACACATATCAGAGGCCAGAAAACTAGCCCATTGGCTCCCAATAAAACAAAGAATCATCTTCAAGACTCTGACACTGACCCACAAGTGCATTCACCTTACTGCCCCTGACTACCTCTCTCAAAGGATCCACCCCGTCTCCTCTACTAGGCCAACCAGATCACCATATACAAACATGCTGTCTGTGCCATTAGTAAAAAAGCTAGAGCGGGCGGATCCAGCTTCCCATATCTCACACCCACCCACTGGAACGCCCTACCTCCACACTGCGAGTTGAGACCTCCCTCACTGCCTTCCGCAAAACCATGAAAACCATCTTATTCACATAAGTTGCGCCGCACCAGTTGTATCCATATCATCTTCATATGTTCCTACTGCATAAACTGTATTGCAATGACTAACTGTACCAACCAAAATATCAGTTTTATGCCTTGTAGTATTCATAATGTACCACTGAATGCCACTATGCCTGTAACTAAGCACTTGCAAGTAACAGCGCCTCAATGCCCATGGGCTGCTAGCGAGCTATATAAATTTAAATAAATAAATAAATAGGAAGCGGGGTACACCCCTGCACACCCCGCCTCTCATGTTCGTCATTGATTACCAAATGTGATTGAATTTAATCGATCAAATGGTACTGGCCGAATTCGGCCAGATTTATCATCTGATCAATTAAATTTGAACACATTGGGTAATACCGCATTGATAGCTTCAAAAGGAGAATACATGTTGTAGTCTTATTAGAATATGGGCCAATGCAATTTTGTAAATCACCTTACAGTGTGGTTCCTGTACAAAACAAGCAACCAATGGCCACATGATTTATATAGCACAGAACTACTCACTGAAGTATAATATCTGTATAATGTGCATTAGATGGTTATTATTCTGCAATAAATGCAATTTTCCATCCTGATTACATTCACAGACCCCTCAACCTTTAGCCTCACAATTTATCATATTAATAGCACGCTTTGATAGCATAAAATAACTTAATTTTAGTGGTTCACATATTCTTGGTGCAATTACCATTTTTCTTACAAGTGAAAATAAAAATGTGTTAAGAATCCCCGGAGCCTCTTTCTCCTACACTTGCTTAGTCATTTACATTTATCTCAAGGAAGATGCTGATCCAAGGGAAATGTTACTTAAAGGTGGCAATCTATGTGATGTGAATAAAGACACCACGGGCAAACATATGGGTACAAACGAATGCAGCGCTAATTAAGTAATGTATACAACGTGACACTATTTTTAAAACATAAAAAGACAAAAGTGTAAGCTGAACTTGGCGGGTTGGGTGCAGGAGTCTGCCACATTCAGCACTCCAGCTGGTTTGAACTTGGACTCCCACATCTCCTTACCCTTTTAGTTCAACACATCTGGAGAGACAAGGATAGCAGACCATAGGATGTGGTCCAACTTTGGCTGTAAATAATAGAGATGCAGTGCTATAATGTTATGTTACATGGGATCTGCATAGAACACCCATGCCATTTACACAATCTGGTAGCGCTGATTGGTGCTGTGCAGAATTGTTCAGGAATAACTAAAAACACCCGAATCCGGGGTTTGGGGTTGCGAGGACATATTTCCTTTCAAACCTTTCTGGATTTTTGTTTTTGAACCGTTTGTGGTTAATCCCAGTGTCATCAAGTAGGACCCTGTGTGGGAGGGCATGGTTCTGCCATCTCTCATTGGTCTTTCCAACATGATCTACTGGGACCTGACAGTCCCCTAGAGGGCAGTGAGAGTTTCCTACTTTTTCTTTCCTATTTCCTGGCACTTTGCCCCGGAAATAGAAAGAATGCTGTTTCACTTCTTGGGCTGCTGTGGCGGGGAGGGAAACCACACAGAGGAGCGGAGGGAGAGGGCATGCGGTTGCTTTGTGGATGTGAGAGTGGGTTGTTCAAGCTGTCACAGGTGAAGAGTCACTGATCACCAAACATTTGGACCAAGGACACAAGAATATTCATTCATCAACTCTTTACCAGTTTCCACATACTTTGAATTCCTGATCTCTGCTGGTAAATATCTGAGGGTCGGCGAGGGGATGTTACAGGTGGTCACTAACGTAGAAGACTTCCCTCTCACCTTCAGTGTCATGCTTGTGTGGTCCTGGAATGGGGTTGGACACGGCAACCTGGTAGTTGGGTTGATGAAGGGATATTTGTGTGTCTGTGAGAGTTCCTGTCTGGTAGCGTCCAATATGGAATTGAAGTGACATTACGGCACTGCAGCTCCTCAAAGGAGTGGGGTTGTTTGTACCAGTGGGGTGCAAACAAGTCCTGGGCTGTAACAAGGGGCAGTGAGGGGGGTGGTGTTCAGGTAACGTTAGGTGATCATTTGTGCATAATAAGTGCCATTGAGTATGACATGGCCAAATAATGTGTCCTTGGAGCGTACATACTAATGGAAAAAGGGTGTGTGTGTTTAAGCACACAATGACATGCTATATAGCAAAACAAATTGGCAGAATATAGTAGGATTCCCTTTATCGTACCCATCTGCATGGTATTGCTCCACATCCAATGTGTGATGTTGCCTCTACCGGTTACTAGTGCAAAGAGTGTTTTCACTCTCGCTATATTTTGTAAGGCTGGTTCCGCTGCTGTTGGGGTAAGTGAGGTGTTTGTGGGCAGTTTCAAAGGGCGAGCCCCGGCCAAATGATTACAATTTGGAGATCCAGAAGCATGTGTCGGTGAGAAAGAGCCCCCATCTGATGTGAAAATCGCTGTCCCCCATTTAATCCTTTAGAGAATGTTGGGTTGGCAGGCTAAGACCCATCTCACACCCAGGGGTGTTGCTAGGTCTGGAAAAGGTCCGGGGCTATGCTTATGTCAGGACTGTCGGGACTGGGGGCTAGCTAGCCTTTTGGTTGTAGCCCCTGAGGTTTTATCCACGGCTACAACCAAAAGACCTGGGGCTATAGCCCCCTCAGCCCTTCCTGGCAAAGCCTCTGCTCACACCTCATCAACTTTGCACACATGCGTTCCCTGATGTGGCCACCAGGGCCTTTTGCTCATTAGGGAAATAATGACCCCAGGGCAAAGAGTAGAATGTTGTCAGCTGTCTATCTAGCTGTCACACCTGTTACATTAACCTTTGATCTTTTTGCTCCAGAACACAGAATGTCATCTGTGAAAAAACATTCCCCTCACACATATCACACACAGCTGTAGGCTGCTCCTTTACAAGTTATCTCCACTTATCTGTATTGAGGCAGCTCTAGAGGTGACATGGCAGAAGAACCATGTACATAGAGAGCTTTGCAACCTATAGCCTCCGCCAAGAATCACCAATGGGGACTCCAGTGAGTGAACATTCGGACGGACACTTAAACCATTGAGTCATAGGGTCTGCAGGCCGTTTGGTGAAATTTGCAAGGCCAAAACACCGGTCCGATAGCACAGCGAGTAGAGCTGTTGCTTTGACATCTGTGCCATCGTGGGTAATAATAAGCAGCACTCAGATTCCTCAGGGTTTGTAGCGCTATATAAATGCTAAATTATTATTATTATATGGTGTTCACAATAATTCTGGCTGCTACTTAAAGGTCTCTGCCGGACCTCATTGCAAATCTTAGCTTAAGAGATGGAGAACGACCCCTGTCACAACCCTCTGGGACGAGAAACATCCTCGCAAACAGAAACCCGCAAACGGGAACAACGTCTTTGCATCACTGGAAGCTGACTGGTGGAAAATGGAGTCTGCCCATGGCTTCAGCGAGCAGCACAGGCAGGCAGTCACAAGCAAGACGTGTACTTGTCCTGGATCCGAGAATGCTACTGAACCGAAGAAGGGGGTGCATTACTGGAAGGTCAATCTGATGCAGAGCACGACATTTGAAAAGTGGATGAAAGATTTCTCAAAAATGTCCTGACGTGTATTGTGTGACATCAGTCTGCCTAGTGGAGGCACCACAGTTGCAGGATGGTACAGAAGGCATATAATGCACGCTTCAGATGGGGTGAACTCTCCGAGAGCACCCAATCTAAGGATAAGCCCAGCGCAGATAGTCCCGCTGCTCAAAGGCAAGATTTGATTAGTTGTCAGCAACAAACCTTCCTTCTCATCGCTGGTAAGATAGCTCAGTCGGTTAAGCGCTCGTTGCTGTGATCTGTGTTTGAGCTACAGGTCGCAGGTTCAAATCCTGGTAAAGTTGACTCAGCCTTTCATCCTTTCGAGATCGATTAAGTGAGTACCAATTTCAATTGGGCAATAATAATGATACTAATGTATACAAATATGTGCCATGTAAAGCGCTTTAGGAAAAAGTGCTATAAACATCAAATTATTATTCTCCACAGGCTCTACTTTTCAAGAGAGCTAAAAGTCTATAGAGAGCTGGTTGGGGTTTACACCACAAGCAAGTTGTGCACCTTCTCCAAAAGGCAACTGCCCAGATTCAGTAAGAGACGCCTCCTTGCTCATAAAACCTTTTTGCACTACAAATGAGGTTGCTTGCCATTTAGGGGAGCAGTCTCTTGCAGAGGCTCTCTGGACTCTGAAATGGATTTAAAAAAAAAAGAAATGAGGCTCACCATTCTTACACAGGCACACAAAAATATGTAGCTTTCTTCCTTCGTATGTGAAACCTCTACATATGTCTAAGGTGGAGGACATGGCAAGCTCCATATATGCTCATGTCAATTCACCAACTTTTATTTGGTCACACCTCTTGCGACGCTCGTGTTGATGGTACGCATTTGACACCCACTGGTTTTACTGAGATCCAGTTATAATGCTCTGTTGTGTTAAATGAAACTCAGGGAGAGGGTTAGTCTGAAAGGTGAGGGAATTGGGCATGAAAGACAGAGACAGAGCAAATATTAAAGGTGAGGAAATTAGCTATGAAGACTGGGAGAGATCAAGTGTCATGAAAAGAGGACATTAAATATGAAAGATGGGCTGGCTAGTTATCAAAGGTCAGAGACTCAGAAATGGAATGCACGGGGAGGGCAGAGGCGTTGCAGGGGGCGGGGACGCTGAGAGGGTTATAGCCCCTGGTCTTTTGGTTGTATCCCCGGATAGAAGCTCAGGGGTTGCAACCAAAAAGGCTAGCTAGCCTTGAGTCTGGACAGTCTCAAAAGTAGTGTAGCCCCAGATCTTTTCCAGACCTAGCAACACCCTTGCATGTGAAAGATGCTGAATTGGACATGGAAGACCAGGAGGGGTCGATTGCATTAGATATGGAAATGTTTTGTTATATTATGTGGGATTTATATAGATTATGGTGTGGTCCAACCATCGCTGTGAAGACCAGACTGGCAGAGTGATATTGGCATTTAAGCAGGTACCACCAGGAAGTGGACACCCATGTCCTCTGCAAATTGATTTTTTTTTGTTGTTGAGGGTATGGATATGAGCATTATTAAGAGTTAGCTTTTTCCAAAGTTCTACATTACTACTACCATATTGGATTGGGATTCAATTAAAATAGTAATCTATCGCGTTGACCTCCTCGGAAATTAAAAGTGCAATAAGTTATTTTGATTTATAAAGAACAATGGTGAGGCAGAATTATCATAGTCCCAAGAGGATAGCTCAGCGGCAGCGTGCTCGACTTGGAAACAAGACGACACGAGCAACACAGGTTCGATCCCTGGGTCCGCGCTTAGAAACCTCTGGGTATTAAGCGCGTTATAAATATTGTGATGCTCATGATGATGGGAATGGAGCAGGTATTACAACATTCAGATTATTCATTTCAATTGGTTCTGGTGATGAATTATTTTTATCATCACAATTTGGGGGTTTCTGGTTCAAGGTGTTGTTCCAAAGTCTGTTTTGTGGCATCTTCTCTTCTGAGGATCACTCTGGAGGAATAAGACACACAGGGGTAGAAAGGACTGAGGTTTAAGATGTGAAAAAGTGGAGTGATAAGGATGACTTGTGAGCAAGGAGGAGGGATGTAGCCGTATGAGGGTAAGTGAGGAGTAAAAAGCGAGGTATGAGGAGTGAGCAGAATGAATGCGGGAGAGACGTGGGCAGTGAATATCAAGTATAAGGATGACAGAGGATGAAAAGTCAGCAGGCTGAGTAAGGACTGAGGTATGAGGAGTGAAGTGGGGGACTGAGGTATGAGGAGTGAAGAGGAGGATTGAGGTATGAGGAGGTCTGAGAAAGGAGGAGGATGATTTAGGAGGAACAAGAAGTATTGAGAAGAGGTGAAGATAAGGAGTGAGCCATGTGGCGTAAGGAGGATGACTGGTGATGGGGGGATGAGGAGGCCAAATAATGAGTGATGAGGCTCAATGAGGTATGAGGAAAGGCAGGCATGTTTGATGACTGAAGAAGATATGTAAGGACTGAGGAGGGGTAATGAAAAATTTGGATGATGAGTCAGAAGGACAGATTATAATGTCCTAAAATGAAGCATAAGAGGGAGGGGGGGTTGATTGAAGAGTTGGAATGAAGAGTAAAGACTGATAAGTGAGGAGGATAACTGAGGGGTGAAAAGGACAGGTGAGGAGGAAGAGTAAGGAGTGAGGAGAAATGACAATGTAAGAAAAATGATGCTGTAAATCGAGTTTATGGAGTTTATTTTCCTCCTTTGCAACCATTTAAAAAAAGGCTAAACAAAGACTGTGTGAGTTAGTCCAGGCTCCTCATCCAAATACATGTAGGACAAAATAGAACACTACCCTCCCAGCTACCCCCCTGTGTCCGACTCATGCAAAGCATCTGTAAATCCAATGGACAATGCAAGATGGCAGGCACTTTCCTGTTGCATCACTCTCAACAGGGTCAGAAATTAGGATTAGATGAGCAGCAGCTAAAACAGGCTCCTGGGTGTAAGGTATCACCAAGTAGGCAGGAGCTAGCTCTGAGGAATCAGGAGTGACTACCCATCACACCAAAATTCTAACTTCCACACGAGATTCACACTTTAAATGTACCTATTATCTGTGGCCCATCATGTTTAAATGTGTACTAGTTGTGTCCTAATTTTTCTTTATTGACAATTCTCAAATATGAACGAATGTCTCATATGCTTGTCTGTAACACACCAGTTGGCCCCGGGAGCCAAACGTAGCTCCTGGTAGCTGTTGGTTTCAAGCTAACCAGGCTCTCCTAGGTTAGAAACAGGAGCTAAATAGCTCCCAGCAATGTCTAACCCTGCAAAGCCATTAGGCAGTCTTCAACAAGGCACAGCCTTTTCCACTGCCTGCTCACTGGAGTATGCACTGGGGTATTCTGATCATCCTCTTTTGGATGGAGAACACAAACTCCCCCATCACTTGTGATAGACAGCAGTCGCTCTCAATGTGGCAGCAGCGTGGTGTCCTTTGGATAAAACGCCTTACCTGAATAATAACTCAAAATCAAACTTGATTTCGGCCGTGTAGGCTCACGCCTGTAAATGCCACTTGCTATGTCATGCACTTGTCAGTTACCTCATTCCTTGCTAATTGCTGTTATGTCAGCAATGCGTATTATATTTGTATGTAAAGGAAGGATCAGGCTCCCAGGTGCTGCATCAGGGCCTAGACTCATTTAACGTTTGCAGTGCGTGCTGTACAAAGTACAGTCAATATTAACTTAATTATTTCCCTTGACAAGCTTTTAACAGAAAACATATCATACGATGTTCACCTCACTGCCTTCTGACACTTGTGCTTCCGTACAACACACGTGTAGTTTGTATTACTTCAATGCGCTTTGCAGAATAATGGAAACATTAACTTAAGTGCTCTAAAAGTTTACATTGACATGTGCAACTATGTTAAGCTTCATGTGGCAAACAATATGCTTGAATCTTTTAAATATTTCCAAATAATATTTCGATATTTAACATTTACAACATTGTTACGTAGGAAATGGGAATGAGGCACGGACAAAAAGGGGGCAATCGTTCAACGTGTTGCTAACCTTTTCGCTATGTATACATCTATTTATTCCAATGTAATATGTCCAACTGTCTTGTTTTTGTGAAAATCTACACCTACTATGAGACCACCCCACGTTTATGCTGGAAGCAATAGGCATAGTGATACTATGCCAATAATGCACAGGCTTCACAAACTCTTTAATATCCTGCAAGACCCGCAGGTCTAGTAACTTAGTTTACCTACTCCCCCTAAGAGAAATGTACTCGACACATGGCGACAGGTGACAAAAAGTATACTAGTGTTTCTGTAAAGTTATGCATGTCGCCATAGGTCCATTTCATCTTTGGTGCACTGCTGCCACAAAGAGGCCAGCCACAAACAGTGACATTTATTTAACATATACTGCAAAATGGGTTTGCAGTAAATGGTAAATGAAAGTTTCAAACTTTGCAGAATAGTATTATATTCTCCAGCAAGTTTGAATACCATGCAGTGCCACCCAGTATGGCCATTAAGAGAGTCTAGTTGATGCAGTGCAGACAGGAGAGAGGGCAGAGTTATAGTAATCAGGGGGGAAGCACCACAGAAGGATTCTGCTATCTTTGATTCTCCCTAGTGCTCCGACACTTCCAATGCCCCCTCCCCACTTCCTGCAGACAAAGCAGTCTGGGACTTACATCACAAGGTAGCAACCAGCACTAGACCCCTTATAGAATTCTAGAAAGGGATCAATTCACTGTAGCAGTTCATCTATTTGAGAGGGTCATCCTGCACCCCATTGAATCATATTTGGACCACTGAATTTCGCCTTTAGCTTTATAGGGAGTACAGTCTTTTCCAAAGTCCGACCCATAGAGGTGATGAATAAGGCTTCAAGAAGGGTTGAGACCCCTGCCCCCAACCATTCCAGAGGAACATTTGGCGTGTTCTGCTAGCTGGACAAAGCCTACTGCAAGCAAAGACTTCTGGTATCCAGGGACCTGCTCACTAGAGGTGACAACTTTTGCAAGTGCTCTCTGGAAACCGTTAAAGATCCACGTTGGCAGTGGATACTCTGTATAGTATCCCCTTAGAAGTCAGGAACCAGCTTTGGACACAGTTTTCACACTTCTATCTGTTTTTCAAGGAGGCTCAAATGCTATGAGATGTGTTGTAAGTATCCTGAGCTGCCGTTGACACTCACTGCTTTTCGATCTGCTGTTGAGCCATCAAGCCGTTGACTTGACCCACTACCTACCTGCACTCCAGCCATTTGTGAACAGATCACAACTGAAGAAAGGCATCACATTTCTGGACCTCTTTGAGAATACTCGACTGATTCAAGACATCGACTACCTGTTATTCGCCCATTCGAGCTGATCACTGCTGCAAGACTGCATCACATCACTGGACTGTCGCAAGGTGACTAGACTAGCTTGACAACCAAAATCCATTGGGAACAACTAATTTGAAATGTCTCAATGCCAACTCGACCCATTATAAAGTGCCTAAAAGCCTGGCTCAATTATGTTGTGCCCCAAGAGCAAGCCTTTAAGGCATTTGAAGTCATTCTCTCCCCCTAGCCTGACTCGTAGGTTGGTAGTGATTTATAGGACCCCACTCTCTATGTTTTTAAGAGTCATCCTCTGTAACTTGGATTTTACTGCTGAAATGAATGCCTTTGCACCCCTGCCTTTAGAACCAGAGTGCCCCCTCTGATTACAAAGACTGGATATTTGTAGTTAAATTCTCCTATGTTTATTGAAACTTGGTTGAACATTCGTTTATTTTGGTACCACAGCACTATTGTTGTGTGGACTTCTGTGCTAGCGAGCCCTGTTCAGGAGCATAGCCTGTCCTCTGCCTACATTACCACAAGAAGCGTAGGAGGCTTACATGTCAGGCTATGCCTGTCTCACCTTTGTGATTGGGATCACTTTTGGTTGAGTAGTAGTGTTGCACTAACTACCAAGTGTATCCATTACTCATCCCTGTACTCCTGCAAAGTAGTATTCATTTTGAAAAAGTATGTGTGAAAGAATGCAGCACATGTGCAGAAAGAGATAAAGGAAACTGAGCTAGGAAGCTGATATTGTTTGTTAGTGTGTCACATCAGTTGTGGGAAAGAACAGTCATAGGTTTCACAGGACTTTAGGTATGACCGACAGAAGTTGCAGGTTTCAAATAGAATTGCTTTGGTGGACCATGCTTCCAAATAGTTTCAGGTGTCTTTGGTAGATAAAATTACCCCAGCGAGTATCATTCAATTCAAGTCCTAGAGGAGTCTTTCATCAGAGAATAATACACTGGTTGTATAGTGTTTGTTTACAGTAGTCAGCTTGTCTCACGAGAGATACAGAGGTATTTAAAGGAGCAGTAATTACCAATTGTTGGACAGCATACACATTCCAAGGACAATGTGTTGGTTGAGCGTATGAACTGTATAATCAATTGAATTGACAGTTGGCGTTTGCAAGTGGTATGACTTTTTTTGTGTGATCATATAGTCCCTGACAGAGACACACCTTGTGGTAATGGCTGGCACACAATCCCAGAAGATGGGGGCAAGTTGTCCTTGGTCTGATCTTTATTCTTCTTGGATGCCAGGAGGAGTACAGTGTGTTGAGGTATCATCCGAAATGGAGGAGCATGTCAGAAATGTCCGAGTTTATTACAGAGGAACATAGGATTCCAAGGCGTGGATGAAGGCCATTGATGTTACTTTGGGAGGCACAGTAAGGAATATAGATCCCATTTAGAGTTCTTAAAGTGCAATCAGTTTTCATCAAATCCTTGAAGGTCAAGAAGGCAGACATGGGCTGTGTTGGGACGGAAGGTGGGAGGAGATGAAGTAAGAATCGCAGGGTTATATCACACAGGAAGCTGGCATGAGATACAATGACAACTAACATACGCAGTGGTAGGGAGGCTTTCTCCTTGTTTGAAGAGGGAAAACTACTAGGCAGGGATAATTGGCAAAAACACCAGGGTGGGGAAGTAAGGCATCAAAGACTGGAGTAGAGGTTGAGCTGCGTGTTCTCTCTGAGAGTATCAATGGATCTACATCCTCAGGCACTGGACTGGAAAGGACTGTACTCTCTAAGCATATTGGACCTGTTCCGTATTAGTAAGGAGATATATTTGTATGTATGTACCCCCAGAATAAAAAAAACCCCAAAAACAGGGTTTCTGGCGATGTAAAATCCGGCGATGAAAAGTACCACGACCAAAAATAGGTCAGCGAAATCACGTAGAACCCTTTATCCTTCCATCTTTGTGGGTTTTCATCCTATTTCTTGCTGTACTGAGCAATAAACTCATCACCCTAATGTCATATCAGCTACATTTTCCTAAATTGTTATAATCCTCAGCCATGATGTGAAGAAGGGTCATATATAGTGTAAGTGCATTACTTGCCAGAGCACTTGTGATGCCATTCTCATTGCCTGGGACTTTATGATACATGGCAGCCTGCAATGCCGGTGTAAAAGCATGTAAATGATGTTCTTATTACATGCTAGTTTTGACATCATGATTGACCTTTAATAAGAAAATGGCATCACTACTTGAAATACCTTCAACTATCCCTGCGTAAATACCTCCCCTCTCGAGCCCTTTGCTCCTCTTCTTCTAACTCCCTCAGGGTTAGCTGTTTTGCTGCAAACAAACAAGCTGGGGGTAGATCTCTGTCTTTGGCTGGGGCCCTCTTTGAAACAGCCTCCCGGCCATCTTGAAACTTGAGGAGAACCATCTCTGGTTCCAGAAGCACCTCAAGGCCTTCCTCTTTGCCTCTGCATTTGCCCCCCTTCTCCCCTGTTGATCTGTTTTCTCTCTTGGCATTGTGCACCTGGCCACCCTCTGTCATTCGGGCTCTGGTACATGCTCACCCTGCCACCCTCCTGCACTGCCTCTGGGCCACCCATTGCACTGGGGTCTGTATTCTGTACCCATACAGCCCCCCTCAAACATTTCTTCTGCACTTATCAGATATAACCTATCTGACTAAACTATCACCTGCCACCTGCTGGTTGCACTACCATGGTTTATCGCCTTTATTTATTTATCTATTTGATTTAGTATTTATTCTGTACTCTCCTCTGTTCTGCACTCTCCACTTCTCCCCCCTTCCATGCACTTTCCCCCTTTTCCTTTTTCCATGCAATTGCGCTTTCTTAATTTAGAAAACATACTTCTCTGCTTTTTGATCAATTCCCTAGATGGAGGAAGACACATCATAAAAGGCATGTGTAAAAAGATATTTGGCCTGTTAAAGTCTTACAAATAAACAAATGAAATTACCCCACACTGTTTGTGTAGGCCCTCTAGGCCTGTAGAGCTAAAACGTTGAGACTTCCGCAAGATGTAGAAATAATACTGAGAGGCCAGATGGGACTGAATTTCAAAAGGTCTGTACTGCAGAGGACTTCAGAATGCGATAGGTTGAGATTACATTGATGATTAATAAAAATATATGTCCGATATCACAGAACATAATGAAATATACTCAGATGCTTACATTTAATGCCTCTCATGTTGTACCATGCCAGTGTCAAAAATAATGATGTACATTTCTCATGACGCAGCAAATTAAGTCAAAGGTAAAATAAATGATGGAACTAATGTAATTTAATTTTCACTCTTCATGGGTAATTGGAGTGCTTTAACATCCTTTTAAACTACTGTTTATTTATAAGCAATTTAACAATGTAGTAAATGTTGAAGATTAAAATATATTTATGACATTTATGCATACTATTCAATGATTCCATTTGTTTTCAGGTAAACCGGTAATGATTGTTACAGAATACATGGAGAATGGGTCACTCGACAGCTTTCTGCGTGTAAGTACATAACTGCGTCAGGTCTACATGTGAGAACAATGCTTTATCTAGCGTAATATGGTTGTGCCTTGCTTTAAAATGACATGCATTTTTTGTTATAGTATTTGTTATATAATTAGGTGGGAGGAAAGAGATCTTCATAGCCCAACTAATACATTTCGGGCTCCTATCATACGATATTTTGCTATCTGTTTAATTTGCACCGTTCGTTCCCTTGCCCGCCATATTCTCCCCACCTCCAGATCCTTCCCCCCCACTCCACACTTACCTCTTTGTGCCAGCAGCCAGTGTCACCGCAGCTGCTGTTTCTTCTCCGCTCGACTTTTTCGGCTGCCATGGAAAGTGAAGAGGGCCTCTGTCTAGACCCACACCTTCCGATTCCATGGCAGCCATCTTTGTACAGTATTTTCTTTCTCTGAGCCGGAAGCTGCGTGGCACCCTTTTCACAGAAAGAAAATACATTCCTGCAAGCCCTGTCCCAACCCTTGGGATGGGTGCCTATGGCATTAAGCACCCGTTCCAAGCTCGGGCCTTTAACTCGGTCACAGGGCATTATCACCCATTCCAGTCCTTCTGTTCCTCCAATGTATCATTCCTATGGGCTTCTGTGGACAAAATGGTGTGGGTTGCTAGAACACCCTGTTTATTTGCTTCTGCTATGACCCATAGCCCTGGATCTTCTTTCAGGAAAGGCAACATAGGGATACATGAAAAAGCTTGATGGTACAATTAAACGTTAGGTACATTCACCCCCTGACCCTGTTTCATGTTGGTAATTGCAGCTTCCATAATGCCAGTCACAGCAGTTTCCTGTCCCACAGGAATAGCTGAATCAATCTATTTCTTTGTAAACTCCTTGTGTAGGAATATGTGGGATAATTGAGAGAATGTAATTGATCATTGGATCCTTTGAGCCACAGTTATATTAACAGCATTTACTTTGCCCCAGGAGATGACTTCAGAGCCGACCATCTCTCCAGATCTGATTTCAAATCAGATGTAGCCATGGCTAAGTTTACTTTCATAATTTCACTCGGGTCTTTTGTGAGCCAAAAACAGACATACTTCATCTTTTCATCACACCAGCTGAAATCACAGTCTGACATCCTCCTTATGGCAAGATATTTTGAGAGGGATAGCCTCAGACGTAGCCCAATTTACTTTGTATCCAGACATTTCCCCAAACTCATTGATCTTTCCCATCAGAACCGGCAGATTCTGCAACGCCAACAATATGTCACCTGAATTCAGGCATTTGTTTCTGTTCTATTCCTCCACCGTTAACAACCTTTATTTTCTCAACTTCCCTAATCCATTGTGCCAGAGGCTCCATGGCCAAGACAATGATTAGTGGCCCTTGCCTGGTTCCCGTCTTTAAAATGATGTTCTCTGATCTGAAGCCATTAGTAACAATTGAAGTGATTGGTTTGCAATGCAACAACCGGATCCATCGCATGATGTTAACGCCAAACCTCGTCTTCTTTAATGTTCTAAAGAGAAACAGGTGGCCAAAATTCTAGTCTTACCCTGCTCCATCAGCACTTACATCCTGGTCAACCAACCATGAGCCACAGAACCATATTTGTAAAGTACATCCTGATGTTGGTGAGCCAGTCCATGAATGGCTAATGTAAAGACTGCTTGCTATAACTCCTCCGCTCTCATGCAAACAAATCCAATCCAAAGACCTAGAATTTGGTTGTGGCGTTGTCCAAATAATGTGACACTCTGGCTGTGACGTCTGCTGACACTATGGTGGAGTGTGCAGCCAAAGACTGCTGAGATAGCCTGCTAGTTGAGGCTTGATGCAGCTGATGGGAAACTCTGGTTGTAACATCTGCTGATGTCATGTTGATGTGTTCCACAGCAGCCTGCTGGCACAGTTCCTTCCTTGTCCCTGTGTCCCTGGAATCCTCTCTTGAGTGCATCATGGTACCTAAAGTTCTTGTTTGCTCTTCGCTGTGCCCTGACACTGTCGTCCGCTTGCTCATTCTTTTCTCCACCTCACACAGAGCTGGAGTCAGTATGTTATCTGTGCTGACCCAACTGTCAGCTGGTACGGCGGGTCCAGTCCCCTTCAACTGTGCCTCATGCCTTTTGACTAGTTCTCCTTGGCTCCACTTAGTTGCCTTTTCTGGAACTGTTACCGTGCCCCAGAGGTGGCTTACTGTATTACTAGAGGACACATGAGGAACCCTCTTGCCCCTAGCTTGGTATTCTTGATCCTCACCCAAAGTCCAACCTTTATGGTGTCAGTACATATTTATTTATTGGGTATTTATAATGCACCTGTACAGCAAATGGTGTTTCCAGGCAGAAGAAGACAAAGGAGGGGTGTATGGGGGTGCAGTGATGAGGAATAACAAAAACAGTCCTACAAGGCCTTAACATTCGTATTGTGAAATTGCAGTAGCAAGAAGTACAAGGGAGTGGGGAAGGTGAGGGGAAGTGCTGGTCAGAGTGGAACACGCTAATGATATTTATTTTAGCATATATAGCAGTGCCAAGAGCCTGAGGTCTCACAGCACTGGTAACATTAAGTGCAATTGACAAGTTAAAGGAATCATGTTTTGTCAGAGATGCACCTCATGGTACGGGGGGCTACCTCAGGCAAACAGATACAAGAGTGACAAAATATTGGTAAATGCAGAGTCTGGAATGGCCACGCCTCAAGGTGCGGGGGGCTACATCAGGCAAACAGGTACATAGGTGACAAAATATTAGTAAATGCAAAGTCTGTAAAAACCGCGCCTCATGGTAAGAGGGGGCTACATCAGGCAGACAGATACAAGAGTGACAAAATATCGGTAAATGCAGGGTCCATATGTGTAATAAGGGTGCACAGTTTGGAAAGCCTCACCTGTTGGTGCGGGGGGCTACATCAATTATGCAGCTACAGGTAGGTAAAATGCAACGTTTATAAGGGTGCACAGTTTGGAAAGGTTCGCCTCTAGGAGTGGGGGTTACATCATGTATGCAGTTACAGGTAGGTAAAATGCAACATTTATAAGGTTCACAGTTTGGAAAGCATCAACTCTAGGTGCGGGGGGCTGCATCATGAAGGCAGTTACAGGTAGGTAAAATGTGACATTAAAAAGAGTGCCAGGGTTTGGAAAGCCTCATCTCTAGGTGTGGAGGCTACATCAAGTATTCAGTTACAGGTACGTAAAATGCAACATTTATAAGGATGCACAGTTTGGAAAACCCCACCTCACAGGGGGCTACATCATGAATACACTTAAAGGTAGTTAAAATGCAACATTAATAAGAGTGCACAGTTTGGAAAGCCTCACCTCATATTGCACAGATTGTATTGTATTGTATTGTATTGTATTGTTTATTTGATAATGCGCACAAAACCCAGGGGTAGCCGGGCGCAGCAGGTACAAGGTTACTTAAGCTTGGGTTACATACAGAGTATAGACGAAAAACAACATAACAGTGCAGTAAGAACATATCATTACACGCCGTGTGGAAGAAAAAAAACTAGCATATTATAGTTTTGAGGGAGTGTACAGGTGTGGGTATGAGAACAGAATCATATTAGGCAACGGTATCGTGGTCATTGTGTGCCACGAGAGTTAGTTGTCGTTTGTCCAGAGCCAGTTTTTTACCTTGCATCTAAAATTGGAATAGGGTAAGTTGGCTCTCAGCGCAATGGGCAGTGCGTTCCAGGCCTGGGCAGCTTTGACAGGGAAGCTTGCTCCGCCCGCTTTGGAGCGTCTGAATCTAGGGGTTTCGAGCAGGAAGTGGTTAGTAGCCCTAGTATGGTGCCCGGATGATTTTCTAGTCAGTCTGGCTGAGATGTAGGGGGGAGCAGTGTTGTTGAGCCCTTTATGGGTAAGCGATAGTGTCTTGAGCAGGACTCTGTCGCTAATTTTGAGCCAGTGGTGGTCTTTCCTAACGTTTGAAATATGTGCTTTGCGGGGTATGTCAAGGGCTGCTCTAAGAGCGTTGTTTTGAAGGATTTGCATTTTATTTATGATGGATTTGTTGGCACCTGCATAGAAAAAAAAAAAAAAAAAAGACTCGGTGGCGCCTGGACACCCTTGGCCCCCACCAACCCCGGACCGACCGTGCACCCCACCTCCCCACCCCACCAACAACAAAATCCCCCCAAACTCCCTCGGCCCGTACCTTCTATCTTTCCCCTGCGACGCCGTCCGACCTTCGAGCTGGAACGAAAACCTCCGACACAGGAAACCTCTGGACTGGACACCTTACCGGAACGTCCTGGAAACCTCCTCGACACTTCCAACAACTGCAACACCAAAGTAAGGAGCGATTTCGTCTGCGAGTCGCAACGTAGGAGGGAAGCCGGCAGAGAGACCAACCCATTCCACACATGCATGCTACTATGGATACAATAGTGTGGTCTAGCAGCTCATAAAGGACCAGAATAGAAGGGTTACAAGTGACATACATTAGCAGCCTACGCAGGTAAAATCACAATAGGCAGTGGCAAGCCTCAGCAGCAGAAGGACTGATAATGAACAGTTAGGTAGGTTACAAGTCACATAGGATAACAGAGTTATGGTCGGTAGGGTGAAGATGGCATACAGTAGCAGCAAAGGATGTTAGAGTCACAGTAAGAATGTCGTTTAAGAAAACCAGTAGTGGCGTTAGGCTGATGCGGTCAAAGTGCGTAGCGAGTAAATTAAGTTGCCATGCAATATTAGGGATTAAGTGGCTGTGAGGAAAATGTAAAAGGGGAGACAAGTGGATCACAGAAGAGTGTTAGGGACAGAAACATGCACATGCTTGCTTGAAGTATAAGTAAACGCGAGTGGACCAGTGAAGAGAGCAAATCAAGGAAGTATGGGTCCGAGGCTGAGGCAGCGTAGGGCAAGGAGGCATGCCTTCTCCCCCATTGGACAGCGGAAGCTTCCGCAGAGCTGGGCAATGGATGAGATTAAGGTACATATACTCTTATATTCCCCCCAGTGTATATTATTTAGTATATGTTTGTCATAGTAGAGGGAAACTTCTTCTTACCCTGAGAAGGAGAATAATCGATAAGTTGTCCTATCTGTTTTAGTCCAAATGCAGTGAAATCGTGCAGGTCAACTGTGCTTCAGAATGTGTGTCGAAAGCTCAGTGCTGTGCTTCCTACCCTTCAGTTAACTACCCCTATGCATTTCGACTAGTGACAACCTTTGTGTGCAGTGTAATGAGACTGATGAAGCACAGAAGTCTCACTGCTTTCTACCTTCCGGTCCCTTCCTGAAGCTAGAACTATGGGACTCATTCCGAGTAGGGCGGTAAGGGATACCGGGCACCGTTAAGGAGACCGGTGCCGGTAATCCCTTACCACCCTACTATGAGGTCCCTTAGCGGGTCCCTCCTTTAACGCCTGGTC
Organism: Ambystoma mexicanum; assembly: GCF_040938575.1. Lineage (NCBI taxonomy): Eukaryota > Metazoa > Chordata > Amphibia > Caudata > Ambystomatidae > Ambystoma > Ambystoma mexicanum. The sequence continues at coordinate 912,019,706 of NC_090939.1, read as the reverse complement.
TGACCAGGCATTATGGACGGGACCCGGTAAGGGACTTCAGAGCTAATAACGGTACCGCAATTTGCGGTATCGTTATTAGCTCCTTCCCCTTTCCCATTGAGCCCTATGGGGGCTCAAATGGGAATGGGGAATGGCTTTTTCAGTGGGAACTTACCGGTCCCACAAAGGTTGGACTACACCGTTAAGTCCCCATTGAACCAAGTCGGAGTCGATACCGCTATGGGAGGTAGTCATGGCGCAAATAGCTCCATGACTACCACCATACTCGGAATGAGGCCCTATGTGTGATGCCTGTAATCACTCTACAGAAACTCTCCATGGCCCTGATGGTTTCTGGTTGATACACAGCACTGGTGAACTGCTGGAACCCATGTTCTTACTGGGGTATTTGTTTATCTCCCTAGGTTTGAATCAGAGTCTATTGTGAGTCATTACAACAGAAGGAACATCTTCCTTCCTAAAATTCTCTACTCACCTCAGGATGTGATCAAGTAACACGATACACTATATTCCACAGTGACCAGGCCTTCCCTCTCCCAGAGCAGTTTTGGAATGGTTATTTGCTTCATAGGGAGCAGTGAACTGTGAGCCCCTGTGGCTAGTCTTCCATCTGATACATTCTCTGACCGGGCTTTCAATCTGCAGTTCACATCTAGGCCACCAGCAATCACATTTGTATCATTGTTTTGTTTTAGTGATCCCCTGCTTTCCCTCTTGCTCAAGGGCAAGATGTGTTTCCAAAGAACTTCCAGAGGTATAATTCCTCCACCTCTTATGACCACATCACCTTCAACATTCAATTCATGACAACAGCCACACAGACCTTTGCCACCCAGTCTTTTTCAATTTTACTCTTTTGAGGGTATAGTTCTTATGACTTGTCCTGGCCTACCACAAAACCTTGTCCCTCTACACCACGCTGTTTCCTTCCTATTGAGTCACATTTCAGTGGCAATGGACGAACTTCCTCTTCCTTTTCTTGTCATCCCTTTCTACCCTTGTTGTCAGGTTTAACGAGCAGGCAGCTGACATATCCTGTACCCCAATAGCATGAAACAGTGCAGATGTGAGCTCCTGTAGGCTCAGCATCCATTCCCTTATTCTTCATGAGATGTTCGAGGTCAGTGCAACCTTCAAGGTTCAACTCCCAGACACATGAACTGAACTTCGATTGCCCATTTCACACCAACCAGTTGCTTCTCGATTACTGTATATGAGAGTTCAGGTCCTCTGAGCACTCCTGTTGACGATTGAAGTACATTTTCTCTAACTCCCTCGATTCACAGGGACAATACGGTGGAGCCTAAATTGCTAGCATCAGTGTTTATGGTAGTCTTTCTCCCATGATTGTTCATATTAAATGATGGAGCACTAACACACATACACTCACTGTACTGTATATCACTCTCTCTTCATTTGACATGTCTCGTTGCTGGCATAACCCCTGACTTAGTGATAACATGCACAAGCATTTGAAGTCTCTGGAGTGTGTTCCTCTTAGTTCTTTTCATATACTAGAATATTATCCTGGTAAAAGAGGTCCCCTTTGTCGCTTAGAAATGAATGGAACTCCATATGCTGGATCTTATTTTGAAAAATATGTGTGCAGCTCCCCAATGTTAGGAAATTAATGATTTGGAATTACACCCTTGTGTAATGCCCTCAGATCTGTGCACTAGCATAACTTGCTTGTGGGCTTGCAAACCATGAGCAACAATGAAACGCATACAGCTACTCCAATTCATTCGATGGTACCCTGCTGCTTTAATTCGTATAGTTTCCGTTTCATCACTTCCCGCATGCTGATTGGGACTTTGCGTCCCTTATACACAACCAGTTCTACTCCGGTTCGGTCTACGTCTATGGGTAAAGCCTTCGAGACCATTGATGCCTTCCCTAAAAATATGTTCTATGTTCTCACATTGTCATTACAGGACAGAGCCACTTCTACTCCATTTGGATCTAACTTGATCTCTACATGCTAAGAAGAGGAGTTTAATCTGTCATTGATATGCAAATCTTGCCGTCTCCTCTTCTTCTCTTGAAGCCGTAATCTGATTTGGAACCACCTGGTCATCTCAATGCATTCGTCACTATTGGCAATGGGAAAGATGTCTATCTTGTGTACAGCTACCCTCTTAGACATCTGGTCGAATGTCCTCTTCAGTGGGAGGCTGTAACTTTGCTCCTGAGCTTCTTGTGGAACCTCCCGAGGCAGTCTCTGCTGTTGGATTAAAAGGATGATGTGCTGTCACAGTGGCAGCAGTGTTGGTGATCACTCAGCTCACTCTTTTCACCTTTGATGATGTCTACTCTCAGTCTGCACTAATTTTCTTCGCCCTTGAGTATAACCTGATTGCCTGATGATTTATTAGGCATAGGTCTCGGGAGGATAGTTCACGGGCAACACGCTCGTCTTCGAAGCAAGATGATGCAGAGCAACATAGGTTTGATCCCCTGGTCCGCGCTTAGAAACCTCTGGCTATTAAGCGCATTATAAATAACCAATTGCAATTACAGAGTGGTTCTCTTATCTAGCACAATAGTGCATGTCTCCTTGCACTCCCATGCTAAAGTGGTGCCACCTCAAAATAATGATTGCTTTCTTCTGTTAAGGGTAATCAATTGTCTTCACGCTCTGTGACTTCTGTAGATAGTGCACAAGAACGTTCAAATCTGCTGTGTAACACCGGCGCTAAACCATGGCGCTATTAGCACCATGGTTGGTGCCGGTGTTGTAATGGGTCCGCCATGGTTCAATGGGGAATTACCACCCCATTCCAAGGTTGGCGGGTGGTAATTCCCCATTGAACCATGGCCCTTCCCCATTCCCATTTTCGCCCCATAGGGCTCTATGGGAATGGGGAAGGCGCTAAGTACGGTACTGCAAATTGCGGTACCGTACTTAGCACCAAGGTCCCTTTGCGGGTCCCTACTTTAACGGCTGGTGTATACCAGCCGTTAAGGTCGGGTCCCGCAAAGGGACCTCGTAGTAAGGCGCTAAGTGTTTAACGGCGCCGCAGCCTTTTACGGCGCCGTTAAACACTTAGCGCCAGGGTCCTAATGAGGCCCTATAAAATGCAAAAATAGCAATTTCTTCCTGTTTGCTACAAAACTTCCTCCATACGTGGCGTCCATGTAGAGCTGAAAACATTTCTTCAACTGCTTCCATTTTGTGGTGAGGTAATTGGTTTAGCAAGAAAACACCCGAGGCCAGGTGGTATGGGCACCGCTAGTATTTGATCAGCCTTCCAATAATTGGGTCTCTCCCTAACGGTACCAGGAAAGGCAGCCAAACCTACCTTTCAAGTGCCTGACCCAGCTCCCGCGCGGCCTGCCCCATCGTGCAATCTCGCACCTGGAATCCACTTTCTGAGGCCCAAACTAGACCCTGACAGGTCATATTTCCCTTGCAAGGAGGTACGGCACACTCATGGTTTTTCTCGCCCAATATACTCACCAGCTTGGATGACTTTGCATTGGAATGTTCCCTCGCATTATTTGCTGCCTAAGAGGCTTGAACCTTCTTGCATCACTATTGGTTTTATGCTAATGTTCTGCAAGGGGTGAGCACCCCAAATCACTGTGGGATTGGATTGACACTGCGCTGTTGTTCCCCTGTGCAAAATCATGCTTATTCTTTTGCCTGCACAGATCTCAGACAGTGTCCTTCATTTACTCAGCCTACACCCCTCACCCAGCTCTGGCGGTAAAGAGCACCCTTGGCAATACATGCTGCTTAATGAATGTGGCAATGGTTGAGAGGGAGACGGTACTCAGGACATGGCCCAACTACATTAACTTCAAGGCCCACTTGTTAGACAATCCCGGCTACACCTCTGGGTACAACACTCCTCTGTGGACGGCACGCTGGGGCATGTTCATCAGCTGGTGCTGCCTCACACTCCCACTGCCACCCCATGTGCAATCACGTTCTCCTCTCCAGTGGAAACCCAAAATACAGGAGGTGCTCCTCACACCAGATCTTTTTCTGTGCTTGCTCCATCACTGTGGAATGCTCTCCCTGCTCAGATTCGGGGCATCCCCACTTTCACTTCCCTTCGAAAGCAGCTAAAAACTCTTCTTTTCCCATTTCCATTTGCAATCTCCCTCTCTCTTCTGCGCCTTGATGCCGCCAGGTCTTGCCACGCTATATGAATCCTTATACAATACAATACATCGGCAAGACTACTGCACATGGTCTTGACTTCCCATTACAGGGCCACCCCAACACACCTGCAGCCCCACTGCTGTTGGGGGTCCCTCATTGCTACTATAAGGACAGGACATCAAAGCGGTGAATGTATTAATGTTTATGAAAATATGACATAATAGACTATGCCATCATGCATACCATTGCTTGGTCATCATTTCTTGTTAGTAAAATTGTGAGTCATTTGCAATTTAAATATAGAACTAATGATGAACACAGATCAGGCAGGATAGCTCATGGGCAATGGGCTCGCCTTGGAAGCAAGACGTCACGGAGCAACAAAGGTTCGATCCCCGGGTCCGCACTTAGAAACCTCTCGGTATTAAGCGTGTTATAAATAACCTATCAGCATGAATGGATATTACAAATATTGCCCCCAGGAATCATAGGCTTGTTAATCTACCATTCAGCCCGGATTCCTGCTAGTGTTAACCGGAGAACCTTAACTTTTTCTTTTTAGGCAGTAAAGAAACATCCTCAATTCCATAACAAGGGATTTAAAAGTCAATGGTCATTACCTCCTGTACCACCTTATAATCAGGCCGAATCCCACAGACTGCACCTTCCATTGAAGAATCCCATGTGAAGTATATCCCCAACCCCGCCCCAAACTCCCCAAATTATAAAAGGCTAGCAAACATCCCTTCACCATCCCAGATGGTGAAGGGATGCCCTGTCTTATCAATCTCGCTTTAGTCGTCTGCAGTCCTTATGAGAGCCGCTCGTGGGATCTTGTCTGTTTTTGGAGGGTGGTCCAGCAGCACATAGTTGGGTGATGAAGGCCCTACTAAATTACCAAAGATCCTATTAATGCCATGGTCCTTGTGTATAAAAATAAGTCACTCGGCGGGCAGGGCCCTCTTCCCTGGTGTTTTCCACCATGCTTCTTGAAGGTGGCCAGATTTGCATTGGCTGAGAATTCAGTGGCATTCAGATTGCTCGGGTGTTCTAAACCTTTCCCCCCAAAGTTTTGTTCAAGATGCAGTGCATTTGGAGTTTGTGTTTTAGGGCTACTCAGCCCCACTTGATCTGTGTTAATATAGGTGAAATACAGCACGCTATAACATGTCTCTGGCAAAGTCTAGCTGCTTGATCCTGGACCCTTTTGACCTGGTGGCTGGATGTGGTTCTTCTGAGCCTCAAGACTATGTTCCAGTAGCGTAGACTCGAGAGGACCGGCACTCTGCTAAGTGCCATCAAAAGCTTCATCTGAGCAATGCAAGTGCTGTTCTAAGCATCATCAATGGGAAAGGAATACTCGTCGTGAAAGGTGCATTTTCATCAACATCATGTTATGTATAGTTTTGTAAAACGGCACTCCAGGCTGCAACCAAACACTACAACTTAAAATAAGTGAACACATAAAAATAAAATCCTCAAAACAGCGTTACACAAGTAAATCCTTAGCAAAAAAATGTTGTCTTTGCAATTCAAACTTTCTCCAAAATCTCTCCTCAAAGGGGAAGACTGGATATAGTTGCAGACAACATTCGCATCAAGGCCTTATTTTTTTGAAGGAATAGTCGAACATATGCCTTTTAAATTTGGATGATGGGTGATGGATATTGACAGCCAATGGGATGCTCTGGTGAGAGAAGGAAAGGGCCCAACTCAAAAAATACACATGTCTGTGCATCGATTCGGGCTTTATGACATATCAATTGATATTCTAGAGTTATATGGGACAACGCGGCAGGTAAGAATAACACTTATTTATTTATGTTGAAGTAACACAGCGGAGCTCCGTGACCCCTCGCCCTCTCTTCGCTACAATGGCCACTCCTCCATGTTGCTCCATTTGCAAACCTGTTTGGTTCTCACCACCCCAACCTTCTCCGATCTCATCATCATATGCAACGGATATCCCCAAAGCGACGCGAATCCCAATTGGAGATTAGCGGGAGCACATCAAAACACGTTTGGCCCAGGATCGCTGTGGCCTTTGTATTGAACAAGCCACGTTGGTTCATGTTCAGTGCACATTTGCCGTTCAGTTTGCATCTTAGCATGATGGATGTTGAGAGTCTCAACACATGCATGAAAGTACACGCATTCTACTGAAAGAGTACCAGCTGCAGAAGGCAAACAGAACCAACTACTCCATTAAGTGATACAAACATTCTGACCAAAATAACAAAATCAGCATCCAGTGCATTTTATTTTTAATTTGTCCTTGGTCAGTTAACGAAATGTTGGTTATTTTACTCATTTCCATGTTCAAAAGTAACTTTCTAAAAAAAAGTTGACCTTTTTCACTTCACAAAATTAAAAAACGACAGGAAATATACAATTAGCTGAAAATGCAATTTACCTGCTTAAAATGTGGCAATTTCACAACATTCCTCTCTCCTGCGTCAAACTGCAATTACATATGTAAACTGCTGACTACACCTGTCTCTTGTGTGTGCTGTGGGAAATAGCTTCCACCAATCGATCAGATTCGCTTGATCACTGGACAAAAGATGGACGCTCATTTATAGTTCTCAGGGGTGGTTCAAATATGCTCTGTAGGAAAAACAGAAACATCGCCTGAACGTTGCTCTTCCAGCTTGCACAGTGTGCAGGTAGCCGTGCTTGTGTGGTAGGTATTCGGCACAGTGCTATATAATTGAAGCAGGGCCAGCTAGGGCTTGTAAACTCCGACATACAATATACAAAGGGACAGGGGAACCATTAATGACAGGACGCATTAAGGGGAATTTGCCATGTTTTTAGGTGCAGTCTGGGACCTCGTGTGTTCACGGGTCCCTTAAACGCGCAGGTTGAGAAGCCGCTACTTCTGCGCCCCAGTAATTGTCCTCTTTATGCCTGTGTTCAGCGCTCCAGGGGCTACTAGGAGCACTTCTCGAGTTACGGCCCAAGATTTACAGGCTCTCGCGCTGTTTTGTGGGCCTGTCGTTTTACTGTAAAACATGCTGCAACTTGGAAGTGCCAGTAAAAATGATGTCTGGCGTAATGAGGCATCTGCGCGGGTTTAAATTGGCTGCGTCAGCAGGCCGCGCAGCCTCGAGCCTGTTTAACGGAGGGCGCATGGCATGCACACTGTTAACAGCGACTTCTAACAAAATGTCTGCCATCGGTCCAAAACGAGACAGCTGGCTCCGAAAGATGCCGGCCTCGCCAACAGAAGGCAGCTAATTTCATGTTTTATTTCAGGTTCTGATAAAAGAGCTTGGATCTATGTCTGAAGGCCGGCATCTGTGGATTCCTGGACAAAAGTCTCCCAATGACCTCTTTTGGGTGGTTACCCCCCCCCCCGCGCCCAACAGCACACCACTACGGGCCACCACCCGCCCCCCTCTGCCCCTCCCCCATACTCCCCACTTACCTGTTGCTGTGGGTTGCACCCTCCATCTACTTCCAGCAGTCTATACTGATACCCCAAACACCCCACACACAGCAAGTTGCACTTTTGTGTGCAACCTTTTGTGCCACGGTTCGGGGCCGCAGTATCTAGACCGTGAACAGAGCTTTCGCTTCCAAAAAGAACCTCTCAGAAGACGGATCTCATATGCAGTGATGAGATGTGACAGTAATGTGAATATGGGTGCACATTTTATGGAAGAAATGAACATGTGAGATACATAAAGAACGCTTTTACAATCCCAGCCAGAGAGAGTGTTGAAAGTACTGGGGCCTACTTAGTCGATACATTGCGTTGGAGGACTTGCTATGCAGAAGAATTTACTTACATAACAGCAGGACCATTTTCACTTACTAGTGTAGTATTAGTGATAATCTTCCATTTGTGGTGGCTTTCTCTTTGTGGGAATGTGAGGGCCAGATGTGGGCTCTGAGCTCACTGTGCCACTGGAATCCAGCTGCACCTCACTAATGAGGTCCAGCAATGCCAATACGTACAGGATTGCTTGTGCTACCTTCCAGCGTAATTGACCTAGCAGGTGGGCCAGGATGCTGCCTTTTGGTTTGGAAATTGACTAAGTTGTGTATCATTGGATCTGATCTTTTAATGACACATACGAGCTTAAAACAACTAACTAGAATGCTAATGACAGGAGTTCGCAGTGGTCAAGAAGAATTCCTATCCATCACGCTTTGATCTTCCTGATGTCACCATTTGAATACTCCTTCATTGCCTTTTCAGATGAGGTGGGAAGAATATTTGGGCCACCATGTGTTGGTTGTATCAGATATTCAGATGCTAATAAATGATACTGTATTAAAAGCAGTATTCTCTGGTCAAGTACTGTCTGCATGATTTGGAACTATTTATTGGTGGATACAAGGTGGTATGTGGAAATTTGCTGGGCAACAGGTTCTGGGTGTAGGGCAAATGATGAAACCCAGCTGTGCTGAAGGCAAAATAGCAGCTGGGAGCTGTGATTCTGGGCCGATCGCAGCTCGGCTCTCAGAAGACTTCAGTAGCAAGCGCATTGAAGGGCGGAATGCTGGAAAGGTAGCATGTAAGCACTCAGTACTCAAGCTCCCAGAGCCTTTGTAACTAAAGTAAGTGGGGATACACACTCATAATAATTTGTGGTGGCTGATGGAAATGTAGTTCATGTTAGTGAGGTGGTCACTGCATGTCCACTTGAAGGATTCTCACCCCCTTCAAAGCAAATAAGAGAAACCCACTGCAGAAGACGAAAGAGGATGGCAAGCTTGTTGCAAGCCCAGTAAGTGACCTGAACTAATAAGGGTTGGGTTTCAATGGGCGTCCCTTGGACACCATCACCGGTGATATAGACAATGAGACCTCCTTCTTGGGAGGTCATGGAACCAGGGCTACTTTAACAAAATATCTGAGAGATCCGAACCTCAACTGAAAATTCTCACAACAATTCTGGGCAATTGCCTTCCAGTAGAGCCCCAAATTACAGACTCCTTTGTTCAATACACAATGTTCTCACCAAGGGATTTTAACAGGAACAAGCAGCTCATAGACTTCCAAGTACTGGAATATGGTTGAATATGTATGTTGAAAGTATAGCAATATTTCTGAGTTAATTTTAAAGACTATTTAGGAATGATTGTTTTTTTCTATAAAGAGCATAGCATCATTGGTTATTGATTCTTCCTTTGATGAATGACAGAGGATATTCGAGATATCATTCAGATGTTAACGTTTAAGAGCTTCAAAAGTGGTCTTGTATCTATTGTAAAGTGCAGTACCACAGTGGTCAGTAGCAAGGGATGCATACGAAGGATGTCAGCCATTTTATCATGTACAATGCATGATTAGTAAAGACGGTACAGAAGACATCTAGACCGAGAGATCTCATTGACCGAGAGTCAGAAGATTACGGCGGGTTCGACTGACCATCCCATAATTATCAGCAGACTTTTATTAAACAAGTTCTTTCAGACATGCGTATGATTGAATGCCGAGAAAAAAAGAGCAGCTCCAGATTCTTAGCCAGGTCTGCTGCTCCCAAATAAAACATTCCAAGAACCCAAGTCTGGAAATCTGAACTTCCACTGCCACGAGCCGCCAGTGTATTGCTTTGGTTTTTAACATATGGGGCCATGTAACATAAAAATACTGTTTGAGGTAAATTACCACCCTGCTTGTATTACCAACCCCTGTTAAAATCAACCGATGGTATTGAAAGTACACATTAGTACTCACATAATGATATTGTCGCCGGCAGTAAGCACGTCTGGGGTTAAATATCGCTGGCCTTAAAATAAGTATAGCTAGTTGAACGCATAGTTTGATACTTTTCCAGGGATGTATGTGATTTCTTCAAATATATTACTCCTAATGTAGATTTCACTCAATCCATTTCACTGAAAAACAAAATCTTTTTCTTACTATTTCTAATTCTTTTTTTAATGCAGGGTAGACCCCCTGCTACCCCTCTCACCGCTCCCTACCCTAACCTATACCCTTACCCCACATCCCACCTATTATGCATATACCATTTCTCCTACCATTTGCAGTGAAATATATATTCGGTGAAATCGCATTAGGGGAAATGGTATTCGGAGATATCTATGGTAGCGCTTTTCCTGCCGCTAGACAAATACTGCCATTGGTGAATGCTGCTCGACAGATCTTATGACCTCTAATTCCCAAACCACTTATAGATCATCACGTGTGTCTGTATTGTCCACACATGACAGATTTGTCATATGACAGCAGTGATTTATGGATGCTAGCATTTGTTAGGTTGTCTTATTTTAGGCAGTAAGTACAGCGCTACACTCGGGTTGCTCCCACATATTTATGGGAACGTTGTACACCCCTCCAATTAAATCCTTCTAGAGCTGCTACTGTTTCAAAGTAAATTAATCTGAAATCTTAATTTTCCTCAACAGTTTTGGAAAAGAAAATAAGTTTTTTCAATCGTGTGTTCTTGGCCAGATAATGTCAGCAACTGTGCATGTTGTACCTCAAGGTCAAGTAGAGTTGTGAAAGACACTGCTCCTGCTAAACGAGGAACAATAGAAACTGGGTTCAGCAGGCAGTGTGGTGTGATTTGCATAAACAAGGCAACCAATTGATGGTCAGAAATCCTCAGACACTTTCCTTCTAGGATGCGTAGTCACGTCCACACTGGCACGGCATTGCAGCTCTTGTAACCAGTTTTGCACAATTGGGGGAGAGTACTGAAAACCATCTTTGCCTTTTTGAGTAAAGCACCAGAGAGGGAATATTAGACAAACAGCTCTTCAGTCAATAATACACTCAAATGAAACAAACATTCAACAGTTAAGAGATTTTCCCTAATGAGGGCGAGGCCAGTAGACTTGCAAAATGATGTTCTCTTTTCCAGATTTTAATGTGGGTTATTTGTGATCAATGGTCGACCCATGTGTTGGCATGCTATGGTATTTCTAAAGCATGCATACGCCTCAAGGGGCAACCTGCCATGGAAACTGACAGTTGCACGGAGCAAGTGTAACCAATGTTATCGAGATGAACAAATAGATCATTCGGCAAAGGGACGGATTAAAAGGAAAGTTACCGTTTTAATGAAATCAGAGATTCTCTTAAGGAAATAGATATGGAGATCCATTTAAAGGGCGCTGCAGAAGTGAGAGGAAAAGTCCTACTGGTAGTCTAACATTCTATTTGACTTGTTAAGAATAGAATCTAGAAGTCCATGGTTGTACAATATCCTGTGAACCAGACATAGGATGTTAAAATCTATGTGTTTGCCCCACTGGAAGCCAATTTAGGGCACCCAGGAACTGGTATAAAATGCTTTCTCTGATTAAACCGCAGAACAGCTCTTGCTGCTGCAATTTGCAGATGTAGTTGTTACAATGCACAGGGTGGCTATCAGAGAAAAAGGCTATTAGCATGGCCATTTCCTGGAAGAGCCTGCATGACAATTGCCAACACTCCTGTTTATGATCTCTCTAGATGCAGGTTTTGATGCCTTTTGAGCTGGATCTTTCTTAAGGTGCGTATGTTCCAGATCCCTGTATGTGCGACCACCGTGATCTAAGGGTTCAAATAACACGGTCAAAAATCCCTTCGAAATTTTTGATCTCCTTCAATGGGTGCGGAAAATCAGCCAGTTCTACCAGTCGGTTGGTAGAGAGTAAGTTATCAGAGTGAGGGCCAGCGATAAGCGTGTCCGACTTAGCAGGGTTAAAATTACTGCCCATCCAAGAGTTGATGGCTGGCAAACGGAATGTCACACGTTGCTGAGATGAGCTGGGATTGGATGATTTACTTATACATTCAGTATCATCAGTGTAGTTTAATAAAAATATATATCAAAGCCCTCCGATCAGTCTTATCAGTGGAACCAAACTAATGTTAAAAAATAAGAACAATAAAGCTGAGTGTGGAGCTGCTCCACACTTATACGTAAGACGTTCCAATCTGAAAGATGAGGGAAAGATGGCTGGCAACCTACACTTTAATAGGAGCTTAACCTCGCGTAGGGCCATCCCCTTTATTCCTAATACTCTAACCAATGCAACAAGCTAGCATGATTGACCATGCTAAATGCCCCGGACACATCCAAAAGTACTCATTCTGTAGTGCTGCAAGTACCCTCCGGGGTTCCAAGACAGATATTGATGTCTTGTCAAATGATCATACTATATTATATGCTATGATAAGTCATTTATAACACGCCTGTAACACGTGTGATTCTAGGCGCGACAAGACAAGGGAGGGAAGACAGGGGGAGGACAAAACGAGCAATCCTATTAGGCCTTGTATCATTCAGATTGTGCAAGTGCGAATGCAAAGTGCAGCGGGGAGGGACAAGGGGGATGTGCCAAACCCTCTGTATCCAGCTTAACTAATTGACAAGACAATTGTCTTAAAGTTGCACATTTACATTGAGACTGACAACCTACTTGATCCATATCAATCCAACATCTATGATGCTTAATGGGTGCTGGATACAAATATTTTTGCAGTTGGTGGAAATACTACTGTTCTTTGTTCACATACTGCACACTGGAATGCCAGCAGACTCTGGCAGATAAGTGCTCACTTAGTTTTCAGAACCCCCTATGTGTGGTCACTTGAGGGTCCAAAGTCGCCTCTTTCCACCCTTTCAAACGTCTTCCTGGGGAGTGCACCCTCTTGGCGTCCGACACTCGGTGTGAGGTCACATTGCTTGTTTTGCTCTTGTGCATGCTTCGGTAATATGAACATGAACACAGCCACCAGGAAATCCCTCATTTGCATTTGGGAATGGCTCCAGGCAAACAAGAGAACGTTTTCTTTTCCAATGTTCTCCTTCAGTAGGCTGTGTTGAATTTAATTTTTCCAAAGGAAATTGGCCAGTTTTTGGCTTAAAATGTACTTCAATGGAGAATCAGGCTCATTCTGCCTTTAAGGCGTACCACTGACAAACATGCATCAATTCTTTAAAAAAAAGGATTATTTACAAAACTGAAGCACGTTTTTTGATAAAGGGCCTCATTACGACCCAGGCGGTAAGGGGTTTACGGCAGCGTAAACAGCGCCGACCCTTACCGCCTGATTTCGAGGTCCCTTAGCGCCATGGCGGATTTAACACCTGCTTTTAGCAGGTGTTAAAATCCATGGTGCTAAGGGACCATGTTGTTAATTACGCCACCGTAATTTACGGTGGCGTAATTAACGCCTTCCCCACTCCCATTATGCCCTATGGGGCAAAAATGGGAATGAGGAAGGGTAAATGGGGATTGGGGACTTACCGCCCCGCCGACCTCGGAATGGGGCGGTAAGTCCGCCAACCACCATGGCGTAAACATAGTTTACGCCATGGTGGTAAAGGTACGACCCAGGCGGTAACTTACCGCCTGGGTCGTAATGAGGCCCAAAGTGTCTGCAACCAGTGGTGTGCCAAATCGTTTGGACTGCTACTATCATGATCCCTTCACCATTGACAAAGCTGTGGAGGGCTGATGGAGTGGTAGTTAAAAACATCTGGCGAGCCAAAGGTAGGGGACCCAAAAGCAAATATTTAATAAGAAATATTTAATAAGAAAGGAATATGATTATTTACAGAAAAACAAAGATGACAGAAACATATCCATTGAATAAGAAAAGCAAATATTCACCATTCACCATTCACCATTCACCATTCATGTAATGCCAAACTGTTGCAAATAACTCCACAAATGATGTCCTGTGAAATCACCACTTTATCCAATGTTAAGCCCGATTCATTAAATATTGATCAAGGGATGACATAACATCTTTCTCTTAGCCGAACCCTCAACAACACTGGCCATACATTCAGTGCTGCAGAAGAGGTTTTGCAGACTATCCTTTCATATGAGACTGCTCCCTATGCAGGGCAAATATTATCAGCATGCGCCATTCATGAAGGGACCCCAGCTTAGTTGCAAGTTTAAATTCAACTTTTGAAACATCAGTAAGTCAAGTCAGAAAAGTGTGCTCAATACAATGTGCTCACCCACATTCAATGTATTTTGTATTGTGTGCATTTATTCTGCATTCTTGTACCAAACCACTATGTAACCTTGCAAACTATGCAACATATATGTAACCATGCTGCTCATCATGTCTACACGGCCAGTTACCTTTGGATTTGGCTGCGCGCTATAAATAAACTAACTAAACTACATATACCAAGTTGGTGGCACACATTTAAAAATCTGTTCTGTTCCACTTATATTAATGTCTGAAGTCTGGCTTTTCTTTAAAGACATCATCCAGAAATAAAGAAGTGTGTCTTTTGTTGAAAAACATCATCCAGGAGTACATTTGTTTTAAACTAGGTTATAAGTTAAACAAAAGTAAATTTACACCATGACATAAAAGAAATACATAACAATAATGATTACAAAACATTATTTAGATAAATGTCATCATCATAGAAAAAATATGTATTCTACATAATATTTTTTTAAATCTTCATAGCTAATAATTTAAATGATAGTCCCTATATCACAAGAACCATTTTAAAATCTTCATCAATAACAATAAATCACAACCATAAAATTCATATATTTCTAAAAACAGATTTTTCCAAGTAAAATCCAAATGTTATAGATGGCTGCATTTAAAATGGAACTTGCTCCAGAAAATAACAGGTACCGAAATGTATCTATTCTGATATTTATTTATTTATTTATTTATTTGGATTCATAAAGCGCCCAGTGGCCCAGAGGCATTGTGGTGCTGTTACAGCATATTCACTTAGTACAGGTTAGGAGCAGTTATTTCAGATCAGTGATACAATTTACGACAGATGCAGCAGTACAGGTTCAATGGCAGTGCCATACTATGAATGATATTGCTACAAGCTTCACAATATACTTCTTCGAGGACAGTACAAGAAATAAATAAATGTCAATACGTTTCCACCTCAACCTCAAAACATCTAGAAAGACTTTCATGGCTTATGGTTTTACTCCATGCCCCCATTCTGGATAACGTAGGCGGCTGTTCGAAACATAATAGCATACTGTTTAAAAGTGTTATTTTCATTTAATTAACGAATGTTGTTATACTTCGGTCCCATATAGCCGCTTTATTTTTCATTTCTTTACAAAGGGCTGGCAAATTCATTGATTGATAGAGGATCACATTTACATTGGTAAAAAAATCCTAATATCCTTCGGACTAGAGGAAAAATCCTTTCTGCCCACGTCTGATATAGAAATGCCATTGAAGTGAGATGTTAACTGGTAGGGATCCTTGCTAGCCTCTGAGATGTTCAAATACCAAATACCATGAGCAACCCTTCACTTAGTGGACAAGTATATTAAACCTAGCTCTAAACAAATAGCCTTGCGAGGGGTAAGCTTCGAGATACCCAAGAATAACTCCCAGAGCTTACCCTCCAGAAGGTTAAGTCAACACTCTTCTTTCTCAATATTTCCAGTCCATAGAGGGCACTTGGGACAATGCTTGATTTATAAATATTTAAAGGGCCCTCAATCGAAATAAATCTTTAACCACGCAGATTGCTTGATGCGATAAATGGTGAGTAAAAATATTGACAACAAGAATCTTCAAAATAATAGGCATATCTGAATTTATAAAGATTTGACAAAAAGTAGCAAAAGGGCAGATGAGAATTGCACTAATCAGTGAAATGCTTGCATAAGTTTTCTGCATGTTGGTTTGTGCTTGGAAGCTCATGTGTTGTTCTGCACACAGATTGTCGGCATCATTTTTAATCCCCCATCTCTATTGTTTTGCAGAAGAACGATGCCCAGTTCACTGTCATTCAGCTGGTGGGCATGCTGCGGGGGATTGCCTCAGGCATGAAGTACCTTTCTGAAATGGGCTATGTGCACCGGGACCTGGCTGCCCGCAACATCCTCATCAACAGCAACCTGGTGTGCAAAGTCTCCGATTTTGGCCTTTCCCGTGTCCTCGAGGATGACCCGGAGGCGGCATACACGACACGGGTACGTTGATGATAGAGCTCAACCATACAGGCCATCTCACATATTGAACGAAGGTGAAAATAGTAGGCGAAACTTAATTTGTAATTATCAGCTAATGGAAGCTTGGATCAAAAATCATCTAATTTGCTTTTTGGCCTGCCCTATCCATAGCTAGGAAAGACTGTCCTTGGCAAAATGTAATTTCGAATATAATTGTAACATGTGATAAAGAGTAATGGCAACTTGGGGATCAGCAGTGGGAAAATGCCAATTAACTAGATGACTCTAGTTGGCGCTTGGAGGGATGGCTGACCTGCTCTAAACCCCAGGAAATCCAGAGAAAAGGGGCAAGGAGGGTGTTGGCTTTGTTGGGGAACAGTTTCTAGCAGAAGTCTCCATGGGTCTGTTGATAGTCGACGAATCGCTCAACAGTGGATCAATGTGGGAGCTGCACCTGCCAACTTAGGTCTGCGTCACGGAAGACAGCGCAGCTCTTCCGAATTCGGAACCCAGCAGGTAAGTCTTGAAAAGCTTGCAGATAAAAGACACTACAAAAGAAAAACACCAACTGACTGATACCAAGCAGCAGGTGGCCTCTAACCTCTCTGACACTGGAAAAATCCAAACAGGGTTCATGGGACCACATCATCATGGAGAGGCTCTTCGAGGAGGTCACAGCAACACACACAAACACGCATGCCATTCAGGTGCATGTTGATGCCCTGAGAAATAAATTCAGGGAACTACCAGCCCCCATCCCTCCTTCCTCCCAACCTTGCCTCCCACTGTCCTTTTCCCCCAGATATCTCTCTCCGTCCATGGTAGCAGTATCTCAGACCTGCCTACGTTTCAAAATCAAAAACCCTGAGATTTCTGTGGCCCACCATGCGCGTTCCTTGCAGCAACTTTAAGTGCTTGAAACTTGCTATCAGCATCTCTCATTTATTTCCAACTGGGTAAACATAAATATTCCTGTTTTGAGAATAACTGAAAGCAACTGCACGAATGTGTCCTGTTTAATTAGCAGCTCATCATCTATTTAGGGAAAATACAGGACTCATATTCTTTTCATGAAATTCCATAGATAAGATACAGTGAGATTTGTCCAGGATCACACACTTTAGTTAAGGTGTGAACCTGGGATTTGAGACCAGTCTGCAACTTAAGCACTTGACCAGATGCTTGCCAACATGACCCATTTCAATCTGTAGGTGCTTATCCAGTCCTGATTTTCTTTGCATTCTGGCACTTGTAGTCCGAGTTTTATAATAGGAAAAGTGGACCTACAAGTCCTAGAATGCAAAGAAAAAAACAGGACTGGATAAACACCCAGAGATTGGAATGGGTTATGTTGGCAAGTATGTGACCATATATCTTCAAATGTCTAGTTGGTAGAAGCTAGTCTTCATGTTTGGCTTCCAAGAATACTCTGTTGTGACTTGAGCAGTACAGAAATCTAAGAAAACAGCTTCCCATGAGTTTAGCAAAAATAGTATAATTGTAACTTTCTCTGCCACCCCCACAACCCACTTTGAATCGAGGAATACAATTGCCATAATGCTAAGTAAATCAAGCTTAAAACAATGACCATTAGGTTGGGAAATGTAGTCACATAACAAAATATACTGTGATAAGATTACCTGTTACTTGGTTAACTCAGACATCCTGCTTATTCATATGTGGTGTAAACAAATGTTCAATTCTTTATAAATTCAAACCCACCTTCTGGTGTGTAAAATAAGAGCACAATCGAAATGAGAGACAGTTAAAGTATGTTTGGGTTAAAATAAGAAACAGACTTGGATACTTAACTGGAGATTTATTTGGGCTTTCTGATGCATACTATCTAATACCCCCCTCATATCTTATCAGTGACATTAACAAAGAGGTGTTAATTGTTAAAATGCCCCAGTAGGAGCCCTGTGAACTTTGTTGCCTGAGTGGTTCTGTGTATCCTGTGTCTCACCTGCATCGTCTGATCACTGCGAAGTGAGGCAGCAACCACACATTAGTGCAGCCCTGGAAATCCCAGACGTTCCACCTCGTTCCTGGAGACCCGGAGGAGAGCATGGAAGCACTGAGATTCCGGGCCAATCCTGGATGATGGGCAGGTCTTCAGTATCTCTTCAGTGGATTTGTGGATTGATTAATTGATTTGATTGATTGATTTATTTATATAGCGCTTTATACCAAGGCGCTGTACAGTGGAACAACAAAATACAAAATAACAACATTTAACAATGAGAGCAAAATTTACATCATGAATCATTCAACAAAACAGTGCAAAGAGCAATTAACTTAGGTGGGGGGAGGGGAGAGGGAACAGGTGGGGGGGAGTAGAAGATGGACAGGGCGAGGGAGAATGGACGGGGAAAAGAGAGGAGTAGGAGAGGGGAGAGAGGAATCAGATGAGGGTAAAAAGAGGGGGTTGGGGGAAGTGAAGAGGGCAGAGGAGAAGTTTTCAAGGAGGAGAATGGAGGAGGAGGGATTTAAGGGAAGTGAAAAATGAGGTGAAGGTTGTGGTAGAGCGGATTGTAAGAGGGAGCGAGTTCCAATGCAGGGGTGCAAGGAGTTGGAATGAGCGGAAACGTGAGGAAGCGCAAGGGGAAGGGGGAACAGTGAGAAGGAAATGGTCAGCGGAGCGAAGGGAGCGGGAGGGAGAGTAGAAGGAGAGGAGGGAGGAGAGATAAGGAGGAGCAAGACCATGTAAGGATTTGAAGACAAGGCAGAGAAAGTAGAACTTTAGTTGTGAGTGGAAAGGTAGCTAGCCAAGGTGAGAGAGCGAGGAAGAGATGGAGTCACGGGAGGTAAGGAGACAAAGGGTACGGACAGCAGAGTGGTATATGGATTTTAGAGGGGTAAGCTGAGATGCGGGAAGTCCAAAGATTAGAGAGGAGCAGTAGAAGAGGCGGGAAAAGATGAGAGAGGAAATTAGGAGTTTGGTGGTGTGGAATGTGAGGGAGGGACGGATTTTGTGTATATTGTAGAGGTGGTAACATGTACTCATAAACGCTTGCAGCTGCGTGCAGTTCTGCCACGAGTTCTTGACTCTACTTCTGTAAGCAAGCTCCCCAGTCAAATTAGTCTGTGTGTGCAAGGTTTGGTTGTTGTGATCTTAACAACAGCACAACTGTTTCACACCAAGTGTTTCATGCCCAGGTCTGTGATGTTGCAAAAGAAGCATTCACGTGTCACGGCTCAACTGCGATATCCATTTCTGAAGATAACGATTATTCTAATATTATACTCTCAGACTCAAAAAAGTCCATGCAAATATTTTAAATGTGCTACTTTTGCTCAGCTCCAAATCTCTTCAAGCAACCACATTTGTTAATGCTATATGGTTGGGATTCATACTGTGCACCATTGCCATTTGTATTTTATTTGCATTTTTAAAATGTTTATAGCGCTTTTGCCAAAGCGCTTGTACGGAGATAAAAAAAATAAAACGGGTCCAATCTGTATGGACAATACATTGCGGTAAATCAAACCAGAAGAGGGGAGTTGACAGAGAGCGGATAGAAGATGAGTTTTGAGATTGGTTTGAAAAACACATAGAAAAAAGGAAGAACGAATAGAAAGAGGGTGGGAGTTACAATGGTTGTGGGCAAGGAAGGCAAAGGAACGGAAACAAGTGGACACACAGTGGGGTTTAGGGACAGAGAGGAGAAAATGATTCTGAGAGTGGGGAGTGTGGGGTGTAGAATATAATGAGATTAGTGAAGAGCGGTAGAGGGGAGCCAGACCATCTATACACTTAAAGACGATAGAGAGAAAGTGATGAAGGAGACAAGATTCTAAATTGAGAAGATATATAGGAAGTAAAGAGGACGTAATAGAGGACAGAGAGGAAAGAGAGAAGAAGAGGCAAATAGAGGTGTTATGAACAAAGCAAAGAGGGACACGATAAAAGGCAGGAAGTACGAGGACGGGAGCTGAGCAATGGTCGATATGAGAGAAGACTAAGCAGGAAAGAAGAAGTGTAGTAACATGAAAACAGTGATAAGGCCAAGCAAGGTGGATATTGAAAAGAGTAGACTGACGGGATAGGAAAGTGGAAGAGATGTGCAGTGAGAAAGATCGACAAGGGTCAAAGAAGACAACCAGGTTGCCAGTGCAGAGGGAAAATGGAAGAGAGCAAGGAGGCAAATAAAGGGAGGGGAGAGGAATAGGGGGAGGAATTGTTGTAGAAAATTCAAAATAAAACCTCTGTTTTCGAGGGATTGAGGTGGAGAAAATGTGAGGACATGGAATTATGGAGTGCAGAGAGGTAGTTGGGGGCATTAGAGTGTAGAGTGTCAGTAAAAGAGGAAAAAGAGAAAATTGGGTGTTGTCAGCATACAAATGAAAGGAGAGATTAAAAGAAGAGAAAAGAGCAGAGCGTGGGATTGTATAAAGTGAGACGAGCAGGGAGCCACGGACAGACCCTCGAGGGACTCCATAAAGAATGGGACAGGGAGGAGAGGTTTGGCCAGCCCAAAATCACTGAGTTTGAGCGGTGAGCAAGATAAGAGCAAAACCATTTAAGAACAGATGCAGAGAGACCAAAAGTGGGAATAGTAGAACTGAGAAGGGAGTGGTCAACAATATCAAATGCTGCAGAGAGATCAAGGAGGATAAGGACAGAAGAATGTTTACAGTGTTGAGCTGTGAGAACAGCGTTGGAGACATGAACAAGGGCAGTCTTGGCGGAGTGGGATGGGCAGGATCCTGATTGAAGTAGAGACAGAAGAGAGTGAAGATTGAGATAGACAGATGCTTAAGAGTAAACAGCTCAGAAAAGAAGTTTAGATAGTAAGGGAAGAAGCGAGATAAGACAAATTTTAGCAGGAACAGGGGGACCATGAGATGGCTTCTTCAAGGTAGGGAGAATGAGCCCATGTTTGAAGAGAGAGGGGAAAATAGAATTATTAAGTGAGGAATTGATAAGGCAGGTATGATAAGTGAGACGGTGGGGATACATAAGAGTGATAAGGGCAGGACGAAGGGGGTCAGAAGGTGAGGTAGTGGGGGGTGCATGAGTTAGAAGGGCAGAAATGTCAAGATCAGAAAGAGAAGAGAAGGAGCATAGTCAGTAGGGTGGTGGGACTATAAGGGGTGGAAAAGGAGAAGTGGGGAGAAGTGGGGAGTAGGAACAGAGGAGCCGAGAGTCCCTATTTTGGAAGTGAAGTAATTTGCAAAATCAGAAGATGAGATGGATGAGAAAAGGGAGGGATCAGGAGAACAGAGGGAGAGAATGCTGTGAAGAAGCTGGAAAAGATGACAGGCGTGATGGGAAAGGGAACACATACGTTCAGGGAAATAGGATTTTTTGCATTCTGCAAAGCAAGATTATAGTAAGAGTGTAGCGAAGAAAGTGCAGAGAGATCAGAGGGAGGCTGGAACAGAGATAGGTAAGGACAGGAGTAAGCCTGGGTTGAGAGTGTTTACAGGAAGGAGAGAAAGGGTGAGCAGGATAAGTTCAGTCAAGAGTGGACAACAAGGAGTGTGAGGAAAAGGAGCAGATAGGGGAAGAGAAGAGAAAAGTGAAGAAATAAATGAGGTAGGTTTGGGAGAGCAGAGTTGTTGGCGAGTGGAAGTAGGGGTTGAGAATGAGGATGAAGACGGAGGGAGATGAGAGAGAGAAAGGGAGAGTCGAAGTTGATCTGAGGAGTAAAGTGGATGAGCAGAGATAGTGCCCGGGGAAGCGAGCGAGGGAAAGATGAGGTTGACCTGATTGATGGGAGAGGGGGTGAGAGAAGGACGTTTAAATGTTAGGAGTCAATGAGTGACAGAAAAGATGAGTGAATCGAGGTGGTAAGAAGGGGGAGATTAAAGTTACCAAGAAGAAATAAAGGTAATGGTGAGGGAAGAAGAAGAGATAGAAGGGGGTCAAGGTGGTCAGCAAGATCAGTAGAAGGGCTGGGAGGTTGGTAGATGATAACAAAATAGACAGGAAAAGGTTTTGAAAATTTGGAAAAAGGATAGCGATTGAAGCTCTATGAATGCAGTAATATGCTGGTCTCCACTCGCACTGTGCCAGAACTTGTGGGCGCTTAAGATCTATTTTTTGTGAAGTCATTGGGTATTTTGCTGATTTATGAATAGTTCTACGGCTGGAAAATGGTAAGTCATCCAATCCGCAGCATTTGGCTGATAATGGCAATGTTGACTGCATTTTGTTTCAATGAATGCATTACAATCTCACATTTTAAACCAAGCCAAACCAAGTTTGACAAATGACACAATAACTACTTATATTTACACTTTTAACTTGTAATTCAACCTATTTAAAAATATGTAAAATGAAGCAGGCATTAAGAGACGGTTGCCACTGTAATTGTGACCCTCCCGCTATTCACATTTGGGCACATGTAGTCTGTGCTGTAATGTTGGGATTATAGCTAAGACTAGAGTGACTATCGCTATTCAACAATATCCATTTACTGTAGCGCTGTGAGTATTTGGCATTTTGCTCACACATATTAATATTATCATTAGGGCATTTATTGAGGATTGGCCTAGCTACGGGAAGCAACACAGTGCTTTACAAGTCTTGGGAGTAAGTGCACTTTGAGGAAATCAGAGATACAAGGTTTCAGGGAGCTAACAATGAGAGAGTGGGAGGAGGAGAACTGACAGTCTGTCAGTAACTGATCTACAAGCAATCGGGGGAAGAAGCAGGGTATTCAGTTGATTGCCCAGTTTCAGGGTAGGTATGGGATGTGGACCTAGGTGTTAGGGAGGAGCCATTCCTTGAAGAGGTGGGTCTTGAGCTCTTTCCTTAAATGTACAAGTGAAGGGCAGATGGGGAGGAGGTTCCCGAGTCTGGAGGCATATCCAGATAAGGCCCGTCTTCTGGTTCTCTCCTTCCTGCACCAGTGGAGTTTAAGTCTGCACATGTCTTCACCTCTGGTGGATCATTGGCCTCCAGGGAGGTGCTGAACTTCTCAGCAAGGTAGCTTGGTTAATATAGGGTGATGGCCTTGTAGACGATGCAGCAACATTTGAAGGTTATTCATGCTTGCAGTGGTAGTCAGTTCAAAGAGGGTTGGGGTGATGTGGTAGAATTTGCAGAGTCCTTTGATGAGTCATGCTTCAGCATGGATAACACATCTAAGGGGTGACAAGGTGGCTGCAGGATGTTCTTACAGATTTGAATTGTTACCATGCAGGTGGGAGAGGTCCAAGACCTGGATAGGAGATCTGAAGTTGTTTCCCAGGATAAAGTGTTTGATTTCCTGCAGGGAGAACTCTGGTACAAGCCATTT
Source organism: Ambystoma mexicanum (assembly GCF_040938575.1). Classification (NCBI taxonomy): domain Eukaryota; kingdom Metazoa; phylum Chordata; class Amphibia; order Caudata; family Ambystomatidae; genus Ambystoma; species Ambystoma mexicanum. Next base: position 911,996,456 of record NC_090939.1, on the reverse strand, counting down.
GTATCTTACTTGCTATTTGCTCTTAAAGGAGATGTGTCTGTTAATGTACAACTCAAGGGAATTGGTTCAGGTGATAAATTGGGGTCTGAATACTCTTTGGTTCATAGCGGAGAGCCAAGTCTGGATGTCATGGTCTTCTGTGATGTTGGTCAGAAGGAGGAATTCACTCTTGTAGAGAATGAGCTTCAGGTAAGCACTGGACATCTTGTATTGGATCACAGTGTATCAGGCCTTGAGCCTTAAATGTCTTTAATGGATGATATCTTAAAGTAGAGCTGTGTGTAATTTTGTATTGGTGGATGTGGAAGTTGTGTGGATCCAGGAGGGTTCTGACTGGTTCCATGTAAAGGTTGAGATCAGTAGGGAGATGATGGATCCTTTTGGGGCTCCACTTTGATGGGAAGAGTTTCGGGTCTGGAGGAATTCATTTAGGTGATTTGGTGTCAGCAAGGCAGGATTCGAACCAGCTGAGGGCAGTATCGCTGATAAACATGCGGTTATATAGAATACTGGTGAGTGTCTGGTGATCTAATTTGTTGAATGCTGCTGAGAGATTGAGGAGAATCAGAAGGCATGGATGGCCATCTTTGAGAATGTTAAGGGCATTGATGGCCACCTTGATGATAACCGTTTCCATGCTGCCTCTTGGTTTAAAGCCAGATTAGTAGGATTGGAGGAGGTTCTTGGCATGACTGTGTTGGAGGAGATGAGTGACTATTGCTTTCTAAAAGATCTTACCTAGGAGAGAAGATGGGTGATGGGGTGATAACTGCTAAGGTCGTCAGAGTCTAGTGTTGGTTCCTTGAGAAGCAGGAGGATTTGTCCAGTCTTGAGGGTTAAGGGGAAGGTGCTTTGAGTGAGGAAGCTGTTGATGCCAGCTAAGGGAGACATTCTTCAGTGCAAAGGTTCTTGAATATGGAGACAGGGAGGAACTTGTCCATGTGCGATGTGGTCTTGATGGATGCTAAGGTGATAGAGAGGTCGTCCATGGTGAGTGTCTTGAAAGTTGTCCAAGTAGTGGTGGTTTTGTGAGATTGGATGTGTGGTGTGCTGTCAGATGTGATATTGGTATCTATAAGCAGGTGAACCATGGTGATGGTGTATGTTATTGAAGAAAGAGTTAATGGGGGTAGATTTTTCAATGTAGTGGATTTTTAAATGTAATGTGCTACCAGCGGGTCATTCAGATGGTTACAGCGATGCCTTATAGCTTTGAAGAAAGCTCTGCTTTTGTTGTTGGCCTTCACTCTGGTGCTCTGGTAGCATTTGTTCTTGTCAGTGGTGATCCATTGTCTGCCTATAGCAAGGGGTTTCTTGTGCAGGGCAAGGTCAGATGCACTGCAAGAGTGTCACTGAGTCTTTTCTTGTTTACTGATGCTTCTTTTGTTTAGATTGAGTTCTTGAGTGTACCAGGGTGTGAAAGGTTTAGGCGTGAGTGTGTGTTGTTTCACCGGCGCATGGTGATTGATGTTGGTTGTTAGGGAGCTGTTGAGTTCTTGGAGAAACAAGTCACAATACTGGTTTATCTGAGGTATATTAGCCAAAGTAAGTTGGAGGTTGATGAGGTCTTCTGTTAGAATTTCCACTAGGAAGTTTTTGAATGGACTAACAACTTGTTTGCTGGGTTTCTGATGGGTGTGCTTGACTGTGATGGTGTGACTAATGTCAAAAGGGAATGACAGAAGGTCTAACTAGTCAAGCAGAATTAGAGAGCTGTGAAGGACAGTGGTCAGGGAGGTGATGATGAAGTTGAGGATATTACCTGTACTGTGCATTGTGTCTTTCCTTCATGGACTTGGTTGTTGAGTTGCCAGAGATGTTGAGGTTACCATATCATATGTTGTGATGGGTGTGAGACATGTTGGAGACCATATCCATGAAGTGTCAGATGGATGAGGTGTTGGGTTTGGGTGGTCTGTAGATGAGGTAAAAGGTGATTGAGTCCATTGCGGAGAGCGGGCAGTGGCAGGAGATGTTTTAGAAATATCAAATTCAGTGACATTTAGGTGGGCGCATTGCCATGCTGCCTTTTGAAGGATGAGGCCTGCGCTCATCTTTGTTGGAGGTCTCTTTGTAGAATGTTGTATCCATTAGGTAGGAGGTAATCTACAATGTAATTTTAATTACCATAAGAGAGGATGCCAACTTCCTTCTGGCTGTTCAGTGCATTCTTACCAAATGCTGCAATCAAGAACTTTGCAGTGGTTCAGAAAAGAATCCTGTTCCCAGGTGAACATTACGCTGATGTATACCATGCCAACGTGTCCTCAACTGTTACTTTCACCTGAAAACGGGATTCCAAATGATCATGAGTAAACCTAGCAAAAACCACACCATAGCGTAAAAAAAAGAAAAAATACACTTATTTCAGAAACAAGAGTACATTAAACCTGTTTTAGTGGTGGTCTAACCGCCACAGGTTGTGTCCGAGTAATTTGCTGATGCAATCTTAGTCGAAACAAACGTTTATTTTCCCACATTTCTTTTTTTTGTTTCTCTCACAGCAAAATATGTTGCTTTTTCCACACATTCCAGAAGTCTGTAGGACAAGATGGGAACTTTCAAATTCCTCGATCCACATTTGCTGCATGGACATGTAGTTGTAATATAAGGAACAGGCGCTATGATTCCGCAGTTAGTAGTAACCTTTTGTGACGACATACCAAGTGCCACCTTTGTGGCAATCTTCCTCTTTTCAAGTGAAACACCCATTGGCACACCCACAGTCATTGGCACACCCATTCAGATATACTCTCAAATTGAGTGACTGCACTAACTTACATGAGTGCACGTTCTGCCATTGCCTGAGAAAGTGTGCAGGAATGTGCAAGTTGTATATCCACGAAAAAGTTGAAAATCACGTTTTCAATTAAACATGCCTTTTGTGAATCGCACATTACTTGCAGTGGTGCAAGTTAGACATGTTTGCGGGCATACGATGCACTGTGCCCTAGCTGCCGCCACTATGGAGGGATTTCCCCAAGTAATAGGCCCCCTTCACAAGCCATAGCCACCCCTATTGACCTCCATGCGGCACTTTGTCCAAATGGGCCCTGTCTTGGAGTGCCCTTGGTACGCGCTTGTTCTTCTTCTTGCTGATAGATTTGTATCCATCAGCGGTGACTTTTGGATACCGAGGCTTGAGCCTCATTACTCCATCTTCTCGGGTTGAGTATGTAGTTGTGGGTTTGTATTCTTCTTGGTCTGTGTGGTCTTGTCACAGTAGGGCTGGTTTCACAGGGTCTTCGCAGTGATGGGCCGCGGTGGAAGGGGTTTGCAGTGGTGGCAGTGAGTCTTCTGATCAGAGGGTTCGGGTTCTCGGCACGAAGAACTGCGTTGTCTTTAAACCACTGGATGCCTACCAATGGCAGACGGTGTGAGAATAGCACATTTTCCGGACCAATCAGCACTTAGCTTGTTGTTTCCTATCGTGTCCTCGAATAGGAATGCACCTTACATTGCATCGCACTAGCTCGCTGGTATGCACCAGCCTTTCCTTGCGTTTATCATTCACCATCCTTGACACTATGAAACATGTTAAACTGGAGTGCTACAAAGCACCAACACAAGAATACAAAAAGAAATGGAAACCTGCATCATGGGAAAGTATACGTTAAGGCAACCATGTTGTATTTTTCAGAAACACGTGTGATATGTGTTAGTTCAAAACGACCATGTTACTTGAGCTCCCTGCAATTCACACTGTGTTCTTCACAGACATGTCATCCTCCTGATTGGCTCTACGTGAGACACGTGTAGTTAGTGTTCCTCTGCGCTGTTTTATTGTGTGCAACACACTACTGCCATAAACCGAAAGTAAAAATAAATACACATATGAATAAAAGTAAGCATGTTTTTAGCCTGTTTTCTCCTCAAATGAACCCTTGCTGTGTACAATCGCACAGCAGTGTTCCTTGTCGTCTTGTTCATTGGTAGAGTGTATATATAATGCTGGATAAACAAGTTTGCACTGCAAGCAAAGACTGTATAATAATAACTACTACAACAAAGACATGATTTAGGGGTTGGATTATATTTGTTCGTAGTAACATACTATAGCTTTCATTAAAAAAAAACTGCTTTGGAAATGCAAATAAAAAATACATTACAATGTAATAGCTTTTTTGCTGGAAAGCTCTGTGCTGCTCCTAGTTTGTTCTGCTTTCTCCTCGTGCTGAGGCTCCACCACATGAAAATAGCGCGAGGAACTCAGGCAGCGCCGCTTCGCTTTGTTGAAAAGGACCTCTTACACTCCCCCTGTACCCCCCCCCCCAGCTGGGATTGTTTCCAGGGCCCTTGTTTTGTGGGATTCGTCTGTTGATTGCATGCTTGAATGAGAGCGAAGCCATTCCTTGATTGGGGAGGATTTGTTGTGCAGGGAAAAGTAATCCAGCAGCATATGCCAGAGAAAAGACTCCGGCAATCAGCGAGGGCCTTCACTACGCTTTATTCAGATATTGTATGCGATGTCCAAACGCCACAGGAGAATTATCTATGATGATGCCCCGTCGGCATATATATATATACACGAAGTGGGTTCATCAACTATCGCATAAAAATGTGAATGTAAATCTGCGGATAATTAATACGCTGACTTCAGTGCGCCCATGGCACGCATCTCCATTCACAGAGAGAAACCCCGGATCTGCATTTCTTACTGAACGGTGCTAAAGGAAGTCAGTGGACTATTTATCACCCTCTTTACCCTCACGTGATGATGAAGCTGGTGCGTAAAGAAGCGTGCAATGTCAACTCGGTGTTGCCGATGTTTGGTCTAAACCACAAATGCTCACTTAGTGGTTTAATTTATTGGGGTACTAGGAGGAGTGGAAGGACATTGGGCAAGAGACTAGTGAAAGGTAAGGTACAGGTTTTAGTATGCAAATGCAACTCCCTGAGCATAAAGAGAAATACAGGCTGCGGGAATACTAGAAACTTGAGGGTTTCTGTCATTTAAAGGTTGGTATTGTTGCCATGCTGTTTTAGTGCTTGTGTCGTTTTGGATTAGGCCTCATTTCTGCCACATCAAAGATAACTTTTTCCATTAGTGAGTATGTGGCTGGATGGCAAGGCAGTGTAAATATGAATCCTGTTAGTTATTGTTTGAGGGATGAGGTTCATGTTATCCTTTCTCATGAGGTTTTTTCTGAGGGAATTTGAGCTAATGGAATAATAATGATTTATGGCTTTAGCATTAGTCAGATGAAAATACAATAGTTACAAAAAGAAGTTTTCTGGTGTGAACGAGACCTCTAGTTTAGGCACTGCTAAAATACTGAATCAGGCTTTGGATCTACTGTCCACTACAGAAGTCTTAGGACTGTCGTGTTTGTTGCGGAGTGGCTTAGTAGCACTAATAATACAAGAAATTACTTCTCAAGAGTGGGGCCTATATTACATTTTTTCAAGCGAGATGAGCATCCTGCAACCAACTAGTTTCTGTCCTTGGCCTAGCTAGAAGGATGCGCAATGGGGACCGCAACATGTGTCAGTGTGGGAGTTGCAAAGATATGCTTCACAGTGAGGAAGCTGCAATGTTTGGGAATGGTCTGGGGTGCCAAGATGTCTGATGTCACGGGAATGGATGTTAGTGTATCTAGTAGTGTTGGCACGAGGTGTTGATTTCACTTTTTTACTAATTGCCCTATTAGGTCACCTGCAGAGGGATGGATCTGGAACATCACGTATAACGTACTAATCTATAGAGTAGGGTAATGTATGTTGTTCTGTAGGTTTGTAAATGGCGACAGCCAGTAGGAGAATAGGGATTTGCATTTACTTAATTTCTAGAATATATTGTAATTTTGTGGTTTTTGTTTATAAATGCTGTAGCCAGAAGTGGGTGGGTCAATAGTTCTCAGCCGTTTGGTCACTTGAGACTGACTGACTTCCTGTACGATAATTGCGTGCATTAAAGAGCTGCCTTTGTGCAATTTGTGCACCTCATTATTGTTTCCGCAGATTTATTGGAGTCAAGCACGGGTCCATTCAGAAATGCAATTTTAATGGAGGGGCACACGTAAAGCAATAAACACATTGTGCCATTTCTTCTGTCCTGGTGTGACGAACATTTCTTTGAACAACTTTAGAGTAAATTCATGTGCATTGCATTGAAGACAGGCAGATAAAGAGGGATGAAAAAGCATGATGCAGTTAGTAAATGCAAGATGTCACTTATGAAAGTTCTAATTTTAAAGCCACCATCATTTTATCCATCACAAAAGGGGTCTTAGGTGGTCTCTGGAGCGAGAGGTCATGCTGCAATTATGGGCACCTGTACGCCAACAGAGGAAAGAGGAAGAACGTTACTTTGCACTAAGTTCAAATCCTCAAGGGCAGTTTATAGCCAAAGTTGAGAGGATATTTGCCTATTTGGTACACCTTTCTCCATCAGTCAGCCCGCCAAAATGAGTGGTCAGACATGCTTAAATGTATCTGGTGAACAGTTGCTGCTTCCTAGCTAGGTTTCCGATCTATAAATACCATACATACATAATGACCTACATACATACATATTGGCCATACAACAGGCACACAACAACAGTTGGGCTAATGGGGCTTTAGCCCTCCTCTGAAATGCCTGCCTACACCTGGTTCCCCTACAGGACAGGATGCAGATGATTAATGGTGTGGGGCTGCGCTCGCGGTTAACGAATGCCCGACAATTACTACGTTTCATTGTTGGCAGCAGCACATTTCTTATGCATAAATATGTTAAGCAATTTAACCAATCTCGGACTTTCCCAACTGTAAACCCACACCCAGCAGCAATTACCCAAAATATGTGCCTGCTTGCAAGATAATCAAAGTGAGTGACAGTTTGTTTATGTTTAAACAAATGACACAACATTTTGCAGTGAAGATTATAAAACCACATATACATTATTCATCATAAGAAGGCAGGACTTAGTCAACTAATCAGAATGTCAGAACGTGCATAGTGGGTTTGCATTCTGGGACTTGTAGTGGTTGCCATTTCTTAGTTTCTATCCATTCAAAACATCATTATCCAGCCTTTCGGTGTTGTTATGCTATAGTACGTGATGTTAGGCTAATTCATGCTTTGCCACATTACATTATGCCATGGGCCAACTTCAGGGCCCACAATTTGTAATCCGTTTCTAGGGGCCTCCTTTCTTACACCTCAAAGACAATCCAATCATTGCAACCTGAGAGCCTAAATGGGATTATGGTACAATACAGCTGGACATGCACAATGAACTCGCAATTAACAAAGCCAAACACACACCACATCACAACCACAGCATTACCATGCTGGTAATTAACAATAGAAATGTGCTCTTTGTCCTTTAATCGTTTCATGTTTATGGACAGTGTCCATGGTCTGACATGCTTTAAATTAGATCATGTTCTGCTAACTTGAAACTAGAATGAACCAATATTATTTGGCATGGTACACCCCCACACACATGTGTACGCTGTCCCCACAACGTTTCTGAAGGTCTCTTGAAGTGTTGGCCCCACAAAGGTTTGATGTAGTTGCGTCCCTGACCTACAAACATTTGAGGGTTCTGGTCACCACCTCAGGTTGGTCCTGCATTGCCCTTCCTAGTGTCTCTCAGACATCCACTGAATCATTGGCAGTGCCCCAGCACACACGCAGACGTAAGGCTAAGACGGCAACTCTTACACGGTGGAGCTGCCCTGGCAGGGCCTGTTGAACAAAAAAGGCAAGAAATAGAAGCGGCCGCAGCTTGCATTGCGTAGTAGGTACTGGGCGCGTGCCAACCCTCTGTACAGCACTGAGCGGAGTCCTGCCTTCTTCTGAATCGAGTACCAGCTGCACTTAAAAAAATGGAACAATTCCGCTCCATTGCACGTATCTACTAAGCTACTTTGTGAAGCTGAGTTGCTCTGGAATTAGCATTGCTGAACCGGAGGAAGGCACTCAGCGGGCATTGAAAACGAGCCTCCAAAAATATTCCAGAGAGAGGTTTTATGCAGACAGGGGTTTCTTCTCTGAAAGATGGTTTGATTTCGTTTAAAATAGATAAATAATACAAGCAGTACTATGCCTGTCTTACCCGGGTTTCACCCCTCTGTTTGTGTGTAGACCGTACATTCATGCATAGCCCACATACACACACAGCGATCTCAAACAATGGGCCCCGCCATTGTATACACCAGTGGAAATCGTGCAGAATTTCTTTTTGTTTGTTGGGGTGCTGACTGGGTGAAATTAAACACTGGTGTGTAATCCAGATCCACCCAACCGTTTCCTTCTCAGGGCTCATCCGGTGGGATGTTAGTCTGTTTATTGTGCGTGCACGTGCATGTTGAGCAACACGTGGGGCCTTACTGCGCGTGGTGACGCGCACGCTTTCAAAAAAGCAACGTCTGTGTTTGCAAAATGAGTATCTCGGTGCAAACGCAATACGTCCTTTTAAGACAGAAATCCTACGCTTGTGAATTCAATGGCCCATGATACCTTTTATGAGGTCTACCTCCCAGCTGGGAGGGTCGCCCGAGTGCAATGCCCTCGCCTTGTTAACCCAACAATGCAAGGTTTGATATCTCTGCCTGGCAGAATCAGCCTTTCTTCCATCTCTTATCAGGTGATAATTAAATACCATTAGTGGGTAATAATAGTGACATTGATTATTAGTGCGCTTAGAAGCTGGATGAATCGGACAAGAAGCACTAGAGGACTCACCACATTGTTGTGGTGACTTTCTCAGTATTGAGCTTTGTTAGAGAAGTTTTAGAGCAAAGATGGCAAAATATCCAGGGCATAATTGGAAGATGTTTCTCAATATTTGTATTGAGGTGATATGCCCCGAGGTGGCGGGCCGACGCTGTTGGCAACGGCCCGCCACTTCGGGGCATATCGCCATTAGCACCTCTTTAGCTCCCTTCATGGGTTCTACTGTTTTTTTTTTTGCAAAACAAAGAAAGCGTACCTTTCTCTCACCACCCGACGCCACACAGTGCTGTCAGCCAAGCAGTCCCTCTTCAATGTTGATGACTAATGTCCAAGACGAGGGCACTGTACTTGGGCGACACTCCCAGCTGGGAGGTAGATCTCCTAAAAGGTATCAAGGGCCATTGACTAATGTCATCAACATTGAAGAGGGACTGCTTGGCTGACAGTACTGTGAGGTGGCGAGAGAAAGGTACGTTTTCTTTTTTTCGTTTTGAAATTAAAAAGAAAACACCATAAGGATCCGTGTAGGGAACTAGACGGGTGCTAAGGTGAAAGGGGAGCACTGAAGGAAAGCGCCCGACACCGATGACGTGGGACTTCCTTAGTGAATACAGCCTGCGTTTCGAGCATTCTCATTGGTGGAAGGCGTCTCCCACGGTCCTAATGCTAAATAGGCGCTAATGCTAAATATCTAATGGTCATATTTTGAAAAGGCTCAGTTATAATTAAGTAACCTAGAGTTGTTTAACATGTATAAGTGTATAAAAGCTAAAGGTTTCGTTTTTCCTGCTCACGAGGGGTGCTAAATTGAAAACCTGGCGTGACTTTAGTTATTAACGCCTGTGCAGATCGGACCCAAGAAGGGCAGGGTGGGCTCCCTCAGGCTTCTTCAGCACAGCAGCTCAGTTTCGCCTTCAAGCGTGCAAGTGGAGTGAGTGAATAGATATTTTCATCAGTGCCCTGAGTGTAGGGTGACCACATGTCCCAGTTTTGCAGGGACTGTCTGGGTATTTGCACCTCCGTACCGGTGTCTTGCGACTTTTTTAAATTTAAAAACCCTGTCCCAGGATTTGGGGATCGGGTGGATATCATCCAGGTTTTTGGCCGGATATCATGATTTTTGCCAAAAACCAGGATGGTATCCCTGGTTTTTTAAAACTTAAACTAGCCTCGGACCCCGGGCGCTGCAACTTGACACAAGACAGGCCACCCATATAGAAGTAGGACTACAGTTTCACAGCTGAAGCTGTAGTCCTACTTCTATGTCAGTGGCATGTCCTTTTTTTTATTTTTGAAATCTTTTCACCCTACCTGAATGCTGCTTAGTGAGAACTCTAACAATATAGTCAATGACGCAGGCGCCTGGGTGGCTGGATTTTGACGGGGGAAATGTAGTCTCTTGGCTAGATTCCAGGCCTCGGAACCTGGCAACTTGGTTTTTAATGCACTTGATTACAACGTGTATGGTAATGGACAAACAACACTTATCTCCCTGTGTCTAATTTGTAAATAAGTGAAATGTAAATATGTACAGAGTGCTGTTCACGTTGGCCCAATGACATGTTTCCAGCCACCTCCCAATCACTTCCTGCTTAGTCAGTGCAGTCGTTGTTAAGATGTCCTTGCTATAATTAAACGTCCTCTTTAACGTGTGATATGCTCCTTGGAGCTCACTTTAACATTAGAGCACCGAACCGTCTCGTGTTTTCCACTCAACTGTCTGCAGATTCCAAAAAACCGCCAGCCATGACCAGTCTGGGTGGGTGTGTGTTTGCCACCCTCTTCCATTGTCTAGTTACCTGCTATATAAAGAGTGGTGTACCAGTCCATATGACGTTCATTTATCGACAGTCATTTTTTTGGTGTTTATTTTGCCGGTTTTCTTTTTTCTCGAGAAAAAAAACATTTAAAAAACAGGGTTGTGTGCAGAAGGGTATAAAAGGGGTGGAGCAGGAGGAGTTGGGAATAGTGTTAAATTAATAGGGGAGGGATGGGTGGAGAAAAAAAAAATAATTTTGTTTTTTTTTAACAATGTGGCTAAAAAAAAACATTGATAAAATGACTGTTGATAAATGAACATAAACTGTACCAGTCACATTTTGGGTATCCTCCACTTGGGGCAATATGATGTGTACACTTCTGACCCAAACTGTCTTAATATAGCTCTATCAGCAGACCACGCACCCAGGGTCTGCATCCCCGAAGCTCCTGGCACTCTAGAAGTTGGCGAGGGTGCCGTGCACGGGATCACTCACCCAGACCCAAGGGCTTCCACAGGGAACACGCACAATCCCTCAAATGGAAACTGACTGCATGAGTAGTAGGTGAGATAGCTCAGTGAGTTAAGTACTCGCAACCGAGGTCGACATGCATCCTGGTTTTTTATCATGTCAAGGCCAACTCAGACCTGCACCCATCGGAAGTTAATACATTTCCAAACATTCAGTTTGGTTCCAAAACCAATTAATACAACACTTGGCAATGGGAAGAATGCAGCAGGAAGCAATATATAAAAACAAGGGACCAAATGGCATGAGCACGTGGCACAAATGATTGTGTTATCATTTTCCAGTGTGTCTAAATTGCACTAGGCAATATAGCACATGGTCGCGTTAAATATCACTGATTGGCATACATGTCTTTGCATGCGCATGTTTATGTTTTAAACTTCTGGACAATGTCAGAACCCTTCCACTGCAAATTAACAATTAAAAAATCTAAAGATGCATGAAATGTGCAAAATGTTAAGTGGTTCAATAAACCACCATCATAATGATGTGTTATTTATATAGCGCCTTAAGCCAAAGCGCTTTACAGAGAACATATTTACATACATGTATCATCCCAACCGAAGTTTGTACTGATTTAACGACCTCGGAAGGATGGATGGCTGAGTTGGCCTTGCCAAGATTCGAACCTGCGACCTGCAGTTCACACACAGATCGCATCAGCAAGTGCTCAACCTGCTGAGCTATCTTACCAGCATGTGCATTCATAATTTATGCAATTGTATTTCTTTTATTGAGAAGTATATTATTCCATAGTCAAAGTGTTCTTACATTGACTAGTGTCTAAACATAATAGAAATGCCCACACATGAAATATGACAACCAGCGTTATTTACCACAACCACGTGCTAAATTGCCCTATGCAAATTAGTTGAACTGGAGTACAGTAGCACTGGAATGCAATTTAGCACTAGAGTCATAACTACACGCATGCCGTGCAGTGTATGCAATTTGACTGAAGTTATTGTGAAGTTTAGAAGTGCATTGAAAACAAACCAACCCCCTCTGGACAAACAACACTTTTTTGGCTTCTGAACTGCTTTCCTACTTGTTTTAACCCAGTATTTGTGTTTTCCCTCTGCTAGAAAAATGCAGCCTGGGTGTTGTACAGAGCATAAACTAAGTATAGGGCTGTGCATGATCTGGCCGCCATTTTGGTTCAGTATTACTAGCAGATCACCAACAGACAGATAATCTCTCTTTAAAACTGCACGTTTACCAACATGGTCCCAATACTGGAAGAGGACTGTCAGTAAAGTAGTCTATATTTAGCATGCTGCAGTTCGCGCAATGCTAGCATGCACATGTGTTTACAGGTGTACGTTGTGTGCTTTCTTATAAGCAAAACGTCTTGCAATCATTCCCGAACTAGGCTCCAAGGTTTGTACAATGTGCCAGTGTTTTTTGAGCATTCCCACCTCAAAATTGAGCCTCCACAGGACATGTTTTGTTAAAGGGCTGCCCCACAAAGCCCATCACCACTGCAGTGGTCTTTCAGCGCCAGAGCTTTTGAAACACAACTTACTGTGCCCCTGCCAGGCCTGCCAAGACGGTCTTCACCTGTGGAGGAACGGCAGAAGAAAAGTAGGATAGGAGTAGGATAGACCACTTGGAAAAATACAAGCGGCTTGAGGTAGATTGTGTGAGATACACAAATGTTGGGATTAAAAACGGCTCCATTTTCAAGAGTTTGGGTGTATTGAGTGTGGTTTGATGGATTGGTCAGATTTGTTGGACCTAATGTCACCCTCACAGGCTGTGTCTCTTCCTAGGGTGGAAAGATCCCGATCCGGTGGACGTCGCCAGAAGCCATTGCCTATCGCAAGTTCACGTCCGCCAGCGATGTTTGGAGTTACGGGATTGTACTCTGGGAAGTTATGTCGTACGGAGAGAGACCATACTGGGAAATGTCAAATCAAGACGTAAGGCTTTGTATTGGAATTTTATGTTTGTGTTTCACCTAGCTAGGAAGCAATAGAGTACCTTACACATAATTTAGCGATAAAAGAGGCCGGGGGAAGCGAAGGGTACGGGTTGCCGTGGGTTTGGGAGCCTGCACTTTGGTAGCAATGTTCTCTAAGAGCAGGTGAAGCCGAAGGAAGCCCGGTGACAGTGAGATTGACAGCAATACCGATGAACAGGAATCCTAGAACGATGATCCAGTTTTTGTTGTGAAGAAACTTATTGTGCCACTGCCTAGTAGAGCTGTAGTCACTGCACGAAAGAGCACATGCCCGGTGTGTACACGACAGGATTTAAAGACAATTGTAAACTATATACAAGCAGATTTTCATTGGCTTAAAGTGAATTAAATACACATGGGAACAAGAGATAAAACATTTCAAATATCAGATTTGATTGTGTTGCTGAACCGGCAAGAAAATTGGAGAACTGCCTGCCGCCTGTGGGGAATCTGGAATTCATTTTCCGGCTGTCCTCCCCACACTGCAGAAACCACCCACGATTGGTTACGTTAAGCCAGTAGGCCTTCCAGACTCAGCATGTTGTATGTGTGCCGAAGCTTCAGGGGAAGTAACCGACGTCTTAAACTTAAGCGAGCCTTATTCACAGCGTTCCCTCTGTCTATCAGTCCCATCAGAAGGTGCACCTAGAGCTAGACCTAATTGAAGTGCGTTTTCTATTTTGCTGTGCACTATAAATTGATGGAACACCGTTTTGCCAACATTGAAAGAGGGACTGCCATCCCTTACATGATAAATCTTACATATCGTTCACATTTGAACGAGGGGCACAAGGCCACAAACGGTGTTGTGTCTGTGGTCCCCTCTGTGCAATTTTAATAGTTTTGCCTTCTTGTTGTGAATAAGGCATGGGAATCCAGGTGGTCCCAAATTCCTGGGCCTTATTGCGCCCACATAACTGACCAATTATGAATAACGGCCACCATTTATGTGAACGGTGCTTGGCATTAACATGAATCCTCAGAGATTCCACCTAGTTGGCATGCCGGTATCTTCGCCCACATAAAGGTTTGTTTCCGGTAGGTCTGCATGTGTATTTTCCAGAATGAGCCTAGTTTGTGCGCAGAGCAGACTTTATACCCAGTCCCCAAATGGAGCAGTGCTTGTATAAGTTCCGGCCCAGTCTCCACTCTCATCAAAGTGAGCATGATTGCCTGCTGCTATAGGTCTGTGTTCCCACTCAGTTAAAACTGGATGTATTTCTCATGATTGACGGGAGCCATCGACTTGGTCGATTAACGACAGTTGCTCCAGTGGTGGCTAACTGGCAGGTGCTTTTATGTCTGTGTCTCTTGTTAGAAAATTTGCCCCAAAAATGGCCAATTTCAGAGTTAATAAAATCCATCTATCCTTTTTCGGGTGTTCCATCCATTTTCCAAATGTCGGTAGTGAGCTAATTTAAGTTTCATTGTTTTTTCAATTTTAACCAGGGCTCAAGTCGAGGGTACACGCAGGGCGACGGAGACCACCCACTTTATTCAGAGGGGGGGACTCAGTCCCCCCAGCTAAAATGAGAAACATTGAATATCCTCATTGAATTTCTGAATTAAAGCTGACCTTAGGAAGCAAACCGCAGTCGGCAGATTTGTAGGCCGAACACTCCACCACTAAACTATATAACTTGATGAAAAATAACAAACTAATGGTGAAATGTCCTATTTCGCAACTGCAAGTCCCAGGGAAATATTTGTATTGGTTCTTGGAGTTTAAAACATTCACACCTTTTAATGTTTTCAAAAAACACTATTAGAAGAAAATATCCTCTCTTGGTTTTATGTTTGTGTTGTTTTCATGAAAGGCAAATGCCATTCGTCCTGTGCAATTTGGGTTGTTATGCAAAGCCAATTTAATGAAATGGGCATATTTCACCTTGATATGCCAATATCTGGCGATGTCACATCCCATTGCGTTTGTTGATGAGTCCGCCCACTTTAATTTTCGGACTTGACCCCTGATTTTAACATATACTAAAACAGTTTACTGCAGTTAAGAGCAGCTGCAGTGTTCAGAGCCATACAACCTGCTCATTTATGGATACACTTCGCGAATGTCGGAAACTGCGTCTCGATCAACAACTAGTCCTCTTTGTGTTGTCTATTTGCATCCCAATTTACTTAGCTGATAATCTACGCGCCGCGCTCTGAGCCAATTAGAAAACAAACACGTTGGGCCACGAGATGCTTCCGCTAAAGGGCGTGCTTCTCGCCCTTATGCTCCTGTCAAAATAAAAGACGCGGAAAGTTACAAGTCGTTTCAAATTCCTTTTGCAGGTAATTAAGGCTGTGGATGAAGGCTACCGGTTGCCACCACCCATGGACTGCCCAGCTGCCTTGTACCAGCTGATGCTCGACAGCTGGCAGAAAGACAGAAACAACAGACCCAAATTTGAGCAGATTGTCAGCATCCTGGACAAGCTGATCCGGAATCCCAGCAGCCTGAAAGTCATCGCCAACGCGGCGGCAAGGTGACTCGCGAACTCTTGCTGCATGCGCGCTAAAATGGCGTCCTCTCATTAAAATGTGTTTGCTTTGCCTGCCCTCTAGCTCAAGTATACTCAGGGCGCGCAATAATTGAGAAGTCTCTGAAAAAGCTTTGACAACTGTGGGAACATTTTTTATTTTTTAAAACATGCTTTGCACAGGTGATGTTTGAGTGGTGTTCTCAAGACATGACTAAGTTTGGATGGCAAGATGTGAGACAAATGAGACGATTGAATTCTGCCCCATCTATTTATTAGTGTGTTGCAAATATAAAATAGCGGATGTCAGTTTTAACTTAATAGTTACTAGCATCCTTTTCCAAATGTTGCTTGCATCCGAAGCAATCAGGGGCCAAATTACGGAAACATTGCGCCGGTGCTTGTGCAAAGTTTGCACAGTATTAGCACTAGTGCAAACTTTGCCCTATTTTGAAAAATCCTGGGTCACATTACCAAACCATTGCACCTCAACAAGTGCAGTTTGGCATATTAAAAGCACAAGAGCAAAAATGTCCCTAGTGCAAAAAAGATGCATGTTCATTACATTTTTGCACCAGTGCAAAGTTTGCCCTGGTGCTAATACAGAATGCATAAAAAATTAATCTTTTTAGCAGTCATTAGCCCTGGTGCTTTTAATTTGCCAAACTGCACTTGTTGAGGTGCAATGATTTTTGAATGTGTGTCTGTGTTTTGAAAAATAGGGCACACTTTGCCCTAGTGCTAATGCTGTGCACACTTTGCACTTGCACCAGTGCAAATTTTCTTTTTTTTTCTTCAATGTTAATTACAAACTTTTAGCACATAGTGAATAAGATAGAAAAGATCAAGTTTAACAAGTCATTTAGATTCAATACAATTGTGAGTTATAAAATCATTTTAAAATACAATTCATTTGGATAGATATAAAAAGAAAAAAGAAAAGTAAAACTACAAGCTATACCAATTGACCCCCAAAAAAAATTCTCAAAAATCCATATTGCGCAAGCTGCAGAAGATATAATGATAAACTCAGCCCCAACTATAGTGGACCAAACTTTTTCCTTACGGATATCCTTGATCCGTGATACATAAGCAGTATAGCATTTAACATGATGTTTTCTTAATATTATGCAATCAGTTCATATATGGCGGTAGGTCTCTGTGTTAACCTGACATAGGCAACATGAGCAGTCCCTTTCTTCAGTTTTTTTCCATTTGTTAGTGTAATCCCTAGTGGGCAAAATGTTGATCCGGGGGTACAATATTGTTCTGACTTGAGTGTCGTGTAGACCGATGAGACCTCCGTCCCCAAGTGACGCACAGGGGAACTAAATAGAAACCCACTGTGCGACCCTTGAGGCCACAGGTGAGAGATGTCTTCCCAGATCCACGGAGCCTCTGGAACACCGATGCTGCTGTCAAGAAGGAATGAGGTTAAGCACCAGGCAATCACAATACAGGCAGGTAACTAAAAGAATCTAAAGTGTCTTACCTATCTGGTGTAAGGGAGACCCAGGTAACCTAGTAGGGAGGTTCGAGGCTCAAAAAGATGCAGCGGTCCCTGGAGTGGTAGAACCGCAGGTAAGCGTGGATACAGGTAGACCACCTGTAAGATAGGGCTTGACTTGGGCGTAGAAGTACAGCAAGATACGCAGGGATGATCCAAAGACAGGTCGATGAGCAGTCCAAAAATCCGGCAACAGGTAAACAGTTCCAAGCAAAGGTACAAGGGGTGTCCAAGAGAGTCCAAGATCGAGTTCCGTGGTCGAGGTAGCAAGGAGCAAGTAATAACGCCAAACAGGGTCCGAAGCCAGCTGAGAAGCAATGATCGTCCTGCCTCTCAGTTCTTTATACTGTGTGTCCCTGGGTCATGTGACGTCTCTGGGCCATGTGACGTCCACCAAGATTACGTGAGGAACGCCACACTGTATCACGTGACCGACGTGATGACGTAACGCCGTCCCTTCTGCGATACATCCTCCAAGGCAGTTGCCAATGCAGGAAAGGTTGTAAACGAGCCCGTACACCAAAGAAGGTACGGTGTTTTCGGTTCTGTGGGTTCACCGAATCCCTTGAGCCTCGAAGCTGGGGTGGAGATGTTTGGGGAATGTGAGCAGTGTTCTGATGTGGGGAGGCCTGATGTGCTGAGGATCGCCTAGCATAGCCCCTCCCCAACGGCCCACGACCCCGTGGGCAGGATGGATGGTCTAAATGGAAACGGGCTACCAAGCGAGGGGCGTTCAAGTCAGAGGCGGACACCCATGATCGTTCCTCCGGGCCGTAACCCTTCCAATCCACCAGATACTGGATCCCTCCCCTAAACCATCTGGAGCCCAAAATGGCCGACACCTCAAAAACATCAGGAGAGGACAAGGACACCGGCGCAACAGGGGTACGAAGACGGACAGAGTCAGGACAGGGTTTGAGGAGGGAGACATGAAACACAGGATGGATGCGCCAAGAGCTGGGAAGCACTAGACGGAAAGCCACCGGATTAACAACCTTTGATATCACATAAGGGCCGACAAAGCGAGGTAGCAACTTCCGACAACCCACAAGGCGAAGATGACGGGAAGACAACCAGACCCTGGAACCCACCACCAGAGGGGGAGCAGCCCGACGTTTGCCATCCACACGGGCCTTCATAGCAGCCTTTGCTTCAGTGAGATGAACCACTGTACTAGCGTGTAAGGCAGAAAGATCCCTAAGACATGTCGTGGCCGCAGGGTTCGCAGAATCAGAAGCATCAGGGACCGGCAAGACCTTGGGATGTTGGCCATAGAGGGCGTAAAAAGGAGAATAACCAGTGGCTGAATGAGCCGCATTATTATATGCGAACTCCGCAAGCCGTAAAGCGGCCAACCAAGAGGTCTGATGTTGCAATATAAGGCAACGAAGGTATTGTTCCATAGATTGATTCGTCCTTTCGGTCTGTCCATCGGTCTCAGGATGATAGGCCGAAGAATACCTGGTATCAATGCCCAATAGCTTCGTCAGGGATCTCCAAAACCGAGAGGTGAACTGTGACCCTCGATCAGATATAATGACCGAAGGAAGGCCGAATAGCATGAACACATGTTCAAAAAACAAATCCGCTAATACAGGAGCCGAAGGGATCCCTTTGCAGGGAACAAAACGGGCCATTTTAGTGAACGTGTCCACCACCACCCAGATGGAGTCGAAGCCCTTCGACTTGGGGAGATCAGTAACGAAATCCATCGTCAACGTATGCCAGGGCCTGGGAGGTACCGGAAGCGGAAGCAACAACCCAATTGGTCGACCCCTTTGATGTTTAGCCTGAGCACATACTGCGCATGATCTAACATAACATTCTACATCGCGCTTCATAGAAGGCCACCAACACCAACGCTTGAGGAGGTCTAAAGTGCGCTCTTGTCCGGGGTGAGCGTTAAAGGGAGCGTCATGAGACCACTCAAGGGCCAGATTACGTGTGTCAGGTGTGGGAAGGAACAGGCGTTCATGTACGAACGGTAATCCATCAGAAAACACTGGGTCCCATTCTCGCAACTGGTCAGAATGATCGCTAGTCCAGGATCGAACCGAGTCTATCAGAGACAATGAGGGAGTACAGAGACAAATCACATGACTCTTTCCGAGAACAGTGTCGGGGTATGTAGGCAATTGGACCCCCCCCGGGGAACGTGACAAGGCATCCGCCTTCCCATGTGCCGTTCCAGGACGGTGCATAATACGGAAGTCAAAAGAGGAAAAGAAAAGATGCCATCGGACCTGTCTGCTATTAATGCATTTCAGAGAGGCCAAATCCTGTAGATTCCGATGATCGGAGTATACTGTGATGGGATGTTTAGCCCCCAGAAGATGATGACGCCAAACACGGAAAGCGTCCATGACAGCCAAGAGTTCTTTTTCCGTAACGGTATAATGAGACTCAGTACTGGAAAACTTACGGGAGTGGTATGCCACTGGATGTAATCTGCCTGTATTAGGACATGTTTGTGACAGTACCGCCCCGAGGGCAAAGGAAGAGGCATCTGCCTCGACTATGAACGGAAGATCAGGATTGGGATGTTGGAGTACCGGTGCGGTAGTAAAGGCGGTTTTCAAAGTCTCAAAAGCCTCCTGCTGTTCTTTCTGCCACTGATATGGTACCCGAGGACTAGTCAGGGCCGTGAGCGGGGCTACAATCGTAGAAAAGGAAGAAATGAAACGCCTATAGAAGTTGGCGAATCCTAAAAAGGCCTGCAAGGACTTGAGTGTTTGAGGTACTGGCCAATCTAAGACTGCTTTGACCTTAGACTCGTTCATGGATAACGCCCCAGGGGTGATGTGGAAACCCAAAAACTCAACAGAGGTCTTATGGAACTGACATTTCTCAGGTTTGGCAAATAAGGAATGTTTGCTTAAACGGGTTAATACTTCTCGGACGTGTTTTACATGGTCATCAAGATCACGAGAGAAGATCAGGATGTCGTCCAGATACACAACCATGTACACATCCAGAATATCCCTGAAAATGTCATTCATGAATCGTTGGAACGTGGCCGGGGCGTTACATAAGCCAAAGGGCATGACAAGATATTCGTACAAGCCGTAACGAGTACAGAAAGCAGTCTTCCACTCGTCTCCCTCGCGAATGCGTACCAAATTGTATGCGCCGCGTAGATCAAGTTTGGTAAAAATGGAAGCATGTGTTAAATGATCTAAGAGTGGAGTAATTAACGGGATGGGATATCTATCCTTCTTGGTGATCGCGTTAAGACGCCGATAATCTACACAAGGACGTAAATCCCCCTCCTTCTTGGGTACAAAGAAGATAGGACTTGCCGCTGGTGAAGTGGAGGGGCGGATGTGTCCTAAACGCAGGGCGTTCTGTACATATTCTTTTAACACCAGTTCCTCCGAAGGAGACAGAGAGTAGATCCTGCCCGAAGGAACAGTGGAATCAGGAAGCAATTCGATTGGGCAGTCATAAGTTCTATGTGGAGGAAGTACCTCAGACGAGCCTCGATCGAAAACTGATTCGAAAGCCCGATATTCTGGCGGAATCCCAGACATCAACCCCCCAACAGTATGGGACTGTATGACTTCTGGATCGTCAACTGTCAGTGTGAGTTGTGCTAAGGCTCCCAAGACCCGAGAGGGTGTGTCAGGGGCTTGATGGGTCGGGAGACAATAATTCTGACAAATATCGGACTCAAAGAGTACAGTGCCTGCTTGCCAATTGATCAGTGGATTATGTTCACGTAACCAGGGAATCCCTAGTATGATACCGAATTGAGGTGCAGTGATCAAATCAAAACTTAAGGTTTCTGTGTGTATGTCTTGTATGTTCAACAAGAGGGGTGCAGTTTGATGTCTAACAGGACCAGAAACCAATGCGGAGCCGTCTACGGCTTGGACATGTTCCGGTCGTGTTTTTACCACTAAGGGTAGATTGAGGGTATGGGCCAAATCAATATCTATGTAATTACCAGTGGCACCGGAATCAATAATGATATTGACTGCATGAAGAAGGCCAGTAGAGGGACATAGAGTAGCCTTTACGGAGATGGGTTGAACACGAGCAAAGGCAAGAGGGGTACCCGGAGAAGATGATGGGACACTCGACCTGGTCTCCGGTTCTAAGGTCGAGCCATCCGAAAAACCTGACTCTTCTTGGGGCGTCGAGGACACTCTTTCACGAAATGTCCAGTGGTGCCACAATAAAAGCACGCATTATCTACCCTTCTACGTTCCCTCTCAGATGTTGTAATAGGACTGCGTAACCCTCCCACTTGCATAGGTTCTTCAGTATCGGAAGCGGGAGTATTAACAAGAGTAGAAGGGGAAGAGGCCCCCAATTCAGCTCTACGCTCCGATCGGCGTGCATCTACCTGCAGGACGAGATCAACCAATTCCTGATACTGAGTAGGCATAGAAGGGATCACTGCTAAAGCGTCTTTCATGGTGTTACTCAACCCCCTATAAAAGACCACCGCCCGCTTGTTTTCTGGCCATGATGTTTCCGCAACTAGCTGATTGAACCGGGTGATGTAATCTATCAGAGTTCTTTTGCCCTGAGTCAATTCCAACAACTCCAAATCCCTAGACTGTGCCTTGTGTCGAGTATCGAATACTCGGGACATTTCTAGGACCAACAAATCAAAGTCATAAAGAACCGGGCTATTGTTTTCTAACAGGGGATTAGCCCAAGCGGCAGCTGTTCCAGCTAAATGGGAAAGGGCGAAGGCGGCCTTAGCAGTGGACGTGGGAAAAGCCAAAGGCCTGCATAAGAAATGTAACTTGCACTGGTTAATAAAGGTTCTGAATTTCTTGGGATCACCCTGGTAATGTTCAGGAGCAGCCAGGGGGAAAGGAGTTGGGAGGATTATAGGAGTCGGGACTGTAGAAGTAGCCAAGGGAGGGGGTGTAGTGGAGGAGCTGCCATCTCCAAACTCAGGGTCTGCAGGAAGGGAATGCTGAACGCTCTGTATGGTATCCAACCTTTGATGGATCACTGTGTTCGCGGCGGCCATATCTGCCCTTAATATTGTAATTGCCTGAACTAAAGCAGTTATGGGTTCGTCCGTGGATCCCTGCATCGTCTAACACGACTATACGGCTTCTCAGTCTGTTCTGACTTGAGTGTCGTGTAGACCGATGAGACCTCCGTCCCCAAGTGACGCACAGGGGAACTAAATAGAAACCCGCTGTGCGACCCTTGAGGCCACAGGTGAGAGATGTCTTCCCAGATCCACGGAGCCTCTGGAACACCGATGCTGCTGTCAAGAAGGAATGAGGTTAAGCACCAGGCAATCACAATACAGGCAGGTAAACAAAAGAATCTAAAGTGTCTTACCTATCTGGTGTAAGGGAGACCCAGGTAACCTAGTAGGGAGGTTCGAGGCTCAAAAAGATGCAGCGGTCCCTGGAGTGGTAGAACCGCAGGTAAGCGTGGATACAGGTAGACCACCTGTAAGATAGGGCTTGACTTGGGCGTAGAAGTACAGCAAGATACGCAGGGATGATCCAAAGACAGGTCGATGAGCAGTCCAAAAATCCGGCAACAGGTAAACAGTTCCAAGCAAAGGTACAAGGGGTGTCCAAGAGAGTCCAAGATCGAGTTCCGTGGTCGAGGTAGCAAGGAGCAAGTAATAACGCCAAACAGGGTCCGAAGCCAGCTGAGAAGCAATGATCGTCCTGCCTCTCAGTTCTTTATACTGTGTGTCCCTGGGTCATGTGACGTCTCTGGGCCATGTGACGTCCACCAAGATCACGTGAGGAACGCCACACTGTATCACGTGACCGACGTGATGACGTAACGCCGTCCCTTCTGCGATACATCCTCCAAGGCAGTTGCCAATGCAGGAAAGGTTGTAAACGAGCCCGTACACCAAAGAAGGTACGGTGTTTTCGGTTCTATGGGTTCACCGAATCCCTTGAGCCTCGAAGCTGGGGTGGAGATGTTTGGGGAATGTGAGCAGTGTTCTGATGTGGGGAGGCCTGATGTGCTGAGGATCGCCTAACAAATATACATTTAAAAAGTTCAATAGAACAGTGTTTTACAAGATAGCTTTGGGGTTTGTTCATTACAAAAGACTGATGGGGAAACGTGTACCTTTTCTTAGTATGCCGAGTATCAATATTACTTTCCATATCATTCAATGGAACTTCCTTTTTTATAATCATTTTGTAATTCAGTTCAGCAATTCATATGTTCTTGTCAAGACCAAGCAGCTCTATATATGACAGAGAGGAGTGTTTGAGCACAGCAATAAACCCATTACTATCATCTACTTCTATATTTAGGCCCAACAATTTCAACAAGCAATTAGAATTTAGATGTGTCTGCTTGAGTTTAGCATAAAGGAAAACTCTATGAACCTGCCACATAGACAATAGCGACATCTGGCCATCGTCCAATCTAAGGGACTTAACGGGAACGGCTTGAGGGATGTTTATGACTGATCATAGCATCCTACCTTCAAGGCGCTTGAGCCATTTTACTTGCTCTAAGGGCAAAACCACCAGCGCATACAATATAGCAGGGGTTATAGCTGTACGATACATTTCCAATACACCCTGTATATTATAACCACCCTGTTGGATTGTATGATGCCTAAAGGCCAGCCATTTCTTCCATATTGTATTTGTGATGTTCTCCTCGTAAAAAAATTGGGATGGGTTTATTTTAATGGGGAGGCCCGAATATATATATACATATTCATAGACATTTTCCAGGGGTTGTTCTTTTAATTTTCAGACCCAAGGAGGCTTAGCAATGCCTTTTTTACCCAAACACATTGGTTTAGTTTTGCCCGTATTGATTACCAGGCACAGTTTCTGTAACATAGCCCCGGGATGCAAATCTTCCAGGCACTATGCAATCGCAGTAGCGCAGAGTTCCTGCCTCCCTCTGGCCGGCTGACTAGAATGCTTTGCTTTGCTTCACTCTGCTCCGGCTCTAATGTTTTTCCTGTCTCCACTCCCCTCCTTCAGCCTGCTGCCTGTGACACTCCCATTTACCTTATTTTATAGAGGTGTGCGGGTGACCTGGTCTGCTCTCCTCCTCACCCCAATCATCAGCTTCACCCAACCGGGCCCCTGGCCACGCCATGGCATCATGTTCCTTGTGTTGTGGCTTCCCAGTGTATGATCCTTTAAAACAACGTACCACTACTGGGAAGCTACCAGGGGCCAGATTACCTTAGAATACCACTGCACCATGACAAGTGCAATTTTTGCATGTTATAAGCATCAGGACAAAAATTGCTCCTGGTCAATAAAGATACATTTTTGCACCAGGGCAAAGTTTGCCCTAGTGCTAATACCATTACATATTTGCAATAGGGCACACGTTGCCCTGGTGAAAACATGTATCTTTATTGCACTAGGGCAATTTTTGCTCTGGTTCTTATAACATGCCAAACTGCCCTTGCCATGGTGCAATGGTATTCAAATGTGTCCCATTTTTTTTAGAAATTGGGCAAACTTTGCCCTAAAGCTAATACAGTGCAACTTTGCACCGTATTAGCACTAGAGTAAAATGTCCCCTTGTGCAAAAAACATTGAGCCCATATTACAAAACATTTGCAATTTTTCATGGTATAAGCGCTGGAGCAAAAATTGCCCTATTGCAAAAAACATGCACTTCCAATGAAGTTTTGCAACAGGGCAAACTTTGCCATGGTGCAAAAATGCATTGAAAGTGAATGCCTTTTGCACTAGGGACATTTTTGTCCTACTGCTTATACCGTGAAAAATTGCACTTGTCACAGTGCAGATGTTTTTTTTTTTTTTTTACACTAGGGCAAACTTTGCCCTAGTGCTAATACGGTGCAACTTTGCACTTGCACCAGTGCAAAGTTTCTGTAATCTGGCCCCATGACAACAAACATGCCTTCTTTTGGTTTGAGGGTGTGACAGGTGATCAGAAAGCACTACACCAAACTAGATGATGCAAGGTTTAGCCCTACAGGGCTTGGTAGTGCTGTAGAGTAGGTACCCTCAGCCCCACTTAACCGCCCTCGCTTCGCTTGGGGCCATTAAATCAGGACTTGAAGTATCTAATCCCTGATATTGCCTAGACCCTGAAAGTCTAATTCTTGAATATGCTATGGCAATATTGGTGTAGTGGGTAGTACTGAAGTGCTTTTAACAAGTCATTAGGGTTGAGAAGAACAGGCACCGCTTCAGAGGATCTGTGAGAAAATTAAAGGGAATGAAATGAGAACAATGCAGTTTCAGACACAACAAAACAAAACAAAAAATATGCATGATAAATGAATAGCAACATTACTGAGGAAATGATGAATCAGTCACCCAGGCCATAATTTAAACAAATCATAGATACATTGTTGGTTTGGACATTTAGGGACTTTTTAAGTTCCAAATTGCACACCAAACCCCGTTTATCGATTCATGGAATCGTCTGCCCTGCACTTTTTTGTACTTTACCCGAGACTCCACACAGGGGCTGGGACCGGAGTAGGGGGCAGAACAAGTGAAATGAGGAAGAACAAGGGGAAAAGTGGGCTTTTTGAGGGACGGGCCACAGGCGGTCCATCACACGCCCACAAATGCGCACAACAAAGCATATTCATGGATGTGACAACGCATCATGTCACCGGCGAATTGCCCACGCAAAGCCCACACTCTTTCTGTCAGCAGAAGGCAGGTGTAGAGATGCTTGCATATAGGATTCACAGCTCAGAGGATAGTTAACATGTTAGATTTAGTGGTGCGTGCACGCAGACTCAGTTCTGATCAGACTCACTGGTGCGCATATGCAGTGTAGCGGGTTGCAGGGACAGTTTAGAGGGGCTCGCACGCAGTTTGACCAAAATATGACATGAGTTATGGGGAACGGTACGCATGTTCTTGGGGTGAGGTTGCAATTACGGGGGACCCCGTGCAGTGTCGCTGAGGTGGTGGCTTGGTTGTGGGGGTCCTCATTCAGTGTTCACGGAGTCCATGTGGTCGTGCCCAGTGAGGCAACAAAGGTGGGTGAATGTGGCTGTTTGGCGTGTCCGGGACGTTCTGGCCACTACTTGTGAATAGGCCTACTTTGTGGGATCAATTCCATGAATATGCGATGCGCACATATTTCCTTCTGCGTGCAGTGTCGTTTTCGGTGTGCAAGCTTTGCAGGATTTCTGCGTGCTTTTCCATGAATCTGTGCCGTAAGGCCTAATTCATAAAAAGTGTAGCATGGTGCAAAGTGACTTTGTACTGCCAACAAATAAATTGAAGCGGGCCTAATTCACAGAGCAGTGCAAAGTGTATTTTTTGCAGAGCAATGTCACTTTGCACTGCAAAAGTACTATTTGCACCCTGCTAAATGTGCATAATAAAAAAAAGCACTAAGTACCATGGACGTAGGCCTAAGTCATGGAACGTTTAGTGTGGTGCTACCAAAAAACACATTGAACCGGCCCTAATCCCCAGAGCGGTGCAAAGTGTATTTTTATGGAGCAAGCTCTCTCTACGCTACAAAAGTACTCTTTGCACTGCACTAAATAGCCCTAATTCACAAAAAGCACCATGCTCTGCAAAATAACACTTTGCAATGATCTGTGAATTTGGCCTGGTTCAACGTGTTTTTTCCCATTGCTAGGTCAATTTGCACCGCGCTAAACGTTCCATGAATTAAATAACCAACTTTAACTCATGGAAAGGAATCAACATAATACTTGTTGTTTTGCAAAATAAGGAAGGGAACAAGAAGGCACAGTTCTTTTAAAGAGGAAATGCAAATTCTTGTTAAGAACTTCACTGTAATTTGTCGGAACGCTTTGTGAGATGTAAAACCCTCATTCATCACCAATGATATAAAACACTGTCGGAGGAATCCATGCAAATCATATTTGCCCATGTGCAATCCAATCAATGCTATACAAGTACATGTATACTGTATTTGCACTGCCTTTAATACAGTTGGGCATGTGCAAACTGTGTTTGAATAGTTGTGAATATACCTTAATTTCAATATAGATCAATGGTATTCAAACATTTTTATGCTGAGGTCCCCCCCTGTTGAGTAAAAATATTGGTATCGAGCCCCCTCCGATTGTAAAAATAGTCCCCCCCCCAGATGCCATGTGCCCTTCTATTTTCTGTTGAAAGTAGTCACCATACTCCCTTTTTGGAAAGCTTGGTGCCGCCGCCTGACCATCATTTGGGCCGCTTTAGTGGCACCAGCCCCATAGGTTGAAGACCACTGCTCTAGATACATGGCCCAAGGGGCATCATTACAGAAACTTTGCACTGGTGCAAGCAAAACTTTCACAGTATTAGCATCAGAACACTGATTTGCCATACTGCAAACATATATTATGTCCATGCGTTTTTGCATTGTAGCACATCTTCACTTTTTCAGTGGTTATTTCACACTAGACACACTGAGAATCGAATCACGTAAACACTTGTGCGATGGTGGCAGCAGCGTGTCACAGGCTACACTGGGACACACTTGGTGACCAAGAGCCAATGGCAGCCTTTTACTCTAGTTCCATCTATCTTACTCTCCCCCCTCTCAATCTCAAAGACTGATATAAAGAAGGAGCGAAGAAGAGAAGAAATAAAGGGGTGGCAGCAAGATAAGACGAAAGAGAGAAAGAGGAAATAATTTGCCAAAGAAGAGAAGAGAAATGAAGATGGGAAGAACGGAAAGTCTGGGCCTGGTTCTCAACCTTGGGCTAAGTCTTCAGTGCAAGCTCTTTGCCCACATCTAAACAGTCACTCTATGTCACTCTATTTGGACTACAACAAACCAATCTAACTGCCTTATGCTTAACATGCATGGACGTCATTTAGGGGTCATGAGGGGTCGCACCTGCGACACCTGATGTCTCCCTTGCTACCCTGTGGTCTCTCTTGCCACCCCTAAAAAAAGAAAAGAAAAATGTATTTATTTCTTTATTTTTAGATTGAGGCTCATGGGCTTTGGCCAGCAGCATGTGGCTCTTTGTTTTTGGAGTGGCTGGTTTTCTGATAGCTATAGCTGGCAAGATAGCTCAGTGGGTTGAGCACTGGCTGCTGCAATATGTGTGTGGTCTGCAGGTTGCAGGTTCGACTCCCAGCAAGGTCAACTCAGTCTTTCATCCTGCTGAGGTTGATAAATGAGTACCAACACAGGTTGGGTGATATTGTATGTATATTTGTTCTATGTGAACCACTTAAGCCTAAGTGCTATATAATAACACATCATTATCGTTTTGCCTTGGGCGTCTGTTTTCATTGACAGTGATTTGGTAATATGGGCCTATGCGCACTGATATCAATGATACACATGATGATCCATTCCTGTATGAAATGTATATCACTTTACAGTGATATCGTAACCATATTATTCGTAGTGTACTTAGAAACAATGCTATGTGATGCTATTTACTGTTTTGTCGAGGAGTGAAAGGTCATGTTCCATCACTTCCCGTGATGTCACTTCAGGGTGAGGTCAAATGACAACACTTTCTGTGATGTCATCAGAGGTCAAGGGTCATGTGATGTCACTTCCGCTACCCCTGCCATTTTGGTGAAATGAAGTCCCTGTAAACATGTGCAAAATAAATGGAGTTGCAGTACAAAATCAGCCCTGCCTGAAATGTTCTGGGGCAAACACTGTGGGCCTGATTTGCAAAATGATTTTTTTCAATAGACCTTTTCGATGTTGAAACATGTTTGTAAATCAGACCCTGTGTGTTCCCTAGAATGTTGATTGCTGCTAATCCTTGGAAAAAGGCGCGTGTTAAATGTATCACAGGGTGCCAATGTTATTGTGCTAGAAACACGCGAGGCTTTTGTATCAGTGCCAATCGTTTCGAGTAGAAATAACCCTTCTGAGGGGGTCTGCCGTGAACTGCTGTCTCCTGATGTTCTTACTGCAGCAGCTACGTGATGTAACCTAAAGGGTCATAAAAGTGGATTCCCACAGGGCTGGAAACTGGAACTCGGAGAGGAGCCCAATTTCCACTGCTTGAAATCTTGCCTGCTTCTAGAAATGGCTGAGCTGACTTTGGTCTGATTTATATCTTCTAGGAAAACTTAGAAATTAATGTTAGAAAGTGAACGAAATTCCATTCGTTATTCATCCTGTCAGTCATTCATTCATAGGCTGGTATTAGAGACCAGCGGTAGGAAAGTGCAAAGGGTTGAGGCACGATGGTACACACGTCTATCAATACAAATATATATATATATATATATATCATGTGGAAGCTGGTGCCCATTGTCTGTGGGCACCCCCCCCCCCCCGACTGAAGCCTCTGCATTCAAATAGGCAGACCAGTGCTCCAGATAAGATTTGAAAGTGGGAGTAGTTTACTGACTATATTTTAAAGTTGGGATTAAAATTGACTTTTTAGGGACCAAAAAATGTAAGTCCAATTCCCAATGAGAGTATTTTCTAAGCGGGTAAAAATCAGTTTTAACAGAAAAACTGAAATGTTTTTGTAATATTTATTTATTTGCACATAGTTATTGATGCACATTAAAAGATACAGGTTTACGTCTTCCAATCAGGCGGTCAAAATACTAATTTCTTCCTGTGGTACTGCATGTTCTACTGCTCAAACATATTCATGGAGCTGTGAGGGTGAAAGCAGGGGTGCAAGAGTCTACATGTCTTTTTTACTATTTTTGTTGGGGGTGCTTTTACTCTCTATTTTTATTTTTTTGGAGTATTTTCCACATTTTAGGGAGTCAAAGTGGCCAATAAACCCCTTATCTGTAAGGCTAAGGCAGACCTTAGCACTTTGTCCTTTTCTTCAGCTCTGCCTGAAGCTTGGTCTATAGGGGTACAATTATGAAATGTTTGGGGTCCCACGTAGTGTGTGCACAAATACATCAGCATGAGTTGAGTAAGAAAAGGTTGAATGCAATTTCCCATCCATCCGCCAAGCAAAGTATTGTAGAAAATGATTTTGTACTGCAAACCGCGCATGAGCACTTTGCGTACCTGTTGTCACGGTGATGTGTGCACTAATAACAGGTTTCAGGTTGAGGCCTTAACATGTGCTGGTCATGAAACTTTCAGAATTCCAGCTGGATGGTTGCTTTTTGCTGTGAGGCATGAGTTAAAACATTTACATTTTGCCAGTTAGAGAAGACATCATTGTTTTGACGTTTGATTAATTTCTGCCCTTTTCTCTGACCATGATGGTGCACAGAGAAGTTTTACCCTGCAGCGTTATCAATGTACACCCATCCAAGCGTTTAGTGTGACAAAATGCCACCTGCGCGAGCAGGCAATCCAGAGCTTTTTGTAACACAAAATGATCCAGATAAATCTGTTTGAGGAAGTTAGCTCTGTAATCAAGTCTACATTCTGTAATGTTCTATGCTGAAAGCGTATAGTGCACCTTGCTCTCTAGACTATGCCCTGCTACTGAAGTACCAGAAACCACCCATGTAGTTTGGCAAAATGGAAGCCACTGAGCAATATGAACATTCCGGACAAACAGCCTGCTGTAATCTAAATTATGTTCAGCCACGGCCACTCTTAACAGTGGTCTCCCATGAAGAAATTATATATAATTGTACATCCAAAATGTCTGATGGAAAATTCATTGGTAAAATATACATATTAAGCTATATCTGGTTTGATATAGTGGACTCTGAGAAGATACAGTTATTTATTGCCAAATACCGAACTGATGTAATTTTATTATCAAACTGGTTTATAATACATCATACAACTGTGTTTTGTTTACCAATGTCTGAGGCTGAGGTTCAACCAAAACAAATTGTTGCGTCTAGCTCTAGAAGCTACATGGAGGACAGGATATAACCACAGGGGATAAGTAGGGGAACAATGCTTCAAATTAAACCCTGCCAGCACAATGAAAAACATCACACCAGGAAGATAATGCCCATAGTCTATTTCATCGGACCAACATTAAATGGGATGGAGAATTAGGGAGTTTAGGGGAGGACTTGCACCAGAGCAAGAGTCCTGCCATCTTGGATCTGTGTAGTCAGCCCGCCTTCCTTTAATCCTCCCAAAGCCCTGCCGACAGGGTACTCTGGGAGCTGATGTAAGAGGGCACAAATCTCTTGTTACAACAGCTGCAATTGACCCCTTACAGAGGACTTGACATTGACTGCTCCACTGTGGTAAGACCATCATCTTAATGGAATTATCTTTGGACTTCAAGAGAAGAAGGATTGCTATGGAAAATTATTGGGGTACAGTCTACTCAAAGGCCACAGCCATTGGTGTGATAGTAAAGCATTCCAAGGAGTGAGTCAGACGTCTCACTCAGGTACTCCAGAGGAACATTTAAGGCGATGTGCTGCCAGACACTGGCACCCAAAATCCTGCCTACTTGAATTGATGGCCCCTCAAGTTCTCTCTCTGGCTACCTTTAGTGCGGGGAATGGAATGAAAGGGGCTTACCTTATTGTGACAAAATGCCAATGGGTAGGGATGTGTTAGCCCTGTTTTGCTTGTTTTTATTCATATAAAATAATGAAGGTAATTCTGTTTCTGAAAGGCGAGTCTGCTATTCAGACCCTCCTTTAAAAAAACATCCCATGCCAAAAGCATAGTGCATAAATGTGGCCTTGCTGTACAAGTTTGTTGACAATTACAGTGCCTGCTCTTCGGTGGTGCAAGGTAGGTTTAATGGTCATAGGCACACCCCTAAGAGCTGCTGCCATCTAAAGTCACGGGACCCAGAGGTGCCATTTTAACTTTTGCACCTCTGATTCAAAATATCACATTTGTTTCATTATCTGTCCGGTGTCAAGATAATATCTAAGAATAAGCCATATCAGGTTATTGTGTGGTGACTTATAAGAGCTCACAATGATTAAAGAAAGAACAATTTGATATCATACAAGCGTCAGTCCTGTGCGCCAGGTCATGTTATGTGAGGACAGTGTGTATTCATGACAGTCTGGCAATCTGCACTTCTCCTAGTGACTTTCTTTGATTCCCCGGGAGAAAGGGCAACACCTCCTTTCAGGCCATAGGAGTTCTTACCAGGAGTACTCCTGGGAACCCTTCTTCAAAGGGGCACACACATAAAAAAGGCCAACCTCACACCAGGTTGCTACATGCTAAAAGGCCTTTGAGGTCTGCAGGTTTGGTAAAGGGTCACGTTAGAATAGCCAGGAAGGGAAACATGGATCTCAGAAGGGTCCAAATATCTTTCTTTTCTGTGGGGCTCTCTATGTTTCCTGTCTCCTCCATTTCCTATGGAACAAGGCACTCTGAGTATGATGCAAGAATGCAAGGGTCATTTGTTGCAGCGACAGGGCGTGCACTCCTCTCAGCAGACATGCTTTTGTCCAATCCCCAGTGACAATTTGCCTTTATAAGGAAGAGGACTCCCACTCCTTCCTTGATTCTTTCCTGGACATCAAGAAGAATACATATCTGGATCCCTGTTGGGAGTGCGGTCCACTCCAAAATCCTGTGTTGTAAAGGAAAAGAGTGGTGCTATGAAAGCCGGAGGACAACTCCCTGAGCATTCCAATGGCATTCATTGAAAAGCGTAGAATCTTAGCTTTAAGATAAAAGTTAAATTTCGCTCCTAGCACAAACGGTTCCGGAGATACGGCCAATTTAGTCAAGGTAGTTTTTCGGATTTGAAATTTTAAAGCTCAGAATGACAGATGAAAGTTTTCAGTTTTAAAGATGACAGAATGACACGATTCTAGGAGGCAGTTCTAATAGGCTAAAATAGTTTAGATTAGATTATTTTAAACTAAGAGATTGGTTTTGGCACAGTGAGTACTCACACTATATTTTTGAAATAAGCCGTCAAGGTCTGGTCAGGTTGGACGAGACTTCCGGCGGGTGGTTCTGAAGTCCCGGCTATCTGGGTCAGCTCTGCTCTCTGGGTCTGTCAAGCACCGGTTCTGCGCACAACACTGCACAGTTCTGGTCTCTCTGGATCTCTGGTCTCTCTGGATCTCTGGTCTCTGGAGGTTGATGGATTTGAAGTCTGGAGTCTCCCGGCAAAGCGTCCCGCAAGAAAGTGGAAAGTGAATGTCCCTACCAGTCCTGCACTGTCTGCTTTTATGTGTTTAGAAAGTGGGTGTGTGTGTGGCATAACTGAGACTGCCCCTCTCTACTTGTCATTGGCCCAATTCTCCCCTCTCCCATGATTGGGGGAAGGAAATGGATTGTCATCATGATGAGGTCTGTTTATGGGTCAGAGGATCCTCCCCTGGTCAATTTGCCCACAAATCTATGTTTGAGTCAAATACATATTTCCCATATACACAAGTGGTTGACATTACATGTACATATTACAGATGAATTAAGACAGGTCTCTGTTCAAGCCCCATGTTCCTGCGAGCTGGGATTCAGAAATGACAACATTTTGCGCTTTTTGGTCGGTTTACCAATATTGGACATTTACCAAAAATTACACAAATGTGCGCAAGGAGTATGGACATTAATTGATGAAGTGTCAGATTTTTAACATGCAGACATTAGGAGTAACAACCTTATTTCTGCTACTACTCCCTAGAACATACCACAGGGTCTCAACACCTCTTAAAATGTGCACCGAAAAATCACAAGAATAATAGTGTTAATTATATAATTTTGACAGGTCCATACTATGAATTATCCATCTTTTTAAAACTATGCTCTGGTCAAAAAGGGGTGTGGCTTCCCACATCACATGGTGGAATAACTGGTTTATCCACTTCCCCCAAGCTCAGCTTGCCCTCACAGGCACTGCCACTCCCAGTTTCTCCCAAGAGGAAGCCACTTTACGACCCCCCTAATTTAACAATTGCCTGAGCCAAAGAAGGCCCATTGTTCAGTTCCCTGCAGTCCCCAGGTGCCACTCCCCTTTCAATCAACAGGGCCATGTGATCTCCTTTTGGTGGGGCCAGCAGGATGCAGCTAGGCCTGGGAAGAGTGGCTGAGCAGGTTTCTCCTGTAGGGGGTAGTTGTCAGGCAGAATTCAGCTAAATGTCACTTTAGTTCCCAGTTTTCTACATTCAAATCCAACTTACATGCAGCTATTTTTTATATATACATTAAATAATTACTTCCTTCAAGTCATTTCAGAATATAGTTTTACATTGTATCCACCTCTTAGCAAGTCTTTCCTTGGACTGGTTTCGGTTCATTTGTTCACTTTTACACAAAAGTCTGGTGGTTTTAAAACGCCGGCTTTCTGATAGTGGTGAGCACCAGTACTGCATTCATTTTTGACATTAAGAAAATGAATTCCCCACAGTTCTGGGTTGCTTTTGGCAATCAGCATTGCCATTCCCAATGGTTTCAGGCTACTGTGTGTGTAGCTCAATGGTGGTTTTAGGCAGTGCCCTCCTGTGCTCACAACATAGGCAAAAATGGGTGGCAGCCTATTCTTCATGTTTTCCCTGTGCACTCTCTGGGGAGTTCTGGTCATCATGATGTTTTCCATGCCAGTACTGCACAGTTTTATGGTAGGGCTTGGCTGCATGGGTAAAAACATTCCACATTCCACAAGGATTGTTTTTTTGTTGGTGTCTTTTTAGTTAGTTATTTGCATTCTGGATTGTTTAATTAAAGTATATATATATATATATATATATATATATATATATATATATATATATATATATCCATCCTTGATTGAAAATGTTTTTATTTAGGAGTATACTATTGCTGCATGGGTTGCTACTGTGATCACTTCACACCCTTCCTGAGAGTATTACCTGCCCTTATCCTATGCCACCACAATAGCCAAGGAGGTAAATCTTTCAGGCTGTGTCCATTTTGTGAACACTGCTGTTTTAGTAGTAGTGTGGGGCCGAGTAGGTGGTTTAGCCACTACTAATCTCTGTACTCCTTCATAGCAGTAGTAATTTTCTCACACTTATCCTCTGAAACCATGGACTTGGTCCCACAGCAATCCATTCCGCACCTTGAAATGCTTGAAAGCTGGCTTGACCACTTTCAAATAATTATTGAGCCTGTACAAGACACCCAGAGCTGCCTTTAGCATTCTATGCTTTTCAATCAGCCTTGACAATGACTTGTCCCATTGGGAAGCATCTCATTCGAACCGTCTCAATACCTATCTCAACCCATTAAAAGCGCAGGTGCTTTAGGGCTTGATGCCAACTCAATCTGCTAGAAAGGGCCTAGAAGCCTGGCTTTAGGTTGACTGAGGTAGACTGAACATTGTTTGCAATGGTTCTGTTCCACTGGATTTGTTTCAAGGGTCCTTACCTTTTTAAGGAATGGGGCCTCATCACGAGTTGGGTGGTAGCCCTTAAATGCGGCGGTAACGGTATTACTGCTGCATTTAAGGGCTGGCCCTATCACAAGTCTGGCAGCATTACCCCCAGCTTAGCTGAAATAAATGCCCGTTTTCGGCGCAATTTCCGTCAGCGGTATTAGCATGCAGTAATTGCACCATAAATGGACCCAATGGGGAATGTAGAGTTACAGCTACCACTGCAACTGTGATCCAGCGGTTTATACTGCCAGACCGGTTGACGGTAGTGCTATTTACCTGTGTTGTATCCCAGCAGTAATACCTCTGGGATACCATCTAGCTCATGATGCGGTTCATTGCCTTGAATCTGAACATTGCTGCTAAAACTATTTGCTTTCAGATCCCTGTCTTCATACCCAGGGTGCCTCCAACCATCTAAAACACTGTATATTCCGTGTATTCCTTTTCGGGGTGCTTTGTGTGTCGTTTTTATAAAAAGAACAAATAGTGCGTATTTTTTGTTTAATACAAGCCTCCTATTTCTATAAAAACTTGGTCGGCCATTTATTTTATTTGGTAACACAGGGCCTCATTATAAGTATGGTGGTAAAGCAACAACAAGGCCAGTATCGCTACCGGCACCGTTTCTACCGTACCGCCATACTACGAGCTGTGCTTGCGGGTGCCGCACTGCCCTCCAGGTCAGACCTGGCGGGCTGAGAAGCATCCGCGAGCACAGCAAGTTGGATGCACCGGCACTGTTGTGAACGGTGCTGGTGCATCCAACGTTCCCATTCCCATTGAGCCCTATGGGACTCAAATGGGAATGGGGATGTACCGGGCCCAGCACCCGCAAATGGGCAATTACCGGGTCCGGCTGGGCCAGGAATAGCCGGTAATTGCCCATTCGCAGGTGCCGGACACGGATGCGATTTTGGAGGTAGCCTTGCCGGTTCTACCTCCAACCTCGTAATGAGGCCCACAGTATTGTTGTTTTTGATGCTTTTTTATTGGCTGACACCTTCCTTGTGTAGTCTGCCCTGTGTCCATGCTACCTTAAAGAGGTGGAAGAGTTCTACTCTTCACGTTGTGCCGGGTTCCACTTTGATTGACATCGCTGCTGGCTTAGTAGTAGTGTGTGCGGAGTAGGAGTTCAGAGACCAACACTCATCTCTGCACTCCTGCAGAGCAGTAGTCATTTTGGCACACTTAGAAACCCAATCAATTTCTGCTACTCGTTATTGGCCCACTATGCAGTTGCGTGATTTCTGGGATTCAGTGATGTGGTTGACCACATAACTGAAGCGCAAAGTATGTCTGAAAAGCACCTGATTGTCTGCATTCATGTTTCCTCATGGTCATATAAACAAATCTATAAAAGAAATGGAAACTAAGAGTCACGCCATTTAAATGCAGCTACAAGGACCGCATGGTGTGCCAGCAACTGCGCTGTTGAACAGCTGGGACATGGGTGGGCCTTCTCTAATTTAGTTTGTGATCATGGCCCTTCTAACCTCTGCGTTTCCTCTTCAGCCTCATATTGTAACTGGAAAGGGGGGACTTTCCGCGCTACCTCGCAGTTTTGAATATTGAAAAAGTAGATTCTTCATGCTCTTTGCAGTTTTGTAAGTGCAGGTTTATTTGTCAATTTGAAAGTGGACTTATAGTCCCAATTGTGGTCAGCCGACACGTGTTTCGACCTCGTGGGTCTTTATCAAGGCTAGAATATTGGAAAAATCTACTTTTTCAATATTCAAAACTGCAAGATAGCCAGGAAAATCCACCCTATCCAATCATACAAGGAGGTGTGGTCTTCACCTCAACCATAACTGTGACTTTGCTTCACCATCTAGAACAGCACTAAATAGCCAGAGCATAGCGCAGGACGGTTCCAACTCTAGGGCCCAACCTCGCTTCTACTCATACTGTAACTGCTTGTTTGTGGGTGGGATTGGGGTGTTGCACGCCATGGCACATGTGCATCATGTATTTGAAGAGTCATCCCATATCCCTTATCCCTCCCTTAAAAAAACAGATACAATGCAATCAGTAGAGAAATGCTGAGCAATTAAAGATTTGAGTATGGAGCTGACACTCGGGCATCTGACACAGGGAACCCCAATGAAATGTAATAGCCACTGTTACAGTGCCCATACCAGTCTAGTGCTCTTCCAGCTCTGGGGCTTGCCCAAGGGGATACATTTTAAATATCCTCACCTTGGTTTCCCGAGTTTGTATTCCAGACTCTGCAGTGAAAATATGAGGAAGTGATTTGAGAGCAGTTGTTGAAGTGAGCGGGAAAGGTCGGGAGCAGTGTTCCACTACTTTATTTTGTACTGTTAACAGGTCCACTGCTTTTAGCAACCAGCGGGAGGATAGCTCAGCGGCAATGTGCTCACCTTGGAAACAAGACAACACGAAGCAACAAAGGTTAGATCCCCGGGTCCGGTCTTAGAAACCTCGGGGTATTAAGCGCATTATAAATACGCAACTAAGATATATCCCTGTAACAGCACCTAAATGCTCCCGGGCTGTGTGAGCGCTTTAAAAAATTCTAAAATAAAATAAACAATTTTCACCATTCCGGAACTGTTCTTTGTGAAGTGAAAGCACACTTTTCCATTTTACCACCGAACATAGTTACAGCTAAAGTGAAATCCGTTTAAACTCAATTGACTGTCAGCGAGCACGACTGCAACCCTTGGAAAATATGTTTCACGTTGCTCCCTTCCTTCCCACTATGTCCGCCGCCGGAGTCACAGTTCCACTACTTGTTTGGGTACACTTCTATCACTGTATGAGAGGGATTTGGAGAAAGTGACAGAAGGAAACACATGCTAGGAGGCAGGAACAAACGTACTGAGGAGGGGTGGGGCCGCTTTTCTTTTTAGGTTGGGTGGGTGTGGATAGGGTGACCAGATGTCCGGGTTTTCCCGGGACAGTCCGGGGAAATCACCCGAAGTCCGGGGGTCCCGGGAGTTTTTTTCTTTTAAACACCCCGTCCAGGGTTTCGGATATGGTCATTTTTTTTGCTGGGACCCAATTTCAAAATCCCGAAATCAGGTCCAGACGCCTCCATTTCCTCCCCCTTCCCAGAGCTCTCTTCCAATGTGAGGAGTGTGCATGTTAGAACACCCCCTCCCCGCCCCCCAACAGTCCAGCGACATTGAAGTAGGACACTTCTATTTCGATGGCCCGTCCGGGTTTCTTTTTTTTTAGAAATCTCGTCACCCAAGGTGTGCATCCTATAGGTTTAGGTAAGTGAAACAATATGGTCTGTTTTGAAGATGCATGTGATGGCAGAGGCACCTTGATAATTGTTCTACTTATTCCTGTGTATCCACTTTGATTTTAGCGTGAGACTTGTGGCTGGCCTCTGAAACGTACGGCAACACTAGTGGCCCCGAGGGGATGTATTTAGCTACTGGTGAAAACACTCAATGCACTCCCGCAGTGCCATTGACACGTATAGCAATGGTCTAGATACTTTAGAGAAGACTCTGGGCACTGGCTTCCGCGATCACGCCAGCACTGGTACTTCTCTGTAGACAGGTGGCCCTACTTCCGGTCCTGCTGACGGTCCTCTAGGGAATGCCTGGAACCTTCTTCTTACCGTGTTCAGCGCTCTGATGGCAATGCGAGGGGCATCGATGGCTATATTCTAGGAAATGGAGGCAATGCTTCACGCTCTGGCGCCCATCTGACCATATACCACATCATTGCAATGCTGAAAATACTCGATCAACTCATGGCACACATGTGGGTGCTGATACCAGTCGTCCAGTCAGCAATGGTGACAGCACTTGAGGAGAATGTGTTGCACTATTGTGGAATGGCAAAAATGAGGATTTCTGGCAAAATCTTTGCATGAAAATCCGCAGGAACTAAAGGCAGATGTGTGGTGGCCCAAACTTATGTTATAAAAATGCTTTTGGGCAAATATGTTTACGCCATTTGATAGTGTGACTTCTGTCCTCTCAGTTTAATGCTGCTTTACTTTTTAGTTCTTAAAGTAATGGTGTGAAATGTAACGTGGTTTTGTATAATTAGGACATTGGGGCAGTCTTGTAGCGCATGGTGACAAAGTTGTGGCGAGGTTTCTCCTCACAGCAGGGCCGTTTTTGTTATTCATTCGGACAGCTGCGATTATGACGTGCCCTGATTTCATAAATAATTGACCATCTTTTGCCGGCCAAACGTTGTCAGTATGGCAGATCCGCACATCACCAGAAGGCATCCCTGTGTAAACAAACAATTTACCACATCTGCTCTGAATTGGTTTTCATTCCGTTTCCAGATGTTCTGCTTTATCTTCCTATCTGTTATTTCTAAACAAAATTAGGAGGGTTGTCATTTCCCGTGCTTTAAAAGCCTGGCCCGTCAATTGAAATGTTCGTTTAGCCGATTTTTTTTGTGTGTGTTCTACGTTTTGATATTGAAGACACCCAGCACCGCACATTGAAAAATGTAAACAATGGGGCGTTCCAGCATGTTCCTTCTCCCCGCTGCTAATGATTGGGGATTTGTACAGTATGTGCAACAGAAACAACGGTCCGGCTCACGTTTCTTCCGCCGCCTGATTACTTAAGTGGTGCGCTAGTCCGCCTCTGCAGTGACCTGTACTGCTCCGGATAAAAAGGGATACTGCGCAGGACTTTGTTTTGTTTTTTTACCCCGGTTTGGTATATAATGGGGTTGCCATTGCTGTAACATAAGCTGTGTGTGCACTGCTAGGAGCCGCAATGCTAGAGAAAGTTGCACTGCCCTTAGCAATGGCGCGTGCACATTCATGATCTTAAGGTCAGGGCGTAGGCAGCTTTTGATGTGGTAGGAGGGGAACACTTGAGGGGGGCACCAGGATTTTAAATGATTTATGGTCAGCCACAGCTACTGAATTATGTTCAGCGGAGACCCCTAAATATATCCAGAAAATGGCGTTAGCGACCAAGTGTAGCAAGGCAGCTCAAAATACTCTAGGGAAGTCCAGAGGGGTTTCCCCCCTTTAGAACATTTTTTAAAATAATGTGTTGAAATGGTGCACTTTAAAGTAAAACTTTGGGGAAAAATGAGGTCGAAAGCCATAAAATGTACAATTGATTTTCTAGGGTAGTATATGTACACATCTAATAAACACTTTGTCACCAACAATACGCTGGTGCATCTTATGGCATTTTCACAAAGCTACATCCACAAGCTGTCTATGCCAGTAATGGTCAGTGTAATTCATTGGCACAAAGCTGCTGCCTTGACCTTTCCTTGCCAGTCATGACAGTGATTTACAGTGAACTTTACTAGCATAGATAGATTGTAATTTGTGGCCACAGTTTCATGAAAGTGGTTTAAAGTCTGTAAATCACTTGCATGAACCTGCAGCCACAATCTATGCCATTAATGGTCACTGGGAATCCCTTGACCGAGGCTGCAAACACAATGTCAGGAATGGTCACTGTAAGTCACTTCCATGAAGCTCAGCTCCAATCTATTTGTGCCAAAAAATGTAGGAACGTTAAGGGTAGGGTTACTCCGAAGAACATGTTTAAAATAATGTGTTAAAATGTTATATTTTATAGCACAGTTTATTTCTTTAAGGAGATGGGGTACACACCTATGCAATTGCTTCTCTATGGTAACAAATGAACAAATCCAGTAAATGCCATTACACCAACAGTACACAAGAACATTTGATAAAGTTTTATTGAGGCTTCAAACATGATCTATTTATGCCAGTAATGGTCACTATAAATCCCTTGCGTGAGGCCTTGGCCACAATCTATGCTGCCAGTAATGGTCACTGTCATTCACTTGTATCAAGCTGCATCCATAATCAATATATTCACCAGTAATGGTCACTTAAAGCACTTGCACAATGATACAGCCAATTTATGCCAGTAGTGCTCACTGTAAAACACTTGCATGAAGCGGTGGGCTCAAGCAGTATCTGGCAGCAATTGTCACAGTAAATAACTTGCATGAGGCTGTGGCCAATTTACACAAGTAATAGCCACTGTAAATCACTTGCATGAAGTTACAGCCAGTCTATTCATGTAATGGTCTTTGAATCAATGCATGCAGCTTAAGTCCATTTATGCTTGTAATGGTCATTGTAAAAAACGTGAATGAAGCTGCAGCCATAATCTATCACGCCAATACTTGTCACAGTAAATCACTTGCCTGAAGCTGTGGGCATAATCAATCTATGCCATTAATGGGCACTGCAATCACTTGCACAAGGCTTCAGCCAATCCACACAACTAGTGGTCACTATCACCCACTATCACCCACTTGAATGGGGTTGTGGTCATTCTATGATAGGAACAGGCCCCATACACCACTTGTTTGAAGCTTGGGTGTTGGATTCAAACAGGGTAGTGTACCCCCTACAATTAATTTAGCATATTAGCAAAAGAAGGGATGTGAACCCAGGTAGTCAAATGTCCAGAACAGAACCATGCCCACTAGAACACATGAAAATATAGTGAACCTCAGTGTGAAATAACTCATATTAGGGGCCATTTTGATACGTATCCTTGCGTTTTAAAGGAGCACACCTGTTCACGTTGCCAACAATTTTACACTAACCCCCTATTAAGTTTGTGTTTTGTTGATTCATTTTCTGAAAGCAAAAACGCCTTTCATAATTCACTTTAAAATATGAACACTTCTGTGACTTCACCTGCTGCTGTGAATGGTAATGATCTTTCCCCCCACACTTTATTTTAGGACTTGTGCCCTGCATAAGATGGCTAATAGCATTTCAAGGGTAAACGTACAACAAGATTTAGGAGCTAACATTTTCCCTGGGAATTTTTTAACCTGCATTATGTGCATGTGTGCCATTGTCTCTCGATGCAAAAAGATTCTATTGCAAAGTCATCTTGGACAGCTCTAGTTTATTATTATTTTCACAACAGTTACCACCTAACTAAAACACCCAGGCTCTGAACGTGTTTCTGTTATTATTGTTATTATTATTGGCGTAATTATTGAGGGTGAACCCAGCTTCAGGAAGCAACAGAGTGCTTTAAAAACAAGCAGGGGAGGGCATGGTGAGGGAAGGAGAGATGCAGGAGAGCGGGGAGATAACAACTGGTGATAACTATGCGGGTGAGGGAAGGTAAGCAGTTTGGCAGCAAATGATCTGCAATCAACAAGGAGAGGAAACAGGGGGGAGATGATTACCCAGTCTCCGGATAGGTAGCAATTGAGGGTGTGTGGACCTAGTTGTTAGGGAGGAGCTATTCCTCGAAGAGGATGGTCTTGATCCCTCCCTGAAATTTAGAAGTGAGGGAGTGAGTCTGGTGTGGATGGTGAGGAGTTTCCAGGGTGGGGGGCATAGAGAGAGAAGGCCTTTCTTTTGATTCTTTCCTTCATGCATCGGTGGAGCTCAAGTCTAAACATGCTCTTACTTTGAGTGGTTTATTGGCACCCAGAGATACTGAGCTTCTCGGCGATGAAGCAGGGAAATCAGAGACAGCATTGTAGATGCAAGAGGATTTAAAGATGATACGGGCTTGCAGCCGGAGCCTGTAGAGTTCGTTGAAGGTCAGGTTATGTGGTTGAATTTGTGGAGCACTTTGAGAAGTCATGCTGTAGCATGTAGGAGACATCTCAGGGGTGCCAGGGTAGTCACTGGAAGGCCTTCGAGAACGGCACTGCCACCATCCAGTTGGGAGAGGACCAAGGCTTTGAAAGCAAATCCAAGGCTTTTTTCTGGGATGAAGAGCCTGATTTTCCACAGGAGACAAACAGTCTGATTCATGGAATTATTTGCGTGAAAAACACTGATTTGCGCGCCTTTCTACCCGAAAATCCCTGTTTGAAGTATGGGGATTTTCGGGCAGGAAGGCGTGCAAATCTTCGTTTTTCACACAAATAAATCCATGAATCAGGCATAAAGTTGGCACCGAGCTGTTTCTGCCTTCATTGTTATGTGTAACTTGAAGGAAATGTTTCTGTCAATGTAAAAACCAAGTGCCAGCTGGGGTTTGAAGCCCTATAGGTTCAGAGCTAGGTCTGGATGTCAGCGTGTTTTGATCAGCAGTGGGAATTCTTTCTTGGAGGGGTTGAGTTTCAGAAAAGCAGTACACATCCAGCACTGGGTCAATGTGAGGCAGCCCTTGAGAATGTGAATGTCTTTGATGGAGGATATCTCGAGGTAGAGCTGTGTGCCATCTGCATATTGGTGGATGTGGATGTTGTGCCGAGACAGGAGAGATCCAAGTGGTTCTATGTAAAGGTTGCAGATCAATGGAAATAGGATGGATCCTTGTGTTACTCCACAAGTAGAGTTGGTGATCTCAAGGAATCCATTTTGTCAAACTGGTGGTGGTTAACAATGTAGGATTTGACCCAGCTGAGAAGGATCTCTCTAAGCCCCATTTGCAGATGTAGAAGGCCGTTGGGCCTCATTACAAGAATGGCGGAGTGGGGAATCATTGGTGGTAATGTTACTACTCCGCCATACTACACGCACAGCTCTGGAGTAGAGGATTTACCTCCAGCATCATGCTAGCGGTAAATCTTCCAACACTCTTCTGAAAAATCCACAAAATCAGCCAAATTACTGCAGCAGAATTACTGGTGAGGTAATTAACCCAAAAAAGCCCCATTGAGTCCTATGGGCTAAAGGAAATGGATATTTACACACCACAGCCACTTGTAATACGTCAATAATACCGCTGGATCAAGTGGTGGTAACAATATTTCAGTTTGGTGGTATCTGGGCCGATTTACCACCCATATACCACCAAACTCGTAATGAGGCCCATTGAGTGTCTGGTGGTTTACTGTGCTGAATGCTGCTGAGAAGTCAAGAAGACCTAGGTGGCAAAGATGTCCCTCATCAAACGTGTGAAGGGCATCGTCGAGCACCTTGATGGTAGCCATATCCATGCTGCATCTGGGTCTGAAGCCAGAATGGTAGGACTAAAGGAGGTTTTTGACTTGAATGTGTTGGAGGAGTTGTGCGGCTAGTGCCATCTCAAGGATCTTACCTAGGAAGGGAAGATGAGTGATAGGTGATGAGGCAGTAGTTACTGAGATCTTTGGGGTCCACTGTTGGTTTCTTGAGAAGCGGGAGGATTTCTCCAGTCTTGAGCATCAAGGGAAAGGTACCTTGATTGAGGAAGCTGTTGATGATTGTCAAGCTAGGTAGGAGTGCTCCAGTCAGAAGGGTCTTGAGTATGGAGGTAGAGAGGATGTTGCTTGTGTACAGTGAGACTTTGAGGAATGCTAGGGTATCTGTGATGCCTTCCATAGTGAGTGTCTTGAAAGTTATCCAGTTGGTGGTGGATTTGTGAGATGGGATGTGCAGTGTCCTGTCAGTTGTGGCCTTGGTGTCTATGTGCTGACGGATCATCTTCATC
Organism: Ambystoma mexicanum; assembly: GCF_040938575.1. Taxonomy (NCBI): domain Eukaryota; kingdom Metazoa; phylum Chordata; class Amphibia; order Caudata; family Ambystomatidae; genus Ambystoma; species Ambystoma mexicanum. The sequence goes on along the minus strand of NC_090939.1, from coordinate 911,952,064 downwards.
ATGTTGTTGAAGAAAGAGTTGATGACGGTGGACTTTTCAATGGAGTGCAGTACAGCAGAGGGTTTATGTAGTGCTTGATGGCTTTGAAGAGGGCTCTGCATGCATTGTGGGCCCTGACTATGGTGTTCTGGTGGTAGTTGGTCTTGGCAGTGGTGAACAGTCGTCTGCATGTGTCACAGGGTTCCTTTAGCAGTGAGAGGCCCGATGTGCTGAAGGATTTTCATCAAGCCTTTTCTTGTTTTCTGATGGTTCCTTTCTTGAATTTGAATTTTTGAGTGTACAGGGGCAGGAAAGGATTAGGATTGAGGGTGCACTGTTTTACTGGGGCAGGTCGGTTGATATCGATTGTGAGAGTAATGTTGAGTTCTTGGAAAAGCATGTCACAGTCCTGGTTCTTCGGAGGTAGATCGGTCCATGTGAGGTGGAGGTTGGCAAGGTCTCCACTCGGAAGTCCTTGCCCTATGGCTCATACTGGTCAGGATCCAGCCTAGAAGAAGAAAAAGAAGAGCTGGTAGTTTATTTGTTTATATCTCAAGGTGCTTTAACAACATGTGCTGCTCTTTTTCTTCTTCTGATCTTGTTATCCTTCGACACATATGTTTAATACAGGTAAATATTAAGTATGAATCTGCGCTGGAGCACTTAGGTTTCAGCAGATAATGTTACATTTTGTTAGACATCTCTTATACTGCACCAAACCACCAATGTAGTGGTTTGGTTTCAAAGTGCAGCGGGTGGTCTGCATGATGTTCCCTCACCAGCGGTGTCTGTCTACACTGCAGTATGCATAGGAAAGGAATAGGGATGGGTGCCGCGGTGACAAAAGAGTGTGCATATAAAATAAAATGGGGGGGGCTAAAATGGGGATGGGCACGAGAAGGGAAGAGCAGTGTTTGTGATAGCTTGGGTGCATGCAGATCCATCCATAAAAGATCAGAGATTAGGATTGCAGAAATCAGGAGGTGCAGATTCTGAGCTGTCTCAAAGAGAAGGGAATATTTAAGTGTGGTCAGTTTCAGAAAATATATAGAGCTTTCACCATAAGTAGCATGTGGATGTGTGATGGGCTTCAAGTATACCTAAGAGGACCCTTAAAGCATTTCTCCTTTTATTGCTCAAGAGCAGGCTTAATTCCTCCCATAAAACAAACTCTTACATTATAATTCTGACACTGCCAAGCCTTGTGTCCAAGAGAGGCCAGGCCAAGAATAAACCGTGCGCGAAGCAAATGTGGGCAGAAACAAACAGGGCAGGGTAACGGCCTGATCAAATCTGGCACCCTTTGGTCTGACATGGTCTGCTAATGCAAAGCTGCGGTTAACATATTAGAGACATGTCATACACACATACGAGAAAAGTCAATAAAAAAGCGGACTTTGCCTTCCGCCTCTGCCAATGTGGATTTCCTAAGTTATGAGAAGCTTATAGTTCATGCATACACTTTTAAGGAGCTGTAAATAACGTGGTTGTCTGAGCCAATTCTTTCTTAAGGCAGTCTGGCCCACGCTACATCTCTCACAACATTTGTAGTCTGTTGACACATGAATAAACGGGGGGCTTTCTGGAAATTATAGAAAATAAAATGATGTAAGTGTAAGCTCACTTAACTACCATGGGGAGCTGGATGAGCCTGGATGCGCTGTCCCTGAGCAAGTCTATATCCACACATCCGGTGATGCGTTCCAGGGTTTTGTGCAGTAGCTCATAGCCAAGAAGGCCAGCAACAGCACTTTGGCTCCAGTGGAGATGTTATATTTGCAACGTGCATTGGTGTTTTGAGAATGACTAAGCAACAGGGAATTACTCCGCAATAACATCAATTTATGGTTAAGTTACTCACATATATGCACAATATGGGTATCGCAAACACCTGATTGGTTGTTTTGCTAAGTCAGAAAGCTCACCAGTAGATATTTGAGTAAGTACACACAAACTGCAACATTTGATTGAAAATATCGACTGCCTCGGATTTTAAGAAATCAAGATTGTGTGACAGGCAGGAAGGCCAGATACAGTTATAGTTGATGCAGTGTGATGTGTGAAACACACCTGGCCTTTCATGGCTTGAAGCCGGGATTCAGGATGAGGCCATGTTGCAAGTGGGCTATTGTAATGTTTTATTTGGATGGGTGCATATCTACTGGTTAAGTAAAACTACTTCATAGGTGACCATTTAATATAAAGAAAAAAACCTGTTTCAACTAGATCCAGTACACGTACAATGTGACTCCATATACTTAAGGGAGATGTGGTCCATTGCTAACACAATGGTCCGTAATACAGGGTTATATTATGTAGAATAATTGTTCAAATGCATATACTAGGCAGAGCTAGACAGAGCTTTGAGGCCAAACATGTACCTGTGCCTTTAGTAAGGGAAGCAGAACTGGGCCAACAAGGCACTATTCATGGTAAGACCCCCATTGCACCACTCCAATATCAAGTGAATAACACCTTGTGCGTCTTCAATCCTGATCACACTTGAAAATGATTGAATATCTTACCCTGTACTTATTGCTATTAAATGTGAGTATGGCAAAATGGTCCACATTGCTCAAATTGTTAATGATTCCTTAGAAACACAGATGCTTTTAGGACAATCAGGTCCTTCCTTTAATTACCCTTGTCAAGATAAAATGGGACCATTGTTCTATAGTGATACTTCGATTGGTTCTATGTGAAAATGTCCCCAGGAAAAGGTAGTTACGTGAAAATGTCAGCAGAAAGTTGTTTTAAAAAATGTAGTCATTCAATAAAGACAATGCAAATTGTGAAAATGTTGCCATTAATAAAGTCACCAAAAAAACGTATTTAAATAAATAAATAAAACATAATATGACCCAAACCTCTTACAGAACCTCCACAAACACCCTAACTCTATTACTGAACCTTCCCCTAAATCTAATTACAATCCGTAATCGCACGTAAGCATTTTATTTGCATGTTACTCTATACAAAAAAATGAAAATGCACAGTGATCCCATCTCCAAACCATCACCAGTTTGCCACACATTGGCCCTCATTAGGACCCTGGCGTTAAGAGGTTAATGGCACCGTAAAAGGTGTCAGCACCGTTAAGCCCTTAACGCCTTACTAAGTGGTCCCTTTGCGGCTCCTGACCTGAATGGCTGGTCTGGACCAGCCGTTAAAGTAGGGACCCGCAAAGGGACCTTGATGGCAATTATGGTACCACAATTTGCGGTACCGTAATTGCCGCCTTCCCCATTCCCATTGAGCCCCATGGGGCAAAAATGGGAATGGGGAAGGGCCATGGAGAAAGGGGGAATTACCTCCCCGCCAACCTTGGAATGGGGTGGTAATTCCCCCTTTCCCCATGGCGGACTCCGGCAAGGACCATGGTGCTAGTAGCACCATGGTTTAGCGCCAGAGTCCTAATGAGGGCCATTGTATAGCCCTTGCACACACCCTTGCAATAATACTAGCCTTAGCCTTACCCTATATACTAACTTTACACTAGGTTTACCCTAACTGCTATCCTACGGCAACATCACCAGCGCCTTCCAACCTCCCCCTTTCTTTTACATTTAGCCAAACCATTAGGGTTGAGTTTTAGAGAACCCCACATTGGATCTAAGGGTATCCAGTACAAATGTAGGCAACAGAAATGTAGTCACTGAAAAAGTCATGATGAAAATGCCTCTGCAGTGGAAAAGTTGCCAGGCAAAAAGTATTCAATAAATGCAGCTGAAAAGTGGTAACAAATGCTGCTACGGTAATTGTTAGGGTTAAGGAGCATTTAGTGGGCTTGTGATTGTCTGGTTTAGGGTTAGGATGGGGGTTCGGATAAGGATAGTGGCTAAAGTAAATATGTTGGGGGTTGGTTAGTTGATAGGTTAGATTGAGCCTCAGGGTAAGTGTTAGGGTAGGGGTTACGGTACGGCTAATGGTTTGGGTAAATGTAAAAGAAAGGGATGGGGAGGTTGGACAGCGCTGGTGGTGTTGCCGTAGGATAGCAGTTAGGGTAAACCAAGTGTAAAGTTAGCATTTGGGTAAGTGGTAGAGTTGTATACAGGGTAAGGCTAAGGCTAGTATTATAGCAAGGGTTTGTGGACAACACTTACTTTCCTCATAAGCTCCAAGATGGATCTCTCCGATCAGGACTGTCTGATTCATGTACAACAATGGGTGTGTCATAATGGGCTCTGGTTAAATGGTTCCAAGAGGATCTCTGACCTCTAGACCTTACAACTCCTCCTTTTGACTTGCCAGAATCACGGGCACCTTCCCCACATCTATAAAAAAAGATCTACAACCTTTGGCTACTCTTTTATATGGAACTCTCTTTCTAGCCCCAAATGAACCCGGGAACTAAAAATGTATTCTATTACTTGCTCCCTGTATGTGGATTCCGCCGTCTTCAGCAACTTAATCAAATAAGAAGCTAAGTCCTAGCCTTCAATCCTCTGTAGAAAGTAGTTCTGGCAAAAGTCTTAGTCAAATTCCCACAGGTGCAAAATCAGGTTGCTTGACTCATCTTCGGCATAAGATATTCTGATCATATCAAAGCAGAAATTAAAGCTCATAACTGTCTAAGGTCCAAGGAAATAATGAAATTGAGGACAATCTATACATTCCTAAATGTCTGCACACCGTGCTTCTTCTGGAACCTCTTGCCCTGCTGATGAAAAGTGCTGCCTCCCACTACCTGATTTCCATCTGGTGACCTCTCCAGACCCAAAGCTTCAGGATGTAGAACGCCTTCCTCAACATCTAAAGACTGTATGGGAAGGAGGTCATGATATTGTACACAGACTTGAAGACTCACATCATCCATGAAATCTACGGAGCTAGAGATTAAAACGTGTTTGTATCCTACGTGTTGGTACTCTCCATCCCTTCAACCTTAATGAAGACCGACCTTTGACCACATTGTTATTTAATGGCTCTTCCCTTTAAGGGTTATAGCATGACCACTCAAACGAGGAGGCCATCACAAGAGATCACACTTGTCATCGCGTCATCTTTGTGTGGTTGAATGTCTTTGTGTGCCTTCTTGTAACCCTCCCTCTCAGAATTCCGATATCCATCAGCAAGAAGCTGTTTACAAAACACAATCACCTAAATAAATAAACATTTGCAAGACAGACAGATTGTGAATAGTACACAAAAGTCCTACATTCAAACTGCGTTTTGATGTGCGATTATGTGGAACCCTTGGTTTCTGATTAAATGTTCATTTCAATTGATGTGTTCACTGTCAGCCAAAATAAATAATGATGGTTGTCATATCGAAAACATCCTGAAGAACAACTCTTTGCCAGCTTAGCATCAATTTAGTATTCATATGCGGAATTGCCACTATTATCTTATTGGTCATATGGATCCCCACCATCTGTCTGATGTTCTTAATCACATCACACCATCAATTGCTGCAAGTGGACCATGCCCCCCCATGACTGATAAGGATTTCTGTATAAGTCCCCTTCGATGACGTCACAGCCAAGCCTGCTTGTGCCTGGAGGAGGTTTGCCTAGTTGTTTTTCTGGGGGGTTAGTCATGAGAGATCTGTTTGCAGCAGAACGAGATCCCACTCCACATTCAGCACCACTTACAGTGGCGGAATTCTCGAAATGTTGCTCCGATCTCTCAGGGCAGAGGGAAAGGCCGGGATAGCCAGGCTGCGGCGGAATGAGCTGCATTTTAGCCAGCATGATCAAACTGTTCTGCAGCCTAATGAACTGGGAAGGAGTGCATCCTGGGCAATTGGTGCATGCAGAGGATTTCTGCAGCCCGATGAACTGGGAAGGAGTGCATCCTGGGCAATTGGTGCATGGATCCTGGGCAATTGGTTCATGCAAAGGCTTTCTGCAGCCCGATTAAGCCAATTGGTGCATGCAAAGGCTTTCTGCAGCTCGTGCTTGAAAAGGCTTTCTGCAGCCCAATTAAGCCAATTGGTGCATGCAAAGGCTTTCTGCAGCCCGATTAACTGGGAAGGAGTGCATCCTGGGTAATTGGTGCATGCAGAGGCTTGCTGCAACCTGATTAACCGGGAAAGAGTGCATATTGGGCAATTGGTGCATGCATCCTGGGCAATTGGTGCATGCAAAGGTTTTCTGCAGCCCGATTAACTGGGAAGGAGTGCATCCTGGGTAATTGGTGCATGCAGAGGCTTGCTGCAACCTGATTAACTGGGAAGGAGTGCATACTGGGGAATTTGTGCATGCAGAGGCTCTCTGCAGCCTGATTAACTGGGAGGGACTGCATCCTGGGGAATCGGTGCATGCAGAGGCTCTCTGCAGCCTGATTAACTGGGAAGGAGTGGATCCTGGGCAATTGGTGCATGCAGAGGCTTTCTGCGGCCTGATTAACTGGGAAGGAGTGGATCCTGGGCAATTGATGCATGTGGAGGCTTTCTGCGGCCCGATTAACTGGGCAGGAGTGCACCCTGAGCAAATGGTGTCTGCAGAGGCTTACTGCAGCTCGATTAACTGGGAAGGAGTGCATCCTGGGCAATTGGTGTATGCAGAGTCTTGCTGCAGCCTGATTAACTGGAAAGGAGTGCTTCCTGGGAAGGAGTACATCCTGGCCAATTGGTACATGCAGAGGGGTTCTGCAGCCTGATTAGCCAAAACATTCAGTGCACCCTTAATGGCTGGGATATAACGGGTGTTTTGATTGGGCAGGATTTCAGCCATCCCCAAATCCACAAATCCCTGACTGAATTACAGCAGGGAGCATCACACCCCCATGCCATAATCATGTGTGGTAGGCACTGCTTAGTTCGTAAAAACGATAAGTGCCAGGGCCCAAATATTTTCTAGCACTCCTGTGACACTGCGGGTGGGTAGTTCCTCACCACTGCGGCCACCACCCATAGCTGCGCCCCACAGTGTCGACATATTTGGTGTGACACTGCAGCTCGCGCCTTCCCATTGTGGTTCATGGATGCACTGACTATCACCACTTCATAATTAAAGTGACTCTGAGACAATAAGCGCTGTGCTGAAAAATAAGGGCCAGGGCTGTGCCCGGGCAAACACCCCCACAAATTAGGCACTGGTGGTAGGTACTTTGGGTCATTTCACCCAACACAACTAAAGATCCATAATATTCAGGTAATAATGAAAATATAGCATTGATCATGTAACCAGACTGTGGAAAACTCTCTACACGATGATGCTTATGCAACCGAGGCTACAGAGCATACTGCATGAGCTGATGAACAAATCTAATGACAGGGCTGGGCATTGTGTCATGCCATATTTGCGCCAGGGAGCTGCCTGCTCATTTCCTTAGAATGATGTCTGCTGCTCTATCTCAGGCAAGGTCTTGGGCTGGACGTTTTAATTGCCCCTCCAGGTTGTTTAGCTATTTCTGGGTGAAGCCCAGCATGGTTGGCTTCCATTAATTCCACGCGCGTGTTTATTATTCTTGGAGCCCGGCGCAGATTGCGTCATCCTTCCGAACAATTAATCTTGATTGCTGCATTCCCGACTTGCAACGCAGAACAGATCCCGGCGCCAAATTCGCAGAAGCGTTTTATAATGGTAAAACCCCATTGGAAAACACTCTATGACTCGGGGGTCCGAGGCTTGTGGGTTTACTGCGCTCACTGGATTTTGCTGCGCCTCCTCTGCTTTATTTCAATGCCTATTTTTCTTGCTTTTCTGAATTTCACGGATCATTAAATATTGATGACAATGTTGCACTGTTTCGATTCGTCACTGAAAACAGAAACTATATGGATTTTGTTAGGAGTTGGTAGCAGTTTTGAAAAACATGCTTTCCGTTATTTATCTACTAAGGAAAACATTTATTTTTTATTTTTATTCGAATAATGTCTAATGCTTATCTTGTTTTGTGTCTTTAAAGATGACTTTCTCATGACTTTCTCCATAGAAGCCATGGTTCCTCATAGGAGCCTACATTCCAAAGTCCAATGCAGTTAGTTTGAGGTTCTCAGTATTTCATCTACAAGTGCTGGGAATCAGCTGTTCCCTTTGCACTAATGATGAGCAGGCGATGGCAAATCTGGGTCACCTGTACCCGCTCATCTCGCTGCTGCCGGTTCACTGCATTTGGTGAACGGCCACTTGACCATATTATTTGCACCCCTTTTTAGGGAGGCGCAGGTTAAGCATATATTTTGCATTTATTTTTCTGGTAATTGGGGGGTTAGGAGTCAGGGTTCATGGAACGGGGATAGGGCAGGCTTACTCCCCATATAAATTGCTGCAAAAAAAGCAGTGAGACAGCCTCTTTGGTTAAATGCCCCAGATCCCTATCAACTACCCCATTGCTATGATAGCACAGATATTTTAGCTGCAATAGCAAAGGCCGGAACGTCGCCTATAAAGCTCTCCACCCCGTGGCATACCCTCTGCCCAGGATTTAGCACTTTTGTCTTTGCATCGAGCTGATTGAATAACCCATATCACAGCATGGCACGGTCAGTACGGCTTTTTGAAACTCCTTGCTTCCTGACTGCATTGATACACCACTAGGGAGAAACCATGGTTACCTTTGAGTACCAGGCATGTCCAGTGAAAAAAGGATGGTGGAGACAAGAAGAGGGCCCCCGCTGGAAGATCACCAGAATGAGAATGACCTTCTGAGATCCTTCTCAATGGGACCACAGCCCCCTCCTTGCCTCCTACCCTGCAGATGACACGCAGCTCTCTTTCAAGCTTCCCTCCACTGCCTCCCATTCTTCCTCTCTCATCCCTGACTGGCTGACTGCTATTCGGCCATGGTGCACTGCTAACAATCTTTGCCTTAATGACAGTAAGACTGAGATCCTTCTCATCGGGACCTAAGCTCCCTCCTTCCCTCCAACCCTCTGGCTGCCCTCCATGGATCACCTCCCCTCACCCTCTTGTGAAGCAAAAATCCTTGGTCCTCTCTCTCCTTCTCTCCTCACATCGCGGATCTTGCCAAGAAGGCCCACTTTCAGCTGCACCTCCTCAGAGGTATTCTCCCTTTCCTCACCTTCCACGAGAAACTCAAAGTCTCCAGACCGTTGGTGCTCTTTAGACTGGACTACTGGAAAAGCCTCTACCTCAACCTGCCTCAATCCTCCCTCCGCCCCCTTCAACTAATCCAGAATAGAACTGCAAGACTTATGCTTCTCTCCAGCCCTAAAATCTCTCCACTTGCTCCCGGTTGATGCAAGGATCAAGTTCAAGACCCCGTCCATCTTCCATAAGGCTTTCTGAGGCCTGGGAACCCTGGTACATCCAACTCTCTCTCCCTAAATACCTCCCTGCTTGAGACCCTCGGTCTTCTAGCTCCAACTCTCTGCAGATCAAAGGCTTTTCCAGAGAGTGGGGGCTAGATCGCTCTCTGCCGCATGATCCTCCCTCTGGAATAGCCTCCCTGCCCCTCTCAGGCTTGAGTCAGATTTCCTTAAGTCCAGGAAGCTCCTCAAGACCCTCCTTTTCTCTTCTTCTTCCCTCCCTGTCCCCCTCCCTTGCTAATGCCCCTATCTGCCGGTATTTGAATGGCGGCCTGGTTCCTTTTGGGTCCTACAGAGCACCAGGCCCTCCTCGCCCAGTCTATCCTCACATTTAGCATGTGGACCTTCACTCCCTGCACCCCCTAGCACTTGCCCACCTGGCCTCCCCATAGCACTCGTCTAGTCTCTGGGGCCCTCTTCCCACCCTACCACAACCCCCAGGCCTTGCACGCTCTCCCCTCTGCCCTGCACTTCCCTTCCCACCATAGCATTGGAGCATCCCACCCAGTTCCACCCTCCCCGCTCCCCTCTTCCTTGCACTTCTTGTTACTGCACTTGCACAAGACGAATATCACAAGGTACCATTATTGTTATTGTTCGTCCCTGTCCCCCCCCTTTTTTTGTCTTGTGGCACCTTGAAACACCATTTGCAGTATATCCGCTTTATATATACCCAATAAAAAGATTCTGCATTTGGTGAATTAGTCTATAATTGTATCCATCCTGAAGATCTCCCAAGGGTGGCATATCGTTAAATTTGCATTAAATTGGGGGCAGTGGATATGAAATAATATGGCATTGATAACACGCCTGTACACAAGCAGCATAGGTGGGTGGCGCAGCACGTTAAGGTGGGAAGAAGACGCGCCACCTGTAAAAAAAAAAAAAGGCAAACATTTGGAATTCAATTGTCGGTGGCGTTTTCACCAGGAAATTGACATAGAACCTGTCTACTCTCTACTGAACAGCCCAGAAGGCATTGTCATGTAGGTGTGCCCCAAGCAAATTCATCCGCCCTCTTCCATTCCTCCATTTTGTAATAGTCGAGACAATAGTGCTTCGTACAACATCTCAGAATAGAAGGCCTGCCTCTAGCGGTTCGGAATGCAGTCAGTTGTTTTGAGTGTCAAAACAAATGCCAGAATGTGGAAGGAGTCAATTGGATATCAGAACCCTGTTCTGGAAAAGGGCTCCACCAAGTCCTTCTCTACCCACTCAGCTCATTTTCACCTGGTTCTCCAGTGCGGCATAGAGTGGAAATGCAACCACCATAAAGACTATCTGCCGCGTCGTGCCTATTCCCATAATCCGACAGAGATTGACTACTTTATGCTCTCTCTGACTGCGTGACATTTAGAGTTGGCGTCAGAAACAAATCCTTCTGGTCTAGCAGATATTATCTTTCTGTAATATAGTCTGATATGTTCACAGAAGGCTTGGTAGTAGTGTTATATATCTACTTTTAACAGTTTTGAAATACCCGTTCTCTGTCACGGGGCCCTAATGCCTGCCGGTGATGTGTACCAAGCTTGTTGGCCAAAATGGCCAAAACTGGAGACATTTGCCAGTGAAGCGTTTGTCTTTAAGGTTGCAGGTGATCAATTTATTGGTGGTAATTTAGTCTAGCAACCTTATTGGCTGATAGGATTTGCCAGTTATGCAAAATAACCATTTCTTGGTAGACAAAAGGCATTCCCTTAAAATGAGCCTTGGTGATGCAGCCAAGTTTGTGTCTGAACAGGAGGATTTGCACAGAGTGAAGAAGGTGGATAGCTTTGCTCTGCACCAATTACATGTTGGCAAGTAGCGTCTACGTGATACCATCCATCAGGAAAGTCTGCTCCATAGGGGGGTGCTCGAGCACTGGCCCTGGGTTTTTCGTGAACCTTCATGTACAGAAAAGTGACTCTTCAAACTTAATATTTTGCATGATGGAGCAAATGCCTTTAATTTTTTTATTTAAATGTTTCCTTTGCATTTGCAAAGAATGTAAACATAGATTTTTTAGAACTGCAGGTGCAGTGCCCTTAATTCCTGGACAGTATTGTGCATGAATCAGGGTCCGGGCCATCGGCTGGCCAGGCCATGACACATACACGGAAATGTGCAGGGCATTAGGGAAACCTGGAGGCCATTGCCATGATGCTACCGGCTCGGTTGTGTGCAATGAGCACTGTAAGCGCCTTTCAATGAGCACAATGAAGGCATGTTCACCTTTCCATCACTTTTCCTGTCTCAGGTTTGGGGTTGAGGTCAGAATGCTGAACACAGCCCTGCCCTGAATGCAGAGGAGGAAGAGTGAATGGTGAAAGTAGCCTCCTAACCGCTGACAGGGCATGTGTCTGCTTGCTAATAATGGGCCCTTCCGCTAGGGAGGAGAGGAGGATACCTTCACTACCATGGCCAAAAGCAAAGGAAATGTTGTTAAAAAAAGGACTGTAATGTGTGTGTTTGCTGTGGATTGATGTGTTGTGTGTGTGAGTGTGCATTTCTTTGTGTATGCATGTGAGAGTGTGTTCGCGGATGTGTGTATGTGCGCAGTATGTATGTTGATGTAGAGCAAGACTGGAATGGATTATTTTGATAGCACCTGTAATATCTGGATGCGTCACTGTCCTGAACAGTCTTCATGTTTGTTTCTTTGCCTTTACTTTAGCCCCTTCCATTTTTTCTGGTGCCCTCTAGCGAGTACTTATGACAGCTTTTTTAACACAGAATACATACTTTTTAGTGTGTGTGTAGGGGCGTGTGTGTGTGTAGGAGAGAGAGTGAGAGAGAGATATAGGGGTCATTATGAGTTTTGCGGTGCAGGAAAAGTGGCAGTTATTCTGTGACCGCTATTTTTCCCACACAAAAAAAACTACAAGTTTGCTGGTGTGTGTTACCTGGTTTACCTCCCGCCAAGAGCTGGAGGTAAATCAGGCCCCCACTGGCAACAGACAGCTGGTGTTTCCGGCACTGCCACTGTTATTACCAGTGCCGGAAATACCGGCAATACCCCCATGGAGTTTTAATGGACAATTAAGGTTTTTTCACCTCTCCATCGCTTTTCCTGTCTCAGGCTTGGGGTTGAGGTCAGAATGGACTCCATGGAATGGGGAAGGACCGCTGTTGCCCGCAACTGGAATATCCTGCATTTCACAGGATATCAGGTGCCAGTAACGCTAGAGAAGTTTCCCGGCATCCCATTGGAATTACCGGCGGGATACCAGCATACCTATGATGACCCCTGAAGAGTTGGAAAACATATGCATGTGTGAGTGGGTGTGTCTACCAGTGTATGACATTTGCAGGGGTCATAGCAGACACCTCTGTTCAGAAATCAGACACTTGCCTACAGTGTTTGAGTTCAGTGATGGGAGTCTGTTGTGCAACACTGAAATTGACAGGCAAGCGTGGCACAGATAGCATGAACATGGTTTTATTATCACAATACTTGTCTATTTTGTACACAGCCAGCCTTACAAGGTTTCACAGTGGCTGCACAGGCCTATATTGGGCAAGGCCAGCTTCATTGTGTTCCTCAATTGGCAATACCGCCATGAGATTGCCACAGCCAACATGACAACTTATGCTGACAGGATTAATTGTGGCATATGTTGTGGACGCAGGCCGCCTAAATTGTGCTTTAAACTGCCAAAGCTTGCACAAATGATGTTAGCGTAGGCACCACAAACATGTGCTATACAGTGGCATTGGTGATACCTATTGTGGACACAGACATCATGAACATGTGTCCCACAGCGGTAATTGTGGAATACATTGTGGGTATAGTTATCATGAAGTGTGGTTTGAAGTAGCATAATCTACATAACAACTAAATTCAACGATAATGCTATTCCCAAAATGTGTTTATTTTCAGTTTCTCCTATTTGGTTTGTTAGTATTGGAGAAAAAAAAAGTTTCAAAGGAAAGTATAAATGGCTGTTTTCATTAAATAAATAAATAAATAAATAAATAAATAAATAACAGCACCGAACAGTGCATTCTCCAATTACAAATTTTGCCTGTCAGGATCTTTGCACAAACATTTGGCATTGAAAGCATATCTAATTCATAATTTCCCACAACATCATTTGCACAATTGTGCTTTCAAAAATGCATGCTACTGTGCTTTCCCCCCTGTTGTATTCGCTCTGGGAAAAGGCGTGGCTGTGCAGCCCTTCTTCTTAGTTTATAGGAGCATCGGTTTGCTGTGGCAATTACTATCCCAATGCAAACCTGCTATCCGAGGCAGACCAAGCCACGTTGCTGGTTTAGCATTGAGATTTTGCATAAAGAAAGCCGACTTCCAAGCGATCCTCGCGGAGCAAGCTACTGCAGGTACCCTATCTGTGTGCATGCGCCTTTCAGTGGGACACTGGTGGGCTGGCCTGTATCACGGGCTTGTGTTGTTGTAAACCATTTGACAATCGAATTTCTCTGTCATGCGATGAATGCCAGAGCAGTGCATGGATCACCTGCTAGCAATCTAGCCGTCGCAGCGTTGATTTCTGCTCTGGTTATGCCCGTGGCCCAGGCCAGCACTGCAGCCAATCCCGTAGAGCGCACGTGACGCGCTTGGACATTAGCTAGCACTCAATTGGTTCACCCCTGGAGCTCATTTTTATTGGCTCTCCTTTCACATGCCTTTCAATTTCTTTACTAGATAAGTGCTGATCAAAACGGTTATGAATATATTTCATAGAGAGCAGCTCCTTTATCTATTTAGGTATTTATTCGAAGTTGCGCGGCATGCAACATGCAGACAAAATGGCCACGTCAGAGAGGGGGTAAAGGGACTAAGGGGAGGAGGCTAAGAGGCACACCAACCAAGAGTGCCCAGACTACAACTCATCTGGAGGTTCACGGTCCTTAGTTAGTGCTCTGGTGATGGTGGGGTTGGCTGTGCTTTTGTTGAAATGTCTGGCAGCGCCATGGCATGCTAAAACAATGCTTTGAAAAACAAGAGCAGCAGTAAAGTTGGCCCTGGCTATCCCCCATACAGGATCAAAACCAAATGCCATACCAACATAGTAGGGCACTCAGCGGATTATGCCCGGGATGTTATGTTCCCCAATTTCCAGTACATCTGCATTTGCCCATTCTCAAAAAACATGTGCCAGAATACCCATTGGCGCCACGTTTGTGGAATGCCCTACCTCTGGAACCTTAGGGCCTGCTCCTCTCTGGTGGTCTTCAAGCACAGACTGAACACCATCTGCTCGATTAATGTAGTCTCCTTGCTGCTGATGAACGTTTGTTCTCCTCTGCCTGACCTGCCTTTTGTTTTTGTGTGTCTGTTCCTGTTCCCATGCCTCTATGCCTATGGGCTTTGTCCTGGCACGCTTTAAATAAATAAATAAAATTAATAAATACAGAAAGAAAATACATGACCATCAGGGCCATATTAGGAAACCTTTGCACCATGGCAAGTGCAATTTTGCATGTTATTAGAGCTAAGGCAGAAATTAGGATGAACACTAACTACCCTGGTGAAAAATGCATTGAAAGTATGTGTTGTGTCAGACATCACAGACAATGTTGCCCCTAATAGGCAGTGGCGCCCCCAGAATTTTTTTATAGGGGTGGCCTGATGAGGCCACAGGAAATCTTGGGGTGGCACACAAACACATAACTGCGCATAGGAGGGGGCGTGGCAATGATGTTTGTGAGCAGTGGGGGCAGGCCAGCAGGGAACATATTTCAACTACTTCTTTTGGTACACTTCGACCACTACCCGCAAGCATCTGTACTCTATTACGCATCTAAGATAGTTGCGAAAAAGGCCCAAACTGTCATTGACAAATGTGGTCCACTTTTTTATTTTTTTCAGGTTCACTGGCCTTTTTTTTGGGTCACAGTTTCACCATGCGTCAAATACTAAGAATTGCAAATCTGTTAGAAAAGAGTAACAGGTATGATACTTTCTACCCCATCAGGTCTCTCAAGTACGGGTCCTTAATATTTAAAAACAGAACTGCTAAGTAGTGGCTGGCCATCGAGAACTACCCACTTAGACCGGTGACTCTGGGTGAGTGGCTATGGGCCCCTAAGAAGTCTTTCCCTAATAGTGTATTGCAACTCTTTGCAATGGGTCCCCTTTTGAAAGTATGGTGGAACAAAAAAGAGATGGAAGGTCTTACAACCTGGCCCTCCCCATTGAGCTGTATCTGGGCTCCAACCATCAGAGACAGAATTCATGAACAGAACTGGTATCAGGAATGGTATGAAGTGGGACTAAAAAGAGTGGGGCAAATCCTAAAGCGAGATGGATGCATGTCAATCCAGGATCTGGAGGCAGCATTGCACATGAGATTCCTTGACATGTTCAAATACCTGCAACTGAAAGGTGTGCTCACAAAACCAGAGTGGAAAGATGAGCTTCGGAGAGACCTCACCAATTTTGAACAGATACTTGGCAACACCCACTCGAATAAAGGCCTCACCTCCCGTCTATACGGATCCCTGATAGTGGAACGGGAACACAACCTGGAGAATCTAAAAAAGAGATTTGAAAAAGATCCAGGCCCGTCACTATCAGACCAACTGTGGTCAAAGATGTGTGAAACTGTGCACAAAATATCTATCTCAGCGCAATATAAACTGCATGGTCTGAAGTTATTGCACAGGTGGTGTTATGACCCCCTCACAGTGGAGTCACTTTGCTGAAAATGTTGGGGGGGGCATAACATCTGAAGAAAATGTGCCTCAGCCAAATTAATAGGGACAAAATGGTGTGCCATGAAAGTTGGGGGGGACAAACACCCCCGTGACCCCCTAAAATTACACCCATGCCCCCTCAGACTCTTCAAGATGTTCAGTCATGCTAGCCCCTTGTGCTGGAGGGAGTGTGGAAGCCCCCCCGATTACTGGCATATGTGGTGGGTGTGTCCACAAATCCCAAATGTATTGGAGTGAAGTACTGGCCTGGATAATGAACATAGAAGAGATTACCATGGACAGGGACCCAAGGCTGGTGTTATTCGGACTTGAGGAACAAGAAGGGCGCTGGGTAAAGGCCCGCATATGACTCACTTCCTCCTGCTGGCCGCCAGGGTCTGTATCACCATAGGCTGGAAAGACAAGGACCTTCCGACAGAGAAAACATGGGCCAGAAAAGCCAGAGAACTCTACGTAATGGAAAACATTGGGGGGCCATCCACAATATATCTATCCCCTAGCAGGGAAATTGAATGTGCTCCCTTCCTCAAAGCCTACAAAGGAATGAAAGAATATCCCGAGCCCCAGGTACACCCATTGAACAACTTGCCCGCGACCCAAGGACCAAAACTCACGGCCTGTCTCGTCTCCATTGCGGGGGGGGGGATAAGGGAGAGGGGTGGGAGTTAAAATCAAGTTAAATGTTAAATGTTACCCAAACTGATACTTTTGCGGAGATTAATGTTTGAGCGCTGTTCAAGAGAGGTGCAGTTACATACGCTTTGAAAACAATCAATAAAAGTAATTTTGAAAAATAAAATCAGAACTGCTACAGCCTAGCTGCAAACATTATGGAAAATGTCCTAGTCGTTTACACGGGAGCCACATTTCACATGCACATTCAAGAGGCACCTCGCCTGACAGCCAGGGCAGTTTCTGGCAAACTTGGTGCCCAGAGCGAAACATCAGAATGGGCCTCCCCCACCCTCGACTAACTGGCACACTTCACTCCCAAACTACACCTCTGCTGTGCAGCAAAACTCCTCCTCAATATGAATAAATAATGCTATATAAATTAAGCTGGTTTCATTACATTGTAATTCAAGTACTTTACAGAAGAATTCTAATGTGAAAACACAGCTGTTGCTGCCCAAGTAAATGTTTTTTCTGTCACCTGCTCTTAGGGAAGGCCTTGCCTGAATGCAGTTTCAAACTGTCTGTACCGGAACACTGCGGTGTGAACAGCCTATCGGTGTTTGAGGGCCCACTGACCTGGCCCTGTGTTGCAGGTGTTGTGTTCGTACCAGCTCACTTGTATTTCGCAAGGGGCAATACTAGACTAACCATATGAATTATTTTCTGATAGAAGTTTATAACTCCAGGATGGACAGTCTGGTACACTCTTATTGTGCTCTTTCAAAATACCTCTCTGAGAGTGGGAAAGGGGACACAGTACCAATGGGGATTCCTGTGTACTTTGCATTGAATCACAGAGCATTTCAGGACCATAACAGTGATCCGAGATCTCTACATTTCATAAACAAGTCTGTGATAAAAGGATTGTATGTGTGAATCTCTAAATGCATAACTGATGGATGGCTTGGTGCTCACATCACGGTTCACAATACTCACCCTAACAATAAAATGTTTGTACATTGAACCATACATGCTCATTTGGACAGCTTAAGTTTTTGGATGCGAGTATAAAAGGCTGCAACATCAGCCACTCAAATGGGGTACACCGTACAACGGTTCTTTTGCTTCTTGTTTAAGTGTGGGCACAGTATGGCATGCTCATCAGAGTAACATACACAAAACGGTCCAGTGTGATCTTGTTTGGACATTAGGCACATCAGACAAAAACAGGTATATGTACTGTTACATCAGGGAGCACCACATAGACACCATTAAACAACAGGGTCAGGGTGGTGACTTGTGCAGCGCACAAATCATTGCTGCACACATCACTGCATTGTTTTGCCATGGACTACTGTCTGCATGGTGACACACAATGAACCCCACTTTCCTAATCAAGGTGCCAAGTGACATTGAGTTGCCATCTGGTCTGTTGTGCGCCCGGGCCAAGAAACAGGGCTGCTGACAGCCATACATTGAAAGATTCCCAACTGACTAAAGTTACGATTCTATTGTGGGAAGAGAAGGCTCTGGCAGTCTGGCTCAGTTGCACATATATCATCCAATAAAGCAACACCAGCTCCGGGTGCCACACACAGACACATTCTGCTTACCTCAACTCTGTGAAGTGTGGTGGAAATAAATCTCTCAGCGCTGGTCTCCATCTCCTTTTGCAGTGCCACCAATCCAAAAATATTGGCAGTGTGTTAACTTTGCCCCCAAACTGGCACTGCGGCCAGTTGCTAATATCTTTACTGCCATGGACCTGCATGGCTTCTGGGCTCATAATAGCCTGTGTAGCTCTGAGCAATAATGCTTAGTTATCAACAACTTGTGAAACAAAGCCTGGTCCTACCATCATTAAAGAAACACAATTTAAATCCACCCTGAGGGCCGATAAAACTATAAGCTCATATCAATGTTTCATTTCACAGCTGCAGTTATTGAATCAGAGGTAATGGTTCAGTTATAAAATGACCTAGAATAATTGTCTGTTTTCTGATGTTTAGTCTGGCTGTTGTCCCTTTAGAAGAACTGAAGCTGACATCATGGATGTGCATGGGAAATGAGTATGCCTCAGGGGTAGAGGTCATCCGCAACACAATTAGCATTTGACATAGTGGCATACATACAGTAGTCTCCTTGACTGGGCGATGGGGATTATTGAGGCGGCAATGCCCTGGATGCACTCCTGTATCATGAACAGAGATCAGGGTGCCAGCTAAGTAGTACTTTTTGATATTCTCCTGCCATTGCAACCACAGGTACAGAGATTGGTGAAATCCTCCCACTGTCTGTACACCATGTCTGATGTTAAGTAGGCAGCATCAAACGTTCTAGTTAGAGGCGGTCCTTTTATTTTGTGTTTTATACTGCTCTGCTATGTTCCTAAACATCTCCAAGAAGGCAAGCTTCCAGCAGTCCATAATAGGGCTGTTTGCATTATGCTTGACCTCGAGAAATACGGCAATGTGTCTATGCATCGAAAAGCACTTAGCTAGTTTCAATACCTGTCAGTTATCAGATGCAGCTTCGGGTTGCCAGCCTGGTCTTGGTGTGAAACAACACAGTATGTGCTGGCAGACGGCACGACAACCTACATGCAGCCAGAACTTTGGAAACCCAGAAATAAATACAGCCTGGGAAGCGCGAGCCAATTGCCAAAGGAGAAATGCGCGCCTGCAGGCACAGGCTGTATTTATTTCCAAGTCCGTCCAGTCTGGGCTGTGGGCTGTGGCAAACCGCGGCAGAAAAGCAAAAGCAAAAAGAAAAATACTGCTTTTTTTGTTCGCACTGAACTACTGCGAATGCTATTTCCCATGCACAGTTCAGAGCGAAGAAAAAAAAAAAATTTCCCTTCAAATTTCACAGGGTGGCCAATGGGGGGGCCAGCATCTTTATAAGGGTGGCCGTGGCCCCCCTTGGCCACCCCTTGGGGGCGCCCCTGCTAATAGGTACTGAAGAATGAGTGCAATCTAAAGTCTTGTGAATCAGGGTGACTTTCCTCCTGAGAGCGCTGTGTCCGTGATAAGATATCACACACAGTAACCAGGCGGCTCAGACGAAAAGGGCAGAAGGAGCCGGATGGCGGAAGGCTGACTCCTAAGCTACAAAAAGAAATACAATAAAAGTTAATCGTCACCCCAGTTCAGAATGTACAATAGGATCAGTAAACAACTCTCCCTTTACCCGTTTCCTACCTGTATGAAGACATGCAACACCTGATTGGAACACCATAGATAGCCCCTATTTCAGAGAACACCAAGCATTCACATCATGATTAAAGAACATCCTTCCTTAAAAAGGGACCTTCAATTGCTTTCCATAGGAATGTAAAATGGACAACATGTGCATTGCAGGCCGCAGTGATTTCCGGAATGTTGTTGTTGTCGCTGTAAAGGGTTGCACCAACAACCCAACTCAACAAAACATGAGGAACATCCAGTCTAAAATCATCCGGACTCTACCATATTTCTTTAACCTGGAATTTCCCTCCCACCTAAATCCAGAGTTCGAGACAAAGCTATCGTCTTGGAGGTTACACTAGTAACCATGAATTGTTTTGTGTGGTGCACATGAAACCCCCACCTATACAGAGGACAGTAGCAAGTCAGTCACATTTCCAAGCACTACCTGCGGATTATTCGGCGTATTGGAGATTTACTTTAAAGTTGCACAAGCCAAAAAAGGAGACTTAACTGTCCAGGCTGAAACTAACCAGAGTTTGAACGTGAACTTTGAAATCAACAGAATGAAGCTATGGCTTAATTGCTCCCAGAAAAGAACACTGAAACGGGGATGTGCAAACGAGACCAATTTGGAAATGCAAATGTAGGAGTTAAAAGAAGATGTAAAGAAGATTTCAACAAACACGCACCAGAAGGACCGACCTGCACAAAGTAGCAAGAATGGAAAGTAGAGGAAGTGCAGATTTGAATTCCAGTGGACTGCTAGCCACAGGTAAAAAGGAAGTTCTGAAAGGATTTCATGAATGGAGTCAAATGACCTCCACCTCATTGGTGATATCCACCTTAAACTTGGTGCCTGTCTTCTTAATATTTCATCTTGGATGACGGACCACTTCTTGGTACTCAATGCTGCTAAAACTGAGGTTATCTTCTTTCCATCTATTACCATTTCCCCTCCTCTTCCCCCACATTCATATCATTTCCCCCAGTACAATTAGCTACTTCTTCTGTGGCCCGTAATCTCGGTCTTTATTTAGACTCAGATCTCTCCTTTAGTCATCACATCTCTCTATCTGCCCGTTCCTGTCGATTGCATTTGCACAACATTCAGAAAGCCTGTCCTTTCATGTCTTTTAAGGTCACTCAACTCCTGTTGTCTCCTTTGATCTTTTTTGGCGGCTCTTCTATTGTTCCTCTACCCTCTTTGGACTTCCTTTATCTCATCTTGCTCCCCTGAAATCTGTATTCAACACCTCCATTTGGGTTCTATGGGCCTCATTATGAGTGTGCCGGTCCTAAAACAACGATGCTGTTAAGCCTACGGCACTGTTGTTTCCAGACCGGCACACTATGACTCTGCGGTGGGTGTCACCCCGCCCGCCATGGTCAGACCTGGTGGCCGGAATGGCACCCGCCTGCAGAGTTTCACAGAAGCAGCGGCACTGTTATTAACAGTGCCGGTGCTTCCTTTGGTGCCCCATTCCCATGGAGTCCTATCGGACTCCATGGGAATGGGGACTTACAGAATTACCGGCGCCTGACGTTCTGGCCGCCAGGGTTGGAATACCCCGGTGTTATCAGGAAGTCAGGCGCTGGTAAAATTCACAGGTCCAGCGGCATCCTGCCGGTTTTACCAGCATGGTTACCGCCAGACTTGTGATGAGGCCCTATGTCTCCTTGCTCCTCGTGAAGCTATCTGATCCTCCCTGATCGGCCTGGGATGGCTCTCTTTTCATGACTATTTAAAATTCAATTGTCTGTGTCTAGTTTTTAAATCTCTCCATGGCCTTGCACCCCCTTTTCCCTCCTCTCTCATCTCATTGTATACTCCTTCTCACTCACTCTGCTCTTCTTCCCATTGTCTTTTTATTGTTCCTTGTCCTCCTTCTGCTCAATCTCGTTTCCGTTCTTTCTCTCTTCTTGCGCCTTTACACTGGAATGCTCTCCCACTCTCTCTTCCTTCTATCTCTCCCTACTCTTCTTTCTGTGTCTCATTCAGATCTTATTGTCTTTCTACTGGTTAATGAAGGTTAATTAAAACCACAGATTTCCTCTGTGTTTCACATTTTTCTATCTATAGTAAATGCACCATTTCTGTTCTCATGTACAGCGCTTTGGTGGAAAGCGCTATGTAAAAACGAAATAAATACAAATACAGAATACAAAAACGTGTGCCCTTGTGCTAGGTTTTTCCTCTGCGTGCTCACAATACAAACCTGTCATTTCAAACAGTGCTCCCTTACCAGAGTGGAAAGTGGTGTGGTAGGGCATCCCTTCACATTGCAGAAAACATAGAGGGGCATTACATTGGCAAATAGGTGAGTTAAGAGGTGAAAATGTGTTGCCTCGGATGTAGTCAAATGTGTATGCTTAATTCCAAAGCGAGCGTTGGAAATGGGGAGATGCACAAGATCCCACAAAGTGCACCCCAAAGGGGTAACACTAGCATTTTGCAGTCAATAAAGCTCACACACTCACACCAGGCTGCTGTGCTGTCCTGCTCTCTTGCGGCAGTAGGATATTGTGCATGGTGGCCTGTTTGGGGCAGGAGGCCCCGCGTCAGCATATTGTGAGGACAGGTCCTGTCCGCAGGATTTCAATACCCACCGGTTAGTCATTGTTCAAGAGGTTGACATATAGTGCAGCCAAAAGTTTAGTCAATTCTACAAATGAGGCGATGTGTTGGTTTAGATCATCCGTGTGTGCTTCCTTGTTGCCCTTAACTCATAAAGCGAGCATCGCCAGGCATGCCACTGAGGTAATGTATGCCTTCCATTGCTACTGCACTTCCCGTCCGCACATCAACATGAGTGATGGGCAAGTTTTGTTTTCAATAAAGCGCTGGATTACGGCTCCTCTTTCCTTTGCTGCTCACATGTGATGTAATCTTTCATCAATCATACAAGGGCCAAGGTTTAAAGAGACTCGCGTCCTTCTTGTGTGAATGCATTCTTCAAGGAAAAAAAAAATGACTTGCCTCCCACAATGTGAGGCATTGCATACTGGCTTTCCTAAAAAATGACAAAAATTGGCCTCATGGCTTTCTCCATTAAAAACTCATTATTATGCAGTTGAGAATTCAATGTCTTGTTGTAAACAGCCACCCACATGGTTTTTATCCAATGTCAAAAGTGAGGTCTCCTAACGAGGTGGAGGGCTCAGCATCGACAGAAAACAAATGTTCCAGACTCGCCTTGGCCCGCATCTTAACTTTTTTTTATTTTTTATTTTTTAGCTTCCAGTAGTCTACTGGGGCCGTCACCGTGGGAAAAAAAGCTATAAGAGTTATGCTGTAAAGACGTCACAAGAAACATTGTTAATAGCTTAGCTGAGGTTTAAGCAATAAGCATGTTCACATAGAACAAGCATGGCCAAAGCCAACAGCTTCACCTTTCAGATGGACTGGAATTGGCTGGAATTCACAATGTGCCAGCTATTACCAACACATGCCCAGGTCCTAACATTATTTGCCCTGGCTCTCATGTCATATGAAAGGTTTTGCTGATCTATGACAACTACCGGGCATTGTCATGCAAGTTCCAGGTATTCACGCCATTGTCAAGTTTTGACGTCACACGTTGGGGAACTCAGCCGATTGCTAGTCATTGCCATGACGTTCCCAGATACCTACTCTTCCATGGGAAGAGAAAACGACTCTACACACCTGCGGTACACATCCACCAAATACATGCTAACAACAGACCTTCCTCTCTGCAGGCCTCATGGGACGATGCACTCAACAGCGTTCCATGCTTTGTGTGGCCTTTTGCTGCATACTCATTTTCATGAATAAAGACAGTGCCGCATGTTTAGAAGCAGGTAGTTAGAATCTCAGTCTCCTTAGCCCTCCGCCCTGCGCACATGACAACAGTCGGCCAATCAGCCCGATCTAAAAAGCACATGTCTCCAAGCAAATGTTGCCAGCTAATGGATGAACACCTGAGAACAAGGACTTAGAGACCTTGCTGGTCATTAGGCACCAATGACGCCTTGCCTGGCCCTTATCAAGCCACGAAACTCAAGGAAAGTGGGGGTCACTGCAATGTAGAGTGCCCCTTTTACAATTCAGATTATGGTTATGTATCAGAGGCGGGCTCTGAGACATTATTACATGCATGTATTAGTATATTTTCTAATGGATTTATGTCCATGTTATATTTAGGATACATAACTTCTGGATTGTCAGACTGTACAACAATGCCTATATTCAAGTGTATTCAAGTGGATGGAAACTAGGGGTCTTCCTAAAACATTGGGAACCATATTTATTTGGGGGCATGGCTTTGGTGGTATCTGGCTAAGAAGTGGAAGCAGTAAACACCCCTTCACAAAAGATGTGGTTAATGCAACTAGAAGGGGCACTGAGCTCCATTTTGTCCAAAATGCAAATGTCAAGCAAAGGTCAAAAGTCAAAAGTCAAATGTTCATCACATGTAGTATATTCAATTAGTAAACAAAACACATTGCTCACATAAAAATATTCAGTTCCAAATGTTCAAATGAAAAAAAGTAAATCGAAGCAAAATAGGTCATTGTGGGTTACTATCCATAGAAGATTACTCGGGTTGTTAAATTGAATACGACGGAGACATACTTGTATCCTGCAGTTTAACATTTCATGACCGTAATAGGTAGTTCAAGAGGTTAATGTGCCTGCTGCAGAAATCTGTTTGCAGAAGTTCCATGCCTAGCCCTAGGTGGCAGGGAAGCCTAGGGGGGTGGTTGGGTGCGTAATGCTGGTCCCGGGGATGGTGTGCTGGTCCCTGGCTAACTCCACGATGCCACTTACGGGAGACAAGGGCTCGCACATTGAAACATTAGGAAGTGAAGTCCTTTTAATCCCCAAAGTGAGAGAACTTTCCAAACCATGAATAACCTTAACCTCTCGGATTAGCACCTCTTTCAGTTATCCCCCCTTTACTCCAGGAAAAGGTCTATTTCCAAGAAGCAGCTGACAGCGGGAAAAAAGCAGAATGTGCCAGGGCTGCAGGTGCACAGAGCAAGCACTGGCAGCCACGGTGCATACGCAAGTCACGCATCAAATCCAAGATGGCGCATGAGCCTCTTCTAGGCTGGTCCGAGCACCGTGCTGACCAGTAGTCCTATGGAGAAAAAAAACAGCTGGTACAAATACAAGGCCCACAGTACACCAAAATCAAATGCAGGTGAATGCACTCACATGTAACATGACCCAAGGGGAGAGGTCACTGGCCCATATCACTTAAAGCAGACAGAGGAGAAGTAAGGGGTTTTATTGACAAGCAAGAATGAGCAGGAGGTGGTGTGGAGAGAGTGGCTGGAGCAGGAGACTGATAGCTGGAGAAAGGTAGTCAGTAAGGAGAACAAAGGGAAGGCATTTGCTAGAAGAAAGGAGGAGGTGAACTTGAAGGTGAAGGAAGGTATGAAGCACCGTGAGAAAAATCTGGAGCTAAAGAAGGAGGAAGAGGAAGGAAAGATTACTAAGGCACCCCACGAAGGAGAAAGGTGGTGGAATATTCTAAGGAGTAGGTTGGAGAGAGAATAACAGAAGTGAGTGAGAGGAGGTCAAGACATCAGTAAAAGGGAGGAGGTTGGAGTGAGAATGCAGGAGGTAACAGTAAGGATGAAGAACACAAATGGAAACAGGAAGGTTGGAGTGACAAGGGGGAGGGATAGGAAGCAGGTGGAACATCATAGAGGAAGATGTGTTTGAAGAATCCACTAAGGAAAAGGAGGGGGAGACAAAGGAGGTGGGAGAGAGAAGCAGCAGCGCAACTATGCAAAAGAGAAGACAAGCCCTCCAACAGAAGTGTATGAGGGTACAGGTGGCGGTACGAGCAGGTTGTGAAGTGTTGTCGTGGTGTAGAGGAGACAAGAGGAAAAAGAAAGTAAGAGAAAAGGAGTAGCATTCCCTTTAGATACAAGAATTTTGTTGATTGTTGAAGAGGCAGAAAAGGAAGTGCTTGTTGGAAATGGAGTCAGAGTCCTTAGAGAATCCGAGGGCCTCCTAGCGGCAGCTATACCCAGGCTTTGAACCCAGCAGTTACCACTCTCTGGAGGAGGGGAGATACCAGAGATTCAGACCCAGAAAGAGGTTAAACAATTCATGGGATGACAAAGCCAAGGAAAAAGGGGATGGAACCCTGGAACTGTGAATGCATAGGAGCTGGCAACTCCTCCCAAGGAGGGAACATGGTGTAAGGCGGCCATCAATGTAAAGTATGACTGGGAGAACCTAGCTGAAAATGTATCTTGGTTTCATTTTTACTTAGGACTGTTGAAGCCCTCACTCACTTTTTTTTCACAAACATAGATAGTAACGAGCTAGGGAGCAGAACATAAAGGGTCACTAGGGAAGTCATCCAGTGGGTAGATAGAGCTTTCCCCAACAGCCTTCTTTGTTCATGAACCCTTTTCTTTTGGAAAGAGTGTCCTCAGAAATATAATAGATTGGAGGGTCATTTCAAAGGAATACCGTACTTTACATACCTGTTCCTGTAAGTTGGCCAACATCTTTAAATTCCCTCAATCAAACTTAGCTTGTATTTAGATGTGTCTTGATCCGTTTGCTGAGACTTCTGGTCTTTGCATACAGCACCCAGCTCACTCCACAAGAACAACACAGATGCGTGGGTGCAATCAAATTTATGCAGCACCTTTCACACGCATAGAACACTGCTGTTCTACAACAAATTGTTTCAACACATTGAAAACTTCTCTTAGATAGCAAGGCAGCAGGCTCATATATATATATATATATATATATATATATATATATATATATATATATATATATATATGAAGGCTAGATCCATTCCTCTTGCAGGATCTATGTATATATATATATATATATATATATATATATATATATATATATATATATATATATATATATATATATATACTCTTCTTATGGAAACAGCAACTTAACCATAACTACATGGCCACTACCGAGGCCATGTAATATATATATATGTCCCAATTCCCATGGGACATAATTGATGTAATGGTAGTGCAAGGATTAACAATACAGTGGTTTACCCTTTATCAGTACTTTGCAGTAATCAGTAAGGGTTTTCTGTTTCTAAATCACAGCTGTCCGGTTGATTGCCTCCAAACATGAAAGTGTAAGCCTGCCTTGACAGAGGTAGCATTGCAGAAGAGAATGGGGGAATCTTACCATGTCTATGGTCAAACTTAAAACCATGCTGGGGTCCACTGTGGGTGTCCTCCGCCAAACGCTAACTATATTTCAGAAGGGGCTAGTGAGAACGCAAAATCTTACAGGTTTCATTTCAGCGTTTTGTTTTTATTTAGAATTTGTAAAGCACATCACCCTCTGTTATCATGGCGCTGTGGAACGCGCAAGATGATGGGTGAAGGAGATGTGTCAGTGAGTCAGAACAGCCCGGTTATAAGGGCCTTCCTGAAAGTCAGGGGCTCAGCCTGGTTGTGGGTGTGAGGTTGAAGGCTTATGAGAAAGCACAGCCACCTTCTCTTTTAGAGGGTATTCCAGGTGGTACCAACAGTCTTTTGTTGGCACATCATAGTGTAATCTTTGATGAACTCGTTGTAATGTATTCATAATAAAACGTGTGCAATTGTATTGTAATTGGTTATTTATAACGCGCTTAATACCCAGAGGTTCCTATGCGCGGACCCGGGGATCGAACCTACCTGGGTTGTTCCGCATCGTCTTGCTTCTAAGGCGAGCGTGTTGCCCCTGAGCTATCCTCCCGAGTCTATGCTATGGTCTGCGCAGGGGATGATGAATACAACTTTGAAACAAATTCGCTGTACAATGGGAAGCCATCAGAGAGAGCTGATTGCTGGTAAAATGTGATCTTTGCATCACAGTCCGAAGATTAGTTGGGCAGCTGCATGTTCGGACTTGTTTGAGTTTATAGACTTGGGCTTTGGAAAAAATGATATCGAGTCCATTGCAGTAGTTTAGACAGGGTCAGAGTGATGCAAAGAGAATGGTTATTTTTGGTTGGTTGTGAAGAAGTCTATGGTGTGATGTAATGACTGAGAAGAATCGGTGTGCGTCTACTGAAATTATTTGCGGATCGAATGTGAGCCTTTTTGATTCCAAGTTGATGAGCCTGATTTGAACGAGGGAACTCGGTTTTTGATGCTTTGAATTTTTCTCTGTTTGCATTCATCCATGCAAATGGTGAAATTGGCAATCTAGTTGTCAAAGTCAACATGCTATCTGATGAGGTCAGCAAAAGGTTGGAGATGAATGTTGAAGGGAAGAGGTGATAGAATGGAAACGTGTGATACACCACACACTAACGTTCATTGAAAGAAAAATAGTTGAGGCGCTCAACTTTTCTTCCTCTCTCTTAAACTCTCTCTTCTCTCTTTCTCTTTCTCCCTTAAATTCTCTCTCTCTCTCTCTCTCTCTCTCTCTCTCTCTCTCTCTCTCTCTCTCCCCCCACTCTCTCTCTCTCTCTCACTCCCTTTCTTCTCCCCTTATGGCTAGCATCTCCCTCTTGCTGCACTCACGTTATCTCTCTTTTTCTCCCCTCCCTCTGTGTATCTTTCACTCTCAATCTCTCAACCTATCTCTCACTTCCTGCACTCTCTTAAACTGCTTTTCACACTCAACAGTCTTTGTTCTCTCCTCTCTTCCCTCTCTGTATTCTATCCCAGTTCCTGACTCTATGTCCCCCCTTCCTCCTCCTTCCACGCTCCAGCTCGCTTGCCCTCTCTTTCTTGACCTCCCTGTATCTCTCTGCTAATCCATTGCTCCCGTTTTATCCCTCAGTATTGCCCTTTCATGGTTGCTCAAACTGTTTAGCAACGTGTACCCCTCTTTTTCATGCTCCACCTGCTGTCTTCACCTTCACTCGCTCAGTGTCCTGGGAGGATAGCTCAGTGGCAACATGCTCGCCTTGGAAACAAGACGACATGAAGCAACGCAGGTTCGATCCCCGGGTCCGCGCTTTAAAAGTTCTGGGTATTAAGTAAATACGCAACTAAAAGACCTATTCCTGTAAAAGCACCTCGATGCCCCCAGGCTGTGTGTGTGCTTTAAAAATGCAAATTAAATAAAGTGTGTCTCTCTAACCAATGAACGCACGCACGCACACACATGAATACACCCACATCTCTCTCTTGCATTGTGAAGCTGCTCTATGTATGTGGGACCAGCCCTTTCCCAAATGGGGCAATAGGTTAGGACTCTTCTCCAGAACACATGAGGGAGCTTCTTATGCACCATTACTGACACAAGCCAGACCCTACCCCACAGGCTTCCATCTTTTGCAGTCTTTATGTTTGTTAATACCAGCCTCAGACTGGCCTATAGGGCAATTGGTCCATGGTGAACCAACAATGTAAAATGCTGGTGTGTTGGCCAGTTTTTTGGGTCAAAGTGGGCCACTTTTTGGCCAATGTGGGCCAGTTTGATGAGCTACTTCACTATGCGGTTAGTAGTTTTGACCAATGTTGCTGAATAAATATTCTTTAAAATACACAATTTACATCACATTTTTTTAAAATCCTCCCTGGTTACTATTCAAACAGTGTCACAAAAGGAATGAATAGCCAGTTGCAACTGTGGGCCTCTTTGTCATTGGTGCCCGAGTCAATTTTAGGGCCCTGTCCGACCCTGGTTAATACTAGGACTGGAACCTGATGACTGAGACAATGCCCTGTATTCTGTTGCATATATTAGTTTACTGTGCCACAATGTGTGTACCTTTGTGATTATTGCTTTGGATTATTGCTGTTGACCTTGCTGAATGCCATTTCAAAAAACGGAGACGTATTGGCTTATCTAGAGCAATATTTTTCACAATCGGGCAAACAGGAATTGCTAACTGAGCTCCACCAATCGCAATGAACAATATAAAGGCAATATGCATTAAACATGTCCTAGGAAGATCTGCATGACAATGCATGTCCCCAGAATGGGACTTCACACACTGAGATTGAGAAAGGATTCTCTCCTGATGAGCCTCTATAAAAAAGGGGTGACACATGTGCAGAGAGAGAAAGAAAGTATAAAACCTATGTGTAAGAAGCACAATGGAAGTGTGGAAATAATACATTGGTGAATTCTGGAACACTAAAAAGTGTGGCCAGACTTTTATTTGTATTTTGAGAACAAGATGGAAACTTGGTAGAGAAAGGAATTTCAAAATTCTACAAAAAATGTAGTTGACACAAAAGGAAAATACCTTAATCTAAACCAAGCCTTGCATACTGAGATAGTTCTTTCTGAGTGCGATTTTAAATAGCACGTTTTCAGTTTTAGTATCAACACGTGCTTGAGATCGGGTCTATTGTTCTTGGATTCCTTGGGTCTGATTCACAGCACGTTTTCCTATGGGATTGCGCCATGACACCCATCTGTGAATCAAGCCCCTTGTATTCTAGAGGCAGGATCATTCCAGAGGCAAACCCTGATTCATGTATTTGTGCAGTGCAAAGTCAGTGCAAAGCCATTTTTGCAGTACAAGAATACACATTACACAGTTCCATGAATCAGGTTGTGTGTGCCAGCAGTGCAAAGTCACTTTCAGCAGTGCAAAGTCACTTGGAACTGTGCAAACAATTTTATCCATCAGGCCCAGATTCTTTATTCTCCAGGACATTGTTTCGGAATAATAACCGGTAAACCTCTGGGTACCTGGCACGCTCTTCCCAGGAAAGGTCTCTGTTTTGCTGGCACGAGGCAGGTCTCAAGTTGATATGCCTTTCTTGATGTAATGTCCTATGACACAAATGTCCCTCCAACCTGCTGGCCTCCGCACAGGCCAACACGGCGAAAGTCCACGTTTGCTGTGATCTTCATAGCCCTATTTGCACATGACCTATTTCAGATGCTCTCCTGCCTTAAGGCACCGTGGTATTCACCTGTTATACGTGTGTTACTACGCAAGATGAGCAACCCCCTGCACCCTGCAACAAATGCCACTATTGTACAGTGAGGCAAGGGTGGCATGGTGAAAAGTGTGCTTCAAGGGGACTTCACACATGGGAAAGACTGGCAAAGAGACCACTGTATTCCTGTTCATCTGCCACTAAGGTGAACACAGATTGGCTATCAATCTTTTTTCCCTGCAACAAGGTGAACAGTTGGATCAAATCAAAAGATTGAAAGAAAGTAAGCACGGCTCTTACTTTAAACATTGTAGGTGGGGAATTGGTCCTCCATTTCTCTTACATACGCGACACAAGTGTACTAAAATTTACAAGACAAAGGCCGCATGGCCCCCACACGTTGATATCATTACAACCCCAGCCTCTGCAAATACGTGAAAGCAAGTAGGTTCAGCAGGTTGTTCTCAGAGTGAAATGACAGAGTTTCTCTGTGCTGCCTGGTCTGACTTTTCTGAAGGCATGCACTGTCCTGATTTGCCTCTTAATTAGTGTCACGTTCCTCTAAAGACGGTTGGGACTGCACCACACTCAGCGGCCTTACCATTTTCATGACTGGGGTACCCCACAATTCCCTTCGACCCTCCAATAGTTTTAGTTTTCCAACATGATCCCTATAAGACTAAAGGACATTGTTGCCTAACCCTAATGTTTCTTACCTGTTGCTCAAGAAAAGGGTGAAAGTGACTGTGTATATTCTTGAGTGCAGTCTGGATTATACTTCATTCTCCTCATCCCACACCGTCCCGTTCTGATAGTTCTCCACTTGCATCGCATGCTAAAGAAGACTTGCATAAAGTAGTCAAATAGCTTTAAAACCCATTCATGACCAGAGGCATTGTGGGGGTGGGGGAGGGGGTCAGGGGGCTATAGCCCTGGGTCTTTTGTTTATAGTCACGGATAGAACCGCAGGGGCTACAGCCAAAAGTCTAGCTAGCCCCGAGTCTCGACAGTCTCAACATTAGCGAAGCCCCAGATCTTTTACAGACCTAGCAACACCCCTGCTCACAACCATGCTTCATTACGTACCCCGCCGGGGCCAACCCCCAGCAGAAGGACCTGCAAATATGTAAGCGTTATACATTCGAGCATTTGAGGACCCATACCAATTTGCTTGTCACTTTTGGGATAACCCAGCAGCCAAAACCAATGGTGTAACCCTAACTACAGGTGTAAATGGAACCGCATCTAACAGCATTGCATCTATGAATTTCGGTATTTATCAGAGTAAATTCTGAAATGTATGAGTCTGAAATGAATGGATGACTTTACAATAGAGAGTAAACCTTTGGAAATCAGTGTCCTGTTACTTGCCCGGGATAAAGCAGTATTTAGGGGTGACATTGAGTACAGAGAATGGAGGAGTGAAGTAAAAGAGTTGGGATTGCTCATATAGTTTCAGGGGAACAGATGGATGGGTGAGGGGGTTCTTCTTGTTCAATTGGACTGAACGGATGGCTATGCAATCCTGGAATCACTGACTCGATTGATTGTCTATTTGGGATTTCATTCATCCATATTGGTGCCAGATATCTGGGAATGGGACACTATGTTCACGCTATGCTCTGCACTGCGAAGCCCACACACAAGGTGCAGTAACAAAGTTACAGGTGTGGAAATATTCATATGTAGAAAACCAACCCGTCCGTGCACACCCTTTGTGAACAATGTGATATTTCAATTCAAATTATATAAAGTTTAGGTGCAAGGGAGGATAACGACGCTGACACGAGATCATGTTGCAAATGGTGAAAACAAAGAGTCCAATGTATGGACTCTCCCGTCCCCTGAACACATTAATACTGAACATCATTCAGAATTAAAATTGTGTGTTACATTAGCAATGATTCATTTGGATCTTTTATTGTAGTGTGAATTGCTCTTGAAAAAGGACAGTTATCCTCGAAACGTGTCAAGCACACATTTCACTGTTTGGCCTACGCAGGATATATGATTGAATACATTGCCTGCTATTAGTTGAATAACTGTGCTTCATTATTGACTCTATTATCACTTGCTAATGAAATATTCATATTTGCCATGGATAATCTGTAAATCTTGTGTCAATTGAAGCACAATTCAGGATGCTATTGTATCTCCCGCACAGTAGGTTTTGGCAGGCGGTTACTGGACCATATAGGCTGTTAATATCAAATATGATATGTTATGATAGGTTATTTATAACACGCTTAATACCCAGAGGTTTCTAAGCACGGACCCAGGAATCGAACCGTCTTGCTTCCAAGGCGAGCACGTTGCTGCTGAGCTATCCTCCCGAGAAAATAAAAGGTTCCCTAAAAATACAGATGATGTATGGGCATGCTGTAAGAAATATATTTGCCCAGGCTGCTAATTGATTATTGATACTGGCTCTCGTCCCGTTACCAGTGTTGGACGTGGCTACATGCCTTGTTTGCAGGAGTGTGCACTTGATGAAGAAGGTAGAGATAATGCATGCTGGGAGGCCAGTGGCCTGTCTTCCATGCATGTATTGGTGAAACCAGGACTTATCTGTGTTAACAATTGCAGCATGCATGTGTCCTCATAGGTATCTCCAACACAGCACATATGAAACCTATGTGTGTTTCTCCCAAGATGTGCAATTCACTGTCTCTCTTTAACATCTTAACACATCCCACATCTGGAAGTAGGTGCACCTTGGGATTTGCCGCCCTAACTCTAACTTTGCAATTTCAACCTTCATAATTCGAAAGTGAAAGTCTCTCTGCATGTCCAGTAGGTGCTTATGATGCATTATGCATTGCCCATGATCGTTTACATTACATTACATGTTAGTAACCCTTAAATCAGGGGTTTGCAAGCTTTGGCTCTCCAGATGTTCTGGACTGGATCTCTCATCATATCTAAGCTCATAGTCAATGGCAAGCGATCATGGAAGCCATTGTACAAAACATCTGGCGAGCCAAAGGTTGCAGACCCCTGACTTAGATTCTGATATGCAGTCTCTCCAAGTGCCACCCACTTTGAGCTCTGTCCAATCTGCAAAAATAAACATATTTAAAGCAGAGATGAGCGGGAAGTTGGTCATTTACTTCTAAATCCCTCTGCCTCTGGAAGGCGTGCGTATCTTCCTTACATCACATCCACGCCACGTCCAGTGTTGCTTTCTTGCTGGATCTAACACACCACTGTTGTGGTCTGTCTGCACTCTATATAATATAATATCATTGAAGACTTCAAAGATAAAAGGCCTCATTATGTGAAAGGATGGTGGGTAACACCAGCAGCAAAATGAATTGCCACACAACAATATACTGCTGCCAGGAAGTAACTGTGGTTATCCCCAGATTGTTATTTCCCCAAATCAAAAAACACCATGGGGGGTGTCAAGGAGAGGGCCCCAAAAGAAAGACCCCATGGCAGAGCACTTTGGCCAGCAGATCCACGTGGTTTGGATCATAAGTGCACGAGAGTGCGCCCCATAAGAATGCAGCATACAGCCTCGCACCACAGATCCCATGATCCCTTTTTGGAGTTAGCGTGATCCCTTTTGAGATTACTGTGTCCATGGTGGGAGGTGAAGCACAGGCCACATTAAGACTTGCCTCAAATGTCCAAAAGGAGTCCAGGTTTCATTGCACTGCCTCCTGAGTCACTTGCCATACACTGGGCTGTCGGAGGAGGGCACAGGTTCACAGCCACTACACCCCAATAATGAGGTGCTTTCCACTGCGAGATGCATGTGCCTTTCCACCCAGTCTTTAGGCCGCATTACAAGTTTGAGGGTGCAGGAAAAAGGTGTGGTTATTCCATTACTGACACTTTTCCTGCATGGCCAAACTCCAAGCTTGGTGGTGGGGTGGCCGGAATTACTGGCACATCTCACCAGCTTGTAATACCAGCAATTCCCCCATGGAGCCCTGGACTCCGTGGAGTCGGGACCTGCATACATTTACTGCCACCTGTAATCTGCTGGTAATTCTGGCAGACCAGGTGCCGATAACGGTATTACCGTTTGGTGGTATGCCACCAGAATTTGGCAGTGGGAAACCACCAAACTGGTAATGTGCCTCTTTGACTAGAAATCCACGAAAGCATATCTCAGACAACGCAAAACATAATACATTCAGCCAATTTTACCACTTGGCACGGTGGAGCGGGATTATGTTTGCAATAGCTTTCTGCTCAAGCATTACGGTTAGATGGCGTAACATGTCTACCCAACGTCTACAAACACGTTCACTACTGGCAGGAGGTAGTTCCATGGTGATAGGGCCCCAATGATACATTCTGTAGTCATCAGAGATCACGAGTAAAGGGCTCGCGTCTCACATGGGGCTCCCAGTGCTTCATAAATTGAATCCTGCGGCAAGGGCGACTGATACTTTCATCCGTCCCAGGTCGATAGATGAAGTTCCATGACCTGGAATAATCTCAACACCAGTCATTAGAGTGCTTAGAAGAGGGAAGAGTCTAGCACAAGGCCCTATATAAGAAACCAAACTATTATTATTAGTATTCATGGTGTAGAAACAGCATTTTCTTTTCAGATGTACATTAATACTTAATTGGACATTTACAAGTAGGAATAATGAGTCAAAAACTTTTTGTGTTGTTTTGTGTTCTTTTCATGTACACTAGTAGTGGGTGCATGGAGTCTGAATAGTTTTGCATTCTCAGTGGCCCACTGTGATGCCGAAGTGCGCATTATACATTACGCGCATGCTAAGCGCAACAACACGTTACGTAGTGCGCCAGCAGACATGGGCGCCCGGGAGAAGCGCAACACAAACCCCAAGATATGGGGGTGGAAAATTACGCCCCCCCCTCAAAGGAAGCATGCGATTTTCATGATGTCTTTTTAATGGCCGCAGCCCCTGGCTGAGTAGGTACTGATTTATGAAAACCTACATGAGATCAGGTGGAACTCGGCAGGACTTCCCTTGCAGCTGCATGCACCAAGATCCAACTCATTTGTCTAGTAAATGGTGAGCTCATGGCGCACACCACCCAGCCCATAAATTCCAGCCTCGGACCACTGTCTGGGGGATGGGTCCAAAAAATCCAGAGGTCTGCAGATGCTCAACAAGAGCCCAGCATTGCCCCCCTCCCCCTGGTGGAAGCTGGGAGACATCACAGACTCCTCACAGTGAGAAGCGCATTCCTGTTCCCTGATAAACTCTCCAGATGTCCTCTCCGAGGAGGAAAGTAGCCAATCCCTGCAGGGAATCCCCAGCGGACCCCTGCTTAGAGAAAATAATACCTCGCATTGCTGGACATTTCAAGGTTAAGCTCATGAAAATGAGGTCATCATTGTTGGGTGACGCTTTGATCAAAGCGAACAACATAACAACTCAGCTGGATCACTCTGATCCATAGCACACATGGGCTGACCTATATAGGACTTGTTTGTGTTTGCTTACATTCCAATAATATCACCACAGCATACTTGGCTTTTGTTCAAAAAATGAAAATCTGAGCTAACTAAAGGAAAAAGGAAAAGAAAATTAAGTGATCCTCGCCCATATGTCATAAAAATCTCCTATCTGTATCCCAGTGGACAACCCGTGCGTCCCTCAAACCGACACTTGGCATGAACACCAGGATTTTGGAGGTGGTGGCCTCATGGCTACTGGATTTCGAGGGTCACTTTAACGGAAGCTCGTCCGTTCCCCTCAAAGTTCGGCTTCATTTCCCACATGTACCCTTGGGCTGTGGAGGAATGCTCATTCGCTGGCAGTCGGTTCTGATTCTACGCAGATGCCGTTGTCCAATGCTGGTCTTGTTAGGAAGAGAAATATATAGACAATACAAGGGTTTCTTTAAACCCTACAGTACAAATGTAAATTAATAAAAAATTTACGAAAATATAAAGTGATCAGAAAGGCAGTTTGGGATTTTGCAGCACAACCTGAATTAGTGCGCAGAAACAAGGCACCACACAGATTTTTGTAGGATTGTATTCATTGCAGCAGCAAGTACATTTGTCTTGTTAAAGGAATGGAATAGTAACGTGTTGTAACATGGCCTACATTTATGTTAAATGTTAAATGTCAAAGGTATTTGTACCGCGCACCGTCACCAACGGAGTTGGTCCCCAGGCGCTCTGGCGAATCTGTAAATGAGAAGGTGGGATGGGTTAGTAGGTGAAGCGGGAGTAGGATAGTGAGAGGAGTGGTGTTCTGTTGACAGCTTCAACTCGGTATACACAGGGTGCTGAGCTTTGGTGCGAGTATTGGGTCGATGCCAGTCCTTGTGTGCTGTTGGTGTTGCTTATGTGTTGTTGCGGTGTTGTGAAGTGCTTGCGGGTTGTTGTGCGAGAGATGCGTGTGTGAGATTTTTGAGTGAGATATGTTTGCAGAAATGCTGAGTTGTTTTGTTAGGCGGTGCCTCTCTAGAACAGTGAGCAAGGGGTCTCCGTCTGGATTCCCCTGGTAACTTTGAGTGAGACCCAAAGTTACTTAATATGCGAAACAAGGGGGGTTCTGGGTATCCCTCTACCAGCACGAAGACAACCCATTGACCTGTTCTTGGGTGGATGGCCCCTGGGAGAGACTCTACCAAGTCTTAAGCTCACTGTCCCTTTCACAGAGGATCCCCAAACGGTTACTGGGACTGAAAGCAATTTAAGGTTTTCAACTGCTTTTCTTATATCATTAGGTAGATTTTTTTTTTTAGTATGCTTTATGTTGGGTTTTTAGCTTTTCAGTGGCCAATCAACAAAACAAGACAAGTTAAAGTCCTACATTTGTTACAAAATGGCTAGAATAGATAACAAATTCAAAGTAAAATGCACTTTAGGTGGCGGCTAGAAGAAAAGGATTGAGTACATTTGCGGATAGGTGTTTATAAAACATGTTTTTTTAATTGTTTCAGAAATACTGATTAGTTGAATGAACTAAAACAAGTACATATTTGGTGAAAAACAGAAAAGCATGTAAAAGGTTCAATATACAAGTGATTTGATCCAGAATCATCTCGACATATGTCATCAGGCTGTACTATTCCATTGGCGAGAAATCTGGAACTGTCTTCATTCTGCGTTGGGTTGGGCCTGCAAAGATGGACACAGAGCTGGGTGTGATGAGGACTGAGGAGGATTAGTCGTTTGGTTACTTGTTGGATCTTGCAGCTATCCCACTGGTGTAGTAATTTCAGATTGACATTGAATCAGTTTTCCGGTAGTTACGCCACACTGGCGTATGACATTATGTATAGCTATGCAACACATCTTTTCAGAAACCTGCACGGGTTGGAAAGGATTGAAGCACAATGCCACAATGAAGCCTTTAGAAATCTTTTCCAGTACTTGTCTGAGTAAGAACTCTCTGTGTGCCTTTACTACAGGGTAGAAATGTTACAAAGCGACAAGCGATGCTAAAGCATATGAACCAATAAAGTGATCACGTGCTTCTGTCGGGAAATGCCTTTAGTGATATTGTGTCTGCATCTCCTACCTGGGGGGTCGTGTAGGCCTAGTAAGTGAAAAGAAAACAAAGACTGCTTTAGAAAAGTTTAGACTCAAGATTGTTCTATTTTAGACTTGAGATTGTCAGATATGTCTGCTCTCAGTTCTTAAGCTGTCTTTTATAAAAGTACTTTTAAATTGATCGGGTAACCCGAAATGATCAAAGGTGTGATGACAATGCACACTCTTAGGTTAATATAAACAATATATACAAAAAGGCATATTGTCATCAGATAGTGGCAAACAATAAACAAAACAAAAACATGTTATTATAGTATGCAAAACATGCTTTTCATCACATATAAATGACCACAATTTCATTAAAGACAATACAACAAATACATATACAATTTTAGAAGTGCCCACACTTCTAAACTGTTCTCTAAAAAAGGAGACCCACAACTCTAAAATAGAATCTTGTACTGATTGTCAATGCCTCTGCCTACCCTATTGTCAAGGTCAGAGATACAACTGATGTCATAAATATCAATATTACAATGCGTAATAATATTGATGCGTGCGCCCAACATGTTTCTGTTATACATGCTAATGTCCAACATTCTTCAGGAGTGATGAAACCATATTATATCTCCTCATCATATTGTCGCCACTACATTTGGGGAACTTGTTTGTGGACCAGTGACTCTTCCACAGGACTCTTGACACTTGTTCCCATCTACTAATGACAGTGTCCC
This sequence comes from Ambystoma mexicanum, assembly GCF_040938575.1. Taxonomy (NCBI): domain Eukaryota; kingdom Metazoa; phylum Chordata; class Amphibia; order Caudata; family Ambystomatidae; genus Ambystoma; species Ambystoma mexicanum. Next base: position 911,913,406 of record NC_090939.1, on the reverse strand, counting down.
AATCTGCTCCGCACTGATAAATAGTTAACCAACTACAAACGACAAAACTAAATACACACAGAATTACACACAGGCACTACTCTGAATCACTAGGCCAAATGTTTTAACAAACACAATCAATGTATGAATTCAATCCACACCTTCTAACAAAGCCATAACTGTAATATCTCATCAGTCTGGATGGTAAATACATTGTAATTACGCTGACACGTTGGATGTGTCTATTCCAAAAGGATCATCAAAGTTCCAAACAGTCATCAATATCTCTACAATTAGAGAAAAGGAAAAAAAACGTAATTGTGTACTGCCCTCTACTAATCACTACCACTTACCCCAAAGTTCATACAAATCTCAATGGGGCCCATTGAAAAAATTCCCATTGAGGAAGTGTAATTTGCGTCTAAACACAAATCATGGCAGAAAATATCATTAAGAATATTCATGTGACACCATCTTAATTCACCTCTGTTAGTTTGTCGTGATACACCAATCCTACCCCCACCTAATAGCCCATGAAACACAATGTTGTGCCTTTGTGCACTGAAAACACCAACAATCACAAAACACCATGTCTCTCATCCACTATAACCAACTCAACCAACTTGAGGTGATACTATCAATAAAGACTTGCAGAAAGACAAGCCAACTTGATGGATAGATCATTGCCTCACAGTATTCTTCATGGTGTCCTACAATGGAAATAAAACATATGTCAATTTCTAGTTACCAACGGCATGAAATTCCATTCAGAGTTAACATTATTACACTGCGTACTGCATACCCCCTCACAAACGTCACTGAGCACTATAAAACCCTTGTATTACTTACCCAGACGTAACAACGCGGCACCAGCCCGAAGTTATCTCTTTAATCATCTTAGTCAGAGCTGTCTCCATGCTGAACATAATGAAACTATTAGTGCCCGGATGGTCATCCGTTCTAGCTAACTGGACCTCATCAATCACCTCCAATGTGGCCTGTTGGAGGTTCCAGGGGTTCCTAGTGATTGCATCGAATGCAAAGGCTTCATATGCAAAACCTTCAGAAAAAAATGCATCGAAAAAATGCATTTAAGAAAGAAAAAAAAATAATGGGGGGTCTCCCCAACCCCCGTTTTTTTTACCCCTTAAAACCCATTATAGTAAACAAAATACTTTACCTACAAAATATTAATTTTTTCGATGCATTTAAAAAAAAAAGTTTTTGCATTCAACACTATGTATTCGATGCAATGCCTGGATACCGGTTCCAGGTATAAAGGGATTCAATATCTAATCTAATCAGGATCTGACTGGTAGAATCAAAAGGAAGTCCTTCTATTTTTTTGAACAACTTGAAGTGTGCCAGTCTGGTGAAAATACCGGAGCCGGAATTACCTGTATTTCTACCAGTATTTTTTTTACCAGACAGCACGTTTGTAATGAGGTCCAATATCTCCTTTCAAGGCCAAACAAGAAGGCATGCTGTGCTAGTAAAGACATTATTGGACCATTTCAAAATAAAACAAGCCAGTGGCAGGGTGACTTATATCCTCTTGAGAGTTTAGATCTTAAAGGTTTCAATCCTGTCAAGATAAGGTTTTACCCCAAGAGTACATATCACTTCACAATAACTGCCAAGACTGCTTGTCAAACTAGCCTCTACTATTCACAAAAAATCCCAGTCATCGTGGATTATTGTTTAACTGTACTTTTGTACAAGAGGAGATGAGCTCTGGTTTCTCCCCAATGTTTGAAATATTCAATTTAAAAGATATTTGGTTCATATAACTTAGTAAGAGAACTGGCCATGCTCCTGGAAAAGACAGAAAGTTGATAAGGGCTCTTCTATATTGACTTTACAAGCGTGGATTACAATCATCGACCCAATATAGCAAGGTTTCAACACTGCCTCATATATTCATCTCTCAAGCCCTCAAGACACAGATCTATCTAACGTTGAAAACACTTGGTGCTCTGTGACATTGATAGAGACATTGAAAGAAGGAACGCGAGAATCTGATTTCACACTTGCTCCAGCATTGCTAAGTACACATGGCCTCATACCTCGGCTCCACCAAGGATAGAAGACAGAGACTACCCCTGTAAGAACTAGAAAACTATAAATGTCCTACTAACTGATATAAATAAAAATGGAACTGCTCAGCTGTGTCTGTAAAGAGAGAGTGAGCTTTTCGTCATTGGGATTTCCACCTCCATGTACTACGTAGCCAGACTCTTAAGTGATAAAATTGCTCAACATTGTCAAGTCTCTCACTATTAGTCAGATATCTGATTTAGGATTTTTTTCCCTCTTGTGATAGGCCATGCACTTCTCTTTAGAGGTGTTAATTTGCAGTCCCTTGTGAATATATATTTGGACTGAAATGAATCTAGCTGTTTGCATAGGCCTGCATGTGTTTTAGAAACACAAATTGCATCGTCTAAAAAAAAAACGGGATGCCAAATTGTTCTCCTCTTAAACTTGGGGTGTCAACATATAATCAGTTAATCTGAGAACAACGGGGGCGCTAAAACACCCGACCCACCATTTTAATAGGAAACCTTCATGTTGTTCCCCTAACACATATATTAGTAAGGCAAGGTCAATTCTGTACAAGCAACAGCCCAGATGGTACTATGAATTTCAGCGTTATCCGTGGCCATCCCAAGTAGCTTAAGAAGGTTTCAACAGGGTAAACATAACCTAGGAATATCTTGCAATATCTCACTCACAATATCCACAGTCATGTATCAACATTATGCAGAGTTCCACAGAAGGTTCCAAATCCAAGGCATTGTTCAGGCAAGAGGAGAGGTCAAAGCAAGAACAATATTGTTCTAAAGCACTGGCTCCATCCCCATAATTTCTTCTACCTTCTGCAGAACATATATATATATAATATAACAGTGGGGGCTGGTGAACTTTTAAAGTGGTGGGACACAAATATATGTTTGATGACGGCGGTAGGGAGCGAGCCAGCACATCGTGTAAGCCCGACTTTGCAACCCCCAGGAGAATTTCTTTTTAAATCAGGGGTGGAAATGGTGCTTTTCCCAGCATAATTTTAATGAAATGTTGCAGGAAAAAGCCTAAGATACAAGCAGATCCCAGAGGAGAAACCACACAATATTCTACTATCAGAGATGCCAGGTTACCGAAAGTACACAGGGCCATTTTGCACAGAAAGTCATGTATGTACCCATATACTACAAGGGCACAAATATGCTTCCATCATTAAGGAAATTGCTGGGTAAAGTGTGTCACTGCCATCCCTTGATCATTTTATGCAGGAATTATACTTGTCTTAAATAATGTGACAGAGGATTTCATAATGCACATGAATCTTCCTGTGTTTGGTAGTTAAAAATAGAATCAGAATTTGCTTAAATACTCAATGAGTTGGTAATTGGATATGGAATGTGCCAATTGCCGTGGGTGATGCTAAAATACACACAGTACCCCAAAATGTATTCACTTAATAATGTGCAGTTTTGGCCTAATTTCATGTTGGGCAGTAAACGTAAAACAGGTATTACCTGGTGAGGTTAAGTCGAGTACCCCCACCCAAAACTCCTCTCCCATGATACCTATACGATGACAGCCAGAATGTGAAACACGTGCATTGCCAGTAAGAATACCTATACCAAAAAGAATCCTGGAAGTAAGATTTCCATTAAGGAAGCGGTACATGCATACACGAAAATATGATGGTAATTTGAATGAAATCCTGGAAAAAGACGGGAAAAGCACACGAGAAAGAAGATTGGTGATGTCATGAAAAGCAGAGTTGACACACTTAGAAGAGATGCAGAAGACGAGAGAGCATAAAGATTTTATAAGCACTAAGTTCAAGGTATTAAAGATGAGCAACATTTCGGGCTCGAGATGAAGATGTACATGCTATAAGAATAATGGAGACATTATTGAGTCATTTTACAAGTGTACAGTCGCAGTAACGCAAGTAGATAAAGTATTCTTTAAAGCTGGCTATGTAGTGAATAGATTGTGGCAATTTGCCAATGTATATATATAAGAAGTATAAGGACTATGAACGATTTCACAATGCTCTTTAGCAGAGCTGGATTCAGAAAGCAGGACGAGGTTTTAGTGTGGCGCAGTTAGAAATCAAAAACCTCAACCATGGAGGTGGATGAAAGAAAGGCTTGGTTTGATCAACACCAAGAAGTCAAGGTCGTCTTGGACCTGGATGTGTGTACAACGAATTACAGAACATGTGAAAGAACAAAAACTCCTGTCTCTTGTGAGAGGCAGGAACATTGAAGACGTCAGAAGTTCATCAAATAGTAGTATTTTAAATGCAGTAAGACTCGAAATCGTGGTCTACAGTCACATGGTCAGATGAAAAAAGACACTATGATGAACTGTATCGAAATCGAGAAGACAGAGTATGCTATACTCCCTCATATTCATCAGCACAGAAAACATTTCCAAGGCAGCGTTCAAAGCTTTAATCGACTAGTAGGCTGCAAGTGTGATGATGGATGCCAGGACTACTTGGTTGTAAACTATGGTTGCGGCCATCTCACTGGCACCTGGATGCCAGCCTGTGTGCTGCTTACGCATGTGGAATATTACAAGGGGATACTAGGGTGCAAACCAATTATAGAGAGACATGTAATAGAGAGCCCTATAGTTTGTATAACCAATGGGACGTCGTGTATTTGATGACGTTCGTAGTGACCGGCACTAGAGGAGGGCTTAGTTGCCCCACCTGATGTTAGAAACCCAATCACTTTCCCTGACCAGTATTGAACGTATACCTAGATGTTCATTGTAAGCCTGTCACCATTCCGAATAGGTTTTTGTAGTTTGCAACGTAGATTGACATCAATAGTGATGAGTTTGTAGTACATAACCTGCTTTTTTATGTGTTGAATTGAGTGTGAGGATCTTGAAAATGTGTTGATGTTCGTTGTAACTCCCTGTTTCAGATAATTGAAATTAAAACAGTCACATTTTGCCAACTTCCTCAGTTAGTTTGATTATTGATGTTTGAGTAATATTCTTCATTCCCATCTGTCTCTAAGTATTGCTATTTCGTCTTAAGGGCCTGGGTCGGCTGTCCCAGTTCATACCCTTCTAAGAATTCCATATGTGGTAAATACTGCATAGAGAAAAATACTGTGAGTTCAAATACCTAATAAAACACTTCCAATCATTACCTCCATCCAACAGGTGGAGGTCAACATTGTAAAAACATCCCAGATATTTTGATAAGCACTGGCAGTAGACAGGACTCTTGGGGTCTAGTCTTGGTTAATCCCACTAGTAGAAGCTTGAATCTAGTGGTCCTTGCACTCCCTCCCTGCTTCATACCCACAGGTTAGGATCCAGTAGAACTTGCGCAGACTTACTTATTGATCCAGGGGATCCTCCTATCTTCTCTTCTGTAAGAAAAACATTCACATTTACACTGGAGTCCTGCAAAGAAAGCAGACGTTTTGTTAGCATCTGTACAGCCTCTGAAATTCGAGTCTTAAATGCTCAAACAGGAGAGTGCTGCAAGTTCAGACTTGACCTGGCTGACCTACAGAGCTGTGGCCTGACAGAGCAAGACACATATATTAAATGGCACCTGGGCTTCACTGTTCACAAAGGCATTGCAATTACTAACGTAAAGCATTTCACTGTGCACACCTGCATGCATATTTAGGCAACTGAAATCATGATGTGGGGTTAAATTAATACTTGCATGCCATGGGGATGATTGGACAGGTATAAAGGGGTCAGGAAACTGCTTATTCTCACAGCAGTCCATAAGTGGGTGCGTCCAGACTTCAAGGAGAGAGTTAACTGCTTGCAACATTAAAGCTGCACCAGATCAGCCTATTTTATTATAATGCATAAAGAAGTTAGATGCCCCCCATGCAAATACGTTTGCCCCTCCCCCATCGCCCCTGTTCATGGGCCCAATAATTGGCGGCGACTGCCCAGTAAGCTGTCCCTATTTTGTGCAGTATGCACTATACAAGCAGTGCATACCGAGCGGTGGGAAGGGGGAGTCAGCTTGCCCCCTGTGGCTCTTTATAAAGCCAGGCAGGGACATTTGGCAGTGGGACACCTCTCCTGTTCGGCACTGCTCAGCACCCTCATTGTCCTGGCAGCAGGACACCTTCCCTATTCAGCACCTTCATCATCAATGAGGGTGTGGAACTGGAGAGGTGTCACTCTGCCCGGACAATGTCCCAGGTGATCCGGACAGCAGAGCGGCTCTCCGAGGATCTGACAAATTGCTCTGTGTCGGAGCATTAGAATGGGATTCATTAGGCACTGATGGGAGGGGAGGGAGAGGGACTATTAGCAGGGACTTTTGTCCCTTACAAAATGTAAATGGGGTGACCAGAAGTGAGAAGGGTGGATAATGCTACATGCTTTATGAAATAATGACTATGGCTTTAAAACCCAAGGGGGATTTGTTAGGCTCACATTAATCTGCATGATGCTATTGTGACTTTGCATGGAGGATGGGGAGAATTACACTAAAGCCATACTCTTATTTCTCAACATATTTCTATGTTGATGTATACAGAGTATTATTGGTTTACTATGAAAGGCAAGTTCATTATGTAATGTGGTTTGCTTCCAAGGCATTGTTATAAATAAAGTATTATTTAAGCGCATCGAATCCAAAGCAAAACCTTAATAAATATTTATAGCAACTAAACCTGGGAAGATGTGCTCAGTTGCTTAAATTGCCCACAACACTTGTCTATAGGCACATTATAAATACCATATCATATCATGTCCCGGTTTGACTATTCAACCAAAGTGTGTGATCCTGGGCAAATTATTTAATCATACTATGGGCCTCATCACGAGTCTGGCGGTAACCCTTAAATGCAGTGATGGCGCTATTACCGCTGCATTTAAGGGTCCGCCAGATCATGGCTTTGGCGGATTTCCCCCAATTGCCAATTTTTGGCGTGATTACCGCAGGCGGGAAATCCCCGGGCGGTAATAGCGCACATTTTCCCCATTGGGCCCAATGGGGAATGAGCAATTCCTGAATGGGCCCAATGGAGAATGGGCAATAACTGTTCCGCCAAACCCATGATCCAGCGCTAATAGCGCCGGGGGGTTTGGCGTTACCGCCCAACTCGTGATGAGGCCCAATGTCTCATCTGCAGCTCCATAATTGATTCACTTCATAGCTTATGTTAATATGTCATCCTGTACGATATATTAACATAAACTATAAAGTGAATCTATGCTGCTATAAAACAAAATGCCTAATGATGACTTTAGTGTTGCTTGATATATATTATTAGTGCAATTCCGTTTTGCACCACAAGTTATTTGCCACTTGGCCTACTTCTGGCAACTTATTCTAAAGTCACTTCCATGTCGCCCTCGACCGAATGCAAGGAGCATCAGTCTTTGATCCTTGGAGCCTCCAAGTAACAAAGAATGATGATGCTCTTTGCAAGGGCCTTTTTCTGTGAAGACACTGTTGTTCGTGCAATCCTTATGCACTTTAGGAGGTTTGCATGTGGGCACCAATGAAACAGTGAAAGTGTGGAGCCTCACTAAGCGTTAATGAGGACCCTGCTGAGTAGGTAAGTCGGCCCCCTCTCTCCCATAGATCGAGTGCCTTCCTCCTCTTTCTTTCCCCTGAGTGCCTCTCCCTTCTGCATCTGGTTTACCCTTGCTCTTTCCCCTGAACCTCTCTCCCTTCTGCACCTGAGTCCCTTTCTCCTCTTCTCTTTCCCTCATGACCCCACTCCCTTCTGCCTCTATGTTCCCTCTTCCCTTTCCACTGGAACCTTTCTCCCTTCTGCACCTGAATACCTTCCTCATCTTCCCTTTCACCTTGAGCCCCTGTCCCCTCTACAGCTGAGTCTCTACTCCCTCTTCCCTTTCCCTCCTGAGCACCCTCCCTTCTGCCCGTGTCTTTATCACCTCTTTCCTTCCCTCCTGAGCCCCCCTTCCCGCCTGCATCTGAGCCTCAACCCTCTCTTCCCATTCCTTCCTGAGGACCCCTCCCTTCACCATCCGTGTTCCTTCTTTCTCTTCTGTTTCCCTCTGAACCTCTCTCCCTTCTACACCCGAGTCCCTCCCTCTTCTCCCCTTTCATCCCCTGATCCATTTTCCCTTTGTCATCCGAGTCTATTACGCCTCTTCCCTTTCCACCCCGGAACCCCTCCTTTTCTGCACCTGAGTACCTTTTTCCCCTTCCCTTTCCTCTTGAGCCCTTTTTATCTTCTTTTCCTGAGTCCCATCCTCTTCTTCCCTTTCCCCCTGAGACCTCTCTCCCCTCTATCTCGGGAAACACGGAGCAACATAGGTTCGATCCCCGGGTCCGCGCTTAGATGCCTCTGGGTATTAAGCATGTTATAAACAACCTATCATATCATATCTACACCTGAGCTTCGACCTTCTCTTCCCTTTCCCACCTGAACCCCCTCCCTTCTGCATCTGAGTCTCTACCCTCTCCTCCATTTCCCTCCTGAGGGCCCCTCCCTTCAGCATCCGTTTCCCTTCTTCCAATGCTGTTTCTCTCTAAACCTCTCCCACTTCCGCGCCTGAGTCTCTTCCTCCCTTTTCACTGAAAAAAAGTTCTTTCTCTTTTCTACACAGCACAGTCCTTTCTCTCCTGTTGTTTCTGCACCCCTCTCATCATACCCTCCTCTGTCCAGATCACTCACCAAACATGTCATAATTGCTGCTAGTTCAATTAATCATAGTGTGTGCTTGATAAAGTGATGCTGACGTCATCTACGCTCTGTGATTGGCATCCCAGAAACACATTTTAATGTGCTTCTTGATATTTCAAAAGCCCACCGCAAAGGGCGGGTGTTTTATGATAATATGTGATGCACATTTATGTGCATTTTGAGTGGTCAACTCAAAACTTGACCATTTCTCCAATATTCTTTAAAATCAAAATGCACAAAAAACCTACTGTTTGCCTCTGTCTTGCTCATTAAACGCCAGCCAGGATGGAGGACTCGGAAAGCAGACACAGTCAGACTGTCTCTGCAATCTGAGTCCTCCGTCCTGGCTGGCGAACTCGGGTCGGCCCGACCAAAAAAAAAGAAAAAACAAACTAGTAGTATACTAATAAGGTTTTTCTTTTCTTTTGGTCGAGTAGTAGTCTATTCTAAAAAAAAAAAAACGACCTTATGAACTCATGAAAGTCTGTCCGACGATGGCTGCTCTGCAGTACGCCTCTTTCCTGGTCCTGGTCCAGTAGCAGATGGGATCCTGCGAGGCTGCTCGTCTTCTCTGGCACAGGCACTGGGCGAGCCCCACCCACATGCTGGATCTGAAAACAAAGGCAGCCCAGGCTCTGTTTGGTTTTGGTTCCCAAAGGGGGTCCAACAACGGCCCCTTTGGGAAACAGAACCAAACAGAGTCTGGGCTGTGTTTGGTTTCGTTTCTTCTGTACGCAACATGTGGGTGGGGCTCCGCAGGGACATCACTGTGTCATAGCCCTGAGCTGCCCCAGCCTCTGAGAATTGACCCCCCTCATGGGTCACTGTCCTAACTCTTGCACAGTCTGGGGTGGGGTCTGCAAGTCTGACCCCACCCTGGTCTGTTTGAGGGCTAGGGTACAGAAAGAAAGGGTCAGCTGTCAACAACGGCAGACATTACAGATGCACACTTTTGCGCTGATACTCAGCCAAACTTTTTCCTTGAACTTAACGTATAAACTAGAATTCTTTTTATGTAAAAAACACAAAAATATGTGTATCTTTATTTTTCAATTTTTTCTCTTTAGCACAGCGTTCTCAACAAGTTTATAATTCACTCATTAAGACCTTCAACAGAATTTCAATATTTTATATATGTAACCTCGTGTCATTATATACATGATTTTTTTCACCCTCCTAACACATTTAACATGATGTATAACAACAAAGTTTTAATGATACACCAAATTCAATTCCAATTGAATACAATATAATGTTCAAAAAAAGTGTTTCTGATATCCTGTATCTGTTGTTCCAGTATGACTGCCCTAATGACGGGCTTCTGGGGTTTCCACTACGCGTTTCGGGCACTTAATAAGCCCTTCTTCAGCTGGGAATATCAGATTTTTCTGTCTTTTTTCTACAAAATTAAATGTAGAGAGGGAACTCAATTAATATCTCTTTCTGTGAAAAATGTATTTAAACACATTATTTGAGACTATTTACACTTCATTAAACTCTGTCCAGGTAAACCGTTGTGCGGTAATACTTTGCCCGCTGCTATATGATGGCTGCTTGTATCTGCATATAGCTGTTAGTGTTATTGCTGGGATTCATCAAACTATAGAGATAAAACATAAATCAAAATACCAAAAGTCACTACTCTGTTCCATGTGTATAGAGACTCACACTGCTATGTCAGAAAGAGGTAAATGTGGAGCGATCATGAGTGGGACAAGTCGCTAAAAACAGCGATGGGTCCCACTCTGTGATCACATATTAAGGAAAGTCGATTTTCTATTCTTGTTGGACTCACCCATTACTGACTGACTCAGTCCACTTCTAGATGTTCGTTTCGGTGCTGAGTCCATTGACCATTCTGTATCTTTGGCGAGAAAAGGGCCGTGTATAGCCTTTTTTATCCGGGACGGAGCTCCGCATCCTGCCTTGGTGTCCGTACCACACAGGACCTCCCTCACGGTGCAGCGTCTCCGTGTCCTGTACTTCAACTTTTCGAAAGGATGTGAACGTGTTGCTGTAATTAAGCCTCGCGTAGGTGTTATGCCTAGAAAACGCTTTCTATCTTTCAACCCGTAGACGATTCCTTAGCTACACTTTTCGTCACGGTCACGGTACTGAGTTCTGGGTCCTGCATAGTCAGGTTGCCAAGCAACCGCTCTCCACTTTTATGTCTATTCCGTTGCCTGTTCAAGTTCAGGCAGACCTTTTGGTGATCGCCATGTTGGGTGAGGATGTAATCTAAAATGTACAGATTAGATCGTGCATTGCTAATCATGTTTGTTAATGCTATCTGTTGAATTATTTACAATACTGGTAAATTTTAAACAGTACAGTATAATACATTTAAACGCACTTTGAGAGAGAAAAACAGTTGGTGTGTATTACATTTACGAATACTGTTCTCAATGAATTAGTACTTGAAAATTCTCCAACAAAATAGTAAATAATGAACATTTTGGGGGATATGATCATATCTAAATCCATGATATCACATATACACATTTCCCTACTATCACAGATGACTCATAGTCCACAACTTCTCAATATTTCATTCACATGAACCAATCTGACATAAAATAATTTAGTGGGTTGGTATATACATCAACAAAAAATATCATTGATTGAATGTGAGTTAGTTAGTCACCTCTATACTCGGTGCTGGTTTATAGGGGGGGTCTAAGGGAGTGGATACACCTTAGTTCCAATTCACAAAAAGCAATTTAAATCCCATTCCATATTCATACCCCTCAGGTACATACTGTCCAATTTCTCTATCCAAAGAATTCTCTCTCTGCTGTACGAATTTGTTCAAATTCCCCCCTCTCCTGGGTAGATTAACATGTTCCAGAATCACACATTTAATTTGTGCGATCGTGTGTTTTTCTTTCACAAAGGGTTGTTCGAGGTTCTTATGAATTTTAGGCAGTATGTATTTACTGGCATAATTGGATAAGTCTTCATTAAAAACATCTTAGTCTTGTTGGTAATGATGTCGAACAACCACCGGGACGACCTATTATTGCAGCAAAGAATAGTCTACTGGAGCCATTGGCACAATATGTTGATAAGGTAATCCAACCCTTGACACAAAAATCAACAACATATATCAAGGACACAAAACATTTTTTGACAATACTGGAATCTATTAAATTTGAGGAAGAAACAGACATCATGTTCCCGATGGACGTGACGAGTCTCTACACTAACATTAATCATCAGGAAGGATTAGAAGCCATGGAATGGCTTCTATTAAATACAAGAGAAACAGTTATGAGTGATCGCTTATTTATACTTAAGTTACTCACTATCATATTGAACAATAACTACTTTATGTTTGAGAATCGTTGCTTCATCCAAATCTCAGGAACATCCATGGGAGCGGCTATGGCTCCCAGTTATGCTAACACTTACATGACATACTTGGAAGAAACACATGTACTACAGAACCCGAGATGGAAGAATAAATTGAAATGTTTTGTGAGGTTCATAGATGATCTGTTTGGAATATGGAATGGAACAGTGGAAGACTTGAATGAATTCATGAACACGATTACACCAAGAATCAAATTCACACATAAATTAAGTAAAACGTCCATAGAATTTTTGGACGTGAAAATTTATCTGAAAGAGAACAAATTGGAGACGACAATTTTCACAAAAACTACAGACAGAAATAGTTTGTTGTTAGCATCAAGTTTTCACCCCAAGAAAACTATAGAAAGTATTCCTTTGAGCCAATTTTTGAGATATAGGAGGATTATATCCAAAGAGGAAGAGTATGATATCAAAGCAAGGGATTTAACCAAAACATTTTTGGAAAGCGGATACAGTGCAGAGACAGTATTGCAACATTCAGCAAAAGTAAAAGGAATGGCAAGGACAGAGGCAATGACACCAAGAACAAAAACAACAGCAACTGAAATGGTCTATGTAACTACTTACTCACAACAGAGTAATGCGATCAGAAAAATAATCAAAAAGAATTGGAAATTATTAGAATTGGATCCAACTCTAACAGCTCTATTTCCGAATCCACCATTATTTGCCTATGCCAAAAGCCCATCTATACGAGATTTAATGAAATCAGATATTGGACATGAAAAGAAAAAAGAGACAACATATAAAGGAACCATTCCATGTAATAATTGCAATTGTTGTCACAATCTAATTAAAGGAAATGTGATATATCATCCACATAATGGAAATAGAATTCAACTCAAACACACCTCAACTTGTGATACCTGTAATGTAATTTATGGAATAAAATGTCCAAGCGGACTTTATTACGTAGGACTGACAGGACGAAAAGTAAAAACAAGATGGTGTGAGCACAAATCAAACATAAGTCAAAAATCAGAAAAATCTCCGGTGGCTCAACACTTTGTGAAAGAAAAACACACGATCGCACACATTAAATTTGTGATTCTGGAACATGTTAATCTACCCAGGAGAGGGGGGAATTTGAACACATTCTTACAGCAGAGAGAGATTTTTTGGATAGAGAAATCGGACAGTATGTACCCGAGGGGTATGAATATGGAATGCGATTTAAATTGCTTTTTGTGAATTGGAACTAAGGTGTATCCACTCCCTTAGACCCCCTATAAACCAGCACCGAGTATAGAGGTGACTAACTAACTCACATTCAATCAATGATATTTTTTGTTGATGTATATACCAACCCACTAAATTATTTTATGTCAGATTGGTTCATGTGAATGAAATATTGAGAAGTTGTGGACTATGAGTCATCTGTGATAGTAGGGAAATGTGTATATGTGATATCATGGATTTAGATATGATCATATCCCCCAAAATGTTCATTATTTACTATATTGTTGGAGAATTTTCAAGTACTAATTCATTGAGAACAGTATTCGTAAATGTAATACACACCAACTGTTTTTCTCTCTCAAAGTGCGTTTAAATGTATTATACTGTACTGTTTAAAATGTACCAGTATTGTAAATAATTCAACAGATAGCATTAACAAACATGATTAGCAATGCACAATCTAATCTGTACAGTTTAGATTACATCCTCACCCAACATGGCGATCACCAAAAGATGTGCCTGAACTTGAACAGGCAACGGAATAGACAGAAAAGTGGAGAGCGGTTGCTTGGCAACCTGACTATGCAGGACCCAGAACTCAGTACCGTGACCGTGACGAACAGTGTAGCTAAGGAATCGACTAAGGGTTGAAAGATAGAAAGAGTTTTCTAGGCATTACACCTACGCAAGGCTTAATTACAGCAACACGTTCACATCCTTTCGAAAAGTTGAAATACAGGACACGGAGACGCTGCACCGCGAGGGAGTTCCTGTGTGGTACGGACACCAAGGCAGGATGCGGAGCTCCGTCCCGGATAAAAAAGGCTATACACGGCCCTTTTCTCGCCAAAGATACAGAATGGTCAATGGACTCAGCACCGAAACGAACATCTAGAAGTGGACTGAGTCATCAGTAATGGGTGAGTCCAACAAGAATAGAAAATCGACTTTCCTTAATATGTGATCACAGAGTGGGACCCAGCGCTGTTTTTAGCGACTTGTCCCACTCGTGATCGCTCCACATTTACCTCTTTCTGACATAGCAGTGTGAGTCTCTATACACATGGAACAGAGTAGTGACTTTTGGTATTTTGATTTATGTTTTATTTCTATACTTTGATGAATCCCAGCAATAACACTAACAGCTATATGCAGATACAAGCAGCCATCATATAGCAGCGGGCAAAGTATTACCGCACAACGGTTTACCTGGACAGAGGTTAGTGAAGTGTAAATAGTCTCCAATAATGTGTTTAAATACATTTTTCACAGAAAGAGATATTAATTGAGTTCCCTCTCTACATTTAATTTTGTAGAAAAAAGACAGAAAAATCTGATATTCCCAGCTGAAGAAGGGCTTATTAAGTGCCCGAAACGCGTAGTGGAAACCCCAGAAGCCCGTCATTAGGGCAGTCATACTGGAACAACAGATACAGGATATCAGAAACACTTTTTTTGAACATTATATTGTATTCAAGTGGAATTGAATTTGATGTATCGTTAAAACTTTGTTGTTATACATCATGTTAAATGTGTTAGGAGGGCGAAAAAAATCATGTATATAATGACATGAGGTTACATATATAAAATATTGAAATTCTGTTGAAGGTCTAAATGAGTGAATTCTAAACTTGTTGAGAACGCTGTGCTAAAAAGAAAAAATGGAAAAATAAAGATACACATATTTTTGTGTTTTTTACATAAAAAGAATTCTAGTTTATACGTTAAGTTCAAGGAAAAAGTTTGGCTGAGTATCAGCGCAAAAGTGTGCATCTGTAATGTCCGCCGTTGTTGACGGCTGACCCTTTCTTTCTGTACACTTCTCTGGTCTGGTAGCACAGACTCTATACAGATTGCACCTAAATAACCACAAGTGAGTTAAGTAATTAAAATTTGAATAACCTATGAGTGCACCTCCTCACCCAAATCCTCTCGATAAATTCTGTTTGAGGGATAGGACATGGGGGTTGGATGAAGAAAAGGATGCCTTGGAGGCGTTTCTCTCTTAACACCCCCAGGCATCCTTTTCAGCCGAGTTTATCGGATTTTCACTGCTGGCCTCGGAGGGCCTGCAGTGCGCATGTGCGGCTGGCATGGCTGATTTCAGCGCTCCTTGGTGCACATTCAGTGCAGCCCCCACCATTCCCACGAGTAGCAGGATTTTTCTGTTACTCGTGGACATGGTGCGGGGGTTTTCATTGTTGGTGCGGCTCTGCCCTTCTTGCCCCCATGGGCAGCCGCCACTGATATACAAAATAGACTTCAAGTTTCATGATACATGGAAATCAAGACAAACAATCTATAACAAAAGAGCATCCATAAGCTATGAAATTGGACGGCAAAGCCCCTGGGGTTTAGCCATAAATGTGAGGGAACACCCTAGACCCCACATAGAGAGTAACACCAGACATAGAATCTAGTATGCTTCTCAAGGGCTGATAATATCCCGATATTCTCCTGGCATAGAGCCCACCTATTTCACTGAGCCTGGTGTTGCCACCAAGCTAGTGATGTCATAACACCTATAGCAGGTGTGTTGCAGCAGATGTTTTGTACTTCAACTCCCATGAACGTTCACAATTGACAATGCCAGATAGGGCTAGTGGGATCGTAGTCACCGGAAAATGCAATTGTACATAAACACATTAATAGGTGTTCTTCTGTACATGCTTTAGAATATTGCATTACCAGCATAATTATCTAATCCATTATGCCCTCGTGAGCTACATATTATGAACATTTTGAAAAATACAAAGTATCAACAACATTTGATCTAACTGGGTTTATTTATGCCTTGACTCTGTGAGTGAATGACAGCCTTCCAATATGCTCTTTTTTCTCTGATAATATGTGTATAGCATTGAGAATAATTTTGTATAACTACGCAATGCAGGGCCTTACACATAGAATAATGTACAAATGACTGTACATAAAACAGTTCAAGAGAGAGATTCCTTAACTACTGTGGGCACCTACTTCCACATCATGCCAGCAAGAGGTGACGTTTTACATACTATACCTAGGCTTTTCTTAAAAATAGGTTATACTATGTATAATACCATGGTTACAGTTAGTTTGCGTTTTTTATAGCTGATGAAACGTGTTTTGCCAGAGAAGTGTTGATGCCAGGGCGTAGATTATTTACTAATTGTAGTTGGAAGTGGATGAGATGTGGGGGAGGCGGGCGTGGATACATGCCTGTGCACTGACCAATGAATACAAAATAGTGACCCACTGGAAAAGCAAGGCCCAAGTGGCCGGGGTGAAATGCAGGTGGTAACTGGAGGTTTCCTATCGGTTCCTGGCGCCCGGAAAATCTGACGCTTCACCCACCTTTGCTAATTGTATGTAGCAATATTCTTTAATTCAGTTGGAGTGAGAAACAAGACATTTCATGAATCATAAACAATTCATGAACTGACTTCTCTCTCGCCTTGACATCCCTCACCAATCACATCTACCATACCATCCAGTCTACATGTACCCATACCGAAATGCCATCCTTTTACTAACATCCCACATGAAAGTTTCAACCTTTCCTTCTCATCTCACACATCCTTCTCTTCTGCCCTTTCATTTCTGGCAAAGTGAATAGTCTATTAAGTTTTTCTATCAAATGTTTGAATGATGTCAGAGTACCCCACAATCGCTTTTGCCTGCGACTGTTGTTTAATCATCCAAAAGCCTAATAAACACTGAAGTTAAAAAAAATAGAATGTACCATATGCAACATTCATTTTGGCCAAAAAAAGACAGACGAATTCATCTGAAAAGAACAAATTGTAAATTGTAAGAAGTACTGCCATATTTTGGACTTACATTAAAACATTGAAAGCCTGTGTGCTTTTAATGGCTGTGCATCCCGTGCAGCGGAGTCTTGTCCACTTGGGCGCCCCGCCAAAACGCAGTCATGGTCTGGAATTTTTAGACCACCCAGGGGTAGTCTAAAAAAATGTCATCAAGTGAGGTGGAATGTGGACACCTGCATGCATTGTATAATAAGAAATATAGATGTGGGCAAGGGAGCTCCTTAACTCTCACCAGGTTACGCCTCATTGAATAAAACAATGCAGTGCACTGAACTAATCCCCAGTAGCCCCACACTCATACGTACCACGAGGACTGGGAAATGTGCAATTGCAGAAGGCGCCTTGAAGCCCTGTTTGTAATATCCAGGTGCACCAGACGCAAGGATATTGGTGTAGAAAGAGCACATCACACACGTATACAGTGGGCCTCATTACAAGGTTGGAGGTAGCCTTGCCGGTAAAACCGGCAGGCTACCTCCAAACTTGCAAGAAAGACCAGCACCCGCGAATGGGCAATTACTGGGGTATTCTGGCCCCGCCGGACCCAGTAATTGCCCTTTTGCGGGTGCTGCAATTGGGTGATCCCCATTCTCATTTGAGCCCCATAGGGCTCAATGGGAATGGGGATGCCTGTAGCACCGGCACTGTTCATAACGGTGCCGGTGCTACAGGCATGCTGTGCTCGCGGGTGCCTTTCATTCCGCCAGGGCAGACCTGGCAGAATGAAAGGCACCCGCGAGCACAACTTAAGAGTTTGCTGGTCTGGATACAACGGTACCGGCAAGCTTACCGGTACCATTGTATTCGGACCGGCAAGCTCGTAATGAGGCCCAGTATGTCCATAATACAGCAGCCTTCAAAAACTGAAATCCAGTCAATTTGTTAGGAAATTCCCCATACTATGTAACACTTTGGATGCCATGGTAGAACAATAAATAGGCACGGTGTTGTGATCTTTCATTTAATCGAGTCAGTTCATTGTGAAGAATGTGCGCTGTCTGCTGATTACACACACTTTCATTTTAATGTAAAGCAATGTAAAATTAGTTTATGACTTCTAACATCCAGTGGAGTGTTCAACTTTGTTTCTGAGAATAACATGAGGGCATTTTGAATTACACTCATCTAAGCTAATGGTTAAACAAATTACGATTATAATGTTAGACTATACATCATGAAGGCAAACCAATGCACTGATTCACAGGGTGTGCTCAATGGCGGCGGCAGCAGCATTTAACAAGATGATTACAGAGTGCTGCGCACAGGGGCGCCCCCAAGGGGTGGCCAAGGGGGGCCACGGCCACCCTTATAAAGATGCTGGCCCCCCCATTGGCCACCCTGTGAAATTTGAAGGGAAATTTTTTTTTTTTCTTCGCTCTGAACTGTGCATGGGAAATAGCATTCGCAGTAGTTCAGTGCGAACAAAAAAAGCAGTATTTTTCTTTTTGCTTTTGCTTTTCTGCCGCGGTTTGCCACAGCCCACAGCCCAGACTGGACGGACTTGGAAATAAATACAGCCTGTGCCTGCAGGCGCGCATTTCTCCTTTGGCAATTGGCTCGCGCTTCCCAGGCTGTATTTATTTCTGGGTTTCCAAAGTTCTGGCTGCATGTAGGTTGTCGTGCCGTCTGCCAGCACATACTGTGTTGTTTCACACCAAGACCAGGCTGGCAACCCGAAGCTGCATCTGATAACTGACAGGTATTGAAACTAGCTAAGTGCTTTTCGATGCATAGACACATTGCCGTATTTCTCGAGGTCAAGCATAATGCAAACAGCCCTATTATGGACTGCTGGAAGCTTGCCTTCTTGGAGATGTTTAGGAACATAGCAGAGCAGTATAAAACACAAAATAAAAGGACCGCCTCTAACTAGAACGTTTGATGCTGCCTACTTAACATCAGACATGGTGTACAGACAGTGGGAGGATTTCACCAATCTCTGTACCTGTGGTTGCAATGGCAGGAGAATATCAAAAAGTACTACTTAGCTGGCACCCTGATCTCTGTTCATGATACAGGAGTGCATCCAGGGCATTGCCGCCTCAATAATCCCCATCGCCCAGTCAAGGAGACTACTGTATGTATGCCACTATGTCAAATGCTAATTGTGTTGCGGATGACCTCTACCCCTGAGGCATACTCATTTCCCATGCACATCCATGATGTCAGCTTCAGTTCTTCTAAAGGGACAACAGCCAGACTAAACATCAGAAAACAGACAATTATTCTAGGTCATTTTATAACTGAACCATTACCTCTGATTCAATAACTGCAGCTGTGAAATGAAACATTGATATGAGCTTATAGTTTTATCGGCCCTCAGGGTGGATTTAAATTGTGTTTCTTTAATGATGGTAGGACCAGGCTTTGTTTCACAAGTTGTTGATAACTAAGCATTATTGCTCAGAGCTACACAGGCTATTATGAGCCCAGAAGCCATGCAGGTCCATGGCAGTAAAGATATTAGCAACTGGCCGCAGTGCCAGTTTGGGGGCAAAGTTAACACACTGCCAATATTTTTGGATTGGTGGCACTGCAAAAGGAGATGGAGACCAGCGCTGAGAGATTTATTTCCACCACACTTCACAGAGTTGAGGTAAGCAGAATGTGTCTGTGTGTGGCACCCGGAGCTGGTGTTGCTTTATTGGATGATATATGTGCAACTGAGCCAGACTGCCAGAGCCTTCTCTTCCCACAATAGAATCGTAACTTTAGTCAGTTGGGAATCTTTCAATGTATGGCTGTCAGCAGCCCTGTTTCTTGGCCCGGGCGCACAACAGACCAGATGGCAACTCAATGTCACTTGGCACCTTGATTAGGAAAGTGGGGTTCATTGTGTGTCACCATGCAGACAGTAGTCCATGGCAAAACAATGCAGTGATGTGTGCAGCAATGATTTGTGCGCTGCACAAGTCACCACCCTGACCCTGTTGTTTAATGGTGTCTATGTGGTGCTCCCTGATGTAACAGTACATATACCTGTTTTTGTCTGATGTGCCTAATGTCCAAACAAGATCACACTGGACCGTTTTGTGTATGTTACTCTGATGAGCATGCCATACTGTGCCCACACTTAAACAAGAAGCAAAAGAACCGTTGTACGGTGTACCCCATTTGAGTGGCTGATGTTGCAGCCTTTTATACTCGCATCCAAAAACTTAAGCTGTCCAAATGAGCATGTATGGTTCAATGTACAAACATTTTATTGTTAGGGTGAGTATTGTGAACCGTGATGTGAGCACCAAGCCATCCATCAGTTATGCATTTAGAGATTCACACATACAATCCTTTTATCACAGACTTGTTTATGAAATGTAGAGATCTCGGATCACTGTTATGGTCCTGAAATGCTCTGTGATTCAATGCAAAGTACACAGGAATCCCCATTGGTACTGTGTCCCCTTTCCCACTCTCAGAGAGGTATTTTGAAAGAGCACAATAAGAGTGTACCAGACTGTCCATCCTGGAGTTATAAACTTCTATCAGAAAATAATTCATATGGTTAGTCTAGTATTGCCCCTTGCGAAATACAAGTGAGCTGGTACGAACACAACACCTGCAACACAGGGCCAGGTCAGTGGGCCCTCAAACACCGATAGGCTGTTCACACCGCAGTGTTCCGGTACAGACAGTTTGAAACTGCATTCAGGCAAGGCCTTCCCTAAGAGCAGGTGACAGAAAAAACATTTACTTGGGCAGCAACAGCTGTGTTTTCACATTAGAATTCTTCTGTAAAGTACTTGAATTACAATGTAATGAAACCAGCTTAATTTATATAGCATTATTTATTCATATTGAGGAGGAGTTTTGCTGCACAGCAGAGGTGTAGTTTGGGAGTGAAGTGTGCCAGTTAGTCGAGGGTGGGGGAGGCCCATTCTGATGTTTCGCTCTGGGCACCAAGTTTGCCAGAAACTGCCCTGGCTGTCAGGCGAGGTGCCTCTTGAATGTGCATGTGAAATGTGGCTCCCGTGTAAACGACTAGGACATTTTCCATAATGTTTGCAGCTAGGCTGTAGCAGTTCTGATTTTATTTTTCAAAATTACTTTTATTGATTGTTTTCAAAGCGTATGTAACTGCACCTCTCTTGAACAGCGCTCAAACATTAATCTCCGCAAAAGTATCAGTTTGGGTAACATTTAACATTTAACTTGATTTTAACTCCCACCCCTCTCCCTTATCCCCCCCCCCGCAATGGAGACGAGACAGGCCGTGAGTTTTGGTCCTTGGGTCGCGGGCAAGTTGTTCAATGGGTGTACCTGGGGCTCGGGATATTCTTTCATTCCTTTGTAGGCTTTGAGGAAGGGAGCACATTCAATTTCCCTGCTAGGGGATAGATATATTGTGGATGGCCCCCCAATGTTTTCCATTACGTAGAGTTCTCTGGCTTTTCTGGCCCATGTTTTCTCTGTCGGAAGGTCCTTGTCTTTCCAGCCTATGGTGATACAGACCCTGGCGGCCAGCAGGAGGAAGTGAGTCATATGCGGGCCTTTACCCAGCGCCCTTCTTGTTCCTCAAGTCCGAATAACACCAGCCTTGGGTCCCTGTCCATGGTAATCTCTTCTATGTTCATTATCCAGGCCAGTACTTCACTCCAATACATTTGGGATTTGTGGACACACCCACCACATATGCCAGTAATCGGGGGGGCTTCCACACTCCCTCCAGCACAAGGGGCTAGCATGACTGAACATCTTGAAGAGTCTGAGGGGGCATGGGTGTAATTTTAGGGGGTCACGGGGGTGTTTGTCCCCCCCAACTTTCATGGCACACCATTTTGTCCCTATTAATTTGGCTGAGGCACATTTTCTTCAGATGTTATGCCCCCCCCAACATTTTCAGCAAAGTGACTCCACTGTGAGGGGGTCATAACACCACCTGTGCAATAACTTCAGACCATGCAGTTTATATTGCGCTGAGATAGATATTTTGTGCACAGTTTCACACATCTTTGACCACAGTTGGTCTGATAGTGACGGGCCTGGATCTTTTTCAAATCTCTTTTTTAGATTCTCCAGGTTGTGTTCCCGTTCCACTATCAGGGATCCGTATAGACGGGAGGTGAGGCCTTTATTCGAGTGGGTGTTGCCAAGTATCTGTTCAAAATTGGTGAGGTCTCTCCGAAGCTCATCTTTCCACTCTGGTTTTGTGAGCACACCTTTCAGTTGCAGGTATTTGAACATGTCAAGGAATCTCATGTGCAATGCTGCCTCCAGATCCTGGATTGACATGCATCCATCTCGCTTTAGGATTTGCCCCACTCTTTTTAGTCCCACTTCATACCATTCCTGATACCAGTTCTGTTCATGAATTCTGTCTCTGATGGTTGGAGCCCAGATACAGCTCAATGGGGAGGGCCAGGTTGTAAGACCTTCCATCTCTTTTTTGTTCCACCATACTTTCAAAAGGGGACCCATTGCAAAGAGTTGCAATACACTATTAGGGAAAGACTTCTTAGGGGCCCATAGCCACTCACCCAGAGTCACCGGTCTAAGTGGGTAGTTCTCGATGGCCAGCCACTACTTAGCAGTTCTGTTTTTAAATATTAAGGACCCGTACTTGAGAGACCTGATGGGGTAGAAAGTATCATACCTGTTACTCTTTTCTAACAGATTTGCAATTCTTAGTATTTGACGCATGGTGAAACTGTGACCCAAAAAAAAGGCCAGTGAACCTGAAAAAAATAAAAAAGTGGACCACATTTGTCAATGACAGTTTGGGCCTTTTTCGCAACTATCTTAGATGCGTAATAGAGTACAGATGCTTGCGGGTAGTGGTCGAAGTGTACCAAAAGAAGTAGTTGAAATATGTTCCCTGCTGGCCTGCCCCCACTGCTCACAAACATCATTGCCACGCCCCCTCCTATGCGCAGTTATGTGTTTGTGTGCCACCCCAAGATTTCCTGTGGCCTCATCAGGCCACCCCTATAAAAAAATTCTGGGGGCGCCACTGGCTGCGCAGTGCCGCCAAGCCGAGCCGACGAGGCCTCGGTGACAGATACATTCCACAGATGAGCGGGAAAACGGCGTGACGTCTGCAGGCGCCTGCTGCTGCGCGCGCGAAGCTGTGGAACCAAGTGGCACAGCGCTCTCACTGCCGCTCTCGTTTTCCCTCATTGTTTTTCCAGGACTTCGAACCTGCTGCTGGACCAAAATAACGTCGACATCACCGCTTTCCGCGTGACTGGAGACTGGCTGGACGACATTCGGACAGGGCAGTGCCAGGACATCTTCACGGGGGTTGGGTACAGTTCCTGCGAGACGATAGCAAAGATGTCTCCAGAGTAAGTCCTTTTCTGTGGCCCAGCCGATGACTGTGTCACGCCGCGTGGCCGTCGGTGCTGGGCTGTTATTTTCTCCTTTAAAACTTGGCTCTGAAAGGCTTTTTAGAGCTGCCGTGAAAAGAAGAGTCCGTTCATGTTCACAAACCAATCCATGTTTAACCTATTACTGTGTACTTGCCATGTGTAAATTCCCAGCTATCAACGTTGTTTGCTCGGTGCTTGGAAAGACATTAACATCGCAACATCTTAAAAAGTCATAATGGTGTCAAAATGTTTTCAAATTCCTCTTTGTTGAGAAGTCTTGCTGTGATGAGGTTGCAGAGGGGAGGTGAGATGTTGCATCTGTTGCTTCGCTCAATCCTGATTAATCGACCTGGTCCTTTCCAAAAATATGCAAGCAATACATTTGCAAACCTACGATATATATATATATATATGGGAATGGGATAGGGCTAGAGGGGGAGTGTAAGGCTAGTTGGACCCTCCCCTTCATGCCTACCACAGACAGGAGCTGAGGGGTGAAACGGAGGATCCTCCTTCCAAGAGGCGTGTTGGGCTGGGACCGAGCATCGATGGAAGGAGCTTCGATGTATTATTTACTGCGCGGGAAAGACCTGCACAGTAAAATAATAGATATAGAACCCTTTGCTGCTGTGTTGATGTGTGCAGAATGGCTAATGTAAAGATCCAGCCGAGTGCTGCAAGGAATACCTTATAGTTTTAGCACAATGTGAGTAATGGGAATGGGGTGTATATGAAGTATATGGAGACCTGCATTGGCACCTTGGATGGTCTTTTGTTACAAAGGATATATAAAGTGGTATATAGTGCCTCGCAGATAGGGAGCGAATAGTGATCCCATAGTTAAGAAATGGGTTTCCCACAAGTTTTACTCGCAGCAATTTGCTTGAGGCCCAGTTGTTCACTTTTTTTTAACACATCTTGCAGCAAATTAATGTGGGGTACACCGCCCGCAGCTCCGCCCTGCGTTCTCCCCACCCTAATAAATACCTAAACCAAACCCCTCTTAGATTTGCAGTGAATTGTGTTAAAATAAAGAGCAAATGAGCCTCGAACAAATGGGTCTGCAAGGAAATTGGCCAGTGCCTAAGATGTCCTTGCAAACCAAGTGCTTCCTTTCTAAACACACAAGTGTCCTGGTCCAGTAGATATGGCAGAAAAAATGCCGGTAATACCTGCTCTGGCATTTTTACCGCAACAGCACACTCCAAGTTTGCGGGTAGGGGCAGAGAACTGCCGACAGGCTTGACCTGCCGGGAGTACAGGCCCTATGAGCAAATAATTGCTGCATTCACTGGCACCGGTACCACCGGTGCCAGTGATTGCGGCAAGCCCATTCCGTGGAGGAATGGGAACTTACTGCCATTGCTGGCACTCGTAATATCCCGCTAACACCGGGATATCGGGCACTGGTAACCGTAAGACCCTGACGATCACAACATACACACTTCAGCCTTGGAAGCCTTCAGTATCACTGAAATCTGTCTATCAACTAATGGTGCTGCCACACTCACTGACCTTCACACAGACTCTACTTCCTCCATTCACTCTCCCCAAATAGGAAGGCAAGGTTGGCTTGATTATCACAAAGTCTCCAATCCCTCTTTATCGCTCCTTTGAACCCATTGCCACCCATTTCCTTGCATCCGCCGTTACACTATCCCTCTAATCTAAAGGCAGCCTAGCGCCCTTAACTATATGCCAAACCTCCACCTTATCATTTCCCTTCCCAAGAAGGCCCCTATTGTTATTATGTCACCAGGAAAAGAAAGGATTTGAGGTTATCTTGTGTTTCAGCGGCTCAGAATACGTGAGAACAGTAGTTTATTTCTCCCTCTTTTCCCCCTGTTACTCTTAGGTCAATATAGTTATGTCTGATCCAGAGCCTCACTCTCATAAGATCAGCGGGAGATGAGGCTGTGGACTGTGCTGCCTCCCTGACCAGGGGAGGCGAGCAGAGGTGATGCAACAGCTTTGCAAAGAGAGTGGGAGGGGTGACTTTGCGCTCCTTTTTAACTATTGCAACAAATGTAACCTTTTATATTAACCAAGAGTTTTTGATTTCTGAATGTACATACTATGGATGTTCCCCTTGTTATCATT
Source organism: Ambystoma mexicanum (assembly GCF_040938575.1). Lineage (NCBI taxonomy): Eukaryota > Metazoa > Chordata > Amphibia > Caudata > Ambystomatidae > Ambystoma > Ambystoma mexicanum. The sequence continues at coordinate 911,887,981 of NC_090939.1, read as the reverse complement.
TACGCATTTTTGTATAATGTATCTTGATTGTTATTAATGTGGTGTTTGACCAAATGCCCACAATAAGGTGAGTGCCCAGTCAATTTTCGATGAAAAAACATTTTCAAACCTATTATTGTGCTTCGTCCTTATGCATGTAGCCAGAGTTCTACAGTTTTCTTGGTCATTCCTTGAAAATACATTACCTTTCCTGCGTCTTAAAAAGTCATAATAGTGACACAATGTTTTCCAATTCGTCTTTCTTCCAAAATCTTGCTGTGAGCACAGATGTCGCGTGCCACAACTGTGTGCTAGATATCTTGTTTACCTTTTTTTTAAAGGAATCGATTGAGGCTTTACAAAAGCATAGAAACAATACAATGAGGGATTTTATCCAATGTATTTCACTCATTTCACAGCCCTCTTTGTTCCTCTAATCTAAATATCATCTTTCCATCAAACAGTTTATGCACTCTGATTTTTCTATGCAATGCTGAGTGCAGCATGCCTGAACAGACTGCGAGGGTCCAGCGTAGACCTTCATTTTCTACCGAATGTTCAGTGCCTCATGTGGTCAGATGTAACAATGGACATATGCTGCTGCACTTTTGGTAATTCTGCAATTAAATCCATCCTGGAAGGCTGAGCTGAGAAGCATCTGCTTTTTAATACGTACACTGGAAAAGATTATGGCTGATTTACAAAAAGAGCAGACAAAAGGGAGAGGGGTCTTCCGCTACCAAGGAATTGAAAAAACATTGTTTAAGGGACGTTATGGTTGCAATGAAAAACAAGAAAACTCCACAAATTCAACAGCAAAGGTTTCTAAATCAAACATAACTTGACCACCCGGTCCTTATGCAACCATAACTCACCCACTGCCATGCGATGCTCAGGCTGTCTACCAGTGTTCCATATAATCTCTACAGTCCTTTTGGGACTGGCATGGAAATGACTGAGCAAGTGCAATGAATGAGGTGGGCACTGCTTAAATTGCAAAAAAAAAGAATTCTTGGACATTCGTCACTGCTTCTATTGAAATTCAAGGCGTCATCCAAAACATGTGACATACACAGTGTGTCAGAAATGATGATAGTCACAATAATCATTACAAACTTTAACAGCTGGCAGGTTACCCCAAGGACTCACCGTTACCTCTCTTCCTATCCTGTGACTGACACCTTCCAGCAGGGGAAGACTCTCCTTGTTCCAAACGGGGAGATGAAAGTGAAAGCCTCCCAAGTACCTCTTCCCCCACCCAGATAACCAGGTAGGAGAAGAGGTCCCAGGGAAACCCTCTGGGGAAGAAAACCCTGTGACGAAGGTTGCGGGAAAGATGTCTTCAATTGCAGCAGAGATTCAGGTGAAGTCCGGAGGACGTTAGTCTTGAAAGAGAAAGAAACTGGTAAGTATAAGCAGGTAAGTGAAATATGTAAATGTAAGAGGTTTAGGAATGTAGATTACCGTTAAACAGGAACGATGTGTGGAAAAAGGTGCCAGTCAGAAACTTCAGAAAACCTCTACGATAGTAAGGAAAGGTTGTGATTAGAACCAGTAAGAGAACTAGATCGAATAGGGGAAAGCCACGGGGGAATCTTTACCTGAGAGGCAAGAAGGGCGGAGCTAGGAGTTGTTTCGATAGTGCAGGGTTTTGCACGGGCGGTCGCAATACCGGTGTAGCATAAGCCTGTAACTATGAGAAGGAAGATAGAATAGTGAGTCGGGAAAGGTAGAGAAACGGGAAATCAATATGCCGGAGAGTCCCGAATGAAGCTTACCGCGCTCCGGAACAAGACCGGTGGGCAAACTTAGGTGAGAAAGAGATGGAGTCTGTGGAATCGGGAGACAGAGAGGCGGTGAGGAGTGCACTGAAATTGAGACAGGGTAGGAATGTTTAGAATGCCGAAAGGTTAGTGATTAGCAAGACGTATCAGGATACCTAGATGCAAACTTACGTAGCGTTGTTGTAGCAGAGTAGCAACGCATTCGTGTGCTGATCACAGGAACATATATACATACACTCGGGTAGGGAGACAGCACTTCCTGGATACCGAGTCGTGCAGAGGCTAGAACCGCATCTCTAGTTGCAGCGGCCATCTTGCTAGTAAAAATGGCTGACACCCGCCGTCCTAAGGTCCATCGATGCCACAAGGACCACCGCCTTCGGAGGGGCGTGACAGTATGAACCCTCAAATGCCCCGGGCCGCCCGGTTTATTCGGATGGGATCGAAAAAACCGGCGGACCAGAGCCAGAGCATGAACAGCCGATGCAGGTTCCCATGAGCGATCAGCCGGAGAATACCCCTTCCAGTCAATCAAGAACTGCAGACGTCCCCGAAAAAGACGAGAATCGCAAATACCAGCCACTTCATATTCGGGACCCATCGGGGTGATGACAGGAGGGGGTGCACCCATCCGTACTCGGGAAAAACGATCCACCACGTCCTTCTTCAATTGCGACACATGGAAAACAGGATGAATCCTGGACCAAGGCGGAGGGAGTTTGAGCCTGTAAGCAGTCGATCCCATTTGTTGCAAAACAGGAAAGGGACCGAAGTATCTTGGGGACAATTTGCACGGCACCAGATGATGAGGCAAAAATCGGGAAGCCAACCAAACTAAATCTCCTGGCACCAATCTCGGAGCTGGAGTGCGATGTTTATCAGCAGAGCGTTTGACACGGGCCTGGGCTTCCAGAAGAGAGGTCCTGGCTGTTCGATGTCCCGTCTGAATAGCATTGATGAGATCGTCCACATCGGGAAACCTAGATGCAGAGATTGGACCACTGGGAAAACACAGAGGGTGATATCCGTAGGAGCAAAAGAAAGGGTTGAACCCCAAGGCTGAGTGTTGAGAGTTATTATATGCAAACTCTGCCAAAGGTAACAAGGGACATCAGTTGTCTTGCGAGGAAGAGATGTAACAACGCAAATAACCCTCCACGGTCTGATTTAGACGTTCTGTCTGACCATTCGTCTGTGGATGGAATCCTGAACTCAACGCTCGGGAGATATGCAAACTCTTGCATACTTGCTGCCAGTATCGAGACGTATATTTTGAACCTCGATCAGAAACGATGGTCTCAGGAAGTCCGTGAAGAGAGAAAATTCGTGAAAGAAAAATCTTTGCCATCTGGGATGCGGTAGGAATCCGCGGAAGTGGAACAAAATGTGCCAATTTTGTAAAGTAATCGATTGTGACCATGATTACTGTGCAACCGTCCGAGATTGGCAGATCAACAATAAAATCTGTTGAAATCATTTGCCAAGGACGGTTAGGAACTGGCATTACTGAGAGGAGACCTGAAGGGGCAGATCGCGGGCATTTAGATTGCAAGCATATGGCACAAGCGGAAACATAATCTATAATGTCTCGAGTCATTTCCGGCCACCAGAAATTTCGCTGGATCAATTCTTTAATATTAGCCACACCTCTGTGACCAGCTAGGTAAGAGTCGTGACAAAGATTCAGAACCGTTCTTCGTAGTTCACTCGAAGGGAGAAAGAGCTTCTTGTCATTATAAGCACATCCTTGGACCAAGGTAAGTTTCCAGGTTGACAGAAATTTTGGATTCAACTGGATGAATTGCAAAGTCGAGTTAGCCATGTTTTGAAGAAATGTGGTAACTACCTGCACAAATTTGGCTCGGGGAAACAGAGGCTCTGCTCGGAAGGGCGTAGAGGAATTATAATCCTTTCTAGACAAAGCATCCACCTTGAGATTGGCTCTTCCGGGAATAAAGGTGAATACAATCTCATACGGTGAAAAGAAGTGTGCCCAACGTGCCTGTCGGCTATTTCGGGTCTGAGAATATTGTAAGGCGTGTAAATTACTGTGATCTGTTCGGACCTCAACTGGGTGTCTTGCTCCCAATAGCAGGTGTCTCCACGCTTCAAATGCCCTTTTTATAGCCAGTAGTTCCTTTTCAAGCACTGAATAATTTATTTCAGAGGGAGATAGTGTTTTAGAAAGATAGGCTATAGGACATTCTATTCCTTGATCATTTTCTTGAAGCAGAACGGCACCAAGGGCCTGATGAGATGCGTCTGATTCAACAATGAATCTCTTGGCTTGATCTGGAGTAATCAGGATGGGTCCTGTGAGGAAATGTTGCTTCAGTCTCTCAAATGCTAGTTGTGCCTCTTCTGACCAAAAGAACCGTACATTTTTTTTAAGAAGAGCAGTCAGTGGGAGGATTTCTTGAGAATAATGTGGGATGAAACGTCTATAAAAATTTGCAAATCCCAGAAATCTCTGCAGATCCTTGATGCACATCGGTATAGGCCAGTCAGTAATAGCTGAAACTTTCCTAGGGTCCATGGCTACCCCATTTGCAGATATTATGTATCCCAGATAGGCAACCTGGTTCCTGTGAAACTCACATTTCTCCAGTTTGCAATAGAGATGATTGTTAAACAGTCTCCTTAGGACTTCCTTCACATGCTGATGGTGTTCCGATGGGGATGTAGAGAAAACCAGAATATCATCTAAGTAGACAATAACTGTGTGAAGAAGAATATCTGAAAATATGTGGTCCATAAAGCGTTGGAAGACAGCGGGGGCGTTGGACAGACCGAAAGGCATTACTTTATATTCATAATGTCCCAAAGGAGTACAGAATGCCGTCTTCCACTCATCGCCAGCTCGTATACGAATGAGATGGTAAGCCCCGCGGAGATCTAGTTTTGTGAAGATGGTAGCTCCTTTAACGGCTTCGAGTATATCTGGTATGAGGGGCATAGGATAGCGATCAGGGATTGTAATTTTATTCAAGCCCCGGAAATCTATACACGGTGTGAGTTCCGTGGATTCTTTCTTGGGGATGAAGAATAAGGAGGCTTCAGCTGGCGAGGTGGATTCTTGAATAAGTCCATTGCGAAGATTCTTTTGGAGATATTCCTTAAGGACTTCACGTTCTCGTCTTGATAGGACATACATGTGACCGAAAGGAATCGGAGCATCTGGAACTAGTTCCAAGGCACAGTCATCTCTCCGATGTGGGGGTCGTTGGGCATATTCTGAATCGGAAAATACTGTCTGAAATTGCCTGCATTCGAGGGGTAATTCCTGAATATGGTTAAACAGAGAGATGGAACCCGTATTTTCCAACATGGAGATAGTAGGACGAAACCCAACAGCTCCGTCCAAGAGACAGTGCGTCAAACAATGTTCAGATCCCAGAAAGACAGTGCCCGCCTTCCAATTGATATAAGGATTATGGGCTCGAAGCCAGGGTAACCCTAAAATTACTGGATAGTGTGCTGTACGGATTACATCAAAGACAATAGATTCTTGATGGGAGGAAATATTCATCCGCAAGGGTATTGTTTGTTCCTTTATGGGTCCTGAAGTTAACGGACTACCATCCACCGACTCAACTGGTATTGCCAAGGTCTTAACTGAACATGGGATGTTATGAGTGGTCTTCCAGAAGGTATCGACAAAATTCCCCGCAGCCCCACAGTCTATTAAGGCCGTGACCGGAATGGAATCTGAATCTCCCCATTTGATATGGACTTGCAAGGCCAGCATAGTAAGATCAGGGATCTCTGTTACTTGTGATGGTAACATAGTGGATGAGGAACCTGTTACTGACTCCCTAGCCACGGTTCCCTTGCGGTTGGGAAATGGCGTTTCCCTGTCTTTTGACTGGGATGAGAGGACAATCTTGAATGGTGTGTTCCTTGGAACCACAATACATACACAGCCCCTTGACTCGACGTCTATTGCTCTCTTCCGGGGTAAGACGGCCTCAGGTAGTTCCTATCTGCATAGGTTCTTCAGTCTGAGATTTCCCTACACTAGGAGAGTATGTAACAGGTTGTCTCACGGGACGGCCGCAACGTCGTTCCTTTAGTCTTTCTTGCAATCGGTAGTCCATCTGCATGACCATGGTTATTAATTCTGCCAGATTTGGAGGTCTGGGTACTCGGGAGATCTCATCTTTTAACTCCTCGTTTAATCCCCTACGGAATATAGTGATCAGAGCATCGTCAGCCATGACGTGCCAGCTGCTAACTGCTTGAAAGTGGTGATATAAGACAACAGATCTTGGGATCCTTGTTTGAAATCCAATAACTGTTCTTGGGCTGAAACCGTGATTTCTTGACGGCTAAACATGGCTCTGAGACTGTTCAAAAAGGCGGGGTAAGAATCTAACAAAGCATTATTTGTAGTAACAAGAGGCGTGGCCCATGCTAAAGCGGGACCTGTTAAATTTGCAATCATGTGTCCTACTTTATCACGGTCACTTTCAAAAAAGGCTGTCATGAATGAAAACTGAACGGTGCAAGCCTCAATAAAGGCCTTGCGTTTATGAGGATTACCATCGTATAAACCCCCCGGAATTGGGCCAGGAGGTATCTCAGAACAACTAGGGACTCTGCCTACCTGTTCGCGGAGAAAGGCATTCTCCTGTTTTAAAGCCTGCACTTCAGCCGTCAACGCTTGTACAGCAGTAACTAATTGCTGATGTTGGGCTGCGTCCATATTCCCTTGTAACCCTGAACCCCTGAGATAACCTGCTCAGAATTCCTGATAACTCAGGTTAAATTTCAAAAACATATGATTTGGGCGTTGCTAACTGTCAGAAATGATGATAGTCACAATAATCATTACAAACTTTAACAGCTGGCAGGTTACCCCAAGGACTCACTGTTAACTCTCTTCCTATCCTGTGACTGACACCTTCCAGCAGGGGAACACTCTCCTTGTTCCAAACGGGGAGATGAAAGTGAAAGCCTCCCAAGTACCTCTTCCCCCACCCAGATAACCAGGTAGGAGAAGAGGTCCCAGGGAAACCCTCTGGGGAAGAAAACCCTGTGTCGAAGGTTGCGGGAAAGATGTCTTCAATTGCAGCGGAGATTCAGGTGAAGTCCGGAGGACGTTCGTCTTGAAAGAGAAAGAAACTGGTAAGTATAAGCAGGTAAGTGAAATATGGAAATGTAAGAGGTTTAGGAATGTAGATTACCCTTAAACAGGAACGATGTGTGGAAAAAGGTGCCAGTCAGAAACTTCAGAAAACCTCTACGATAGTAAGGAAAGGTTGTGATTAGAACTAGAAAGAGAACTAGATCGAATAGGGGAAAGCCACGGGGGAATCTTTACCTGAGAGGCAAGAAGGGCGGGGCTAGGAGTTGTTTCGATAGTGCAGGGTTTTGCACGGGCGGTCGCAATACTGGTGTAACATAAGCCTGTAACTATGAGAAGGAAGATAGAATAGTGAGTCGGCAAAGGTAGAGAAACGGGAAATCAATATGCCGGTGAGTCCCGAATGAAGCTTACCGCACTCCGGAACGAGACCGGTGGGCAAACTTAGATGAGAAAGAGATGGAGTCAGTGGAATCGGGAGACAGAGAGGCGGTGAGGAGTGCACTGAAATTGAGACAGGGTAGGAATGTTTAGAATGCCGAAAGGTTAGTGATTAGCAAGACGTATCAGGATACCTAGATGCAAACTTACGTAGCGTTGTTGTAGCAGAGTAGCAACGCATTCATGTGCTGATCACAGGAACAGATATACCTACACTCGGGTAGGGAGACAGCACTTCCTGGATACCGAGTCGTGCAGTGGCTAGACCCGCATCTCTAGTTGCGGCGGCCATCTTGCTAGTAAAAATGGCTGACACCCGCCGTCCTAAGGTCCATCGATGCCACAAGGACCACCGCCTTCGGAGGGGCGTGACACAGTGTCACAAGAAAAGTAACAGGAGAGAGTAGTTCAGTGGCACTGCCACTGAACTTTGGAGACGCCTGTTTATGTAGTAAATACTACTTCCAATGTATTATCGTTCAGACTTCAAGTTTTGGCGATGCTTTGTTTGCAGTCAATCAACCAAGGATCGACTTCTATCATTTGTTTGTATCTCAATCACATATACATCTTTATTTTCTAATTTTTCTTTATTGTGATTATTGTGGCAGAAGACTTTGCCGATGCATTTCCGACTGTGTCCTTCCTCAGGGCGAATTTCTAAAAAACATTAACAACTAGGCGTTAGCTTCACCCCAGATATAATCAACTTTTTATCTTTTGTGGTTATGCATGACAACGAGATAACACATACCTGCCAAACCTTTGTATATATTTCTCCTTCTTGTGCAATCCTTTCAAATCACACACTGTGTTGACTGCGAACTATTCTTATCATGCACGCCTGTGTTGTATCGCATAATCGTGCACCAGGGTATATCTAGATCTGGAAATGACTGAGGTATGTTTGTGCTAGAATAATGGTGACTGAGTTATGGTTGCTTTGTGAATTGGTGGGTTTTGTTGCTTTGCAATGGCACTGGGTATGACTGCAGACCACACTGGGCTAGTCAAGTGGTTTGGGAATGCCCCGGGCATTCCCTTTAGTCATGATTCCCTTAGGAACCATAACTGGAGCATTTGTAGCTTGTAATGTTTTTCAATGAACCAGTAATGTCCCTTTAACAAACTGTGTTCACTGAATTTCAAAACGTCTTTTGTGTGAAACTTAATGATCACTTCCCTACAACCAAAGTTTTGTACTGAATTTTTAGGGCTTTTATACCATTCTTTTATTAAGATTTCCAAGTACCACACAATACAAAAGAAAAATAAGCAGTATGTATGTAGTCATCTGCATGAGCGTGAGATATATAAGGAAAACACTAAACAGAAATCCTGCAAGCATCATTTTTGTAGATACTGAGAAACTGTAACAAAAAAACAAGTTATACAATTTTCAGTGACATGTAATTAGGAGAGATACATTTTGCTAAAAGCAAGATGTGGTACCTCAAATATACATATATTTCTACTTTCATGGATACAATAAATATGAACAATAAGCATTCTATTTTCAGAAATGTGACTAATCGGTGTGCAGCAGGTAGTCTCTCTTTCTACAAAGAAATAATGATTTAATTGTTAAGAAGTTGAGGATTTAAAATAATCAAACAAAAAATAAGTGGCAATAACCATACCTGTTAAACACTCACCTTATATTGTTTTTATATATTTTTATTAAAAGTGTTTTACAGTTTACAACACAAAATCAGCTACAAAATATACAATCTAGATTTACATTGACATTGTTTGTAAACCATTTAATCAAAAACAACTTAATATCTCAACAACATTTTCTCCCATATTGGGCACATAGGTTAGTCCCAAATCGCCCTCCATGCTGCTTCCCCTCAACCATTCTGGTCTTCAAGACCTGTAAGATTTCCTCTAAAAGCGTTGTCAGGGCAATTATTAAAGCTTCATCCGAGGTAAGCATCAACCTCTCCCATAGGTTTTTGGTCTGGACCAGAGCTGTCGAATGCAGGAAGCCCCCAGAAGACAAATTCTTTGATCCATGAAAAAAGAACACTCCGATACCAAGTGGGCCAATGATTCAGTTGTGGCTGACCCACACACTCGACACCCACACATGTCCCTTGCTATACCCAATGTATGACCTATAGCTTCTAAGGTGGGGAGAGCATTTAGACAACATTTAAAGTAAAGATCCCAGTGTGTCTGAGATGGACATTTTTTCAAATAAGGTTTCAGCTTTCCTGATAAAAAAGAACATATACTGGTTGTCCCTGAACAATACCAATCTTCTTACATCGTCATAGTCATTAATTCTAACCCAGACAATAGATTTCCTTTTTTCACAAAATCACTGTCCGAGGGATCATACCAGCAAAATCATCACACCTCTTGTGGAACTTAAGCAAAAAGGAGGGTCGAGCCAGGCAACCCTGCAGAAGATCTTTCATGTAGGAACAGAGGGAATTTCCTTCGGCCTCCATAGTTTTAGAGTGCAGGGACAAGCTTCTTTTTACGTATTTGGCCCACCAAGATGTAAAGCCCATTTCCAGTCTAATAGCACTTATGGGTGTGGATTTTGGGAGACCTAAAATGCTTTCCAAACTTTCCCTTTCAATCTATACAGAAAGCTTCGGCCACAAAAGGGGATCAGTTCGCAACCATACAGTATAATTGCAGTGATGTTTTACTTATACAGCTCAGTTAACGGCAGCAAGGAGAAAGCACAAAGTTTGATTCGAAGTGCCTCCATGAGGGAAATACTAGTAGCTATTTTTGCAATATATCTTTTGAAGCTGAAATTGGTTTTTCGATTAAATCGAACAACCAAGGTAGATTATGGAAGAAACCTTTTCTATGTCAGTCATTTAGTTTCCAAGAATAAGACTTGGGTTTCCGCTTTGTGCAGTAGGATAGCTCATAAGACTTCCAGGGTTAATTTTGAGACGGTTCCTCTCCAAGTAGCCAGATACCCCATCCAGAAGTCTTTGGAACCCAGCAGGTGTGTAATCTATTATCAAGAGGTCATCCGCGTAAGCAATAACATCAACTCTTAGATTATGTCTGTCTCATTTGAAGTCCTATTTCTATGTTGCTGGTGTACCCCCTGTATCATTGAGCCTGTAGGACCTTGGGCCTCTGAGCACCGCTATGAATTTTCCCCGGATCTACTGCTCCCTCTGCCTCTTGTGGCTCCTGCTTTTCTTTATTGCATCGAGAGTCAGACCACCAGCTTGCCCCACTCTGTCCAAACCTGCAGAGCAGTCTGCCCAGTGGCCTCAGCCTTGCTGATTTTCCTTCTCCACTTGTACCTCTCTGCTGATCTTTTACTTGTGCCAGTAAGTGCACTATGCTCTTTCTGCTGTGATTGTACAAATCACTTCAGCAGGGTTTGTGCCTGCCTTTCACCCCAAAATACTTTTTTAGCCCATTAATGTGAAAGAAGGCATGCAGCTAGGGACCTAATCAACCATTTTCATTGGCCTCTTACCACACCTCACTTTGTAGGGCTTTTTTTCATTATATACACTAGCATAACTGCAGTGTCCAGTCACAAAAACAAGAGGATACAAATTATGGATCTGGTTCTAAGGGTTTTATTTGGGACTATGTACAAAATTGAGCAGCTCAAAAGATGGGTTCAGGATGGTAAATTAAAAGTCTTCTTGCTACATAGATAATTGCACAAAAGTCTTGATGGATTACTCACAGTCTCTTAGGCATAACTCTGCTTGGTTGCATGGGGTCTTGATCCTAAGTGGGATTCTCCCTGTAGCAACAAGTTGATGGCATCTCTCAGGTAAAGCAAACACTCCTGTTGAGGTCCCAAGCTTTGTCACAGTAAGATCCACAGCGTCTTCCATCTACTGTGCTTCCATGTATCATAGTCCTGATTCTTTTACCTAAGCCCATCTACCTTCCCTCCTGACTGAACCATTGCTAGCATGTTCATTATACTCTAGGTGTCAGCTCTGAATCTCAGCAGACCTCCTTGCTGTTCCACCACACATTCATTCCTCCTCATTCTTCCTCAAACATCTCCCAAACAATGGGTGGACCAGTAGTCTCTGAAAGCCTGATTTTTACTGGCTCTATATCTCCAGGGTATGCCCCACATGTCTACTTGCCTTACCTCCAGCTCCTCCACCCTTCCTCCTACTAAACACCTTTTATTACACCAGTATTTTTCACTCTCTTTTTAGGTGTTACGACTCTCTTTTTCTCACTCTTTTTCTTCCCATCCTCCTTTCTGCTCTTCACACCCTTCGATTTATTCTGATCTCTCCCCTCCTCTTTGAGGTTCTCCACTCCAACATCCTCTGCACTCTGCCCTCTTCTGGGTAAAGCTAATATCTATGTCTTTCAGGTGTGTTTGATAATGGTTTCTTGTGTGGGATTGGTTATGCAGTACATGTTCAGATATGTTTAATTGTTTTCCTGCTTGTCACTGCCCCACAGTCTGAGCCCCACAGGTCGGTCTCCCACTTGAACGCTCTTTTATGTGCATGTGTGGTCAAACACACATGCAGTGTTTGCAGATGAAGACTGGCAGGGACTGTGCATTTCTATGTCCTGTCGTGGGCTGCATCACCTGCAGAAAATAAGTCACACTGAAAATTTAGGATTATCATCCACCCTAATTATCCATAGATAACGCTTGTGGATCCACATGTACACAGGCAATAAAGGCTTATCGGTATTGTGAGTGGGACTAGAGGATCCTGCCCATGCTGCTCCTGGGCCCTACATCCTGTATCAAGTGTTGGAATCCAGCCCTGATCCACCCAGGCACACATTTAGGGCCAGGCATGGGTTTCATCGCACCACAGTCAACTATAAACCATTCCAGTGCATCCACAGGGCATGCCCATTGGCCATGACACAGCTTAGTCACAAAGAAAACACTACACATGCCTTTCATTCATGCACAATGGCCCTTTGGTCTAAGGACAAGGACTTCAGCCATGCACAGATCACCACTCAATCCCACTGAGCATGACACTTTGCCTACTGGAGCATATACTTCTGCCATTCCCTATGCCCTCCTATCCCCCCACTAGACGCACTGATCATGGCGATCGGCCATGCCAATGGCCACTTAACTCAAGAAATGGCAATGCTGTGGGCACCCAATGGTAACCAGTTGTGCCCAATGAGTGCTATACCTGTGGCATGGTGTTATGCCACTCTTCAGACAAGATTTTTCCTCCACCAGAAAACAGATGGAATTGGGGAGTCCCCCTTTTCCACTGATTCTTTGTTGTCCCCCTTTTCCTGGATATAGTCCCCAAAGCCTGTCTGGGGGGAGGATACACCTTCAATTTCAGTATTATCTGGCTCACATTGTTGAGGTTAAGAATGTCTTGCCCTGGGTCGGTCTCTGTACTAACCCAGTCAAAATCGGGGACTTTTGGAACCCATTTTTGTTTGGGAGGGATCCCTCTGTTCCTCAAAGAGAAGATTTCCTTTCCCGAATTCTCCAGGGATTCTTCTCCTTCAAAGGGGATGATCCCGAGTTCCGCCACAAAGTGTGTTCTCTTTTGACATCTCCTACTTACCCTCTGTTCTTTAGGTTCTAGCTTTTCGCATGTAGAAGATCCATACTCAGAGGTTTCCAGGGGTTTAATTCTGGTAGGAAAGGAAGCATCCTCTAAGGCTTGGCATCTCCCCTCCACCTGGCCCGCTCCTCAGGAACTTGTTAGTTGTCTGAATTTTCTTTCTGTCATTTCCCCCGGGGGCATCAGACCTGGGCAAGGGGTTGTTCTGGGCAGAAGGTTCTAGTTGTGGGTTCGACTGAGTCCTCAACATGCAACCCTGGTCTTCGGTTAGTCGTTGGACATGTTCTCCAGCTGAGAAACCTTTTCTGTGAGGTAAGGAGGTCTTGATTCATACCTTTACTGCTTCCAGAAAGGGAAACTGTGCCTGCTCCCGGAAAGGGTAACTGTCCATTCTCCCAGAGTAGCTTGGGTATTGGAAGTTTCTCCCATAATTTTCCATCCTCGGTCTCCCTTCTCCCAGGTTCAGGAATCTATTGCCCTGGAAGCAGGGAAAGAGAGGAGGATTATTCTGGAAATTCTGGTTTGGGGGGTACGTGGGGAAGAAGTTCAGGTTGGGAGTGGAGTATTACTGCTCTCCAGGGGAAAGTTTGAAGGGAAGTTTCAAGGGGTGGTACTTACCTGATTTGCCCCCCACCCCCCCCTTTTGTGCTGGGGAGTATATTCATATCCTGGTATGGGTTTTGTACCTTTGTATCTTGGGCTTTCAAATGTGGCAGGGTCAGAGGGATAATTTGTCTGGTATCTTGCCTGACTCATATTCGATTTGGCTTGGTCTGAGAGTCTCCTCTGCCTTTCATTCTGCTTTTTGGCAGAAGGAGTATTTTTAGCCACCCCCATCTCTAAGTCCAATGGAGGGGTATTTTACACCTCTGCCACCTTCGCAGCAGCAGGTGTGTTGGATGGTTTAGGGGTTTTGGGGTATTTTTACTTTCAGAGGGCTTTTGGACCTCATCCATCCTGGTGGTCTGTTCACTTACCAATTCCAACATCCTAGGCTGATGGATGTCTTGCACCAACTGCGTCATAATGAATTTGAGGAGTGCATGGAAGTAGGTAGTCATGAACTCTACTATTGGTGTTCACCTGCCTAGGAGTCTGGGCAAATGCTTGTTTCAAATCCTGCACAAACTCTCTAGGGGCCTGGTCATCCCCACACTGCAGTTCATATGCCGCCTTGTGGGCCTCCTGTGGGTTTATGTGGGTAGAAAAATGTTTCAACGTGGCTGCCTTATATGTGGACCGTTTACAGTGATCTTGCTCCTCCAGCCCGACGAAGAAGCTGGAGTATTCGGAGGAGAATGTCCACTTGACAAACTCCACGCAATTCCCGTAATATTTTATTCCAAATGATGTCATCATTTGCTCGTAAAGCTCTAAATGCTCCCACACTGAATATTTTGCATTCTTGAGGTAGGGAGTCATGATGAAGCTCTTTATGGCCTTGAACTGTCGGATGGGGTCTTTCACCAAACCTTTTTTCTGTTTGACAGTCTTTCTTTTCTTGTGTACTCGACTCGCCTTCTGACTCAGAGCTGCTACTGTTTGTAGTCCATTTCCTGTCCTCTAGGCGTCTGGTGCAGTGAACTCTCGGGGTCATTTCCCCTGTCGTCCTGTTTCTGCACAGGAGAGTACTCATTTCCTTCATCCCTCCTTCCTGGTAGCCCGTGGAATCCTCCCTCCCCTGAATGTGCAGAGATTTTCAAAATGCTCTTCCTAGGCTGAAGGTTTGTATCTTAAAGTGGTCCCTTTGTAGTTACATTTTCTGCCAGTCCAACTCCCTGATGTTTACATCATGGTCAGAAGTACTCACTGCAGTATTTTGATTTCCCAGGATGCACTGGTCTGGTCACCTTCCCTTCTGTGTGGTAGAGATTAATACTCCGCAATATCTGATAACGACTGGCCTTCTGGATCAGTTTGGCTAGGCCTGGGTGGGTCCAGCTGTCTCATGTTTCCCTGCTCTTAATTAGTGGTATGTATGAGGTCAGTTGCAGTCTGGACATATGAAGTGGTAGTTAACTGGCATGAGGTCCCTGGAAGGGAGGGCACTGCTCCCTGATCGGAGGGTGCTTTTCCATGCCCTGAGTGATCAGGGTGCCTCAAAGCCTGTTTATATCTCTCACACCTGTTTTTCTCGATCCCTATTTCTTGTTGGGGTGCAGATGCCTGACTTTTTGACACAAGGGCTTGAGTGGCCTTGAGCACTTTTCTTTGAGCCATTATTCAATCTTTTAATTCTTTGATTTCTTCATAATTTGACTCATTTTTGTTTTGTGATTCTGAGCGATTTGCCTTCAAGAGACTAATCTCTTGCTCTTGCGAATTTCTGCACTGTGATGCCTGTCATGTATCAGTTTCTGCTTGCCTCACATGCTCCTTCAATTCTACATGTTCTCACCTAATGCCAGTCACTTCCTGAGAACTGACGGTTCCTTTTCTGCATCCCTTTTCAACTTATGCACCTCCTGGTTCAGGAGGTCTTTTTCCTTCATTAGTTGCTTATTTTGTTTTTTCAAACTGCTATGTTGTGGTGCATCTGATCAAATTTTCCTTGGGAATCAATCTCTTTTATAATCAGCTGACTATTTTTGGTTTTTAGTTCATTTATGGTCTGTTTTAAAGCTACAATTTAATCTAACAACATCCTACTGTAAGCAGTTTGATCATTTGTCTTGGCTTGGTGTGTGCTCACATCCTCCATGCATTACGTATGTGCATCATGCAGTCAGAGGCGTAGACAGGGTAGGGCCTGAACGGGCAAGGCCCACCCACAATTCTATCTATGCCTCTGCATGCAGTGCTGAGAGTTGCATTCCTAGCTCAGCGCTGGACTGAAAATGGGTTTCTATCTCATCTTTGAGTTGTTGAATGCACCCTTCATATTTTAGCTCTGCAATGTGACTGTTTTGTAATTGTTATTCTAATTTCTGTAATGATTTCTGAGTCTCCTATAGGTCCCCATATTTATCCAGCCAACTGCTGTCTTTATTTTGCAATCGTTCTTCAGCTAATTGCAAATGAACGTATAAATAAGCCATGAGTTGTTGCATTTGAATCTGCTCTTCCTTAATATTTTGGGTCATGTAGAATTGATTGCTCTAACCTTTTGTGTAACAGACTCCTATCTGGCCAAATATCAGTGATTACTGCTGTAACTTCCTGAATAATTCTGGCCTGCCAGGTTCCAGCATCCATCTGTGCCCATTCACCCCGAATGAACTGTCTGCCCTGTTCCATTTCTACAGCACTCATGCATAACAGGGATTTTATTTTTGTGACAAATTTGCAAACACTTTCTACCGCAACACAGTCCTGTCTTTTGCAGTCAGCAAATGTCTACAATTTTAAAATTAAATATCTGGTCAAATCAGATTACTTTTGGGTACTGTTGTTCCTCGATACTACTCGGATTCTCAGAGGTCAAACCAAAGTGGTACTTCAACAAAATATGAATAACCTGGGGGGGCATGGCCAACTGTGCAATGCGGTAGATGTGCGCCTCTGGAGCTCCCGCTGCCGCAGCCTAACATCCTGTTATAAACGACTACTTAAGACCATCTGGTGACCCCCAAAATACGATCTCCGGTGCGTGATACCCCAGGGCATGTCTGGGGCGAATTCCAGCCTGAAACGCCCCGGGGTTGCAGAGGTGGGAGCCCGGGAAGGAGGCGCCGGTGAGGCCTGACGACGAACCAAGATGGCCGCCGGAGCACTGGGCGCGCTTTGAGCGGGGACGGACCATCCACGCACTCTGTGGTGGTTGCCAGTCGGAGTCGGGGACAGAGCTCTGGAGGACTGGCGAGGGCCGGGAGTTACGGCGTGGCCCCGTGGGACCCCGACTGGAGGAATCGGCTGGCCGGACTCTGAGCCGCTCCGCCCGGACGAAGAGAGACGGGCGTGACCAGTTGGTCGCCGTGGCGAAGACCCGCATACAGCGGTGAGTGCCCGGCAACGGACATGGGGAAAGACAAAGCTAGACGGCCCACCATGCAAAACAGAATCAAACAGTACACAATCCCTCCAACGCAACCCCCCGACTCCCAACCCCTGCCGTCGGTAGAGGAGGACTCAGTACCTGGACTCTCCCTGAGGGATGTTATGGCGGCCATAGCAGACTCCCGCACATCGATGGAGCAGAAGATGGACGGAATCAGCCTGGACGTGTCCCTCCTCCGACACGACCTGCAGAAACTGTCAGCACGAACAGGCGAGGCGGAACAGCGTATTTCCAACATGGAGGATGGACTGCACGCAGTGCAACAACAGCTTCAAGGGCTCACCGCCAAACTCAAAACTCTGGAAGCCAGAGTCGAAGAAGGAGAGGGCAGGTCCAGGTGCAACAACATTCAGATTTTAGGTATTCCCGAGAAGGCCGAAGGCACCTGCATGGAGCTTTTCTTGGAGCAGTGGCTGATGGACCTGTTCGACCAGCAATCCTTCTCTAAATTATTTTCTATAGAGAGGGCCCACCGAATGCCCATGGGTAGACCAGTGCCCGGTGCTCCCCCGCGTACGGTGATAGCAAGACTATTGAACTATCGGGATCGAGACAAGCTGCTGCACCTTGCACGAACCAAAGGCACGATCACCTTTAACGGATCCAAGATAGCCTTTTTCCCAGACTACACGCGGGAGTTCCAGAAAGCACGACAATCCTTTGATAAACTTAAAAGGCAGTTGCAAGCGATGGGAGTCAAATACGGCCTCCTCTTCCCGGCGCAGCTGAAAATCTATCACAAGGGCACAATGGTCCACTTCAGCGACCCAAGGGAGGCCTGGCGCTGGGCAGAGTAACATATCGAGGGAGACTGGTCGGCACCTCGAACCAACAGAGACAGAAATCCCAGGCCACCGGCACGACACCCGCCGGAGCCGGACCAGCCACCCTCGCCAAACCAACCGGTGGAAGCTGGGGACTGACTCTGGCGGGCCCCCCGCAGGGGGGTCTGATCCCACAAGCGGGTGTGAGACTGAACTGATACAACAGACTAAGCCGAGTGGTGCCACGAAACTGTTGTAAGTTGTTTACGTCGTTAATATTGTGGCTAGCGGTGGCATATCTCCATCGCACCTGGGAGAAGACTACCGGGGCTCCCCCCCAACTTCTTTAGTTTTAACTTAAACAGGGGTTTGCAAGGTTGACTCTCTACCCTCTTTGAGTGTCAACGATGTTGGGGCTATAGGTACTTCATGTTGGGGTGCAGTATGGGGAGGGCGAGGGAGGGGAAAGTTATAGGGAGTTTTTTGTTACCATGGGAGCAACGCGTCACTGCAAACTCCAGGGTTTGTTGAGGTTCATGGGGAGACGAGGCCATAGATGGTCCAGCCAGTACAATATCATTTACCCTGGGCAGGCACCGCAATACATCAC
This sequence comes from Ambystoma mexicanum, assembly GCF_040938575.1. NCBI lineage: Eukaryota > Metazoa > Chordata > Amphibia > Caudata > Ambystomatidae > Ambystoma > Ambystoma mexicanum. The sequence continues at coordinate 911,869,786 of NC_090939.1, read as the reverse complement.
TACTGACGGGGACACCCTCCTCGTGAATCACCCGCCCAATCTCTTATCCCGACTATCGGATGGCATCCATACAACCCCAGTCGATCCCGACTGAACGCCCCAAATCTTTTAAGGTACTCACCTGGAACGTAAATGGGATGGGCTCTGCGATCAAAAGGCACCTCATTAAGCAACTACTTAGTAGACACTCCCCCGACGTGGCCCTGCTATCCGAAACACACCTTGCGAGATCAAACTGTGCCCATTTCCAACGTACAAACTACAGGACGGCCTTCCATGTGGGATACACAATGGGATCCAGGGGTACCCTCATTCTTGTACACAAGGGCATTCCTTTTGCTATTCAGAGCCTGGGAATGCTTTGGGAGGAGAGGGTCGCTTTTGCTTCAGTGTACTCCCCACCTGGGTTGGGGCAGGAGCTGCTGGAGGACTTGACGGCCCTCAAAAGTAAACACCAACCTGATAGGCTGTTTCTGGGGGGAGATTTTAATGATGTCATGTGCAATACCACTGACCGTACGCACCTCAGACATCGCAACCCGGACACCCCTACGAAACTGTTTAACTTTGTATCTGCTTTGGGTTTGGGTGATGTATGGCGAGAGTTACACCCGGACACCAGAGGGTACTCCTTTCACTCTGGAGCCCACGGCTCTCTCTCCAGGATTGACTATCTCTTTGTCCCACACACAAATCTTTACAGGGCACGAGCGGCCGACTTTCCTCCCCGGGGCATCTCAGACCACTCACCCCTACTTGTGAAAATTCGCACAAAAGGCCCCTCCCCTAGAACTTGGAGATTGAACAATTACTACCTGGGTTTCCCCGAGCTAGTTGACCACCTTACGGAAGTCTCCACCGAATACTTCGAGTTTAATGATAACGGAGTACAGGACCCGGGGCTGGTATGGGAGGCCTATAAAACAGTCTTACGGGGTGCCATAATCTCCTGGGTGGCAAATAGGAAGCGTGTGAGACTCCAAGACATTGCAACAGCGGAGGGCGAACTGGCCCGACGCGAGAGTGAACACATTCTTGACCCATCCCCACAGACCCAGCTCTCCCTTAAACGAGCCACTGAGCGGCTCCGAAACCTCTTGTTGGACAATGCTAAACAAGCCAATTGGGACTCTCTAGCCAGAATCTATGAACATGGGGACAAAGCCGGCAGAATGCTAGCTTGGCTGGAGAAAAGGGATGAGGGACAACGCTGCGTTCGTGAGATTGTCACCTCAAGGGGTGAAAGGTGCACATCGGATGCCGAGATAGCCGAGGCCTTCGCCCAATTCTATGAAACACTCTATCGGGCGCCAACCCTGCAGCTGGACCCAACTCTTCTTAGTGACATACCACTCCTAACTCTCTCAGTACGGCAAAGGGCGAGTCTCGACTCTGCCCTCTCGGAGACCGAGGTTGCCGAAGCACTAGCGCAATTGCAAACCGGGAAGACACCGGGCCCGAATGGGTTCCCAGCTGAAACCTGGCGGAAGCTGGGGGAAGGCAACATTACATCTTCCCTCCATAAAATGTTCTTGACAGCCTGGGAACAGGGCACCCTCCCGCAGGACCTCTGTAAGGCCACCATTGTGGTCATCCCTAAACCTAATAAGCCCCAGGAACAGTGCACCCACTATAGGCCAATCTTGCTAATCAATGGCGAGGCCAAGGTCCTCGCCAAACTCTTAGCCAACAGGTTACAACTGCTGGCTGATGCCCTAATACACCCGGATCAATGTGGCTTTATGCCACACAAATCGACCCGTATGAACCTGCGTCGACTCCACTTGGCGTTAGAAAGGGCTCCCACTATTAACAACCCGCTTGCTCTTCTAGCGATCGATTTTGAGAAGGCCTTCGACTCGGTCCGATGGGATGGCCTCTGGGAGATCATGGAACGCATGGGCTTCGGGGAGGGATTCCTGGGATGGGTGAAACTGCTGTATACAAATATCCGGGCGGAGGTCAGGGTGAATGGGTGGACCTCTTGCTCTTTCCGACTGGGCAGGGGTACAAGACAGGGGTGCCCCCTTCTCCCCTTCTCTTCGCTCTCGCAATAGAGCCGTTGGCCATATGGCTTCGCCAGAGCACATCCTGGATAGGATTCAGGTGGCCAGAGGGACACGAAGACCGGATATCCCTATACGCGGATGATCTCCTGATTTACCTGGGAGAACCTGTCCGAACCTGCCCCATGGTGACCCGTATGCTTGTCCAATATGCGGAATTTAGCCGTCTAAGGATCAATTGGAAGAAATCTGTTTTCTTCCCGGTGAAGGGAAGGGATCAGCCTGATCCACCTGACTGTCCATACCACATAGAACAATTTGGCTTTCGATACCTTGGGATCTAGATAACAACAGATCTTACCAGTTATACCATGCACAATCTCAAACCGATCATGGACTGATTCTCCAAAGATGTACAACACTGGAAGCTTCGCCCCCTGACCATGGGTAGAGCCGCCCTTTTTAAAATGTTAGTTCTCCTGCGGTTCCTTTACGTCCTTCAAAACACCCGCTGCAGATCTCGGGGGCTGAATTTGGCCGGGTGGAAACCCTCCTCAGGGAGCTCCTATGGGGCGGAGGACAAGCACGTATAGCCCTGGCCACACTTCAGAGGTCGATCTGGAAGGGTGGGATCGGAGTGCCCCGCCTTCAGACCTACTATTGGGCCCCCCAATTGGTGGTGGTTAATGACCTTCTGCACGGAGACGTTGTAATCAAATGATAATAAAAAATGTTTTATAAAAAAAAAACATGAATAACCTGCCAAACACACAAATGACTGGCCTGCTATAGCATGCCTTTGTCAAGAGTAAGAAGAATAGGCTAAATCCCGGCTACCAATACCCCATTTTGTAACGATATCTATTGAGGATCACTATTAACACAGGAAGGACCCTCTGCCCCTAGTTAAAGCACTATACCAAATACCACTATTACTGTAATATTTAGTTTGCTTATCCCTGTCTGAACATCATATAATATCTCCGATTGTGCCACACTAACAGCCTCATCACGAGTTGGGCGCTAACCCCGGCAGTATTACCGCTGGGGCTATTAGCCCTATCGCCAAACCCCCCGGCGCTATTAGCGCTGGATCATGGGTTTGGCGGAACGGTAAGTCCCCATTCCCATTGGGCTAATTCGGGAATTCCCCATTTCCCATTGGCACCAATGGGGAATGTTCGGCGCTATTACCGCCAGCGGTATTCCAGCCGACTGTAATAGTGTCAAAAATCGGCAGAATCGTGGCAGATTTGCCCCCAGCTCAGAGCTGGGGGTAAATCCGCCAAGCCCATGATTTGGCAGACCTTTACATGCAGCGGTAATAGCGTTACCACTGCATTTAAGGGTTACCGCCAAACTCGTCATAAGCCAAGAAGAATGCCGGGGTATTGAGATAATGGATATTTTTATTAACACATGGTTTCAATAGAAAAACACACGCAACCTTCTCTGTGGCATCCAAATCTAAACAAAATAGATGGCCCCCTTTTTTGTTTTGTTTTGTCTTTGACATAATACAAATCAGGTTTACTCTTTTTGTTTCCTGTCCCGCCAACTCCCAAATATTAAATTACACAATGCGTTGCGAGATGACTGAACAATTGAGCAAATTGTCATTTGGTTATCAGCTTAGAAAGTTTGCAGGCATTTATATATTCAATTTGAACGTGGGCTTAATCTCTCTGCACCCAAAATACATGCATTTGAGAACACACACAGTTTATTTTGAACCAGCACCTTTGTTCCTTCATTACCTCAAAGCAGTCTCAAACCTTTCTGCTATGAGTGTCACTTGCTCACTCCCAGGATAGAGTGTATTTCGTTCACTGGAGACGAACACCTGGCTTATTTTGACATGCAGAGTTTGGGACAATGGAATGGATAGGGATTTTCGTTTTTGGGACAATGGCACATTTAAATGAAAGGTAGAGTTTTGGGAAATGGAATCAATGGGCCAATTTGTGTTGGGACACAGCACATTCAAATGAACAACAGGGGTTTAGGATTTTTGTTTTGGGAACACTAGCATACTCAGATGAACAGCAAGGCTACCCAATTACATTAAAGACTGGAGTAATTTACTGTGCACTGGAATGATCTTTGTCTATTTCAAATTTTGACAAAACATCATCCCGTGATAAATGACCCTATGGGAATTAATTACATTATATTTTTGTTTAAATATGCTAAGGGTGTACACACTTTTACCAACTCCCACTAATGGAAGAGAACCCACTTATGAAAAGGACTGGGATACAACAGACAGATTCCCCTCACACTTCAATTTAAAATGGATGTGATGTTTTTTTAGGGGAATTAATTGAATTAATTGAGTTATATTTGTAGTCAAATATGGCCAGGGTCTGCACAGTTTTTCCCCCCACTCACCCACTATGTAGGAAGGAGATTAAGGCTGGCAGATTCCCCCTACACTTTTGTAGTCATTTGGATTAATCTACTAACGTGGGAGAACAAACGATTCCATGTGATAATGTCCCCGTAAAAAAGAATTTGCCATTCCAAGATGGCCGCCGGACCAGGGAGACGTGAGTGAGTCTCGCTCCTGCTGGGCCATACAGAAGCACCACATTCAGCGACGAACCGAAGGGTGTCTGTTCCGACACCAAACACCCAGCATCACCTAAAGACACGGGACGAGCACGGGCGGTGTTTTCCCCGCGGCGCGACCTTCGGCGACGTCGCGGAGCGCCCCTCCCCCACCGCGACTCTGAGACATCCAGCGCAGCCTGGGGCTGCGGCGTATTACGGAGACAGAGCAGGGCGAGGCAAACCACACGCCCCCCCGGGGCACACAGCGCAGACAAGCAGCGCGCTCCAACGGGGATCGGAAGGCACAGGCACAGCATCGCCTGCAACACGGTCATCCTGGGGAGGCGTTCCTCCCCGCGGCTCAACCTCCGGTGACGCGGATGAGAGGATCCCCCCTCCCCATCCACAGCACAGAGTTGTTCCACGCGGCCGGGGGCTGCGGAGCATCGAGGGAGCGGAGCAGGGTGAGGCGGACTGCACACCCCCCCCGGGGCACAGAGCGGGGGCAGGCAGCAACCCCCGATCAGGACCGGGAAGAGAGCACAGGCACAGCAGAGCCCACTGGGGCGAAAGCAGAGTCGGCGGCCCGCGTGGGCGGACACAGCTACATCCAACACCAAAGGATCCCGAAGAGGGAGAGGCGGAGAGGCCGGTGAAGCACGGAATACACCCCGAGGCATGGGACGCCAGAGGAAGTCCCCGGCGCAGCAGAATAGAAGGTGAGGCCCTGCCGCCCCCCTCCCATAGGGACCTTCCCGGCGACCCCAACATAGATATAAACGGACCCCGGGAGCCAACGCATAACTGGGGGTCGGTCTGCGGGCAGAGAGACACAAAGGAGGGAAATAAGCCCTCAGGCTCCCCCCCCCCTCACCACTACTAAAAATACTAAAAGCAGCACCAAGAACTGAGGCAAAGTACGCAACAGGACTACACTAAGGCCACCACGCAACAGATCGCGGCAGAGTCACCCATCACTGGGTTGAAGACCAAGGTAACATCGGCGGCAGCGGCTCCCAGTGGGGGGCATGTCCAAAGAGAGGGGGAAGGGGGGAGGACAACAGAACCCGCAACCCCCCAGACAGGACCACAGCATCATCCAGATGTGGGCAGTGGAGACACCAGTGGCGTCCAGAAGTAGATTGCAGGACGACCCAGCCCTGCAGACACCGAATGCAGGCCACACCACATCCAACAATCAGCCCCCAACGAAAGATGATATGCGCGCCTGGTTCACAGAGCTCCAAGACAAACTCATGTTGACAGTGCAGAACCAATTCGCCGCAATCAAGCACGACATGCAACAGGCAATCCAAGAGGTCAAGCACGACATTGCCAACCTGGAAGAAAGGACAGACACATTAGAAAAAATAGTGCAAAATGCAGAAGATGAGGCAACACAAAATAGCGAAACACAAGAACATTTAGTTCGCCTGACCCACAACCTGGAAATCCAATGCGAAGACCTAGAAAATAGGTCCCGCAGATTGAATATTCGCATTAAAAGCATGCCAGAATCGGTCCTGGACAAGGATCAAATGAAAGCGGTGCAGGAAGTCTTCAGGGATATCATAGAAGCACAAGACACAGAAAGCATAGGGATTGACCGTATTCACAGAGTGGGCCCGAAACGCACAGGGGCACCAGGGGAGAGACCCAGAGACGTGCTGGCGGCCCTATCTTCCTACCCGCAAAAAGAACTAATATTGCGGAGAGCGAGGCAGCTAAACCAAATCAGGATGAACGGAGTGGACATTCAACTGTTTCAAGACCTCTCGGCCGTCACACTCCTAAAGAGAAGAGAAATGGCCCCACTCATTAGGGAATTGGTCGCGAAAGAAATAAAATATAAATGGACATTCCCTTTTGGCATGGTGTTCGACTGGGATGGAAAGCAAAGGAGGGTATCCACCAAAGCAGAAGGGCTAAGCATCATGGACATCCTGACGGGGGAGCCAGCCACCAGAACTGTGAAAATGAAGGGGACACAGCAAAACAGACCCAGAGGATGGAAAAGGGTCCGGCAAAAAAGGAAGTGGCACGGAGGGGAATTGATGCGGCAGAATAGAGGAGCGACTCAGCAAGCCATAAAGGATCACAGTCCCGTGGTCGAAGACAGTTAGCGGAACAGCACCCTATGAAGGGATACGTACATAACAGAATCTGTCGGCCCGGTGGGGGATGAACGACCGACATTACGGCCAAGGGATGATGCAGGGTTTAGGACTCCCCGCAAAAATAGCCTCGAGTCTACTGAGGGCAGGGAGCGAGTGGCGGGTGGGGGGATTTTCCAGAAGAGAATGAGGAACACATAGCTTGGGCAAACGGAGCACCCAGAAAAGCTAGTTGAAATGGGGAAGATAAGACTCGTAACCTGGAATGTAAGAGGAAAAAAGTGGAAAACATGTTAAGGAGGGAAAAGGCGGAAGTACTGCTGTTCCAGGAGACTCACATCAAAGCCCAGGTTAAGGGGAAAATACGCCTCAGAGGCTACGACATAATAGCACAATCCAACACAGCAGAGAAACGGGCGGGGGTAATGATTGCAGTTAGAGGGAGCTTGGAAGCTATTGTGATAGACAAACTATCGGACAAGGAGGGAAGATTCACTTTTGTTAATATCAAACTACACAACGCCATGTTAACACTGGCATCAATCTACGCCCCAAACACGGGACAAGATAGCTTATTGAGAGACACCATGGGAAGGCTGGAAGGATATGCGAAATCTGAGATAATCATCGGAGGAGACTTTAATATGGCCTGGCACCCACAGACAGACCGGAGCGCGGGGGGACCCCACCACCAAGGCGCCCCATCCGAGCGCCTTAAACGGCGAATGGATGACATGGCACTGTGTGACGCATGGAGGAAACAGAAAAGTCAAGCCAAGGGATACACCTACTACTCGCACGTACACAAATCAATGTCAAGAATTGACTACTTCTGGGTGTCAGTGGGGACCCTAAGCAAAATCCAAGACATGGAGATAGGCCCCATCTCTCTGTCGGACCACGCACCCCTTTGGATGGACCTGTCGACCCCAAAGAAAGAAAGGGGGATTTGGAGATGGAGGCTCCCGAAGGAGATACTGTCAGATCCAGTGATGGGAGAATCCATAAGGGATAAGATCGCAGAATTCTTCGAACACAACGATACAGGGGAGGTCTCTCTGAGCACTGTATGGGAGGCGTTCAAGGCAGTAATCAGGGGCCACTTAATAGCCCTCAAAGCAACAAGGGATAAACAAACACAGCAGTGGGAAACTGAACTGGAAACGAAGCTGACAAATATCCGGGAAGAACTAATGGCAAAAGACACAATGGAGGAGTCTCATGGGCCTAGTCATAGCGGCCTGGGCCACGATAGCACAGGGATGGAAGAAAAAAGACCCACCAATGCTATTTGCATGGTTACAAAAGGTCTGGTCCGAAATGTCCATGGAAAAGATAACACACAATCTCCAAGGAACACAAGGCTCCTTCACAAAAGAATGGGGAGGCGTACTAGAATATCTCCAATCAGACTATATGGCACAATGGTGCCCACACTCCATAAAAAGTACGGACTTATTCATCTCTTAAACGATCCTGAGGACATTTGAGCAAGGACTTCTCTTCCGGATGAGTGTGGGTTGGGGAGGCGGGATGGGAAGTTTGGGGATTGTTCTGTAATTGTAGATATAAGTCACATCTTCACTTAGATTTTAAGATCACAGTCTTGTATTGCATTAGAAGTCAATGTAACATGCTGCTGTTTGTCTTCCTTAGTCACATTGTGCCTTTTCCCAGTTTACAGGAAGCCAGCATCTGTGGCACCACATGTCATTTTGGAATCCATTGGACACGTTTAGCAATATTACAGTTCTAAGGCACACTTTCCTTCAGCTGAGTGCCTTTATATTTTGGTAACATTTTGGTAAATTTGAGTAATTTGAGTAAGGGGAACTTTTTGCTTTTACTAGGCCTCATGTTGGAAAATGAGTGTTGTGGGCTGGCCTTCATGTTCCAATCGGTCTCATCCATCAGCCAGAATTAATCTCGCAGAAGTGGCCTTGCATGGCCTCTCTATTCATTTCATTCTAGGGCTAAATTTACATCCCACATTGGTGTCCCAACGGCATGCTTCAGACCTACCAAAATATTAGAGGGACGGGACTTGCTCTCTTTAGCATTCGCTTGGCCATTTTTGTTTTTTACTTTTTAGGGAGAAAATGGGGTGGGGTGATAATAGGGAGAAGACCTGCGCTTGGATCGGACGTGGCCAATAACTGCCCTCAGCCCTTACAAGGCACACGCTGCACTTCGGCCTTCAGGGCTCTGGATGCGTCCTCTTTTACCCTCAGTCAAGAGATTGTGGACAAAAGTGAGCTCATAATAGAGATGGCAGACTGCTGAGGCCATGCATGTATTTATCTCTATGTTGGGGGGAGTGTGGTGTGCTGTGTATGTGTATGTGGGTGAGGGGTAATATGTGTGTGTATGTGGAGATGGGCACATGTAGTATGTGGTGAGAAAGGGGGGAGGGAGGGAGGATGGGAGAGTGAAATAGGGGCTTGGGTGGGGTAACCCCACATTTATAAGTAAGTCCCACCAATGCGGGAGAAGATGATGTAGTAGATGGGGGTTTAGCCCATTTTCCCACCTATTAAAGGCTGCACCAAATTGACCTAATAAAAATGCCTTTTTGGTATGCGTTCTTCAATGTGCAGTCTATGGACATAGAACTGATATCATGCAGGCAGGCAGATAACAGTCACGTCTTACCTCGAATGCTGGTTTTAATGCTATATTGCATTTGATTCATAGAATACATCCAACAATTGCAGGAAGAATTTTGAGGTGCAAAATAAGGTTGGTAACAAAGGTTTTTGAGATCAACTTTGAAGCTTTATGAATACATATATATACACATATCCTTGTTTGGCTGCGTGCCTCTGCTTTGTTCAGGCAACACATTGACAACCCCACAACTCCCTTAAAAGCACCTGGAAATACCCACTCTTGTTCTATTGTTTGAGTTGAAAATCCTTTTCTGAATTACTAGTAACGTTTTACGAGAGTTTGGAGAAAGAGATCATTCTAAGAATGACACTTTTTGTAAAATTCCTTCTTGATCCCTCCCTTCATATATTACAAGATCAACTCTACAAACATCCCAAGAATTACACTTGTTGTAAAGTTGCTCAAAAACCCCTCGCTTCATAGATCATAAGACCAACTCTACAAATATTCAATGCCTGATACTTTTTTGTAAAATTCTTCCTGAACCCCTCCATTCATATGTCATAAGAGCAACTCCACAAATATTCCAAGAAATACACTTTGCTGTAAAATTCTCCTTTGAGCTCCCTGAAGGAACCCAGGAGCAAAGGTTCCACTTTTAGAGAAACATCTCACCATCAATCAATGCAGTCCCACAATATTGTCCACATCATGGCAGGGAAGTGTATGTTTTTGAAAGTATAGTCAAGTTAGCTTAAAATAACGTTCTTTGGAGGTCTCTGCTGTGATATTTTTCATACATCTGTGCGGCGGTTTAAAGATGATTAAACAATTGAGGTGATAAACCCTTGCCAGGAAGGCAAGCCTGAGAACACCGTGGTAATCTCGTATTCTTAAATCAGTGGTGGTGATTTTGATCAGTGTCTTCAGATCGTTTAGATTAGATCTGTCTGTATATTGAATAAAGGCAAGTCTTATATAGGAAATCAATAACATATGTATTAACATGATCAGTAATGTCACCATATATGTTTTACACAACTATTATCACAGTGTGGACACTCTGTTGTGCCTGCAGGTTCATCATTTGCTTTTTCTCCATTGCAGTGAAATGAAAAGGGTTGGTGTCTCAGTCATTGGACCTCAGAAGACGATTATTAGTAGCCTGAAAGCTCTAGAAACGTATTCAAAGAATGGCCCTGTCTCGGTGTAAACATACCGAATGATGCTCTCAGGACAAATACATGACAGCAGTTGCTGTGGAAGGCCCAACACCACCTGATTCGAACTCGGAAACAGAGGGAAGCCTTGGACAGTGGGGAAAAACCACATTGGAGCTCTCCGGCCCACTGGGACACTCAATACGAGTACAAATGCCTTAAAACAGGAGCAAAGAACTTTTTCTATATTTTAGCAATTTAGGATGGGTGCTTTTCTTTGCTGGAGGGGGATTACGCGACCGATGATTCCTGTAACTTTGGGAGAAAACCCCACTGGAGTTGAAGAGGAAAAAGCTCACATAAGTAGAATTAACGTATGTGAATATTACAATGATAAAGAAAGCCATTGAATGCTAAAGGCTGTTTGCCACCAGCCGTGAAAAGTGAGAAAAAAAACTCTAGCAGTATTTTTGCAAACAGGAACTCTGTTACAGGGGATGTTTTTATTTCAGGTGATAAAGGGTAAACCTTGAACTATTTGCCCACGTTAATTATTACAGTTTGTACTTTCAGATGCAAAATGGATGCAGAAAATATGTACGTAGTGATTTTTTAGCCCAACACAATTATGAGAGTGTGCAAGACACCGACCACGTATTACAGAAAAAAAGTATCTTAATTTTTAAAAAAATGCATATTTATTTTCAATGTATTATTATTTTTACAGTTTATGATTATAGAGGTCTTGACTTGGATTTTTAAGTGCCAAACGATTTATGTCAATAGCAAATACCATATCTTCTCTTGAAAAGCACATCTTTTGTTGAACATTTCCAAAACAATTATCTAACTATCTTACAACTAATCCAAAAAGTTCAAAGACGTGACAAAGTTCAAAACGTCTGTCATATCCTATCCTTACTATTTATGACAGCTAAATGAAGCTGCTATAGAACAAGAGCTCACTCTGCCTCACTTACTGGAAATGTCTCTCTTTGAAACATATTTTACGAGTAATGTTTAAATGATTTTCATGTAAAAGTTCACATTTATCAACAGATATATCCAAGCAGAACCTAATTGTTTTAGCCAATTTGGGAAGGACTGGCTAAAAATTCGGATTAGGATTTTTAAAGGATGCTCATAGGGTCTCAGATCTCCCTCCTCAATCTGTCTTCCTCCATCCATAACACTCATCTCATCCTATCTCCCAAACAAGATATAGAGGTTGGGTATTTGTCTTGTAGAGAAGCCTTCCTGGAAATGAGTGGTCAGTGAGTATGACGTCTTTTGAAACAAACTTGAGTAGGAACAAAGAACCTCTGATCCTTTATGATCAGACATTGCTAATCGGTTTTCTCCCAGCCGCACCTTCTGAGCTAGTGTGAGACTGATTCTTTTTTTGTTGGTCAAATTCAACAATGACACAAACAGTATGAAAAATGGATAGAACACTCTTACATGTAACAGGCCTATGGTGGCTTCATGTGTGACTTTGTTGGATACACGGGTGTACATTTCAGCCTCATCAGCAACCACAGACATGGCTGTCCATCTAGGATGCCCGAATGTTACATTCTTTCATGAATCCATGGAGTCCCACATTTCAATTACATTAGACTCCAAACCACTTGTTTTTATGTTCATGATTTACATATTTCAGTAACATGTACCTTAAAATGAAGATTGCTAACATATATTCAGTAGAAACGTTATCTTTCTCTCTCCTCCCCCTCTCTCCCTCACTCCCTGTCTCTCTCTGTATTTCTCTCTTCTTTTCTCTCACTCTCTCTTCCTCAATGTTTGTGTCATACCTATTGACAGAGATCCCTCTAGAGTGGGTTTTAGATCCTTATTCTTGTACTTTCTATATTTCAATTAGGGGTACTCTCGGCCAATTACTAGACCCATAACAACACACATATGTAGTTCCTTTCACACCACCACCACGCCTTTCTGAGCATACTTACTACAGTTTTCATTTTCCCACAAGCACTCCATGTTTTTTTTTTTCATTTATGGAAAGACGTCCATTTTGTTACCGAATGAGACAGACCTTCCTACCTATCAATCCGAATGAACGCTTTGGTGACACTGTACACTTTGTTAATTACCTTGTAGATATGTATACAGAGCAGTGGAAGATTCTCGACTGCGGAAAGAGGTACTAGAGGCTTATGGCCATATCTTTGCACACAACCCACATAGGTTACTCACAAGAAATCAAAAGGAACAACAGTATTCACGCCACCATGTACCATGCTATCCGATGTGTATCTAATGCTTGATTTGCTATTATTTATTTATGTTGACATATCTACTTTCCGTGCTCATCTTGCATACAATAAACCATGTATAGGTGTTAACCAACTGGCAATGCAGCATACATTTGCTTTACCTTTTATTTGAAAGCACTACTCTTTTAGATTGTACGTCGTGCAACTCTAGATGGCCTCTTGCTAATGTAAAACGATTTGTAGTGGAAACATTTATATTTTTATAATAAATATATTGAAACTATTTTTACAGAATTGAATGCGGAGGTGATTGCTTTGGAAATGTAAATTATTTTATGCATACGTGTTCTATTTTTTTGGCAGGATTCGCCACTCTCCCAAAAGCCTGAATCCGAACCCAGTGTGAGAATCAACAACATGTCTTGGTTGAAAACCTGTTCACTGCAATGATATTTGAGTGTACACACTGTACTGTATTGTGACTAGATCATTGTACCTATAGATAATTAATCATTGGCTGTTACCATTGGCAGTGCTATGGGAGGGGTTACAAGTAGGCCACTGGGGGATGGGGTACCCCACCACTACCAAGCGCACAGTAGTGAAATGGTATTTACCAGTTACTCAAAAGGTGCCCTTCATCCCCACTGCACAGGACCTTCGGCATCCTCGACTTGATAACTACATGTGTACCCAGCCTAATATTTATAGGACCATTTGTTTCCTCACTCTCTGGGGCTTGGGAAATGTATCCATATTGATGAAGGTAAATGAATTATGTGGACCTTTAGATGCAGCCCGTATTATTAATCATGCAAAACCTTGTGTAGTCTAAAGTCCACTATGCACACGCCGCACTCTACACAGCCAGATGTTGCGTGCTACTTCTCTGTCATGTATGTGCTTCCAAGTTCAAAATGGCAGTCACCAAGGGAGTAAATGCCCAAGACTTAGATGAGACTTTCCATTCAGAAACCTTGTTTGCCTTTACATAAAACAAAAATATACATTTTTAATGATTGTGAAGACATATGAGATATGGTGGAATGTTTCACCTCCTGCCGGCATGGTTCTACCCATCCCTGCATTCTATCAGATAATGCAGAGATGATGCACACAATACTCAAATCCTCATCCAATCAATGTGGAAGTAATGAAACCTTGCTTGCACCACACACTAGTTATGCATCCGTTCTCGCCCAGGTAATTACCCTAAAGTGGTTCCACCCTCTTGCTATGACAGTATGAAGGCGAGAACGGCACAGGAAAGTGGAAGAAAGTGCACATCAGTGGGGTATAGACCGTGAGGATGCTGGGAAAATTCGGACCAAAGGCACACACCTGAAACTGAAATTAATTTAGAGACTTGCTCACCACGATGGTGAGTGTAAAATTCAAACAAGGATGGGTCCAAAATCATGTCCAGAATTGTTCATTAAACCACGTGGAGTAGAACATGCTCTTCAGTGATCCTTCATTCTAGCCTCTTGCCAGCCATTTGAATGTGCACTGACTGTCTTTAGTAGCAATGAGCTCTCCATTTAGCATTTTCAAGAAAAGTAATTGGACTTACTTTGTGGCATAAAAAGAGCACTCCAAAATGAAATGCTTGAATCCTTTTCATCTGGATGAATCTGTCATGCACTTTGCATACTTTCAATTTGAGTTGTTCTGCATTTGCGATAAGGGTCGCAAGGGGATTAAAATGTGACCGGCACTTGAGCCGATGGATATTAGTGTTTGCATGAAAGTTGGTGACAGACCTTCAGATGTCATCCTTCTGGATCTATGTGATCACTGCTTTCTTTGTTTTTTCGAATCTGAAGATGCTGAATCCGAAAACAGAGGTGCGGAGTGAGCACATGGATCACACTGTGCCGCTTCCTCACTACCTGCAACCCGCCACTCCCTACTTACCTTTGCCTCTTTGTTCTTACTTTGACTCCCGACTGATCCTCCACACTCCCCTCCCACTGTGACGTAAGTCTCCTACCCGTAAAGAGGGTAAGGACTGCTGTCGCAGTTTCCTTTTGCCTTTTCTTTTTTTCTTTTCTTTATTATGTCCAGGCTATATTATTTTCATGTTTACAGGCACTTCTCTGCACGTGAAGAGCTGGAGATAAGAGCCATGCAAGGGTCCCCCAGTGTCTATTACACTCCTGAGTAAATATTTGTGAGAGAAATTAGAAGAATTGCAGAGGATACATGATTGTCAAGTGCACAATAACCATGGGTGTCAATTGCACAATAACCATGGGTGTCAATTGCACAATAAATCAAGACCAAATAAAGCTCTTTCGGAGAATCACGGTAACCATGACACAACTAGATCTGAGGAGCTCTAAACATATACCAGTGGCACGATTCCTATATCATAAAGTCAAACAATGAAATGTCAAAATTCTTGCCGAGGTTGAATGAAAAGTAAACAAAATCGCCCATAGCTGTTCAAAGGGTAAATTGTGCGTGCTTCTACAAACACTATAGTTTCATTGTCAGTGTATGTTTGATGCACTGGCAGGTGTTCTATTTCTGCTATCATGTGGACCTGAATCATCTTTGCCTAAGGTTCAACCGTGGCAACTCCGTGGCAACTCTGTACAGAAGTGTGTCCTCGCTTCGATGACTAATACCACCCAGAGCAAGGAGATGCCTTGTTGCGCATTGCGTTGACTGACTCGACCTTAGTTTGTTATTAAATACACTTCAGTGGAACTCCTTCTGCCTTCTTATTTGCTCCTAATTTTCTCGACATTGTTCTCTGAACAGTTTTCTAAACCCCCTAATGATAAATTGTCGAAATGTTTACAGAAATCAAAAAGCCTTTATCTGTACAAAATAATCGATGATCATTTGTGTGTCTGTAGGTATGCCACTTGCATTGTATAGTGTCTATTCTGATTAGCTTTGATGCATGATAGTTAAGTGGGGCATGACTTTCATGCGCTTCCTTCTTTATTCTTGATAATGAGCCTTATGATATGGCACAAGAAGAGCCCTAGGGGATGAGGTCTCCTATACAAACTTCCCCCTGATGAAGTTGTGATAATAGTCAACCACATGCTGGCATTGAGTAATTATAAGGAGAAGTATTGTTCATTGTTGAGGTTATGCAACTATAAGGAGAAGCATTTTCAATTGCTGATATCAAACAAGGGCTGAAGAAACTAAAATGAGATTTGTCATGTATCAATCGTTTCAATGAAGCAATTGTGTAAGGAAAAGTTGTTAATGTTGCCGATTGGTGTAAAAGCAAAATAAACACGGAATATGAAAGTATAAAAGTCAATAAATTAACATTCTTTTTAAACTAAACAATATCACCAGACTCATTCTCCTTAGACCATCTAACTGCTCACAATATGAATGCTTAAATGTGACTTTCTGAAGTAGAATGGATATTAGCAAAGTGCATCCCTTTCCATGAAGAACCTTTTCCATTCTATGAGCGGGGCAGTCTCTAATAGTGGCCCGCCAAAGGTGCATTTTGCCCATGCTAGCAAAGCACACTGAGGTCTCTGTGAGGGCAATCCTGTCTGTTGGACTATGGCTTGAAACACTTGTTTATCCACTATGGATATTGGCAGGATTTATGCTGTGCAGTGAAACCCTCGATTCCCTAACCTCAAAAGGACCATTTCATGATAGTTTAGTTAGTTCTGTGCGGTGAACATGTTTAAATCACACTTTAACAAGTGCAGGGTTTGTCCAGTCCAGCAGAAGTACTTGTCAAGCAACCTAAATGTCCTCACTTAAACCTAGACCATTATTGACCCCAATGCAAGCAAGGGTTTTAGATTATAGGTATAACACTTGTAAATGCCTGGCTTACATGATGAATATACTGTAACTAGGAAACTGACGATGACCAACATAATCGTTCCTTAGGTAGAAACATGTCGGCAGGTGTACCAAGTGACTTTATGAAGACCGCTATCAATTCTTAAATAATAGCCCTGTCACCCACAGCCAAGCTCAAAAAAGAAACTCCCTAACAAAGCATTATTAGACAGGTAAGCTACACAAATACCCCTTTAACACATGAACTACCTGTCCAGAAAATCAAAATGCTTACTTTTAGCAAAACCAATCCTCGATGGAATCTGGGCTCATTTCCAGTAGTAGAATGACCTTCAGAAAGACGTGTACTTCATGCATAACCACTGTAAAATTGTTAATGGCCCAAAATGGCACGACCACAACCACACATTGATTTAACTTGTCCTGAAAGACTATTTTCAGGAAGAATGTATGGTGGCAAAATGGTGCTGTGGGCAGTGGCCCCAATGAATTGGTGATGGGACACTGTAATATTCAATCCTTGGAAGGTGGGGTTGCACAGTCACTGCAATTATGATGTTGGATGCAATATTACTGCTGTAATGTGGGAGAGCGCAATGCATAAAATTGCTGTTTCTTCTTGTTAAGATTAGAAAGATACCATCATTAGGTTCCGGGCATGACCACAACCACCCTCCAAATACACCCTGAAGTGGTGTAAGGGAATGTCTTCTTGCCTATTGTGCAATAAGTGACGATTACTGTCATGCTGTATTTGAAGAAATTGTGATCCTTACAGACAGCCAGAAAGAGTGGCCCGCAATGTTATGGAATGTTTATATGTATTCCTATGTTTTGTACCACATCACCACCATAACAGAGTGACTAGGATTGTCCGAGAGTTGTCTCATTGTGCCCCCCACCCCAGAGGGAAGCACACCTTAGTCTGCGGATGAAAAAGGAAAAGTGCAAAGATAAGAAAATGGAAAAGAGGGAATAAGTGCCATTGAAAAAAGGAGGTTGAGTGGTGGATCTGGGCAGAAACTGTTTAGCTGATCTTGAGAGGGCATTCTGTTCCTTTCATGTTACCATTGAGAACGTTGGCATTTATATGTTGCCGGGTGGAGGGGCAGGGCTCTGGCGTGTACATGTTGTGCTGAGCGATAGAGGGTAGAGCAACAATTCTATCTACATCACTGAGTGCTTCAGTCCTCATTTTATGCTTCATCTGGGGTAGCAGTGGGCACTAAGAAAACCACATTCTCATCTGTGCCTGGGATGAGAACGGCACCACTCACATTCACCAAGGGGCTAGATCTTTGAGACATCATTAGTTGTTTGAAGGCTGATTTGGGGGGACCTTTTCCGGAGTGCCACACTTGTCAATATACATGTACAGCCCTCACTTCTTCTTGCATTTCCTCACAATGTCTCATTGATGAACTCAATTATAAGGGATTCACACTTTTAAAATTCCCAGCAGACTGTTTATAACAAAGTGTAATAAACTATAATCCTCTTCTTCATTAAAAAGTTGTGAAGGAGAACGTGCATATACCACTCATTCCGAAGAATCTTTTGGAATCAAACAAAACTAAATCAAAATGCATTAAAAACAGGGACACCCTAATTCATTTAATGAACTGTCAACAGTTGTTGCCCGACATATAAAGGATTATCACCCCGGGGAGTGGTAGACGCTAATAAGGAGGCTAGAAATGCTGGCCTGCACCTACGGCATAAGACCATGTTCCTTCGCAATCTCCTGCACCACTAAGTGTATCCGCTCTTCACCCTCATGGTCCCTGACCCTCACACCCTGCATATCTCTGCCCTCTCCCTCCTCTTGCACTACTTACCTGCTCTGGTCCTTTGCTGCCACTCCTCACTGACCTAATGGCCACCAGTTCCATATAATAGGAACTTGCGTCCTGATCTGTGTTGAATGGAGGCCATCGAGGTGTAGCGGGGAGTCTACCAAGCATCTTATTTGGAGACAGGTTTAGGTGGGCACACAACATACTTATTATATAACTTTACAGAAAACCTGACCCGCCCCTACCTGTCTCCAACCCCCACTTTCGCCCAGCTGTGACATGGAAGAGGAAAGGACAGAAGGTTAGGGTAGGATTTTCCCCAAATACCCCAAATACCCCTAAAGACAAAAACACTGGGTTAAAAGGAAATGCGGCCAACGGAATGTTGGTGTGCAGTTCTTTTAGTTGTTATATGCTCACTTATACCTTTCACTTCTGGTACACCAGCCAGGTTTTGAGAGTTTTCTTTACAAAAAGGGGAACTCAAAAGACATTATATACAATTAAATTAATCCTAAACGCTATTCGACATAGGCCACCTCTGTCAGGTGGGGCCCAGGGAGTCCTGGTGGGCCACCTGACAAGGGGTTGGCCCCTTTAATTATATGGAGCCCAGGAGGGCTAATTTCATAGGGCGGCCCCCTGCTATAGGGAGCACCAGTAATTGAATGTGCTGCGCAGCAGTAATTACTCCAATTATTTTGTTTTCTTTTTTGGATCTCTGCCCACCGCTTGCGTCAGGGATCCAATTCCTTGTGTGCTTTTTTCTTTTTACTCCCGCACGAGGGGTTACATACCTTTTTTTTCATCTAGAATCGGACTTGCACTCACAGCACTCACCTCAATTCTCCATGGGAAAATAGCACCCTTTGCAATCCGGAGCGAGCCATGGGCTGCTAATAGGGTTAAAGGAGGGATGCACGATTCACCTGTAACAGCCCTAGGCCTTCACCGGGGTCCTTCCTTTGCTCAGTCCTATCTTGGCATGTGCTAGCGGGAGGTTACCGGCCATGCCCCCCCTCCTCAGTGCTAAATGCTTCATACTTTAATAACTCTACTGCAACCTAAACCTAAAAATGTCATTATACTATTTTGCCTACTTTGGCTTTATAGTACTTTGAAACTGTTAGGATTTCAGAACGGGCCACGTGTGTGCACTGAGGGCGCCTTTTAATTTTTTTAAACATCATTAACTTTATCCGGAAAATAAATATCCATTAAAGTACAATTTTCACAATGCAAAACATCAAAAACAAAATTTGCATTAATATCCACATCATTCTTGGGTTCCATGTGTTAATATCTCCGCAAAAATATCGGCATACAAAAATATTGCTATATTTTTGCGGCAATATTAAGGCATGGAACCTGCGGGGGACACCCCCGCAACCCCTGTATTATTTTAAAAGGAGCGGAAAGGCACCCCCGCATCCCCTGCTCCCAAAAATCCCCCTAATATTATGCCCACTAAAAATATCGCCTATGGCCGCTCCCGGCGACCATATATACGGCGATATTTTTGGTGGGGGTAATATTACCTGATACCCATACTTGATCTCATAAAATCATTATACTCAAAGTATATGTACCATAATAAAACCAATGTAGATCCAAACCTTGAGATCGCTCACACATACTCAACCATCCTTGCAATCCTGGCAAAATAGAACCTATTCTAGTCTCTACCATTCTCTTGTTAAATGCAGATCTTAGGAAATTTGAAACTGCTAACAAAGATACAGCTTGGGTGCAACATTTCAGGGCTCGGATAGCTGACGGGATTGAGAGCTGCGCTAGGAGACTCCAAACCGGCGTGAGCCAACGCACCCTTATATTTGAGAATTGAAAACTTTATATGAACGGGAAAGTGTAAGTGCAAGTGTAAGTGCAAGTGAATAGAAGATTGTGCTTCTGCACTGTAAAAGCCTTATGGGGGCTCAAATGGGAATGGGGAATGGTTCCCGGAATGGGGACTTACCGGTCCCGCAAAGGTCGGAATAGACCAGTAAGTCCCTAATCCGGGAACCCGGACTCCAACGGCGGTAGGGGGTAGCCGTGGTGCTAATAGCGCCATGGCTACCGCCTACCGTGTAATGAGGCCCTATGTATGCAATCAAGGTTGGCCCTATTCATTGAAAAAACTCAAACATCCTAGCCACTACCTTGTAAGCTATATTACAACTAAAGGATTTTTAAACTATCTTAAAGGTTCTGCCACAAATAAATGTTAACTTACACTCTAAACATAAAGCTCCCCCATGCACATAGAAGTAGGCCATGATAAGAGAAAACAGCATCAATGCAAATCTAATTACAGAGACCCCAAGGAAAATCAGAAACTGTCACCACAGGAGATGATCCCCTAGGTTCCATACAGTGTCCCCTTCAAGTACTTCCTCTGACAATGTCAGCTGACTGAGTCGTGGGGTAGATGACTAGGACTCCACCCTCCACCCTTGGGCACTGACATTCCCTATGCAGTGCAAGATCTGGTGGCAGTGCGAGTAGGATCCCCATTACTGCCCTGGCAATGGTTGTCTTTATCCCATTCAGGGAGCATAGCAGAGCCGAGCTATTAAAACATCAAGCCTCCTTTCGTGCAATGGCCCCCAACATATGCTCAATTCAGATGTATCAACACCCTCATCACCCAAGGGAAGTTATGGCATTGTGAACCAGGCTCTATCCCTTAATTTTATTCTTCTTCTTTTATTCTTTTTCTTTCTAACCTCTCTTGTTCATCAACTGTTCTTTGTT
Source organism: Ambystoma mexicanum (assembly GCF_040938575.1). NCBI lineage: Eukaryota > Metazoa > Chordata > Amphibia > Caudata > Ambystomatidae > Ambystoma > Ambystoma mexicanum. The sequence continues at coordinate 911,848,752 of NC_090939.1, read as the reverse complement.
TATTGTCACATTTTCTTTGCTCTTCTGCTCTCTTGTTTCTTAGCCTACTTGTCCAGATAGAACTTCTCTCGTCTCTGTCTATCTTTCCTTTTCGCTCCATCATCCTTTAATCATTTTTCTATGTCCTTGTCTCTTTTATCTTGCTCGTCTAGATCTCCCTTTTGTCTCACATCTTCAATGCCTTTACGATCAAGTTTGAGCAAAATCTGACCTCCCATCCATTGGTTCTGTAATCGTGCTACCTCATCAGTTTTATCTCTTTCTCCCTTCCATCTCTTTATTTCTCTTTCTATATCTAGAGATGTGCTTGCTCGTTCACTTCACTCTTTATCACATCTCTCATTGTCCCTCGGGACCTTGGAGCTTATATCTTTCTCATTGTTTTTCTCCGGACCCTCGTCACTACTTTTCATAGGTGACTCATAAACTGGGTTACTGTACCCTGTCTCTGCTTTAAGTTCCCTTAATGGGTATAACCCATTATCTTTCTTATTCTCGTCTTTTATTTCAGATGGGGTGGGTGGAGAAGAGGGCTCTTCACCCCCTTTCTGCATACATTAAGTCTCCGGCTCCTCATCTTTCTCTTGTTAATACATTTTCCAAAGCTCTAAGCTCGCTAGGTTATTTTCTAGCTTTTTCCCAGTATACGCAGCATGAAGATATGTCGTCATATGCTGTAAGACTGCCTTCGACAGAGATCCGCCTTGGGGCCACAGCATAAGCATTTTGTCAGCGGTTCCTTTAATCCATTCTGCACTGTACTGTCTAAGTTTAGGTGCATATTATGGCAAATGTTTGTAGAGATGCACTAATGGAGTAACATACTCCATTTTTAATTTGTATATTCTTAATTTATTTACCACTCATTTGCTGTTGATCATAATTTTAAAGCATGTTTTAAAAGAACAATACCATATGAGCGAGCACCAATCGTCGCAAACTCCAATCCCGTTTGACCACAATTTTACTTTATTCTTGCTAAAAAACAACCATCAAATACAATAAAAACAGTCATTTTCTTTTCCTCAACTTCACATTTCTCTCATTTATCATACATTTTTCCTTTGACTATCACATCATCGTGCTTTCAAAATTATATAGAACAAACAAACAAACTTGACCAGTCAGATAAAGTTTTCTACGAACTTCTTTCTTAAGACTCGTTTTACCATCTAAAAAATGCTCCTGGCGGAACTATAATCTATCTCCTTAGGATCACCTTTAATCGGACCTGTATTCTACGTCATCCACAAATGGGATTTTAGATAAGATTTCTTCTAATATTCTTTAAAACATAGGTATAGGGCGTATCCTCTTTATCATGGCCTTTCACACAATTTTACTTATTATATTGCTTGACCACACTCAAGTCAATATCTTATTCCCCACACATATATATATATATATATATATTTATTTATTTTTGCACTCTTACCCTTTCATTACATTTATCTCACCTCCCTCCGTTACTCTCCTTTATTTTATTACGCATGCATCAATTTGCCTCACTCCTCAGTTTCTACTCTCCATTCGCATATTTTTCTTCTTTGGACCCTTGGGATCGACACCTCCATTACTGCCTCTTCAAACCGTGGTCTGTTCCGCTCATCGTAGAAATGGGAGGGGAGTCTTATAGAAACTAAAGGGACCCGTCACACCTTCCTTGCAAGGAGTTTTCTCTCTTTTACACTAACCACTATCAACGGTGAGCTTCAGGTCCTGTCAGCCAGAAGGCAAAGTTTGTGCGATATTACCAAGACTCTAAAGTTTACTTACATCGATGGTCGATGGACTTTTTAAAGAACCATCCTCTGCTACCTAGTGAACTGGGTTCTTCCAGCCATTTAAGATGAGTAGCAATTCCCTGGAGATGGATGGGGATACAGATTTCTATTCATGCATCAATAATCAAAACGACTCAGGTAATTTGGCAAAAGGGGAGTCCGTTTTAATAACAAGTATATAAAACAGGGAGTACAATGAACATCAGCAGTCGTTCGATCCTCTTCATCATTGATGTTGACCTGCGTCACTACCTACGTGGCAAACTACAAAAACCTATTGCAGGGAGTGATTGGTTCTAAGTGAATGTCTAAGCATATGTTCCATATCAGTATAATACAGTGAAGAAAAGTGATAGGGTGTTTAACATCAGGTGGGGCAACTAAGCCCTCCCTAAAATATGGGCACTATGAATGTCACTAAATACCTGATGTTCCATTGGCTACACAAACTTATACGACTCTTGATTACATGGCCCTCCATAATTGGTTGGCTTCTAACCCCCATCAGTACTTTTCCACCTATGTTTATCAGCACGTAGATTGAACATCCAGGTGTTCGCGGGCTCATCTAGAAACTAACTTCCCACCAATTATTATCTAAATCCATCATAACCTCAATGGCCCAGTGTCAATTAGTGCTTTAAAGTTTGGCTTCAAGTTTTTACTGCTCTCTTGAGAATTTTAAGGAGTGTAGGTACAGCCAGTCCTCATGCGTAGGTGTGACCACCTCGTCCTTCCACTTTCTTCTATTCATTTGACTGGACACCATGAAATCGAGCTTTCCGTGTATTTAATATTCTTTTTAATAGTCCGCTGACTATTTTGTTTTGCTCAAGGTGCTGAACAGGAGCCCCTTGTTCTTTCACACAACTTGTATCCAATGTCAGCCAAGTCCTGGTTGATAAGATCTTTGGCTTCCTGGCTCATCTCCATCTGCTGAGATTAATTTTTGCAATTAAAACTTGCATTTAACAGTAAGAACACTGGAGTGAGGCCTTCTTATTCATGTTCAGTACTACTTTATAATGTACAATGGAAACATCCATCTTTTATTTGTCCATATGCATCTATAGAGGTATATATATTGGCGCTTGCCGGGGTCTATCTTTTATAAGCTTACAGCTAGCTTCACAATCATTTTGCTGCTTGTGTTTCAATTGCATCTGTCCACGTGTAAATAGACATGATATCTTCATCTGTTTCAGCGGCATAAGCTTCTTCACCCTGAGCCCAAGATGTCACTTATTCTTGTTGCTTTCTTGATGCCTTATAGAATATCTGCATTCTCTGATATCTGCATCACTTCTGTGTGCGTCATGTCTTTCTGTGTGATGTCACCATTCATTCTTGCCTTTCATCTGTTCTGCTTCTTCAGGAATCTCATTCAAATGACCATCATATTGTCTTGCATGCAGGTACGGTTTTCTTAATGGGAACCTTGTCTCCCAGATTCTTTTAGGTACTGGGACTCTTATGGTTACTGCACAGAGTCCACGCTCTGCTCTTTGCTGATTCAATTATTCTGCATATGTTACATACTTTGGTTCCCATTCTATAGGTAATATGGGCGACGCAGTTGGAGGGGGAGTACTTGGCTCCTCATCTACACCACTTTGACAAGGTGTGAACCATAGTTCAACAAGAATTAGGCTTATGTAAACATACCGGTCCGGAAAGCATTCTACAGTGAACAAAAAAGTAAGGAAAGACTCGTAAAGGTGAGAATAAAGCCATTTCTAGATGCCAAAAGAGGAAGAAAGAGTGATGAAAATAAACTAGCTGCATATGGGGGACTAGTAGGAAAGTAACAGAACAGTGTATGGTGGTGATGAGGTTTACCCAACGGATACACAAGCTCCATCAACCATGATTAGTGGAGTCAAAGGGCACCCAGATGACAAACTCTGCATGATGTTTTGGTGGAATTTGATACATTAAAGTGTAACCCACCAGGGCCTGTTCACCAACTTCTCATATCACCTGAGCATATAGCAAGCAATCCTTAAATGGTTCACATTGTTACTTATTGATAGCCATCAGATTGTGTAGATGGAAACATCAAGATCCCACCGGCCAGTGTCCTGAGAAGTCCACCAGGATTCCAGCCTCCCTTTAATATGTTTAAACCTCTTCATAGAAATTATGAGGTTGTCTTAGCCACCAATGAGATGGTTACCATTGAACTGCATCTAAAACTATTTCAATCAATCAATATTTGTTTATTTCGGATCAAATTTAATAACAAACACAACAATACCATAGAGGGCATATACCACAATAAAATATAAATGCAAAAATCACAAAGTGCATAGAATTTAGTAACATACAATTAATCTTAAAAACGAGTAAAACCTCATCATATCAAGTAATAAAAACAGACATAATAAAAAAAATGGATTAATAATACTCTTGTTCCTCAGCCACAATCGTATATGTTTTTTTATGCAGATCATTTGATACTGAGCTTACAAATAAAAAATGCTGACATGTTTCACAACATAGCCTACATGCGAAGCAAAAGTCTTAAAATACCAAGTTTAATGTATTCATTTGACTTGCAACCAGTAGGATACCCAAGTGCAATTTGAATAAAAACATCCTTGAAATAGAATCAGGTACAAGATGCAAGTATTGCTCATATCAAAGGAGTTTTTAAATAAACAAGTAAAAAAGAGGCAACTGTTTGGGGAACAATATAGGGTTTTCTCCTTATGACCTAGGCAATACCTCTCCTTTATTAGTAACCTAGATGTCCTATTGGCTTTATAAGTGTTCTCTCACAGAGCAAGTTCTCCAATGTCTTGCAGAATATTGTTGTAAAGTCTTAACTAGGAGAGTTGTGAAGCTCCTCTTTGGTTAAGTGAGACTATCATTTCTTCTTTAAATGCAAGCAATTTGGGGAAGTGCACATCTTGATCCAGTACAGATCTACTCTCTTAAGGAGATTGATGCTTCAATTGCGCTCCACCTTAGTTCCAAGTAAACTCGTAGAGTTGGTGCAAACAATGGGATCCCTAACAGCTGTTTTAAAAATATCTTTCCACTTTGGGTTAATGCTTTGCAGTTTGAAGGGTGCCAGATTTCAACATCATAGATATATGCTTGTTTGGCTTTTACTGTAACGATATGTAAAGCCAGTTGGATATACCTACCCCCTTTATCTTGTGCCATCTTTAACACAGCTCCAGTGTTTTTCTAGAAAATTATATATCATTTACTACATTAGTCTCGCCAATTTCCCCCAGCAGAAGACTGAATTGGTTTTTAGAATAATTGATTTCAAGCCCTTTGGTGCCACAAGTGAAAGCAAAGGCAGCCACTATTTTTTTAGATCAGAAATTTTTTTAGACATTGAAATTGCATCATCTGCAAATAGTAATATATGTCTGCTAAAATAACATTTAATTGCGGGTGCCAGCTTCTAAGGTTGAAATCCCTTCTGTAATGACATTCGTGAATAGAATAAATAAGGCAGGGGCTAAAATACAACCCTGCATTAAACTTTTCCAAGTTTGTTCTCCTAGACCATGTCGGACACATGCCATGTTGGCAGTATACAGCTCTATACCTCTCCTAAGGAAATTAGATGGAAAGTTCTGTGCTCTTGAGGTTGACCGCAATGGCCTTCATTAGGAGTATGGCAGTGTGGGAAATATTTTGGTAATGCAGAGGTAACTCTATTACCACAGCATTAACGCTGCATTACCACACCACCATACTATAACTTTGGTGGTAAAGTGGAGGATTTTCCCCCAACAAAATGCTAGTGGTAAATCCTCCACTGTACTGCCAGAACATGGCAAAATTGGTGGAATTACCAGCGGCAGTAATTCTGCCAAAATCTCCATGGAGTCCTATAGACACCAGAAAATGGTGACTTATACCACTTACCACCACTTAAATTCACAAGAACAAGTGGCGGTAATGATTATTCTGTTTGGTGGTATTTTGAAATTCTGCCAAACTTGTAATGTGGCCCAATGACTGGTGGGGTAATGAGTCAAAAGTGGTCCTTAGATCTATGAAACAAAATAAAGGCTCATCTTCCTTAATACAATAAATACACATTTCTCGACTAACACCTATCAACTAAATGTCTGAACAAAAGTTCCCACCCCCTTCTGGAAGCCAGCTTGTAAATTGGGTTGTATATCATTTGTGATTATCCAGTTCTCGATCTCATTCAACAACTCCTTCCCGAATATGTTGCCTGCCATAGCTAGAAGAGAAACGCGGTAGTGTGCAGCATTATCTCTTCCTCTCTTTTTGTATAATGGGATAAGTTCAGCCTTTTTCCATGAGGGAGGCAGACAATTAGAGCTCAGAATAGTGTTACAAAGCTTGCTTGTATTAGGAGCCCAGATGATCATTTCATTTTTAGAAAGTCCCCTACGATACCATCTGGTTTAGGGGCTTTCCCAGCTTTTTTTGGACATGTATCACTATTTGGACCTCATCTAAAGTGACAATCAGGGCTGATGGACGATATATAGTTTATTAGGTCGGAGGTTCCATCTGCAAAGCATCTCTATTTTTAAAGTATATATTACTAAAATATTCATTCTAGACCGTTTGATGTATACACGTCTCGTTTTCTATGAAATCTCCATTAAGCCACCCTTTCACAAATTCCAAGAAATCTTTCGAGTCATTGCTTACCACTGCATATGAGAGTAATTACAATGCTTGAATGCAAATGCCCTCTTCTTATGGTTAATAACGTTTTTCATGTATATATCATGGCCTGATTCTTATTGTTCCTCTTAGTAGAGGTTTTTTTACTAAGCAATACGTTTTTCGTTTCAGTATCTACAATATTTATCATACTACGGTTCCATTGGTTAATTCTTTGAATTACCTGTATGCATGGCTTGGAGAGGTGAGGTAAAATAATGCTAATAGTTCATTTATATAATCAATTATCATGTCAGGATCACTCATGTCAAGGGACAGCATTAGTTCAGTAACTGGGAGGAGGTCATCATATACAGATTTCGTTTCCGCAACTGGGGGAACAGAGTTTTACAATTTTGCCCATCCCTCCTAGTGAGGGCACTGATGTTTGCTGATCATGGTTAAACATTAAACAGTTTGTAATGAAGTGGCTTTGAATACAGCAGTCAAGATTATTGCACTTCATTTTTCCAAGAATGTAGTGAGGCATCGAATTATTAATTCAGAGCAAGGAATCATTTACACAGTGGGATTTAGAAGCAGTGCCGGAGGTACATTTTGGTGCAGTAGTCCGTGACATAAGCTTTCTGAATGATTCAAGGTCAGTGTCAGCTGGGGAATATTTTCTGTGAAAGGGCTTCAATTTCTCCCCAATCAGCACAAGTGATGGAGACCAGATAGGGAGCCCAAATGATTTAGGGGGTGCATTCCAGGGTTTCTTTCCTGCGAACTTCTATTGAAAGAATGGGTTGAAATGGTCCATTCTTGAGAAAAATGGGGTAAAAAGCCTGAAAGAGTAAAATTGGTTCTCTAAGGCAATACATGAAAAAATGAAATAGAACACAAGTGACCAACAGTACTCGGGAGCATTTTATAATATTTCCATGGTGTCTATGTTCACAATATGTACCTGCTTTAACATTGTAAATAACTTTGTTGATGCTGTGCCAATCATTATGCCAGCATTGCCCTTGTAAATCATTTGTTATAACTACTTGCATCTACAATAATTCTTAAATAACTTTGATGATGTTGCACCTAGAACATGTGATTGAACGCAGATGTTCTCAATTCTAGGGCACCTACAACAATCTTGAGATAAATTGCAGTCGCCACCTACTTTTTGAAATTTCATAAGATCAAACAAAATCCAAGTTTGTATACCTTTTATTGGACTACCTGAAATTATTTCGCAGAGATGGGAGACTTTGAAAGCCAATGGCACTATCACCTCAGCATAATATTTTCAGTTAGTCGAATAAAAAGTATAAAAACATGGATTTTGTTTTAAAACTGTGCAGACACGGCGCCAAACTTTCTCTGCACATATTTAGCAGGGAGATATTATTCAGGTTACTGTGAAGCTCAATTATAAGGCCTTTTTACTTTAGCAAATATTACTTTGTCTACTCTTGCAATGTAATTATTGTTGGTAATTGCGGCAAAAGTACCACCACTTATTTGTTTCAAACTAGAAAATACAGGCTTGCAATATATATTTTGTAATTCTCATTGTACATAAATGAATTAAAGATGTGTTTCTGAAATATGTTCTTATGACTAAAATAAGTACCTGAATGTGTATAATGAAGAGCCATGAAGATTCTAGGGTATGTGAGGAACCACGAGAATCTGTCACTTCTCCCCAAAGGGGAGGGAGGCGTTTGCTGTGAGGCTAACGGGGTGAGCCCACTCCACATACCCTCCCTAGGGGGGATCTAAGTGATCACTGCGCATTTCTTACTGCGCATCCTAAAATGTTGAATTGTTTTATTTTGTTTTACCCCATTTTACCAAATACATATGCAGGGGAGACCCCCGCACACCCTCTTCCCTCACTACATTTATTATTAACTTAACCCATCCCCCACATATATGCAGTGAAATGGGGCATTAAAATTGTGACATTTTGGGATGCACAGTAATGATATGCGCAGTAATGGGGTGATGCTCCTAGGGATAGAGGCAAGCAGGACCTCACCGGGAGAGATTCCCCCTTTGGGGACAAGGACTCAGGTGCTGATGAGGTATGAAGATGAGGTATGAAGAGTATACCAACATCTGTAATTACCATCTAGATGCACAGGTTATTCCTCTAAGGGAAAAGTGCCTGATACTGAGACGAGGGAAAAGACCTGTGGAGGAACACAGATCATGAAGCAAACAGAGAGAAAGGATTGTAACGTTATTCTGGGAAAGTCCCAGGCAACCGTTATAAAGGAAATGGGCAGAGACTGTGAGAAAAGCAAGAGAACCTGCAAGTTAAAAAATTGCTTTGGGAGACATCCTAAAAGGAAGCTGCAGATGTGGCATCCAGTGTGAAGGCGAAGTACAGCAGAGAATTCCAAAGTGTGGCGTTAGAGGAGAGAAGGCATGATAGAAGCGAGGCGTCATAGCCCAGAACAAGAGCTAAGTCATGGCGTGACTGAAGTTAAGCAGAGGTGATCCTGGAGCAAACAGTAATGATACCACTTAACTGATCGAATGAGGAAACAAAGCAGCAAATCTGAGATCACAGAGACTGTGTAAAATGCTGCCAGAACTACGAGCGGCCAAACTGACAAGTGCAGAGGAAAGTTGCAAGCCATAGAAAGGCCCAGTGGTGTTGCCCCTGACCAGAAGAAGTAACAGGGAAAACGGGAGACCCTGGAGGGTGACTGGAAAGAATCTTTACTGCAATGCTCGTAAAAGGCAAGACAAATTATTCGTATTGGGAGAAGAGAAAGAGAATGATTACTGGCATGGACATATGTGTCCCAAAGAAGATAAGAAATTATCATTGAGTGAAGAGAAAGAGTACCATCACTGCCACCCTCATCCTCGTCCGTTCATATCAAATATTGAAACTGAATGAGGAGAAGGATAATCATTACTGGCATGCTAAGACTCATCCCAGTCCAGATCCGATATTGAAATTGAATCAAGATAAGGAAAATCATTACTGGCACGCTCATGCTGGTCCTAGTTCATATTAGAAATTGAAACTGAATGGAGAGAAGAAAAATCATTACTGCCACATTCATACTCATCCCAGTTTAGACCAGCTACTGAGATTGAACGAAGACAAGGAAAATCATTACTGGTACGCTCATACTCGTCCCAGTCCAGATCAGATATTGAGATTGAATGAAGAGAAGGAGAATCATTATTGGTACACTCATACCTCTCTCAGTCATGAAAAGAGATTGACACAGAGAGAAAAGAAAGATAATCACTACTGGAACACTCACACTCATTCCAGTCGAGATAGATCAGAAAATAATAATTCAGGGAATGGTTATCCTCACACCAATAGAGCTAAAGGGATACACAAGACTCATTACTGGAACATTCATACTTGTTCCCATCAAGATAAAGCATCAAAAGGGAAACAGAGGGGAGACCACCAGGGGGCGCGGAGCATGCAGGACGTGTAAGCATCGCGCTCCTGAAAGCACCGCAGGGCCTAGTGGACTTTCCTAGTCCCCAGCCTTGATATGCGACTGAGCCAGAGAAGACCTGTCCCCTGATCGGAGGGCCCTACCCTGAGAGTACCGGGGGACCCGCCGCTGAGACCCGCTGCGGCGCGGCCCGGGGCTCTGACTATAGAGGTGTCCTGAGAAAGTTCACACGTGCAGTGGGCACCGGCGCGGACCAGCGACACCGGACGCCGCCGCCCCCGTGGACCCGCGAATAGGCCCCAGGCCCCACCCCCCCTGTCCCAGAAGCATATTTCGTGCAGCTGTGCTGGGGGACGCATCGCACCGTGGGGGGACTTGCAGTGGGGCGCAGACGGACACGGCCCCCACGGACACAGTGAATCCTACGAGAGCAGAGGACCGAGGAGGACACGGCCCGGGCTTCCCGCCCGCTATCAGCGCATCAGAACGGGTGCAGCACAGAGGGGCGCCCCCCAATATACCGGGGCCTTGAGCTCGTTCCTGGCCCATACCCAGCGCACGGTGGCCCCTGCGACCGGCATCGGCCCTGTGGACACCCCAGAAGCGCCTTGGCCTACCTGGCGGAGCCCGGCACAGTGACGGGGAGTGGTTTGAGGTGAGAAGAACGTGGAGGGTCAGGGACAATCGAGTGGACAATCGAGTGGACGAGCCACCTAGGGGCAGCCCCCCCAGGGCCTTCTCCTTGGTTGCAGGCCGGTACGCCACCTGGTCGGGGCGCGTCGAAAAGAGGCCAGGGGCCGCCCGAACTCGACGGATTTTACTAGGCCCATTATTGCTGAGACTCTTCTTAGACCAACAGGCCCCACCTAGGCCACTCACAGATCCACGTGCCCACAGCGTCCGAGTATCCAGTGGTCCGGCCGCTGTGGGGGCCCTGGACCGTCGACTCTGACACCGGTCCTCATAAGGGGCATAGCGGCACCGCCCTGAGGTGCGCCAGAAGTCTCAGACCCTGGAGCGTCCCCCAGTACCCAGGGCGATCTCATCCCTCCAGCGCTTCCGCCGACCCCTCGTGGGCACGGGTGCGCCCCCCAGGGACACCATAACCACTATGCCAGCGGGCAGTGCGCCCCCTCCCACAGCACTCACCAAAGAGGATCTCAAGGAAATTCTCCAGGAGATTAAGGCGATTTGCACGGACATTCATGCCTCAATAGTGGATCTCAAGGGGAGGGTGGAGACCCTGGAGGATAAAATGGAAGGCATGGAAAATAATCACCTCCAGGCAGACCTGCTCGACATGAAATACGAGGCTCGGCTAACAGTCTTGGAAATGAGAGAGGAAGACATAATTTTGAAGATGGACGATCTTGAAAACAGAGAACGCCGAAACAACCTGCGCATCATGGGGGTGACCCAAGAGAGAGGTGAAACTGCGGCGGACGTGGGGAGGAAGGTCCAGGGCCTGATAAATCAGCTTTTTACTTTGGAGGGCGGCAAGGAAGTCCAGCTGGAAAGAGCGCATCGAAGTGGAGGGGGTGCGGGCGGGGGACCGAGGTCCATTGTGGTGCGGTTCCTCCATTATAGAGAGAAAATGGAGGTCTTGGAGAAGGCAAAAAGACTGGGGAGCTTTATCTTTGAAGGCAACACAATTCAGATATTCCAGGACCTATCCTCCCTCACGCTCACCCGCAGAAGAGATTGTCGTCCACTCACTCAGTGGCTTACAAGCCAAGACTACAAGTGCTCAAGGGGGATGCCCCGGAAGGGGGAAATATGATGGAGACCGAAGAACCAGGGGATACTGTGAGAGAACCGGTGGGTCCCTGGTCCACGAAGAAGAAAACAAAGGGCAGGAGAAAATTCAGGAAACCTAACACGCCAACGTCAGAGGCTGAAGGGGACTAGGAGTGTAAAGATAGTTTAACAAAAAGATTAAGCCTGGCTCGTAGGCGACCCCGTCTGGGGACACAGAGTTTATCAAGAGAACTGCGGTGCAGGAACATGCACACACCCTGGTGGCTTGCCCATTGGCAGACGTCTTGGACAAAGGAGGGAGGAGGAAAGGGGGAGGGGGAGAATTGAGGTTGAGGGGTTCGGGACACGATATCCACCACACTTCAAATGGGCACCGGGCAGCCCCGACATGACCGGGAGGACAGGATACTTAAGAAGGAACAGCAATGGCTTTCAATGATAAAAGGGGCCGGGTCGAGTCACTCAGGGTGGGCTCGCTCAACGGCATGGACCTCAACTCACCGACGAAGCGCTCCCTTCTCGGGAGGGAAATGAAAAATGGTAAGGTGGATATCCTGTTTGTCCAAGAACCAGAACAGTGCGGGGGGAGGAGAGGGCCATCCCAGGATCCCACGTGGGTCAGACCTTTTGGGCATCAGGTCATGTAAAGAGAGGCGGAGTGGGCATCCTACTACAAAGGAACCAGAAACTGACAGAGGTGTCCCAGTGGGAGAGGGAGGATGGAAGAGCCTTGTGTCCGGCAACCTAAATAACTCCAGAGTCAGCCTAACAGTGATATATTGCCCTAACGTGGGCCAGAGAGAATTTGCTTAAGTGGCCTTGGAGGAGGTGATGGCTAAAACGGAGGGGCTCTTGATCCTTGCCGGGGATTTCAATATGTGGGCAGATCGAGAGCTGGACCATAGTGGGAGTTCGGCCACATCAGGCGACAGAGGAGCTGATCCTCGTGGCGGGTTGCGGGAATTAATGTGGGAGCAGGGATTGGTGGACATATGGAGGGAGCTGCACCCTAGACGTAGGGGATACACCTTCTACCCAGCAGTCCATGGCACCAGCACTAGGATAGATTACCTTTTCATGGGGAGTCAGCACATGAGCAGAACAGAGGCCTGTGACATCCGCAAGGTCAGCTGGACAGACCACGACCTGGTCTGGTTAGATGTCAGCATAGCCGGGCTGAAACCCAGGGAGTCTCTTTGGAGGTGCAATGACTTCCTGCTGAGGGACGCGGTCTTCAAGGAAGAAATGTCCATCGCAATTAAAGAATTCTTTGAGCTAAATGACACGGGAGAGGTGAGCCGGGAGATGGTGTGGGAAGCGGCTAAGGTGACGTGGAGGGGAAGGTTGATCAGCGAAGGGGCATCCAAAAAAAGAATTAGGACCCTCTTGACCCACAGGTTGAGATCTGAAATAATCCGCTTAGAAAGCTTGGAGGGGAAGGCAGAGACATAGAAAGAGAGGGACCTGAGCATAGCGAGGGAGAAGAGACTAGAATTGAGGTAAATGGAGATGGGGAAAATTTTAGCGGGGCTCCAACACCTACGTCAGAAATACTAAGAGAAGGGGGACAAGGCTGATGCTATGCTGGCTGCAAAATTGCGAGGCCAAAGGGCTGACAGATGGGTGGCAAGTGTGGTTAGTGCTGAAGAGGGGAAAGATCTGATCCGGAGGGGATAGTCGAGAGTTTTGCTTCTTTCTATGAGAAGCTCTACGGGAGGGAAGGAGAGACAGAGAAGGAAGAGAGAGAGGTATATCTCAATGGGGTCACCCTCCCCTCCCTTGATCCCTTAGAAGCGTCGGTTCTAGACGCCCCCGTAACTGAGGAGGAGGTGCTTAGAGCCATCTCGGGATTGAAACTGGGCAGGGCCCCGGGGGATGACGGGTTCACGGCAGGTTTCTACAGGGCTTTTTCGGGCCTCCTAGTGGGGTTCCTAGCGGAACTTTTCTCAAATATTATGAGAACGGGGCGGGCACCCCCTTCCTTTGGCAAAGCGCTGATCGCAGTGATTCCGAAGGAGGGGAAGGACCCTACGGATTGCCGCTCCTGTAGACCCATCTCCCTCCTGAATGTAGTTGCAAAGCTATTTACCAGGATTATCGCCTCGAGACTGGACAGCTACATGCCAAGGCTAATTCACTCGGATCAGGTGGGTTTTATACGGGGAAGGCAAGACATTGCACCTGATGAGAGAGGCAGCACCGAAGGGTGGGAACCCCGTCCTGGTGTCCATTGATGCAGAGAAGGTGTTTGATCGGGTCGACTGGGAGTTCCTTCAGGTGGTACTCGAGAAGCTGGGCTTCGGGGTGGGGATCAAACAAGCCATCAAGGCCCTATATGTGTCACCAACTGCCAGAGTTACAGTCAACGGGCGTCTGTCACGCGTCTTTCACCTCCAGAGAGGTATGAGGCAGGGTTGCCCCCTTTCCCCTCTCCTCTTCGCCATGACAATGGAGATTCTGGTGGAGTACCTCAGGGGGGCCCCAATGGTGAGAGGAATTGAGGTGGGTGAACACACTTTCAAATTAGGCCTCTATGCAGACGACATCCTGCTCCACCTGTGGGATCTGGCAAGGTCGGTCCCGGCCGCTTTGCAGGTGATTCAACAGTTTGGCCACTTCTCCGGGTTCAAGGTAAACGTAAGCAAGTCCATGATCTTTCCCTTTGCACCTGACGTGGATAGAGACCTGGCGGAACCCGTCCCACTGGGTCTCCGAATCTGTGCGGAGGAGATAAAATACTTGGGGATCAACATAGTCCGTCCCGACGGGGACCTAGGCCAGGCAAACTACCCGCCGCTCTTTGACAAACTATTCAGGGACATGGATGCTTGGGGGAAGGGGCAGATCTCCTGGATGGGAAGAATAAACACCATAAAAATGAATTTGCTCCCCAGGGTGTTGTACATCTTCCAAATGCTCCCCTTGGAGGCTCCTGAATCATACCTTAGAGAAGCCAAGAGGCATATAGTGAAGTTCATATGGCAGGGCCAGAGACACAGGATTGGGTACGAGACTCTCACCCTCCCCAAGGATAGAGGAGGGGTCACCCTGCCGGACCTTAATGCCTACCATAGAGCAGCACAACTTAGGGCCCTGGCTCCCCACCTTAGAGAGGACACTAATAAACAATGGGTATACATTGAACATTTCTACCTACGCCCAGTTAGTGTGGGTGAATGGCTATGGGTCCCACTGAAAAAGCTCCCCAAAAGAATTTGGGACCACCCAATACTGGGCACAATGTGGAAAGCACTAGCAGGGAAATGCTCTAGCGAGAAAGTCACCACATGGCCCTCTCCTCTGAGCCACATCTGGCATAGCTCTCAACTCACCCGCTTTTGGCGGGTGTCACCCGCCTTCAAAGCAGACGAATCACCCGCCAAGTCCCTCATACGCCCATTCACTTCAATGGGCCTCTCACCCGCCAAAAAGAAAATCGGGTGTTTTCACCCGCCTAGGTGACAAAAAAGGTTGGGAGCTATGCATCTGGTCAACGCCAGTCCTGGGAGAAATCCCGGGCCATGAACACTACCAGTCTTGGTTTCACGCGGGCCTTTGTAGGGTAGGCCAATAGGTAAGGGAAGATACCTTCATAAGTATCCAGGAACTCGAAGCGGTATTGGGAATCGGCAGGCTCTCCCTGCTCCTATACCTGCGCCTTAAGGGCATCCTAATGAAACCCAAACTAAAACCATGCCTACAAAGAGGGCTTACCCCGGTTGAGAAAATCTTAGACTCCCACACTGAAATGAAAGGCCTCATCTCCCTCCTTTACAGAGCACTGTTAACCTCCCGTGAGGGAATGAATAAGAGCCTCAGAGGGAAAAGGGAAAGGGACCTGGGTTGTACCATCGGGGATGGGCTCTGGTAGAGGCTATGTAGCAGGGCATTTAAGACTTCTATCTCATGCCAGTACAATTCCCACGCCATCAAGCTTCTCCATAGGTGGCAGTACGACCCGATCTCCCTCTCTAGGATGTTCCCAGACACTGTCCCGTTGTGTTGGCACGGATGCGGGGAAAGAGCCGACTACTGGCATATGTGGTGGTCCTGCAGGAAAGTACAAGTCTATTGGTCAGAAGTGCTCAGCTGGCTCGAGGAGGCGGAGAGGAGGTTTACCCATCAGACCCATTGTTATTAATATTTGGTCTCCGCTACAGGGATGACCACTGGGAGAAACTCCCGGACCTGACACACTTCCTGCTATTGGCTGCCAGAGCTGTACGGGCCAGGACTTGGAAGAGAGCATCTCTCCCCTCGAAGAGGGAATGGGTGATTGTGGCCAAAGACATTTATTTCATGGAGAGACTAACATCAACAATACACGGCTCCTGCACGCAGGTTGAGACTGATTGGCTGCAATTTATGGAAGCGGTCGCCAATACTGTGGATGATACAGGAGCTTAACTAATGTACCCCACCCGGCCCGAAAACTGGTTGTGGTATGAGACTCATTGCACTTCCTCAAGTAAAATCCATTTATGTTTATTCCTCGTATGCCCACCCGGTTGGAGCTGCCCGAAACGTTTACTCAGGGATATGTGGATCGTGTGCCCCATCATTAGGGGTCTTGTGCGGGAGGGGGAGGGAGGGTGTTGTAACGCTTAGCTCAAAAAACTCTGCGGGAGCACTTCTCTGGAAAATCAGGTTGTACTATTCTTAGTGTGCGTTGTAACTCTATGTAGTCAGGTTATCTAAGAAAAAACATTCGACAATCCTCAATATGCTTGTCAAATGCACCAATTCAGTAATTACCTCTCTAACTCTCCAGGTTTTTTTTTACCTTTTGTTATTTACAACTTATTGTTATTTATAACTTCTACGCAGGGGCGCTTGTTCTGAAGAATGGAGATGAAATGTATTTTCTGAAGGGAGTAGGACCACTAGTGTGCGTAATATGAGAGAGAGAGCTATTGGGAGAAGGTAGGAGATAGAAGCTATCCTTGACTAGAATAGCACAAACCACCAACAGCTAACTAATATGACCCTAGTTAGTTCCGCTGACTGAGAAAATTGTAGCACCCAATATGTGGTAACTCAAAACCTTGTCACAGGATTGCGGCACCCTACAGTGTGTGTAAAAGGCTGACTGACAGGGGAACAACTTCTTACAGCTGACACAAAAACTAAGTAATTCATCTGACTGGAAAATGCACGCTGTCAATCTGATGATCGCTAAAACAAGTGCGCACAATAACATTAACAGCCAATACTTGTGATAAATGTAGATTGACAAGACAACGAACTTCAAACAGCTGACGGAGATTCAACGAAAAATTCTGACAGGAATGAGCGTGGCAACAGTGCTGCGGCAGACGTGAAGGCAACTGCCGATACTGCTGACTGAAAAAACGAACACTATGGAATACTGTGATAAGGACAGGGAAGTTACAAGGCTACTACAGAGGGAACAATGAAAACTACGGTAAAGGATATTTCAAGTATGGGCTGAGGAAAACTGTGACTGGAACTGGCACCGCGGTAAGCGTACACTGCAAAGCAGACGACGTGAAGCGCGGAGCAGGAGAAGGCAGGGGCTTATATATGCAGCGAGTGTGAAGCACTAGACCATCACAATCACTTCCCAGAGGACCACTAGGCCGCCATCTTAGGTAATGAGGAAGTGTCTTCTGCCATATAGCCTAGACATGGGTTTTCCCTCGTTACAGACCAAGCATGATAAGCCGTGGTCCACAAATTCTTAGAGGCTATCTAGGGCATGACCCATGCTCATGACAGGTGTATACAGCAGAGTTGTATGTTTTTCTAATCGAAGTTGGCTCGGGCCGGTGCCCGGTTGCCTTTGTGTGTATTAATGCTTTGTTGCCTTGAAAAACCAATAAAATTGAATAAAAAAAAAAAAGGGAAACAGAGGAAAAGAGAATCCCTCCTAGAACACTGAGCATCACTCTAATTGAGGAAAAAGTTTAACATGGAATAACGATCCTTACTGGAAGGTTTCTAATTCTGGAGGTCAGGAAGACAACCCTGAGATATTACCGAATAGGAGATAATGTGAGAAAGATAACTCGAAAGAACAGTGAAAGAGAAATTAAGGGGCAAGACCCAATTGAAACCAACACCTTTGTGGTCAAGGTAAAGAAACAAGGAAGTCAAGAAATACATTCTAATTGTTGGACACAGTCATCTGAAGGAAAGGAAAAGGATAAATGCAACTGGAGCAAGAGAAGTTCAGAAAATCTGGGAAAGCCGCTGGACCAGAGATGGTATTGCATTTTATATTTTACACTCATAGTAGGCTAGCAACGGGGCTCTTGTTTGTAAATATGGGGGTCATTACAACCCTGGTGGTAGGGGGTTAACGGCACCAGTAAGGATGCCGGTGCCGTTAACCCCCTACCGCCCTATTATGAGGTCCCTTAGCGGGTCCCACCAGGACCGGCTGGTTTTACCAGCCTGTTTTAGCGGGACCCGTTAAGGGACCATAGAGCTAATAACGGGCCCCTCAATTTGCGGGCGCATTATTAGACCTTCCCCATTCCCATTGGGCTCAATGGGAATGGGTAATGGTTTTCAAAATGGGGACTTACGGGTCCACATAGGTCAGAATGTCCCGATAAGTCCCCATTCTGACACCACAGACCCGGAGCCAAGTTTGGAGGCAACCATGGTGCTAATAGAACCATGGATGCCTCCAAACTCGGAATGAGGCCCATAGAGTTGCAGCAATTGGTGATCAGTGTTCTTTGAAAAACAAGGTCTTCCGTTGCTTTCTGAACCGCAGGAGAGAGCAGCCCAGACAGGTGGAAGGAGGTAATGTGTTCTCTATCCATAATGAGTGGAATTGCTAAGTCAGGTGGTTGCAGAATTGTATCAGAATTAAGTATCATTGAAATGTGCTGCAATCTGAAATTGTTAATAATATTGTACCTTGGCCAATCAATCTATTGTCCTATTTGCAAATATTTACCAAAAGTGCAGATTTGGAACCCTCACAAAGGTAACAAGAGTGCAGCATCTGCTACTGTGTTCAAAGTCATCAATGTAGATTTTATGTTCTAAAATAAAAATGCTTGAAGCCCTGGTCTGATTCATTTCACTTCATGTGTGAATGAGACAATCATTTTCATAACTGCAAAAACATGTATGATTATTCACATATCAGATTTAATCAGCAGAGTTTCTGCATTATTTGTAAAGACAAAGGGCCTCATTACGACCCAGGCGGACCTCGCGGTGCTAAATGCACCGCGAAGCATGGCGGAAAGCCGCCGATAGCGCCATGGGGGTTGGCGGATTTACCGCCCCATTCCGACCTCGGCGGAGCGGTAAATCCCCAATCCCCATTCTGCCCTTCCCCATTCCCATTTTTGCCCCATAGGGTATAATGGGAGTGGGGAAGGAGTTAATTACGCCACCGTAAAATACGGTGGCGTAATTAACAACGAGGTCCCGTAGCGCCATGGTTTTCTCCGGCTGGTAAAACCAGGCGGAGAAAACCTCCATGGCGCTACGGGAACTCGTAGTATGGCGGAGAGGTACGCCATGCACTACGCTGGCGTAATACCCTCTCCGCCAGGGTCCTAATGAGGCCCAAAGGGCCTCATTACGAGGCAGGAGGTAGCCATGGTGCTATTAGCACCATGGCTACCCCCTTACCGCATTCCGGGTCCGGGTTCCCGAAATAGGGATTTACCGGGTCATTCCAACCTTGGAGGACCCGGTAAGTCCCCATTCCGGGAACCATTCCCCATTCCCATTCGAGCCCCCATAGGGCTCAATGTGAATTGGGATGGAGCTAATAACGGTACCACAATTTGTGGTACCGTTATTAGCTCTGAAGTCCCTTAACGGGTCTCTTCCATAGCGCCTGGTAAAACCAGGCGTTAAGGAAGGGTCCCGCTAAGGGACCTTGGAATAGGGTGGTAAGGGATTACCGGCACCGGTGTCCTTACCGGTGCCGGTAATCCCTTACCACCTACCTCGTAATGAGGCCTAAAGTCATTACATGCCTGTAATGTTGTGGACATTGGAGGCAGCAGGCTTGTTGATTCCGATTGTGTATTACCCCTGGCGTGGCATCACCTCCTTGTAAGGAATGACATATCCTTCACAAACCATTTTAAGTGCAGAATGCAAGTAGGAATCACCAACATTGTTGTTAACAGAGAAAGGTGGGTCACTGTGACAAGAACACTGTGTAATACATTGTTACTATGTTTGGGGTGACAGAGAATTAGCTGCTCCTGTATGATAATACACCTCTACCATATGCCTCTTATGTGTGCTTTTTGTGTTTAATGTGTTTGGGTATCTTTCTGCTAGATTGCTTGGTTGGATACTAATTATGTGATACATCATTGTAATATCATGCACTCACTAACAAGCAGGGATCATGCCTGACTGTCCTCTAGCTGGTGTTTATAGTGAATCCATGTGATGGGCTTAATGTTCACTAACAGCATTATAATGGCCATATTACCAAATATCACAACCCAGTGTACTTTGTTTTAAGGTCAGTCAGTAGAACTGGCCTTCATATGCTACCATGTATTGTGAGGAACCTGAGGGCATCCTTCCACCTACTCCCCTTGGATATTCCTCTCAGGTGGCAAGGGAAGGGCCATTGCTTTTGGATCCTGACTCAGAAGTTGAATATGCGAGGGAGGATCACCTGGTAGGATGGTCCTCAGGGAGTGGAGGACGGGAACCTTTAGGTGAGGCATGGTATGCCCCTTTCCCTTGTCAAAACACATCCCAACTTCTTCAACCATCAGAGGTTATTACCAATCTTCCCCATTGTCACATATTCTACATACATACCATTCAGGTCCCTTTTAGACTGGGACGTGGAACGGCGACTAGGAGGAATGCACACTTCCACCTATGCACACCACTTTGATACTGAGATGAGGAAGAAGACTGTAGAACACCATTCTGAAAGTCAGGCATGTCCCAGTAGTAGAGATGATTATAGTCATGCAAAATATTTGCACCTGCAACCCCTTAAGAGGCTACAGGTGCATGTAAAAGGGAGACCACCTGGGAATCCAGGAGAACTGCCTGGGAGGAGAGGGCACCATGGAGCAGGCTGGAGCAGAGAAGCCAGTGAAGAGGATGTCAGCAGCTGCAGAAGAGCAGGAAGGACGCTGAGGTGGGAGAGAGTCGCAAGTGGGTTCAGAGCGCTGCAGATCTCCCAGCTGTGTGTCCCCAGCTGTAGCAAGAGGACACAGAAGCTGCCACTTCGCTGCATGAATCAGCACAAACAAAAGGAAGAGGCAAGTCTAACTCGCCGGTGCTCTCGATGTGAGAGAGGGGAGCAAGCGAAAGCAGAAACAGATGACACAAGAACCCAGAGGAGCTGCCACATACCGGTGAGTGACAGTGAGAGAGCACTCAAACTGGGGTGTCCAGGGCTTAATCTGGGCCAAAGAAAGGAGACAACGAACAAAGGCATAAAAGGAAGAGGTCTGGAGGCCCAAAGGACAATATTGAGTGTCAGAGAATTAATTGCAAACAAAGTCTTTAACCAATATTGAATACCGAACTAAAAAAAGTTAAGCATAAGTGAAACGAAAATACCACACAAATGGAAGGAAAGTGATATATATTTATGAACAGATTGCAATTAAGGAATAAGCATTTATAAACTATGTGAAGGTGAAATGCCAAGTGAAAGCCAGTAATGGGAATTGGTGAAACATGTGAAAGGCAAATAAGAAGCACTATTGGTTATTGTGAAAGCAAGGTAATAACAAGGAGTGAATACAACAAAGTGCGGTGTATGAAAGGTACATGTTGGCAGATTCAAGAAACTGCCAAGTAGCAAGATTGCAAAGGGACTAATGTCACAAGTGCAGAAAGGAAACATATTGTGGCAAAGTAGTCCAAAGAGAATTAATGAAAATCTTAAAGTGCCTTGGGTTATCGGTTGCGCTACCTGTGATGGGTGGACCGTGTGATCCAACAACTGCGCCTAGACTGAGTAACCCCTACTTGGACTGAGCCAAGGAAAACAAGGAGATTGAAGGTGTTTTGCTTTATTTCATGAATCTGGAAGTGACTCTAACAAAGTTGAGTTAATTGTCAACTGTGCTGAACTTGGGGAAGGGAACCCCAGATGGTGGTGTGGAACTTTGTTGATCTTGGGGAAGGGAGCTCCAATACCTTTTTGTGGAACTATTTTGAGTCTGAGGAAGAAGAAGCTGAAAACCTAACTGGAGCTGGAGGAAGCTCAGAACTTTCCTTTGAACACTGTTTCTTTGGTTGCTGACATCCCTACACATTGTATAGATTTAGTTGTGAGGGCAAGGATAGGTTTTGGACACAGACAGACTTTTAAGTTGAACTTTACAACATATACTATCCTTAGTTTCTTTCGGTAGAGAAATCCTACCTTAGCGTAGGACAGGTTAGGGCTTACTCCATCCTGACATTTGAGAAATAAAAACTCTATTTGAGAAAAGTTAATCTGTTGTCTGTGGCTTACTTCATGATGCCTTCACAGTACAAACAAATGTATATACTTGCCATTAAAGTGGTGACTGTCCCAGGCTAGCCTATACCATAATTCAAACTGAAATTACCTCCACACAATTTCTCTGTATCTCCTCTGTTCACAAGCTAGTCAGCTGCTGGACCAGTAACATTTCACTTTCTCAGACCTCCACAGGCGCTGATCCCTGTACTGGCACAATGTTGCTGCACCCTACAATGTAAAGTGACTTGCAAGCATGGGGCCCTCAGAGTGAAGGCGGTTTGCTGGTGTTAATCTCCATTGGGGATTTCTGCCGGTATTACCTCATCTGTATTTCCGGATGGTCATACCAGCAATTTTTGGAAGTCAAGTGCTGTAGTTACCTCCAGTTTGAAGCTTCACCTCCAATAGTCTGCGGCATTACCATCTGGTAATACCACCGGAGGTCATACCAGAAAACTTGTAGTTTGACGATGCTGGAAAATTTAAGGTACACTGTATTACCTTCACTTTTTTTTCCACACCACCAAGCGCATAACAAGCCTGAAAGTATTGGTAATAGAATTACCACCCCTTAACTGCGATTTTTACACACAGCACTGAACTTGTAATCAGGATCATAAATCCTAAAGTGCATTTGCTGGAGGCAAAGATTCAAGTGACGCTTCTCAGAGCGACACATTCATTTTTATTGATAATTACGTCCTTCGGTTTACACGTGTTTCGGCCTTGGGGCCTTTTTCAAAACCAGACATGATTGTTTGGAATCCAGCCTTATGGTTGAAGAAAGATTTATTCACACAGTATCTGTGATACATGTTCAATTCGAGTTCATTGGTCATGATATTTACATTTCCTTTTCATTTTGTCTCCCGTTGTTCTGTTTCTTCTTTTTTCTTTTGTCTTTTTTCTTTGATTTCTATTTCTTCAAACCGCACAGTCCTCCCCTGCTCCAACCCCTTTACTCTTTGTCTTGCATGCACATATTCATCTGCTGCTTAATGTTCATGATTATCTAGCTCATGCCCGGTTTTGAAAAAGGCCCCAAGGCCGAAACATGTGTAAATCGAAGGGCACAACGAGCAATAATAATGAATGGCACACTCTGAGAAGTGTCACTTGAATCTTTATCTATTTTTGGAGTAGGGGGCTCACTCCTAAGGCACTTCCCATGTGACACAGTTGATAACTAGATTGAATCATTGATTCAAACGAATGCATCCAGGTCCCAGTGAGACTCCCCCTGAATACCCCAAGATCAGCCTAACAATTAGTTACTGGAGGTACTAACTCCTTATGTGTTTGCACCTCATAAAAAGGAATACTAAAAAAAAACTACATGTACTTCTGTTTCCTCGTATTTTTTCAGTTACCTCCAAACTAGCAATGATTACATTTTCCTCATCCTAGTAGAGACGAATCCATACACTTAGAAAAGGGTTGGCCAGTTGCAGATATGGCGGCAAGGAAAGGAGAACGTTTCCCCTTGCAGCACTTCTCCATGTCCCACTGCAACCCTCCTTTTGCCCACTGAGCTGGATCTTGTGTCAAGCATTCAATGTCATTAAAGAAAATCACATGCAGGAGTGAGTAGTTGAGTGGCGGCATAGTGGAGCCCCTGAATCTGCACCTTAGATTGCCATTTCTAGGCAACCAACTGATCTGCGATTACCTGCTATGTGTCCCAGGTGTTCTTTCTTCTGACTGTTTCCTGTCGGGATGGAGAACCCCACTGGATTGGAGAGAAGAGTGAAGCAATAGATACCTGCTTGTATAGGAATGTTTAAAAGTTGGAATTCAATGATTTTAATAAATAGAGACTTGACGTCATCTTCAATAAGTGGTTACAGCTGCAACTTGTGTGCAATTACAAATAATGTAATTTTTAATCAGGATATATACCTTGTGGAAGAAACAAACCAAACAGAAAAGGCTTGTTTCAAATGGGAATCATTTAATCAAGTTAGCATCGCTGGTCAAATAATATATGTAGCTAGTAGTACAGAGTTCTCCAAAAAACCAAACCAATCTGCATGTTTATTCATTCACAGTTATTAATTATGTGTCCAATAACAGATTTGTGGGCTGACAAAATGGGCAATTGTTTTAAGTATGGCTGTAAATCAATATCAAAATTGTTGAACTATCAGTGTAATTAAACCATAGGGTCGGATTGGGACATACTATTGTCTCGGGCACCAATGAAAAAGTACCCCACAGTTGCAGATGGCAAGTCATAACTTTTGTCACAGACTGTTTGAGTAGTACCCAAATGGGACGCTTATGGATAAAATGTAATGCAGATTCTACATTTTACAGAATATTTATTCAGTAACACTGGTCAAAACTACTAGCCGCGTGGTGAAGTAACTTACCAAAGAGGCCTTTATGGGCCAAACAAGTGGCACACTTTGAACAAAAAAGGGCCCACATTTTGTATGAAATGTATATCACATTGCAGTGAAATCGTAACCATATTTTTCATAGTGTGTTTAGGAACAATGCTATGGGAGGCCACTTCCTGTTTTGTCAAGGGGTGAAAGGTTGTCTGCCATCGCTTTGCGTGATGTTACTTCGGGTTTGGTCAAATGACATCACGTCCTGTGATGTCATCAGAGGCATAGGGTTGTGTGATGTCACTTCCGTTACCCCTGTCATTTTGATGAAATGACGTCCCTGCGCTTAACCCTACTCACTAGTTGCATCAAGCAGTAGCGTAGCAATGAAAACTTTACACATTTTTAATCCATCATTCTTTCATGGTAGATTTAATTTGCAGGCCAAGCAGTGCAGTGTTTAGCAAACCTCCTGACCTTCACTACCAAACTTATGCTCTTCTCCACTAGACTTCTTATCATGGTTCTCAACCTCCTTGTTACTGTCGCCAAGAACCTCCACCTCTGCCACTTGTTTCCAGTCTCTCCTTCAATCTCCTCTCTATGCTCTCTGTGCACATAACTCTGCTCCAAATGCTTCACCGGTGCTCTATACCCACTCTCCAATCTCCTTCCTCCAAACACCCATCTTTGCCAGACTTTGCCAGTGTGCTTTTATAGCCCTGTGTCCCTAACTTGGCACTATGCACTTTGTGGCGGTCTGCACCTTAAATCCTGAAATTGGTAACTGTCATGGATTAGCTGCCCCAGAATGGTGCACTTGAGCGTACTCTGGGTTGTGGGAACAGGACCAAGTTTTATCTGGCCTGTCTGTCATCTTGGAATCCACTTCTCCTTTCTTGTTGCTGCACACAGTACCATTGGGAAGGTTCCAGCAACCTTCCTGCCCCACTGTGTGATTCTTTTAAGAGTATTTGTAATCCCTCAGAATGATAAAGAAATGCTTCTTCTCAATACATTTGCAACTTGTATCACCAGCAAAGGAGCACTCTATCTGTAGGCAATAGATATGTAATATTGTATCACTGAGTGGGGAAATGCTGCTGAAAAACCAAAACACTGGCAACATTGTATCATACAAGGGAACTCATACTCAAAGAGAATCTTTCAGGGACTTTGGGGTGGGTTATACTGTACCACAAGATCTTTTGCAACAGTAACATTGTGGGTATTGTGAGAAACCTGAGGGTATCCTCACACCTACTTACCTTCGATCCTCTTGCCAGGTAGCCATGGAAAGGCCATCACTTTTGGATCCCGACCCTGGGGGTGGCGATGCAAGGGAAGATCACCTGGGTGGAGGGTCCTTGGGGATTGGGGAGAGGATGTCCGCAGGCGAGTCACGGTACCCACCTTTTTCTTGTGAGAGCCAATCTTACCCACCCCCTGGCTTTATAAGCTGTTGCCAATCACTTTCATTTCCTCTAATTCATACCACAAATATAGTAAAAATCGACCGTTAGATCGAGGATGGCAGTATATTACTCATTAATTATTTTCTCAATGATTTTATTTCATCATACAGTTTAAGATACAAAAGCAAGATGTTCTCACACATATAAAAGATAAATGCTGTAGTTCAATTACCACATCGCTCACACGCACTCATACATTCATGCATAGAACCTCTCTACCTAAGTTGATACATGGTTTTAAAATCAATATAACCATCTAGCACAGTTAATTTACACAGTGTTTTTGTTTACCTTTTTCCAAATACAGGTGTGTCTATCTGTGTGTACCACAGATGATTTACGAGTCAACACGTGTTTCGGTCGGTTATGCAGGGCTTTACACCTGTAGCCCTTGTATTGATCCAACCTTCATCAGGACGGAAGCTATGTGCCAGCTATGCCTTGCTTCAAAGTAGAATGAGTGAGAGACATAATCTATAAAATACAACAGTAGAAACCTATTAGCATCACTTTACATCATTGCCATCATCGGTTACTTCATTAACACAGTCAATGTGTGCTAGTAACTTTCTCCGTAGTTACAACATTGTACTTACCTGAAATACACAATTTTTCGAGGAAGTACAATGGTTCTGGCATTGTACCATGCAGACTCTGCGAGTTCAAAATCTTCTAACCTAAGCCTGGAAGAGGAAAAACAAGAGGATAAACGCATTCCCCTGGATTACCAATTTAGGTTATACAACCTCAGTCACAACCTCCTAGTTGAGGGATGGAGGGGTGGATGTACTCACTATTTGGTGCAACTGCAAATATTTATAGCCCAGTAATCCTTCTTTGGTGGCTCAACAGTGCATCCTTGTTTACTGCTGGTCTCTAGGTGAATGGTGAGGACCCAGTTTCCTCCTGTTTATTCTCCTATTCAGGGAAACACCGGTGTTTCAGCACCTCAGATCCAATCTGTTTAATACACATCAAATATCTCATGGCAAAAGGCCATATTACATATTTGCCTCAGTTTGAAACAGACCTGGTCTGTATATTGGATCAGCAGAGTGAAATTTACTGCTAAATGTATCCTCACCTATCTTTTACTGATGGATTCCGATAGGCGTCTGGAAAATATTCTTATTCCTTGTATCACGTGTTGTCTCCGAATATCACGGTAGCACCAAGGCTAAGAATGTTCTTACACTCGTGGTGCTGCAGTGAAGAGAACAGAAAACACAAGGTTTACTGTTGTCACAAATGCCAAATGCGTGAGGGCAAAGACCCTTTTCCCCTCACCCCCCGGACAAAAAAGGTTTTTTGTATTATCAGGGCCATAAGGTTGTTTCAATTAGCCCGCCACGTCATGTTCCCATTTGTTGTCAATGTGTTAGCACAGCCAAAATGCTCTCATATTATTTCACGGTGGCAGTGAGTTCCCATTAGTTGCTTAGGGACAATTATAATTAGTAAGTGAACACAGATATCATTACATGCCGATTTACTACCGGACATAGCAATGACCACAGCCAGCACGCTCAAATCTTACTTCACAGTGGCAGTGGGTTCCCGATAGTTACTGGGGGATGATTATCATTAGTCAGTGAATACAGATATCGTTACCTGATGGTTTACTAACAGACACAGCATTAACGTGCACCAACAATTGTTTATGTAGACTTCGCAAGGTAAGAGGGGCCGCTAACCTGTAGTATCGCTCTCCAAAATCAGATTCAGACTGCAGGTGTCTGCAAGTATGCCCATCCTCTGTGAAACTGATGTTTCTACAGCACAACAATCATTGAAAGAGGACAAGAATGTTTGAAAACATTCTACGTATGTCTCGCCACCCTTCAATGGCTTTAGGACTAAATTACTTCTTGCATAATCATGCAGAAGACAGTCATTCTATTGAAATATTCGTGCATGCGAATGTTATATTCCGAGTACATGTATAGATACCGCCCCACAGTTTTCGGTAATTCTGAGATATATAGTACCAAGCGTTCTACCTAACACACCATTGTAACAGAAAAACCTGCCACATCGCACTGTCAACTCTGTTAAATCTGCATAGTCGCACCATTTTATTGCAAAATATATTAGACTTGAAGATGTTACATACTAATTTCCTTCTTCCCGAATCTTTACATGCTCTCAATTGCTGTATACTCTTGAAATGTGTAGTTCTTCATTACTCAGCAGACTATTATGCTGTGCGAAAGCGTACTAAAATAGAAAGATGAAAAAATCTATATGCTATACGACTTTGTGAATTAGAGTATACCGGCAAGAATAAAAGCAAACATTAGAGCTGATTCTTATTAGACGAGCCCAGCATTGTATACCGGCAAGACATTTAACCACCTATTTCAAGAAAATCAGATATACCGTTTTTAGTCAATACAGGTGTGACTACTCAAACACAGGACGGGGGGACCACTGTCTCCCTTACTATGTCTCCAATGTTAACGCAATACCTGGTCACTGCCAGAAGCCACCATTGACACTAGACCAGTCTGGTTCACACATCATTTTATACTGATAAGATTGTTCCTCTCAACCGCAACATTTAATCCATGTTGTACGGTATCAAGTGTATAAATCCAATGCTGCTCAATCTTGAGCAAAGTCATCGCCATATTCCCACCACGTGCCTGTGGTTTGACAACCTGAAGTACAAACCACCTAAGCTCTGTATGTTTGTGGTCCATTTGTACAAAATGGTCCACTAGATTTTTATCAGCCACTTTATTGTGAATACACAACCTGTGTTCTGAGATCCTCTCTCTTATTTGCCTAATTGTTTTGCCTACATATATCAACTTGCATTGTCACATGATGATATAAATCACCTTCTTTGTTAGACAATTAGTATGATTTTTAAGTTGCCATTTAATGGAGCCATAGTTGAACACATGTCTTGTTTCAGTGAAAGGACAAGCGGCACATTTGCCGCATTTGTAATGCCCTGTCACAGGAGGAAGACCCCATTGGTTCAACACTGTCTGTTCTCTATCGGTGTCTATGTATGTGTGTACCAACCTCTGTCTCAAGTTGCTGCTCCTTTTGCACACAAACATAGGTTTTTTGGGCAGACTTCCTTGCTGTTTAACCAAGTTCCAGTTTTTATTAATAATTTCTTTAGTGTCATAAAACATACAAGTCTGTCATTCTTGGTCTTCTCCCTAGGAGTAAGACACACATCACGTTGGAGTTGGCTGCCCTTTTTAAATTGTCTTTGACAAGTTTCTTAGGGTACCCTCGTTCAGTTGGACTTTCTTTGAGTTGTGCTGCCTGTCGATCAAATTCCTGTTTTGCAGAACAATTGTGGTGGAGTCTCAGAAATTGACCAGATTGTGTCTTAGTCCTGTTGGGTGAAAGCTAGAAAAATGAAAAAAAGTGTATCTATCCGTTGGTTTCCTGTACAACATTGTATAGAGTCTCTCCCCTGATTTCCTAATCATCAAATCCAAAAAGCTCACTTCACTTTGACTCCACTCAATCCTGGACTTGATATTACTATCACATGTGTTGAGCCATTGGTAAAAATGCATCAGGGATGTGGTGGACCCCCTCCAAAATAATAAACTCATCATCAATGTATCTTTGCCAAATCCTTAGATGATTGCTGTATTCCAGTTGTTGTTCCAGACCGTTGTTCGTTCCCGAAATGAAATTTTGTTCAAACCCAGCCATGTATAGATTACAACGTCTGAGGCAAATGTAGCCCCCATACTTACACCATTGTGTTGCTTAAACAATTGTTGTTTAAACAAGAAGACATTTTCTGTCATTGCTAGATGTACACATTCCAGTTTAAATTCCGTTGGTGGTGTATGTGCTGTTCTTCAATGGTCAAGGAAGTCACCCAGTACTCCCAGGCGCTCCATTTGGAGTATTGATGTGTACAAGGACTCTATGTCCATTGTCACCAGAATGTCAGTGGATTCAATAGTCACATTTTGTAGAATTCTGAGCATGTCTGTGGTATCTTTGACATAGGAAGGCATTTGGAGAACAAATGGTTTCAGAAATAATTTGGTGTAGACTGAAAGTGGCTCAAAGTGAGAATCTATAGCAGAGAAGATAGGCCTCCCTGGAGGGTTGCTTTTACTTTTATGAACTTTTGGAAAAATATAAAAGGCGGCTTTGTTATGTTATGTTATGTTATGTTACTGTTACTTCTGAAGCGCATGGCCACCAGAGGTATCTTGGCGCTGGAGAGATAGACAGGCATCCATGGCAGGAGCTACTAGTAGAGCAAGGCATGGAGTTCGCTAGAAAAGAAGGGTTTTAACAGCATTCCTGAAAGCCAGATGATTTGAGAGTTTTTTTTGTTGAAAAAGGAAGTTCGTTCCATAGTCTAGCACCAGCTATGGAAAAAGCCCTCCCTCCGATCCTCATACGATGAAAGGGAGGTACGGTAAGCAGGTTGGCGGAGACAGAACGTAGCTGTCGACTGGAAGCATAGTATAAGAATTTAGTTTGCAAGAACTCCGCCCCCTGTTCATGTTTGCTGTGGTGAACTATTCAAAGTGCCTTGAAACTCATGCGCTGGTTAAGAGGTAGCCAGTGCAATGAACGCAGCACCGGTGATATGTGTGCTCCATACGGGGTTCCAGTCGCCGCCCGGGCCGCCATATTTTGGAGGCGTTGTAGATGATGAATGAAGCCCTTAGGCTGGGCCAAATACAGTGAGGTACAGTAGTCCAGCCACGATAATATCAGGGCTGCTACCACCGGAGGGCAAAGAAGTGCAGGGATCAGTGGGAGGACTTTCTTTAGAACTTTCAGCTGAAAGAGTCCCACCTGGCAGACAGCAGCAACTTAATTTGCCATAGACAGGGAAGCCGAGAGAATAACACCCAGGTTCTTCACCTTACTTACAGGGGAGAGGAGGACACAGAGGGAGGTTGGCCAGAAAGAGGAAACCCAGAGTGAGGGATCGGGGGGACACCCTACCACCAACACCTCCGCCTTGTCTCCGTTCAATTTGATCCAATTGAGGTTCATCCATGTTCCCATGGAAGACAGGCATCCCCGCAGATACGACATCTCATCCCGATCGAGATCTAGCCGGATCAGGATCTGAGTGTTGTCAGTGTACAAGTAACACCTGACGCCGTGGGAACGAATGAGACACACAAGTACCCAAATATAGATGTTAAATAAGATCGAAGACAAAGACGACCACTGCAGAACTTCACAGCTAAGATGAGAAGGGGCAGATAGAAAAGGTGGCATGGAGAGAGTCAGGGTCCAATCCGCCAGGAACAACTCAAACTAGGCTAGTACCAGGCTATATACCTTTCTGGGCCAGCCGAGACAACAGGATGGGGTGGTCGACAGTGTTGAATGCTGCTGCCAGATCTAACAAAATCAGAGCACCCACCCCACCTAAGTCCACCAGCCTGTCCATGTCGTCCTGGACGGAGACCAGTACAGTCTCTGTGCCTCTGCCAGGTCTAAAGCCGGACTGCGCAGGGTCCAGGAGGAGAGAGGATTCAAGAAATTAAGATAGATGCGGTAATACCAAAGATTCAAGGAGTTTTGTAAGAAAGGGAAGAAGAGAAATCAGGCAAAAATCAGTCAATACAGTGGGGTCGAGTGATGGCTTCTTTAGTAGAGGCACAACTCTGACCACTTTGAGTTCAGGTGGGACTAGCCCGACTGACAAGAGTTGTTCACTGCCGCAGTGAGCAGGGACAGGAGATCAGGAGCGATTTTCTTCATAATATCCACCGGAATGGCATCGGAAGGAGAGCATGATTTCATCTTTTGAATTGCCATTAAGACTGTCTCCTCTGAACACATAGGGAAAGAGCACCATTCTTTAGTACATGCTAAAGGGACGGGAGGTACGTGGCTAACTGTATCATTTGGTGGGGTGATAGTTGAGGTCTCAGTATTCTGCCTAATATCATCAATTTTAGTTATAAAAAATTGGGATAGGCTATTGCATAGTTCTTCCATAGGTATAACCTTAGCAGTAAGTGTGTCAGATGAGGAGAGAGATTTGGCAATGTGCAGCCTCACAGAGAGCCTGTGATAACACTGAGAGAGAGGTGAATGGAGCGGTGCAGTTGGTAGTTACCAATGAGGTGAGGCCTTGAAGATCGGCATTGCGACAGGGGCGTAGCCAGACATTTGGTGGCAGGGACTTAACAGGGGGTCTACAGTCCTTAGAAAATGATCTGACCAGAGGACTAGTTCAATCGATAGAAGAGTGAGTAAAGATTCACTAGCAAAAATCAAATCTAGTGTATTACCCAATTTATGTGTAGGGCCCTGTACTATTATCTACTACAATTCAAGGTCCATTAGACTGTCAAAGAAGGAGTTGAGAGCCGGGGACCTTGGTAAATTAAATTTTAAATTAAGGTCTCCAAGTATTACCAGGTTGGTATATCGCATTTGCAGATCTGCTATAAGATCTAGAATAGGTCCCCCCGCGTTCTCAAGGGGGGGCGATATTTGAGAAGAAAGTGTCAGAACCGGTTAGGTGAAATGGTGCACTTAAAAAAGACCACTTCCATGTTTAAGCTGTGTGGGCAGCTCAAAGACTAATGTTGAGTTCTGGTAAATAGACCGCAATCCCACCTCCAGATTGAGGGGGAGGACGGTCAACATGGATCAGGCAATAATCAGGTGGGATAGCCTGGATCAGAGCTGGGGCAGAGCTGCGTAAAAGCCAGGTTTCAGTCAGGCATAGTAGTGTCGGGCGGCGGTCAGTTAACAGATGGTAGATATCATCTGTATGTGCAGGCAATGAGCGCGTTTTTACTAAAAGCATAGAAAGAGGAGAGGAAGTAACATCATCTACTGGCAGTTGTGTGGATGCAGCAGGTTTAAAAGTAGGGAAAATATCATTCCATCCCCGTTGAAATATAGTGTTAATGGGAGCAAGTGACACCAGCTGTAACACTATAATGACAGAGCTGTGTCTTTCCGTCCTCAGCATGGATGGGCACAGACGGGCTTGCCTTAAGTGCATCTTTGGCGCGCTGATGGCACGTCCGCTGCGCAGGTGTTTCCCATGGCACATTAATGCCGGTGTGGGAACACGAAGAAGGCAGGGACCGCCTTCCCTAGAAGTAAAAAGAGGATTTGACCTCTTAGGCTAATCAGAAGAAGTAGCTATTTAACAAAAACAAAACATAAACAAAGCACTCAGCCGTGGTGTGGCAGATGCAAGCAAGTAGAAATAGAATTAGGTTTTAAAAGCAGCACAATAAAAACAATAGTCATCTGCAGAGTGGCTTTATAGTGGCTATCCCTAATGGAGCAGCCTCACCTCTTGGATGTGTCTTACTGAGAAAGTGACCCTCTTCCAAACTCAGCCATTAATTTACTGCATGATTAATCAAGCTCTTAATTTCATCCTGTAACTGGGTGGTCGGGTCTTGATCAAGTTTTTTATATGACACTACGTCGGCCAACAGGCGAATACATTCTTTGTCATATTTAAATGTTTCCATAATAACAATCCCCCTGTCTTTATCCGCATAACCGACCAAAACATGTGTCGACTTGTTAATCATCTGTGGTACACACAGATAGACAAACCTGTATTTGAAAAAGGCTGAAAAAAACACGGTGTAAATTAACTGTGCTAGATGGTTATAATCATTTTGAAACCATGTATCAATTTAGGAAGAGAGGTTCTATCTATAAATGTATGAGTGCGTGTGAGCGATGGGTTAAATGAACTACAGCATTTATCTTGTTTATGTGTGACAAAAACCTGCTTTTGTATCTTATACTGAATGATGAAATAAAATCATTTTGAGAAAATAATTAATGGTAATATACTTTCATCCTAGATCTAACAGTCCATTTAAACTATATCTGTTGTATTCTCACCTGGAGGATCATAGATTACTTTCAGGTACCCTACCACCATAGAACTGGGACCAGGAAGAGGTTACTCAGAGTGGTGCACACTAACATGTAATTTTACCACTCTGGTACTGGGATGAGGAAGCGGCCTACAGACCAATGTCAGGGTCAGGCATGCCCAGAAAACTCTAATAGCTATGGTCACGCAATTGGGCTTGAAGATTTACACCTGCAACCTGGTAAATGGTTGCAGGTGCATAAAAGGTGTGGCCGACAATCAGTGAGGAGAGGCCAGCAGGAGAGAAGCCGGGCTGAGCTTTTCGTGCTTGGATGGAGAGAAATCCTTTGGAAGAGGAGGCTGCCGAAGTGGGTCCTGCCTGGAGGCCTGGATGCTGGCGAGTATCCCAAAGAGACCGTGGCGCCGAGGCCCGGGCGAGCCGTCAGAGGGGTACAGTGGTGGGAGCCTCGCTGGTTGGGTGCCTGCAACAGGAGCTGCGGGGCACGGTAGAAATCCAATTGCTGCAAGCTACCGGCAGCATCCACAAGAGGCTGCCAGCAACCCACAGAAAGAAGACTGCAGTGCGAGCGTGGTTTGCAATGCTACAAAGACATGTATGTGAAGCAGAAGAAAAGGAAAGTGTTACCTGGAGGGACTGGTGATTGAAAGCAAGGAAACACTACTACAGAGGTCCTCCAGGGGTCTGTTAAAGTGCATAGGTGATGGTGATCAATACGCACAAGATGAACTGTGAATGAAAGAATAAGAATTGAGAACTATTGAATACCAAACTAAAGGAAATCCTTTTTGATAAGCCTATGAGTAGAAGGCAGGTTTGTGTAAAGTACATGGAAAATGTACCGAAAAGCAAAGAACAAATTTTATGAAATACAATTAAAAGCAAGTAGTGAATATTACTAGAGTGTGGAGGTAATGTAGTGAAGGAAAGAGACCACCCTGGAAAGAGCTGTATGAAAGAACACATTGTGGCAAGTCAAGAGAATGGCAAGGGGGAAAACACAGCGTGGCGGAGCCAAAAGGCT
This sequence comes from Ambystoma mexicanum, assembly GCF_040938575.1. Classification (NCBI taxonomy): domain Eukaryota; kingdom Metazoa; phylum Chordata; class Amphibia; order Caudata; family Ambystomatidae; genus Ambystoma; species Ambystoma mexicanum. The sequence continues at coordinate 911,814,036 of NC_090939.1, read as the reverse complement.
GGCGAGGTGAAAGCCAAGTGAATGTGAACTAGAACACAGTGAAGTTACAAAGGAAGCTGTGTGTGCAAGGACGCCTCAGGGTACCGGTTGCGTGACCTGTAATGGGTGTACTGTGTGGTTCGAGAACTGTGCTTAGACCAGGGAAACCCTATCTGTGCAAGTCAAGGAGACATACAGAGAGCAAAACAAAATGTATGGAAGAGATTGGTGAAGTGAAGCAGAAGAAAGCAATTTATATAAACTGTCAAGGAAGCGGAAGGAGTGTAAAGTTGACCTGGAACTGGTTTGAATATTAAGAGACTGAAACTAAGTATAAGTTGACAAGCTGGAAAAGAAGACATCTTGGGTTTGGGAACCCTAAGACCTTATGAACTTGTTGTTGCCTTGGGGGATGGAACCTTGTGGCCCCTTTTGTGGAAGTGTGTTGTCTTCTGGAGAATGGGAACCCCGAGACTTTGTGGAACTGTCTTGAACTTGGTGAAGGGGAGCTGGAAAGCAAGCCAAGAGCTGGAAGAAGCTCAGAACTTTATTTGGAACACTGTTTCTTTTGTTGCTGACATCCCTACACATTGTTTACCTTTACTTGTGAGGGCAAGTATAGGTTTTGTACTCAGAAAGACTTTTAAGTTGAACTTGCTGACTCCGACTTTCCTTAGTTTCTTTAGGTAGGGAAATCCCACCTTAGGATAGGGTAAGTTAGGCCTTCAACCACCCAGACATTTAAGTTAATAAACTACTTTTGTTTGAACTTTGAATCTGTTGTCTGTGTCTTGCTTCATGATGCCTTCACAGTATTAAAAGTATACTGTATGCAAAGCTACATTTCAATGAAATAGTGTACTAGAGTTTCCTCTCTTGAACTTTGGGTCTTGCTAGTGGGGCCTTCTGGTTCCTTCACCTGGGAAGGGCGTCTGAATATATTTCTCCTGTTAATGTCACCTGCCATATAAAGGTGACCATGGGAGGGTGGTAAGGATATTCTCCCCACACTGTCACCTAGCCCATCATCCGCCAGCTTGTGAGTGTGCAGGGCCAACTTGGTCACTCCCTTCAGGGTCGTCAGTGTCATGCAGGGTACTGTGTCACAGGACTTTGGCTGCATTATTACTGTGCTGGGACTGGCATACCAATACATTCTGAGAATTGCTTCTTATACTGTCAATTTAAAACAGGATAAAGGCTAGCAAAGAGAGAATGATCTTAACCCAGATGTTTTCCACTATCTACCAAAGCTTCTCTAGAAATAATTGATGCATCTCGGGGCACCTTTTACCCTACCCTGAAAAACAACAGGACAAATCCTCCACTTGAGAAAAAAAAAACACTGAACTCTAATGACAAAGAGGTGAGAGCAAATGCACTGCAATGCACTATGACATAACAACGCTGAGCCCCACAGTATCAAAGCTCAATACAGAGTAGGTCCAATGAGGGACCAGGCACAGTGTCCTCATCCCTCCTCTAAATTCTGCAAGAACATCTTTAGGTCAACATCAAGTGACCTGCACCTGCCCTGGAGAGAACACTAACTTCATGCCCAGTACTTATGAAAGCTCTGAGAGACTTAACTTAAATTATTTACTTGTAACCAGCGTCAACATATTTACTACCTTCACAAGATATGTGTGATTTTTTAAAGGAATACATAATGCGCCACTGACAATCTAAATTGCATCAAGGCATGAACAAAATGCACTGTATAGAAAAAATGGGTAAACCCTATTTTTTATGGAGGAGAACCTTTGAGGCTCAGAAACATGTATCAAAAGAGAACAGAAGGTAATTACCCCATTTCTCAACCTCAACTTCTTAAGCGTAGTGTCACAACATGGACTTGCAAGCCCTCCCAATCGAAATAGTTAGGAGAACAGTTTATTAAATAATTTGCCCAAAAACTAAAAAGAATAACAAAAATATTCAATTTATTACAAACTCAATACAAACACAATATAAAAAGAACCATTAAGGTTACTAAACCAAGCAAACACTTTGTAATTTGTAAAAAACGTATCACATCCAATTACTAAACGCAAGTGGGGTTAGTTCGTGTTTTGAATGTCCACTCTAATGCTACCTATGGTAGCCATGCTTTGTCTGTTGAAGCGATACTTGCAGTACTGCTACATGTTCTATACTTGTTCTTTTTATTAGTTGCGATCATATACCGCTTTTATCTCTGCGCTACTTTTTTTTGTCGGCAATGAAGTCTGGGCTGCTGTCCTTCTTGTTCAATTTTTGTTTATATACATGAATAAATCTTGTAGCACCGTGGCCCATGCTGCACATTTGCTGACTCCACCATGCGAAGAGTTTGTCACTGCTGTCATCATAATGAACACAAAATGTAGTTTATTCGGAACATAACAATTCCATCAAACACTTAAAAAACAAACATTCCTTAATATTAACCTCTAAAATAGCCTTTTATACATTGCATCATATGAACACAGAGGATTAATTTAAATATGTTCAACTAATTTTAAATCGAACTAAGAAATGTCATATGACCAATTATCTAACAGCATTGTTATGCAATAAAAACACTCCATTATAAAATCAACATTACATTCTTTTTTAATCATTTCTAATTCTGGATCATAATTTCACAGTAACTATTATAACAGGGCACATTCTTTAGACTGAATCTGTAAAGCAGTAGGCAAAAATGTTCCTAATGCCCAACATACTCTTGTATAATTTGCGAGAATGAAATAAAAATATGCTGGGCAACACTATCTCAAGACCAACATATTTAGTAAAGGGGTTTAAAGTCTTTTCCTTAAGTCTTCATAGCATGTGCAAAAAGGGCACATTCGTCTCTCATGAGAGGCCATCACAACCATATGACTTCATATGGACAGTTACCCTCTTCGCTCAATGTTCCATGACGGGCAGTTAATACAATGTCAATTTAGTTATTGCCATTCTTTCGTGATATTTAGTTGCAGTAGATAAATAACCTTCAAGTAGAGGGTACAAGAGATTTCACAGTGACTTTTTGCAGTTGTCTATACTGCACCTGTTTGTGTGATGGGAGATTGATCATGTCTTACCTGTGCTGTCTCCCTACAGCATCCTTAAAGCCTGGATATCTGGGGTTGCTGTTGGTACTCTTGTTCAGAGGAGAATTGCCTAGCATTTCGGTGGGTGCTGGACTGCCTAGGTGGGTGGGGCCAGACTGATATGCAAATTGACATTTCTCCTCTGAGAAAGGTATAGTGAGCTAAAACGTGGTTGTAGACCCTCCCGAGTAGCGCCCTCCCGAGTGGGCACCTTCCCGTAGAACAGGTTATTTGGCTGTGTTTGTTCTCGGTAGAGGGGCTCCCAGAGATTTTGGGAATCTTTAAAGTGTACATTGTTCTTGTCTTTGCTGTGCCTGATTTGTATATAAGAAACCCTTGGACTGCTGATCCCTTGGCTGCAGTTTCCAAGGAACACTTGCATTGCTTGCGGTACCTGTTCAGTAAACCTACCAAGGACCACTCTCTTATCCTTCTGCACTTCGCTTACACTTTATGTCTTTCAATCGGATTTTCAATCTTTTGACTTGTTTACATCTTTTTGCTGAGACGTTGGTTACATTTCTCTATGATTACTTTTACGGGGGTGGATTGTAGGTGTTTGCAGAGGCGAGCTGGATTTCTAAAACTGGGAAGCAATGTCTCCCTTTAGGTACACTTTTTGATTTTGAGTTTAGACATGATTATTTTGATAAGGTTCTTTCGATATCGAAATATAATATTTTTCGCAAGGACTTGGTCATCATGCTTCGCTAAAGTTTTTCGATTCAAGAAAAACATATTCACTGCCTCTTGCTTCCCCATCCAAGAGAGATATTGGGAAGACCATATGGTGCTAGCATCTGCTATCATTCTTACCACAATCTCAAAAGAATGTGTTTTTCTGTCACATGCAAAGGTATGTCATGCATAGACTTGAAGCAATCTGTATTGCATTGATCAGATATATGTATGCGTTGCACGTGCAGTTGCTGCTGTGTCCTCGTTCAAGGCGTGCACTGCCTTCCAGCTAATCCATTGCTGAAAATGCAAACTGCATAACAAGCAGCATGGGACAATACATGATACATATGACAAATGGGAAACATCTGATGCCTTCAAATTCTGGGCAAAATAAATCATTATCCACCAATTCACGCTTAGGGTTTGATTCAAAATCACATAAGTAAAAAAAGTTTAGAGGAGGTGTTTGTTTTTTTGCATTTTAAGAAATGCGCAGGAGAGCATATTCACAAACGTTATATGTGCATTTCCCAGGGGCTGTGCATCAGCGCAAATGATGTACTGGTCTGCTGCCTTTTCCCCTACATGCATAAGTACCGGGAGAGTGTCCCATCACTGATGTATGGCAGGATGCCACAACCAGCATGCTTGCTAGGGTTGCATTTCTTTGTAACTACCCTGAAAGGGCAGAAAGAAAAGAACATGTATACTCCCCGTTTAACAGATCCTTCAGTAGCGTGTCATAAGCTGCAGAATTCCTTTAAATCTTGAAAGTTGGTATCTCATGGGAGATGTACTATTTGCGGTGCATAGATAACATGCAATGGGTAAAAGTGGGTTATTTACCCCATTCAGTAATTCATATGTACCACGTGCACTAAATACCCCATGCAACCTCAACCTGTTATTATGTGGTACCTTTGAAATATGAGTTATTTGAAATGCCTCATGTTTTTACTTGTCCAACTATACCTATAATGAGGTTGATTGACTCAATCTCTCATACTATTTCAAATTATTGCACGTTTTTCTCAAAATTAAGTGTTTCCAGGTATTGGTAAAAGCCAGCAGTATCCCCAATAAAATCCTGTGTTTACCGCCCAGTCTCATTATGAGCTTGGGCTTTTACTCCATTCATTTTCTTAGGCGTTCTGTTAGGATTTGAAAAATTGCATTTGTCACCCCTCGAATGTTACTGCACAAAAATGGGAATGTAAAACAGGCCTTGGGGGAGGCTTGGATGGTCACAAAAATGCAAATGTGAAATGATCTTTTAGCCCCAAACCCTGAGGGCTTGGCGAAAAATAATTTCTACCACGAAAGTGACGGGTAGAAACTATTTTTCGGCAAGCCCTCAGGGTTTGGGGCTAAAAGATCATTTCACATTCGCATTTTTGTGACCAGGCAAGCCTCCCCCAAGGCCTGTTTCAGCAGAGACGGGGGGAAGTTCCAAAGTGCATAATGGGTGATGGACCCCGGAACTGTGTCATGCTATAATGTAACCACCAGATGCAAGTACTTCAAGGAGGAAGATGCCACAAGGCCTTTAATTAGCACCTGACTATGTGGTGCATGCAGAACTTGGATGTTTCACAGTTTGCCTCACTCCTCTGAGCCTCAATCGGCATGCATGCAGACCCTTTTTAATTGCTCATCCATGTCCTTTTCTGGGAGTCAATCTCTTTTGAAAACAAATGATCATTTAGATTGACCTGACAGAATGTTGCTATCATTTTTGTGTGATGATTTTGGGATTTCAAAACTGTATTTTTTATATCGTTGAGCAAATCTCGCGTACGCCATCGGGCAAGGCCACTCTTCTAGAAGGAGCAAGCCCCTTATTGGACATACTGGAAACTCCAGGTGCATGGAATATATAATAGCCCGTGCTTTATTGAGCACAAGCAAGTGCATATGATCAAGGTGTGTTAACTTGGACGAGAGGGTTGCAGTGAACCTCTGCAACAGGAGCTTTCTCTGCTACTCATATTACAATAGTAGCAGCTAGCCCAGCCTTGAGAAAGACCTAGGAAAGGTCGAAATGTGTTGGCCTAAGGGCAATTGGAACACACAATGTACATTAATTTGCATTAAAAACCCACATTTAGGACTACAATTTGTGAACCCTAAAAGCCTCCCTCATTTTTCCACAAGATTATAGAACACAAAAGATTGCCATTCTTGACTACTCACAAACCAATGACAACCAATGTATAACCTACCGATTATGTGAAATGGTGCATAAACTAGTTCACAATTCTCTATCTGAGTCGCCTTATATCTGTAAGCTACCTGTTTCTCTGGCTCAGCTATTTACACATGTGAAAGGTTCCCTTTATTTACTTCTCAGCCCCTCGAAGGTTCTGAAGGAGCTGTAACAAACACAGATCACTCTACCTTTACAGGCCAGCACACCCTCAGCTGGCTGTATTCATTAAACAGGCAGCTACTGGCCCTTTCAGTACATGACTTACTTTAAAGAAGCAACACGTTCGACTAACGGGGTAATGAATCAATGAGGCAAAGTCGAATTTCGGTGTCAGTCTGACATCGCTGTTGCACGAACAACCTGTAAAGGGTCAACAAAGGCTATAATCAATCACACTATTTTCTGCCATAATGCAGTCAGCTGCCATCTAATTTACTCGCATTTACTGTACATCCGGTCTGTGTAGACACCTGTTGGTCTCACTGCGTACAGTGAACGCAGGTGCTATAACTACTGCAATATGGAAAACTGCTGCGCGCATGCGTAGCATTGGGTAATAGACGTTGCCAAGAGGTACTTAGTAACGTGTTACTGACAAACTCTCCGTGTCAACTAGAAGTGAAAATGGGCGCCATCTTGGTAAAGTTATCCGAGGTTCATTATAGCTCTGAAACCCCGGGCACAAAACAGCTTGCTACCTTATTATATGTAATACTGTGGTTGCAGATATCAGAACTCTGCATCTTTTATATATAGGTAAAGTATTCACACAAGGCACGTTGTCTGTTACTTCCACAAATTGTCACAGTATCATTCTACACCTTTATTTCAAGCATCCACATGTTGTCGATCGGAAAAAGCATTCACATAGAGCGCATTAATGCACTGGCATGTTGCACATATCAATTGCTTACACATATTATACCGATAACATTTTGCACATGTGGACACCTCATCGTCATCTGGGTTGGAGCGTTGTCCAACCCAACGGTATTGGTGCCTTAAACACTTGCCATGGCACACTCTTCAGCATGGTAAATAGGTACCCAATGCATTCACAATATATAATGTTCACAATGGAGACATTAATTCTTAGTTTTATAACCCATGACAATGTTCAAAGGGCTTTCAATAACAGTATATATCGTCTGTTGAAATAGACACACAACCATGCATTCTCAGCTTTTTATCCTGTACCATTCTATGTTTTCATTCAGGCCTACTTGGTCACACTTCGTAAGGAAAATGAGCTCTTGTTTCTTCCTGAACACCCTGTCTTTACGCACACGACTGTCTTTGCTCTTACACAGTTTATACAGTAATGTCCATTTAAGGTAATCACAACCATGTTTTATTTGCTATAAAATAGTCTACCATGGGTGCTTCAGTTATCCTGTTGCAAATGCAATTTTTATGTTCACTGTTGCCTGTTTTCACCTTCCTTATAGTTTTACCTATATACAAGAGGGCACAGGGACACAAGATCACATATACAACCATCCCTCTGTTACAGTTCGTAGAAGCCTCCTGCTGCCATTTTGTGTTTAAACCTATATCCACCTGCTTTGATCTTTGTGTGGTGGAACAACATTTGCACTTTCCACATGGTGCATGTCCTCTCGTAGGACATGATTAATGCTGATCAGTCATCTGAACAATAGAAGGGTTGAGTCTGTGAAACCCTATGAGGGTGCAGTAGCTGAATTTTACCCTGAAGATGGGAAAATAGATTGTAAGGCTCCTACGGGCACAGAGCTATCACAACCTGGCAAACCAAGTAGATGGCAGTTGAATAGTTGGATCACCAAATCTCATACCAAAGTGCCTGAGTTGGTTAAGAAAATAAAAGCCCCTGACAAAGTTCCAGATCAATTCTGAGTAAGAGGAACAAAACATGTTGGGCAGATGGAGTAGAGTAGTGTCTCGACTTGATTACATATATGGTTGCATTGTTTGCACATAGAGAGTTGTGGTGTTTACAGGTACAGGTTTACTCAGCATGGGAACACTTTATTCTTGCACTTCACACTTATGGTCTTTTTTACTGTAACATGTTTAGATGTATTTAACTGTGTGTGATTTAGGATATTTGTGTTTTTATGGATTTGTGCAACAGATATCTCAAGTGAAGCTCTTTGGTGATTATAATCATTATAAAACTATTGTTGTATAATAAAAACTTGACGGTTTATTCAAAATTCCTTGTTTAGATCTATTTGTACTGTAATCGCACCAGAAGTCCAGGAGGTTTTGTTATATTTAGAGGTTGTTTGACCAGGGATAATTTTCCTGCTGCTTTATCAAAAACCCTGGAGTGGAGTCTCGAGTAATAGTTTATAGCATTTAGAAGCATGGCACTGTTTTGAATTTAGGTACATTTTAGAAGCATGCCACTGTTTTGAATGTAGGTGCATTTTAGAAGCCTGGCACTGTTTTGAATTGTGTTGCCTTTAGAAGTCTGCCACTATTTTGAATGTAGGTGCATTTTAGAAGCCTGACACTGTTTTGAATCTAGCTGTGTTCTGGAATCTTAGCCACTGGTTTGAATCTAGCTGCATTGAGAATCTAGCCACTGTTTTAAATCCAGCTACGTTTTAGTATTTAGACACTGTTTTGTATATGCTGTGCTTTAGAAATGTAGTCGCTGTTCTGAATCCAGCTGCAGCTTTGACATCAGCCACTGTTTTCATTCAAACTATATTTAAAATCCCGCACGTGTTTGAATACTGCTGCGTTTTAGAAATGTAGCCACTGTTTTGAATCTAACTGTGTATTTACAATTTAACTACTGTTTTGAATATAGCTGTGTTTTAGTATTGAACTACTGTTTTGGATCTAGATGCGTCTTACACATTTAGCCTTTGTTTTGAATCTAAAAATAAGAAAGAATCTTCTACAGCCTATTAACAACTTAGAGAGGTTCCTAATTAGCAAATAGAGGGGATTTTTGGTACGAAGAATAGTTGCTTGAAAAGGCTGCACCCTGATCTGGCTCTACTGAGGCTGTCGAGTAGTCACAAACACCTAGATAATTATATCACTTGAGATCAGATTGATTGCACCAAATCTGTAGTTTTATTTTTTATTATTTTGAAAAAGAAAAAAAAATGTTGATGCTCTTCCTAGGTATCATACATTTTTTGACAAGGTGTGTCTTTTCATTTTTCAATCACATTCAATTTGACATAAACACTCAAATGTTTCTGAAATCAGAAAAAGGCTTCCTTGCCTTAATTTGTCAAAATTATAAATCAAATCAAAGACATAGTATATTGAGCTTAGATTCAACGTTAATATCCTCTATTTTGTTGTCATAGTGTTGTGTACTTCCAATGTTTATATATTCAGAGTTTATTTATCCTCTAAATTGTCATTTTTCTTGACATGCCTCCATTATGTGTCATAGAGGGGTGTTTGGTTACTTTTAGAAAATTTGTCCTGGATTGTCTTCAACACGTGTTTCCCTGCTGGGAAGAGCAGCAGTTCCTCAGGAGGATTTTGTCACTTATCTGACATCAATCTGCAACACAATATGTACCTAATATTAGAATTAAATCATGGTGACTTTGCTGAAATATGAGTTAATGCTTCTACATGTTGAATTTGTTACAGGTCCAATTAGAGCCAGTAAAATAAAGCTTTACTTACATGCTTAATTGGTAGAATCTGTGCTAATCGTGTTTGTCAAATGGTATTGGGTTGGACCACTCAAAAGTTAATCTTGAATGGTGGTTGAATATCTACAAGAAATGGAGAATTTCATTTGTGGCAGGTTTCAAATGTGAAATAGACTGCTCGTTTTACTGACAGCCACCTAAAGAAATGTTTAGGCTAAATCGAATTGCTTACCTTCAAGTTCAGTTGGGAGAATTCCTTCAGTCTGAAAGTGGCGTTCGCGGCATGATAACCAGAATGTAACATTTGGATTGGGAAGCTCTATTTTTAATTCTCATGTCTCTCCCAGTTACAAAGACATTTTTAAATTAACTAAGCGATTGCATTTGGTAGCCATGCTTTGTCTGTTGAAGCGATACTTGCAGTACTGCTACATGTTCTATACTTGTTCTTTTTATTAGTTGCGATCATATACCGCTTTTATCTCTGCGCTACTTTTTTTTTTTCGGCAATGAAGTCTGGGCTGCTGTCCTTCTTGTTCAATTTTTGTTTATATACATGAATAAATCTTGTAGTACCGTGGCCCATGCTGCACATTTGCTGACTCCACCATGCGAAGAGTTTGTCACTGCTGTCATCATAATGAACACAAAATGTAGTTTATTCGGAACATAACAATTCCATCAAACACTTAAAAAACAAACATTCCTTAATATTAACCTCTAAAATAGCCTTTTATACATTGCATCATATGAACACAGAGGATTAATTTAAATATGTTCAACTAATTTTAAATCGAACTAAGAAATGTCATATGACCAATTATCTAACAGCATTGTTATGCAATAAAAACACTCCATTATAAAATCAACATTACATTCTTTTTTAATCATTTCTAATTCTGGATCATAATTTCACAGTAAATATTATAACAGGGCACATTCTTTAGACTGAATCTGTAAAGCAGTAGGCAAAAATGTTCCTAATGCCCAACATATTCTTGTATAATTTGCGAGAATGAAATAAAAATATGCTGGGCAACACTATCTCAAGACCAACATATTTAGTAAAGGGGTTTAAAATCTTTTCCTTAAGTCTTTATAGCATGTGCAGAAAGAGCACATTCATCTCTCATGAGAGGCCATCACAACAATATGACTCCATATGGACAGTTACCCTCTTCGCTCAATGTTCCATGACGGGCAGTTGATACAATGTCAATTTAGTTATTGCCATTCTTTCGTGATATTTAGTTGCAGTAGAAAAATAACCTTCAAGTAGAGGGTACAAGAGATTTCACAGTGACTTTTTGCAGTTGTCTATACTGCACCTGTTTGTGTGATGGGAGATTGATCATGTCTTACCTGTGCTGTCTCCCTACAGCATCTTTAAAGCCTGGATATCTGGGGTTGCTGTTGGTACTCTTGTTCAGAGGAGAATTGCCTAGCATTTCGGTGGGTGCTGGACTGCCTAAGTGGGTGGGGCCAGACTGATATGCAAATTGACATTTCTCCTCTGAGAAAGGTATAGTGAGCTAAAATGTGGTTGTAGACCCTCACGAGTGGCACCCTCCCGAGTGGGCACCTTCCCGTAGAACAGGTTATTTGGCTGTGTTTGTTCTCGGTAGAGGGGCTCCCAGACATTTTGGGAATCTTTAAAGTGTACATTGTTGTTGTCTTTGCTGTGCCTGATTTGTATATAAGAAACCCTTGGACTGCTGATCCCTTGGCTGCAGTTTCCAAGGAACACTTGCATTACTTGCAGTACCTGTTCAGTGAACCTACCAAGGACCACTCTCTTATCCTTCTGCACTTCGCTTACACTTTATGTCTTTCAACCGGATTTTCAATCTTTTGACTTGTTTACATCTTTTTGCTGAGACGTTGGTTACATTTCTCTATGATTACTTTTACGGGGGGTGGATTGTAGGTGTTTGCAGAGGCGAGCTGGATTTCTAAAACTGGGAAGCAATGTCTCCCTTTAGGTACACTTTTTGATTTTGAGTTTAGACATGATTATTTTGATAAGGTTCTTTCGATATCGAAATATAATATTTTTCGCAAGGACTTGGTCATCATGCTTCGCTAAAGTTTTCCGATTCAAGAAAAACATATTCACTGCCTCTTGCTTCCCCATCCAAGAGAGATATTGGGAAGACCATATGGTGCTAGCATCTGCTATCATTCTTACCACAATCTCAAAAGAATGTGTTTTTCTGTCACATGCAAAGGTATGTCATGCATAGACTTGAAGCAATCTGTATTGCATTGATCAGATATATTTATGCATTGCACGTGCAGTTGCTGCTGTGTCCTCGTTCAAGGCGTGCACTGCCTTCCAGCTAATCCATTGCTGAAAATGCAAACTGCATAACAAGCAGCATGGGACAATACATGATACATATGACAAATGGGAAACATCTGATGCCTTCAAATTCTGGGCAAAAGACAGCATTATCCACCAATTCACGCTTAGGGTTTGATTCAAAATCACACAAGTAAAAAAAGTTTAGAGGAGGTGTTTGTTTTTTTGCATTTTAAGAAATGCGCAGGAGAGCATATTCACAAACGTTATATGTGCATTTCCCAGGGGCTGTGCATCAGCGCAAATGATGTACTGGTCTGCTGCCTTTTCCCCCTACATGCATTAGTAGCGGCAGAGTGTCCCATCACTGATGTATGACAGGATGCCACAACCAGCATGCTTGCTAGGGTTGCATTTCTTTGTAACTACCCTGAAAGGGCAGAAAGAAAAGAACATGTATACTCCCCGTTTAACAGATCCTTCAGTAGCGTGTCATAAGCTGCAGAATTCCTTTAAATCTTGAAAGTTGGTATCTCATGGGAGATGTACTATTTGCGGTGCATAGATAACATGCAATGGGTAAAAGTGGGTTATTTACCACATTCAGTAATTCATATGTACCACGTGCACTAAATACCCCATGCAACCTCAACCTGTTATTATGTGGTACCTTTGAAGTATGAGTTATTTGAAATGCCTCATGTTTTTACTTGTCCAACTATACCTATAATGAGGTTGATTGACTCAATCTCTCATACTATTTCAAATTATTGCACGTTTTTCTCAAAATTAAGTGTTTCCAGGTATTGGTAAAAGCCAGCAGTATCCCAAATAAAATCCAGTATCCCAAATAAAATCCTGTGTTTACCGCCCAGTCTCATTATGAGCTTGGGCTTTTACTCCATTCATTTTCTTAGGCGTTCTGTTAGGATTTGAAAAATTGCATTTGTCACCCCTTGAATGTTACTGCACAAAAATGGGAATGTAAAACAGGCCTTGGGGGAGGCTTGGATGGTCACAAAAATGCGAATGTGAAATGATCTTTTAGCCCCAAACCCTGAGGGCTTGCCGAAAAATAATTTCTACCACGAAAGTGACGGGTAGAAACTATTTTTCGGCAAGCCCTCAGGGTTTGGGGCTAAAAGATCATTTCACATTCGCATTTTTGTGACCAGGCAAGCCTCCCCCAAGGCCTGTTTCAGCTGACACATGGGGGGAAGTTCCAAAGTGCATAATGGGTGATGGACCCCGGAACTGTGTCATGCTATAATGTAACCACCAGATGCAAGTACTTCAAGGGGGAAGATGCCATAAGGCCTTTAATTAGCACCTGACTATGTGGTGCATGCAGAAATTGGATGTTTCACAGTTTGCCTCACTCCTCTGAGTCTCAATGGGCATGCATGCAGACCCTTTTGCATTATTAGATTTGCTCATCCATGTCCTTTTCTGTGAGTCAATTGCAGCAGTGAATCACAGTTATCTAATGGAGATGACATTGGTTCGATAATTATCCAGATATAGAACATCTCTTTTGAAAACAAATGATCATTTAGATTGACAGGACAGAATGTTGCTATCATTTTTGTGTGATGATTTTGGGATTTCAAAACTGTATTTTGTATATCGTTGAGCAAATCTCGCGTACGTCATCGGGCAAGGCCACTCTTCTAGAAGGAGCAAGCCCCTTATTGGACATACTGGAAACTCCAGGTGCATGGAATATATAATAGCCCGTGCTTTTTTGAGCACAAGCAAGTGCATATGATCAAGGTGTGTTAACTTGGACGAGAGGGTTGCAGTGAACCTCTGCAACAGGAGCTTTCTCTGCTACTCATATTACAATAGTAGCAGCCAGCCCAGCCTTGAGAAAGACCTAGGAAAGGTCGAAATGTGTTGGCCTAAGGGCAATTGGAACACACAATGAACATTAATTTGCATTAAAAACCCACATTTAGGACTACAATTTGTGAACCCTAAAAGCCTCCTTCATTTTTCCACAAGATTATAGAATACACAAGATTGCCATTCTTGACTACTCACAAACCAATGACAACCAATTTATAACCTACCGATTATGTGAAATGGTGCATAAACTAGTTCACAATTCTCTATCTGAGTTGCCTTATATCTGTAAGCTACCTGTTTCTCTGGCTCAGCTATTTACACATGTGAAAGGTTCCCTTTATTTACTTCACAGCCCCTCGATGGTTCTGAAGGAGCTGTAACAAACACAGAAAACTCTACCGTTACAGGCCAGCACACACTCAGCTGGCTGTATTCATTAAACAGACAGCTACTGGCCCTTTCAGTACATGACTTACTTTAAAGAAGCAACACGTTCGACTAACGTGGTAATGAATCAATGAGGCGAAGTCGAATTTCGGTGTCAGTCTGACATCATCGCTGTTGCGCGAACAACCTGTAAAGGGTCACAAAGGCTATAATCAATCACACTGTTTTCTGCCATAATGCAGTCAGCTTCCATCTATTTTACTCGCATTTACTGTACATCCGGTCTGTGTAGACACCTGGTTGTCTCACTGCGTACAGTGAACGCAGGTGCTATAACTACTGCGATATGGAAAACTGCTGCGCCATGCGTAGCATTGGGTAATAGACGTTGCCAAGAGGTAACGTGTTACTGACAAACTCTCCGTGTCAACTAGTAGTGAAAATGGGCGCCATCTTGGTAAAGTTATCCGAGGTTCATTATAGCTCTGAAACCCCGGGCACAAAACAGCTTGCTACCTTATTATATGTATTACTGTGATTGCAGATATCAGAACTCTGCATCTTTTATATATAGGTAAAGTATTCACACAAGGCACGTTGTCTGTTACTTCCACAAATTGTCACAGTATCATTCTACACCTTTATTTCAAGCATCCACATGTTGTCGATCGGAAAAAGCATTCACATAGAGCGCATTAATGCACTGGCATGTTGCACATATCAATTGCTTACACATATTATACCAATAACATTTTGCACATGTGGACACCTCATCGTCATCTGGGTTGGAGCGTTGTCCAACCCAACGGTATTGGTGCCTTAAACACTTGCCATGGCACACTCTTCAGCATGGTAAATAGGTACCCAATGCATTCACAATATATAATGTTCACAATGGAGACATTAATTCTTAGTTTTATAACCCATGACAATGTTCAAAGGGCTTTCAATAACAGTATATATCGTCTGTTGAAATAGACACACAACCATGCATTCTCAGCTTTTTATCCTGTACCATTCTATGTTTTCATTCAGGCCTACTTGGTCACACTTCGTAAGGAAAATGAGCTCTTGTTTCTTCCTGAACACCCTGTCTTTACGCACACGACTGTCTTTGCTCTTACACAGTTTATACAGTAATGTCCATTTAAGGTAATCACAACCATGTTTTATTTGCTATAAAATAGTCTACCATGGGTGCTTCAGTTATCCTGTTGCAAATGCAATTTTTATGTTCACTGTTGCCTGTTTTCACCTTCCTTATAGTTTTACCTATATACAAGAGGGCACAGGGACACAAGATCACATATACAACCATCCCTCTGTTACAGTTCGTAGAAGCCTCCTGCTGCCATTTTGTGTTTAAACCTATATCCACCTGCTTTGATCTTTGTGTGGTGGAACAACATTTGCACTTTCCACATGGTGCATGTCCTCTCGTAGGACATGATTAATGCTGATCAGTCATCTGAACAATAGAAGGGTTGAGTCTGTGAAACCCTATGAGGGTGCAGTAGCTGAATTTTACCCTGAAGATGGGAAAATAGATTGTAAGGCTCCTACGGGCACAGAGCTATCACAACCTGGCAAACCAAGTAGATGGCAGTTGAATAGTTGGATCACCAAATCTCATACCAAAGTGCCTGAGTTGGTTAAGAAAATAAAAGCCCCTGACAAAGTTCCAGATCAATTCTGAGTAAGAGGAACAAAACATGTTGGGCAGATGGAGTAGAGTAGTGTCTCGACTTGATTACATATATGGTTGCATTGTTTGCACATAGAGAGTTGTGGTGTTTACAGGTACAGGTTTACTCAGCATGGGAACACTTTATTCTTGCACTTCACACTTATGGTCTTTTTTACTGTAACATGTTTAGATGTATTTAACTGTGTGTGATTTAGGATATTTGTGTTTTTATGGATTTGTGCAACAGATATCTCAAGTGAAGCTCTTTGGTGATTATAATAATTATAAAACTATTGTTGTATAATAAAAACTTGACGGTTTATTCAAAATTCCTTGTTTAGATCTATTTGTACTGTAATCGCACCAGAAGTCCAGGAGGTTTTGTTATATTTAGAGGTTGTTTGACCAGGGATAATTTTCCTGCTGCTTTATCAAAAACCCTGGAGTGGAGTCTCGAGTAATAGGTTATAGCATTTAGAAGCATGGCACTGTTTTGAATTTAGGTACATTTTAGAAGCATGCCACTGTTTTGAATGTAGGTGCATTTTAGAAGCCTGGCACTGTTTTGAATTGTGTTGCCTTTAGAAGTCTGCCACTATTTTGAATGTAGGTGCATTTTAGAAGCCTGACACTGTTTTGAATCTAGCTGTGTTCTGGAATCTTAGCCACTGGTTTGAATCTAGCTGCATTGAGAATCTAGCCACTGTTTTAAATCCAGCTACGTTTTAGTATTTAGACACTGTTTTGTATATGCTGTGCTTTAGAAATGTAGTCGCTGTTCTGAATCCAGCTGCAGCTTTGACATCAGCCACTGTTTTCATTCAAACTATATTTAAAATCTCGCACGTGTTTGAATACTGCTGCGTTTTAGAAATGTAGCCACTGTTTTGAATCTAACTGTGTATTTACAATTTAACTACTGTTTTGAATATAGCTGTGTTTTAGTATTGAACTACTGTTTTGGATCTAGATGCGTCTTACACATTTAGCCTTTGTTTTGAATCTAAAAATAAGAAAGAATCTTCTACAGCCTATTAACAACTTAGAGAGGTTCCTAATTAGCAAATAGAGGGGATTTTTGGTACGAAGAATAGTTGCTTGAAAAGGCTGCACCCTGATCTGGCTCTACTGAGGCTGTCGAGTAGTCACAAACACCTAGATAATTATATCACTTGAGATCAGATTGATTGCACCAAATCTGTAGTTTTATTTTTTATTATTTTGAAAAAGAAAAAAAAATGTTGATGCTCTTCCTAGGTATCATACATTTTTTGACAAGGTGTGTCTTTTCATTTTTCAATCACATTCAATTTGACATAAACACTCAAATGTTTCTGAAATCAGAAAAAGGCTTCCTTGCCTTAATTTGTCAAAATTATAAATCAAATCAAAGACATAGTATATTGAGCTTAGATTCAACGTTAATATCCTCTATTTTGTTGTCATAGTGTTGTGTACTTCCAATGTTTATATATTCAGAGTTTATTTATCCTCTAAATTGTCATTTTTCTTGACATGCCTCCATTATGTGTCATAGAGGGGTGTTTGGTTACTTTTAGAAAATTTGTCCTGGATTGTCTTCAACACGTGTTTCCCTGCTGGGAAGAGCAGCAGTTCCTCAGGAGGATTTTGTCACTTATCTGACATCAATCTGCAACACAATATGTACCTAATATTAGAATTAAATCATGGTGACTTTGCTGAAATATGAGTTAATGCTTCTACATGTTGAATTTGTTACAGGTCCAATTAGAGCCAGTAAAATAAAGCTTTACTTACATGCTTAATTGGTAGAATCTGTGCTAATCGTGTTTGTCAAATGGTATTGGGTTGGACCACTCAAAAGTTAATCTTGAATGGTGGTTGAATATCTACAAGAAATGGAGAATTTCATTTGTGGCAGGTTTCAAATGTGAAATAGACTGCTCGTTTTACTGACAGCCACCTAAAGAAATGTTTAGGCTAAATCGAATTGCTTACCTTCAAGTTCAGTTGGGAGAATTCCTTCAGTCTGAAAGTGGCGTTCGCGGCATGATAACCAGAATGTAACATTTGGATTGGGAAGCTCTATTTTTAATTCTCATGTCTCTCCCAGTTACAAAGACATTTTTAAATTAACTAAGCGATTGCATTAATAAATCAAACTTGCTGGTTATTGATATTGTTGATTCAATTGTTTGCAATGACATTTTATAGCTAATTATCTTTTTAGATGAGACTATTTAAACTGGCTTAATTGTTGCATAACCTACTAGCAATTTGAGAACAGATTTTAATGGTGAAATCTTGTTGGAAGCGGAGTAGAGGGAAAATGAAAAATAGAGATGTCGTTGCTAAGATGATAGATATAGGAATAAAGCTAGCACTGTGATATAGCATGTCATCAATTGGACACTAGGTACCTGCATGTATTACATAGTACACTTAGGTGTATAGTGACTGACAAAGCATTAGCTAGATTAGCTTTCAACATGAAAAATGAATGAAAAGTTCACAGTATATTAATAATGTCTGTGTCTTCATTAAGACCGGTATGGCAACAGTCCAGGATACAGATCCATTTAGCTTCTCTGGATCGCAAAGTGTTTTCCATGTTTCCTCCTCATAGAGGTGGGATATTTTTTCAATTCCATAAAATTTGATGGTATCTTTTGGTTCTCCTTGGTGATGTTGATGGGCATGAAAGCCTAGTGGAAATTGTGTGTCTTCATTATTCATGCTGCGTAGATGTCAGGGTCCGAGTTGCCCACGTAGTGTAGTGGACGAGTTCTTCCACCTGATGTACCCCTCTGGTGTTGTAATCAGACAACCAGAGCAGCTAATCAGAGGAAAGAAGGATACCAGATGAGACCCAGGTGTTGCACTAGGAGACTGCTTCCACAGGATCAATGTCGTAGAAGCCGGTGTCGAGAAGGCAAGACGAGATGTGTAGGACAGGAAAACACAGTGAACCTACAAGCGAAGTGTGAGGTCTAATCACAATGTGCATATGCAGGACAACCACTCTTTCGGAACCCAAAACGTAGTTTGCAATGGTATACAGTTAGACGAGATGCATAAATTGTAGTACTGATGCTGTCCTAGTCAATACATATCTAGCCCCCCCCCCCTTATCCAAGGCTAAATCAAAAACAAGAAACCCCTTACGGGCTTACCGGAGTAAGGTCCGTGCAGTCTTTGGAAGTTCCAAGCAGAGAGGCAAGGTGGGACAGGTCCGGTTTCCAGAGGAAAAAGCACAGCCTAACCCGACGGCACGAGGACGCCTAAGTACACTGAGGCAGTCTCTAGTCCGTGTACAGAAGTCAGTGTTCCAAATTAACCCAAAATCTCAGGTATCCAAAGTTCATACATTCCAAGTTCAGCAGATGAAGAAAAGCACTGTTCAGAAATGGTCATGATCGAAGAGTGGCACAACAAGAGGGGCAGAGACAAGGCAGTTCCGTTAGCTTTCCATGGTCATAACACAGATCCAGCAGGCGCGTAGCAAGGGGCAATCCAAGACGAAAATCCAATAAACGGTCCAGGTCAAGGCACAAGAGTTCCAGAAGCAAGGAGGGGAAAACAAGGGCAAGGAAACAAGGAAATACACAAGCAACTTTCGTAACGCCACTAATACAAATCAGAAGCACTGGGCAACAAGTGGGAGGTGCTTAAATACAGATCATGTGACGACGTTACGTGCTACTCGACGTTGACGAAACCAGGAAGAGGAAAGGACGGGACGCCAACGTTGCCATGCCAACTTCCAGGCACCTGGCTGCAGCGTTCTTAAAGGGCTATACGCGTATGGTCGTGGACCGATCGTAGCGTGGACATGACAGTAGATGTTCTTGAATTCTGTGTTTTAAAGGTCTTGTACTTCCCACACTTATTTTCGGACATTTGCACTGTATAGCATAGACGACATTCTTGGAGTTACAGTTGATACATTCTGTGATGTGTTAGGCCTGTTTCTTGGCGTTTTCTTCTGAAGTATGAATGGCTGACTAGGTCATTCAAATTGTGAGCTTTTCGAAAGGTGAAACACACTTGATCATCTAGAAATTGTGAAATATCATCATCTGATGTAGGAATGGGCCAATTTTATGACAAAGTGGATCTCAAATATTTAAATATTTTCTAACTCGAAATGTCCCATGTGCAAATTGGCATATTTAGCACCCATTGCCGTGCCCTAATTTTGCCTATATATGTGTCCATCAAAAGTGAAAATGTTGTTATGGAGTGTAAAATTAAGAATTTCGAATAGCATTTTGTTTTGTTGTAAATAAGAAACAGACCTTGTTTTGAGTAAATACTGAGTTGTTTCAAGTCCTTGTTTATGTAATTTACTGGTGTAAACAGATGATACACCTAATGTGACTAGTCGAAAATCTTCCAACTGCTGAATAAAATGTTTAATGTCTTTAATGTATGATGCTAGTCCTGTGACTAGTGGTAGTAAGTATGTATCGATATATTGAATCATTTTGAATCTAGCTGCATTGAGAATCTAGCCACTGTTCTGAATCCAGCTACATTTTAGAATTTAAATTTAACAATATAAGAAACCACCCAGGACTCACGGGTACATACTACTCGCCACATCAATAGAAAATAGCCGCAGGCAAGGCCACCCACCTGCACGAATATGCAATCTGATGAGTGAGGTATGGCAGTATCATGATGGGACTGTCATTTTCAGGGAGCAAGGGGTCAAAGCATAGTTAATTGAGAACAGAGATTTTTCCTGTTTTGAATGTGGAGTGGATTGCACTATGTGAGAGATGGGAGTGTAGTTGTGTTGTTTGATGCATCTTATGGTGGGCATGCATCATCTAGGATGTGTGCTGGTTTTGTTTTATCTGTGTGGGTGATCAGGTGTCTCAGACAATGGGGTAGGAGTCCTATGTGTTGGAAGGCTTGGGAGTAGGAAGTGAAATGGGACTGAGGAGGGGGTCTTGTCTATTGTGTATTTTCGAGATTAAGTAGTCCATGAGGGAGTAGCATACTGAGGTGTATGGGGGCATGATAGGCATAGATGGTGGTTTGGAGAGTGACTTGGTGATGGCGAAAAGTTTCTGTGTGTAATTGGTGGAAGGTTGGAGTACCTGGAGGTAGTAGTGGGCTGATTTGGTTTTGCCTATAGCTATCTAGTATTTGGAGCAGGGATTGGGTGTTGTCCTGGTGATTAATCATCAGTTCTTTTGCCAGGTTCTTTCAAGGCATCTAGCTTCCTGTTTGATGTCAAGGAAGGAATTGTTGAACCATGGTTTGTGGTTTTGATTGTCAGGTTTTTGCGTTTTGAGGGGGGCTGTAATTGTTAAAGAACATGGGGGGTTTGTACGGGTGTAAGGGGGAGGGATGGAGACAGCAGTGGTGGTAGGGCTGTGCCTGTATTGAGTTTGATTAATCTGGCTAGGGGTAAGTGGGATATGTGGCATGTGGGTGGAGGTTGTGTGGTAGAGTTAGAGCAAAGGGGATTACAAAGAGGTCAGAGCACGATACTATGAGGCGTCAGAAATGTGAGGCACACAACTTGATAGAGGTTATTCATAATATGCCACTCTATGAACTCAAAAGGGTTTGACAAGCGCCTCACTATCCCTACCCTGAAGAGGATTTATCTGCCTATCAAATAAACAAAGGGAAACACTCTAACAAAAGTAATCTGTCCCTCACACGTATACATAGAACAAACTTAACAAGGGAATGCATGGAAATTCAAATATAACAACGTAAAAGTTATGTTCAATATAAACCTGCTAACTATTTCTCCTTCTAACCTGGGTGAGATCCCATTACACAGATTCAAACAGGACTCACAAAAATTGGAAAGTTCCATCTTGCAACAAAATTCTAATGATAAAGTTCTGCTTACTCCAAAAGCAAGGTCTCTCAGTTGGAGGTTGATCAACAGTTCAAAATATTTAACACATTTTTATCTCTCCACTAGTGACAGAGAGTTAGACACAACCTCTTCTCAGAAAACAAGTATATTTACACAGTTCAACTGTATCAACAAAAATGCCTTTGTCTGGATGGTTTTTACAACAGTTCACAAATACTTGCATCAGCAATAATGATTTGTCAGGATTATTCCACAACAGTTCACAATATACTTTAGTGGTCTTGCCACTTCTTCTTCTTCACAGTCTTCAACCACAAAACAGTACTTCAATTACTTCTTCCTGGTCCACTCACCTGCCAGGACCACTACTACAAAGATTATTGCCATGGTACACTCACCTACTAGGACTCAATGAAACACTCCTAACACTACTACACATACTTTTGTGGTAAAGCTTATTTAAAACAACTTAGCAAAGTCTTTTGACTTTCCACAACATAGGTTTTGACTATTTCTTCTGGGAAGACATGAAACACATTGTTGCTGTTTGTTTGACACTTTTCATTGGCACATGCCATCCAGGGTTTGATCCTCTGCTCCTGAATACCTTCTATCAGGAGGGTAGCTCTCCTACAACTCTTGTTTTCCCACTCTTATAATGACTTTTTCTCACACTTGCTCTTCTTTGGCTTAGACAATGCTTGTTTAGGTCTGTTCCAACTATTGCTTCTTTCTCACTTTGGCAATAGTGTTTACAATCAACGTGTTTCTTAATTGTCCTCTCTTGGCTTTGTCAATGTTGGTTCTTATTAGCTTCTTATAATATTGCCCTCTCTTGACTTTGGCAATTACTTTGACCTTTATTAGTGCAATGATGTCTTTCTTGTCTGTTCCCAAAGTTCTTATTATGCCACTTTAGCTTCTTTGTATCAGTTTGGTATTCAAAGTGATTATTATTCAGCTACTTAAATTTCTTAACATCAGTTCGGTATTCAAAATGATTATTATTCTGCCACTTCACTTTATTTACATCAGTTCGAAATTTTAAACACTTGGGCCTGGTCTGCTGGTGATCATTGAACGTTCCGGGGCACTCAATGCTAGTGAACACACCGGGTATGGCATACGTGTCCACTCGTTCCTCTGCCTCTGGGTCTTCTGTGTCACTCTGCATGGCTTCTCACTGTGCAACCTCTACATACAAGGTCTTTGAAGGTAGAGACCCTCTCAGAGCTGGCATCCGATCTCCAAATAAGGGTGGCTCTGGAGTCTTTGCTTTCCTTCGCATTTTGCTACAACTGCAACATGGAGTTACAGCAATCACTCCATCTCTCACTACTTCTCCTGATGGCTTGCACCTGAGGGGGCCTTTTATAATTCACATTCCCACTCAGGTGTGGATCATTGGCCTATTAGACTGTAACTTGTAGTCTAGTGCCTCTGCATCCCTCTTCTTCATCCCAGTACTCATAGTCATTGTGGGACTTAAAGTACTCAATATTCAAATTACTTATCTTACTCTGAATGCTGTTTCCAAATTCACCAACTTCATTTCTATCCTTGATTACATCTTCTACAGGAGTTTTATAAGGACTTAATGAGTGGTTCTGATTCACAGGAGAGTTAGAGTTTTCAGAATGTAAGATGTTAATGTTTTTAGATGCGCATTTAACATTCCCCTGTTAATCAAAGGAGCTTTCACCACCATACCTGAAAGTAACTTTGTGATGGGGTCTTACTCCCAATAAACAATTGATTATGCCTATGTTTTCACCACCATCACGATAATTAACTTTGGGAAAGAAAACCTCCCTCTGACAGCAAGTCATTACATATTCTTGCATCACTGACATTTCTTCCTCTGAGGAAGACACATGCTGCATCCCTCCCAACAGAATCCACAGGAACCTCTCAGGAAGTGAAGCGCTTTCGGTGTGTGTCGTTTTACATCTCTACACCCTCTTTGCATTGCATTTGTGCCACTCTTTTTGAAATTCAAATTTAGGTGTATGTGCTTTTATGTCTCTGCACCCTCTTTGCATTGCATTTGTGCCACTATTTTGTTAATTAGAATGTAGGTGTGTGTGCTCCTACATCTCTGCACCCTCTTTGCATTGCATTTGTGCCACTATTTTGTTAATTAGAATGTAGGTGTGTGTGCTCCTACATCTCTGCACCCTCTTTGCATTGCATTTGTGCCACTATTTTTTTAATTTTAATTTAGGTGTGTGTTTTTTTATATCTCTACTTCTTCCTTGCATTGCATTTGTGTCACTCTTTTTAAAATTAAAATTTAGGTGTGTGTGCTTTTATATCTCTGCCCCCTTTTTGCATTGCATTTGTGCCACTATTTTTGAAATTAGAATGTGTGTGTGTGTGCTCTTACATCCCTGCACTGTCTTTCACTACGTTTGTGCCTCTTGTTTCTTGAAATTCGAATTTCCTTTTTGGATTGCATGTGTGCCTTTTGTGACTACTAAAACACCTGGTGATTTTAGCTAGAACTGTGCTGTGCAGCCACCCTTCCTTCATTCCTCTATTAACCTCTGCCACCCCTATGGCTCTCACCATTTCACCCATCTTCTGTAACTGCTACACTATCATCAATCCTTCCTCTCTCACGTAGTCTGGAAGGAAAAAGCACCAAAAAGACATCCTGTCTACGAACCCTGGCCTACCCATCGCAGACACCTACGTCAGTGCAACTTCCAGAC
Organism: Ambystoma mexicanum; assembly: GCF_040938575.1. NCBI lineage: Eukaryota > Metazoa > Chordata > Amphibia > Caudata > Ambystomatidae > Ambystoma > Ambystoma mexicanum. The sequence goes on along the minus strand of NC_090939.1, from coordinate 911,789,699 downwards.
AGATCTTCACTGATATCCTCTTCTCTGTCCCTTCTCCAGTTCAATGGACTCCTCATCTCATCACCACTCTCCTCCCTTACACATCCTCTCCCATTAATGGTGGTGAGGTATAGAGGGAGGATGGTTCAGGCCCATCTATTAGTAGGTATTTAAGTGTTTTCGGATAATCCTGTGGAGGGCAGCTGATATAGAACTCTTGCAAGAAAATCAATACAGGTGGAATGGGTCCCTCTTTTTCGAAATCCCTCCTGGTTTCCACAGGCGCTGAGTCGGCTGAAGACAATGTTGGTCAATTGGAGGAGGGGTTGATACCGAGGGCCTTGAGCTGAAGAACGAATGGTGAGTAGATTGAGGGGACTGGCAAAATAAAGGGATGGGATTGTGGTAATAAAGAAAAGTAACAGTGGGTTGTTCAGTGTAAACGAGAAGTTTTTGATCAAGGAGTGTTCTATAGAGCCTGGTTTCCTACCTCAAGGCAGGTTTAGAAGGAGTCATTTCAGAACCCAAGAGGGTAATTAGACATCACATAAATAGGTTTTTGATAGGGTATGTTTCAAACTCCAATCTGGGTATTTTAGGGGCTAGGAGAAAGGGAGTCAATGGTGTTTTTGTGAAAAGTTGACTAGTCTGTCTGTTTGTGTATTTTAATATTGAAAAGTGGTGTCAAAGAGCGACGAAAGTAAAACTGTGAGGTTAAAGGAGAGACAAAAAGTTATCTATTTTTAGTCATTGTCGGCGCCGACTGAAAAAATAGATTGAGATTATTGAGAAGTAGATGCTTTGAGCGGCCAAGTTGGAGCATGCTCATATTTGTTATTTTTCTGAAACGTATCTGTGTAAATCAACGGAAAGTATTGACAGTCAATTGAGACTTGTCACAATTGGGGATGTTACTCAACTGATGCATCTGTGCAAGACGCTGCCAAAGCACGCGCCTAAACTCAAACAATATAATGTGGAGTGGGTAAAGGGCACATCAGATAAAATGTTCATGCCATGGACACAAGGGGGATCGCTGTCAAAGGCGGTTTTGAAACACATGACCACATACTTGCATGCTCCGTACACAGGGAAGCAATTGGAAAAGAGGTTAGCTATTTTAGAGCTCTGGAAAATGTACCGGGAGGAACGGGAAGACTTGCTTCCAGAGGATTGAATGCTTAATCAGTAGTGTAGGGAGCTCCACTTACCTCGCCCGAATTAAATGGCGATAGTACAGAAGATGTAGAATTGTATCCGTTAAGGGAACTAAAGGCGGCGACACGATATAGTAATCCAATATATGAACTGCCTGCCTATAGCAGAGATGATAGTCCAAAAGAGACTAAAAGAACGGAGGAGACCTTTAAGGTCTTTCAAGACAAAGATGAGAAAAGTGAAAGACCAAATATATCCGCAGACATAGAACGAGAGATTAAGAGATGGAAAGGAGAAAAGGATAAAGCTGACGAGGGAACACTCGTGCAGAACGAATGGATGGGTGGACAGATATTGTTCAAGCTTGATGAGAAAAGTATCGAGGAAGTTAGGCGAAGGGAAGATCAAGACGAACAGGATAGAAAAGACAGGGAATGAGAGAAAAGATTGAAAGAGGATGAATATGAGAAATAATAGGCAGAGGCGAGAACAGATGTATCAAGAGGAGCAACAAAAGAAGGAAAAAAGGGCAGAGGAGCAAAGGAAGTATGACAGCAGACAGCGAGCAATTGAAGAACGAGATGAAGAGAAGAAGAGGAGGAAGCACAGAAATTAAGGCATAAAAGAATACAAAGACAAAGGCAAGAAGAAGAGCATAGAGAGAATGAAAGTACAGAAGAGAAAAGACAAGAAGAGGAAAGGGTTAGACAGGAAGCGAGAAAACAAAGAGAATTAGACAGAGAAATGGATAAAAAAGAAGACAAAAGGAAAGCAGCATTCATCACATTCAGAAAGAGTTAATAGAGCCAAGTCCAGTAATACCATGGAACCATATAGAGAAGTTCCTCCCGTCGCAGGGAGCAATGGCAGGACCATCTAGGATAACCCTAGAGGGGAATTTTGAGATAGGGAGTATCAGGGAGCGAATTGATAAAGCCTATCAAGAATTAAGTGAAAGCAGCAAATTGGGAAGCTGAAGGAAGGGAGAACAGTCCCTGGCTGTCCAATCACGAGGCAAAGAAAGAGACCTGTTTAGTCTTGAGCATGGAGCCTTGTCCTTAGATAGGCTGACCTTAAACAAGGGTGATGAGGATGAAAGCCATAGTAGTTGGGGACTTGATATGTCAGATGAAGAGAGAGAAACCTTCCATGGGTAGGAGGGAGAAAGTGCATGCGGTCCTGAGGCATGTCTGCAGACAGACAATGAATTAAGATGATCTGATCTAGAGCAGCATAAGGACAGGATGCGAGATCCCATGGTGTATCCAGAGCAGCCTAAAGTAGGATCATATAGTGAGAAGGGAGAGTCACCACCATATGTGAGCAGGCTGAGGTCATTGTCAGGCAGAAGGCAATCAGGAACCATTGTCCCTACTATGGATAGGGAGATGATGGGAGCTGATTGCGGGTTTGGGTTTACGCAATTCCCTTTATTGGAGAAAGGAGGGGCCAGACCTCAGTATATTCCCTGGCCTCAGATGGATATGAATAACTTAAGATGTAAATGTCCCAGTTTAACGGATGGGGCAGGGAAATGGATTTATGAGCTAGAAAAGATGACAGGAGGAATCTCTGGCAATAGGGGACATTAAGGGTCTCCTAGCAGCGATTCTTGAGGAAAGGGCTGATGACATTTGGACAAGAGCAGGCTACTCTAGTGTCATGGCACAGAACACAGCACATGATGGAGCGCTATTTAATAATTGTAGAGCAGATGTATGGAGGGAACTCAGGGTACAGTATCCTGATATGTCAGATATGGGTGCAACTATGGCATGTCAGATGAAAGATGACAAAGATCCGCTTGCTTACATTCAAAGTAATCAGGAACGCTGGAATCTTGAAACGAGAGAGCGATGGGGGAAATAAGTGGCAGTATTTTACCACATTTTGTGTCAGGGATTGCCGAACAGGTGCAGAGACAGCTCAAGAAACTAGTGGCAATGGAAGTGAAGCCATGTTCAGAGATACAGTTGACTATAGCGCATCACTGTCGGCTGTTACAAGAGAAATATAAGAAGAAGGAAGATGCTAGAAAACTTCAGAAAGCCAAGTTAGTTCAGAAAAAATTGGCAAAATATGCCATAGAAGGAGTGGTATTGACAAGTAGAGTGGGATTGGGAATGCAGCAAACAGTGGTTGCATCGCAGGTGAATAATCAACGGTAGATGGACCATGCAGCTAATGGGTTTTTGCCATGAGGCAGAGGAATGGGTTACAGAGGGAGGGGTGGTTTTCAAAATAACCAAGGCGGGTTTCAGAATATGCAGAATCATAATCAGAATGGGCAAGGGGGATTCAACCAAGGAGGGCTCCTCCTATATGTTGAAAATGCGGAAATGACAGGGCATATCGCGCAAACATGTGGAAGCCAAAGGTATGAACAGAATGGCCAATTCTCAAGAGGGGGGACAGCTTATCTTCCAGCATATAACTCTCAAGCTAGGGATGGGTTTGCCCAAGATCAGACAGTTAATACAGGCATTGCAACCACAGCAAATACCATTGAATGCACTGCAAGGGTAGTCACAGCACAGCACACACCCATGCAGATACAGCAGAATGCCAACACAGGTCAGTTATTGAGTAGGGGGTGTCACTGTGGTGGGAGGAAGTCCTTTTAAAGGTACAGGGATAAGCATGTTCCTACAATAGTACAGCTCAAGGGTGACTTGATGTGTTCAGGACTATCGGTGACACCAGACCCCCAAGAGGAACCAGGGTTGAGGTGACCATAGGAGGCACATTTTTTCTTTTTTAGTAGACACTTGGGATACTCGTTCATGTATACAAGAGGGCAGATATCCGATGTTGGGAAATGCCATGAATGTGCATGGTGTCTCTGGAGCTACACGCAGAGTTCCTTTTACTGATGAATTACCAGTCTCCATTCGAGAGTGTGACATGTCTGTTCCATTATTGTAGTCAAGGCAGACACCAGTTAGTATTCTGGGCTGAGATTTAATGACAAAGTTAAATATGACAATTTCTTTCACTGATGAAGGCATAGTGTGGTCCACTCCAGGGATACATTATATGAACGTGTGTGAATTTATATTGCAGTTTACTGGGCAAATGGCTCTGTGAGGAATGCTATTAGAGCCAGAAGTCTTCCTTTATGGGGTACACATTTTGTTGACATGGCTACCCGGCCTAGTGGGAATGATTATGAGGATACCTGATGAGTTTTTGTTTAGGCCACCAATACCTATGGACGATGATGGGGGACAGACTATTCCCCTAGGGCTGAATGCAGCCATAGTGCAAGGGGAATTGGCATGTTCAAAGGAACTGATGACGAGGGCAGGCCATGGAGAACGGTAATTGCCATTGGGGAAGGGTATAGATTGACTGATATCACTGATGAGGATATGTTTAGAGATGATCCAGCAGGTGAAGAAGTAATATTCGAGATAAGTATTACATATTGGATCAGAATAGAGAAAAGAGAGGTCCTAGAGGGAATGATGATAGTGTGGCAGCGCCCAGAATTTTTTGACGAGGATTTGGAAAAAGTGCCAACCTCTTTCTGGACTACAGGCCCCTATGTCATTGGCCTATTGAAGGTGGTAGGTGGAAGTTAGAATTACATTGAAGCCAGGAACAATTTTACCTCGAGCAATGCAATACCCCATGACTCGAGAGGCAGATGAGGGTATTTTTAAGACTATTTCAGCACTAATGGAACAGGGTGTTTTAGTGAAGTCAGAGTCACCGTAAAATACCGTGGTGTACCCTATGAAGAAATTGAAAGGATGGTCATGGAGACTAATTCAGGACATGAGACCAATTAACCAGATTGTAGAGGCAGAGTTTCCTTTAGTTCTGAATCCGGCGACAATACTATGTAGTATCCCCACAGTACAGAGGAACGCTATTTCACGTGATTGACTAGAAAAATGAGTTTTTCTCAATCCCGTTGCATAAGGATTCTCAAGACCTTATATCATTTACGTATCATCAAACTAAGATGAAGAGCACTTGTTTGCCCCAAGGGTACTGTAAATCTCCATCAATCTTTAATAGGGTCCTGCAGGTGGATTTAGGCAATATTGATTTGAACAGTGTAGTGCTGCCGTATATAGATACCAAGTTGGTTTGTAGCACAACAGAAGATGAGTGCAGGCAAGATTCAATCCAGTTAATGATTATTCTAGCAGACAAGGGATATAAAGTGGACAAGGAAAACTTGCAATATTGTCAAGAAGAAGTGTTATACATAGGCCAGTTAATTTCACATGAAGGGAAGAGAGTCACGCCTGGAAGAGCTGAGGCGATTATGAAAACAGTAAAACTGCACACGATAATACTAATGCAGCAGTTGTTGGGATTATGCAACTATGTTCTAGCGTGGTTATTTGATTATAGTTCAGACACAAGACCCCTTTTTCAGGCTATGAAGAAAGCACAAGTGAATAAGGAAAGAATAGAATGGACTGAGGGAATGGAGGAAGGGTTTGATGAATTGAAAAAAGCAATTCGCACAGCTCCAGTTTTAGGAATTCCCAACTATGATGAGGAGTTCTTCTTGTTCTCGCATACGAAAGGGACAGTCATGACAGTGGTGCTTACACAGAGGACTACATTGGGGTACAAACCCCTTGCATATTACAATGGGATTCTAGATCCAATAATGAGAGGGCACTTTCCTTGCAAACAATTACTGGCAGCAGCCACGTTCACAATAGAGAAGTCTAAAAGCATTGTGATGGGGGTGTTCTATGACATTATTTGTTGAGCATGCTTTGTTTGCCATTTTGGAGAAACCTAAAGGTACATTAACATCTCAGAGGGCTTCCGCATATGAGGTAGTTATAACAAATCCAGCAATCAAAATAGTCAGGTGTAAAATAGTGAACCCTGCCACATTTGTAACTGAACCTGTGCATGATTGCGTTAATTAGAAGGAGTTGTACGATGATATTCCACGAGTAAAGGAGAATGTGCTAGCAGGGGGGAGATTCTCTTCATTGACATGTCTTCAATAATTGATCAAACTGATGGGAAAAGGCATTCAGGTTCAGATGTGGTAAGGCACAGAGCTAATGGGTAATCTGAAGTGGTAGCAAGTGCAAGACTGCCATCTCATTTTTCAGCACAAGCAACAGAATTAGTGGCGCTTATTAACGCACTCTAGAAACATGCAGGGCAGGAAGTGACTGTGTACAGTGACTCTGCCTATGTGACATCAACCATGCACACAGAGCTAGCATGTTGGAAAAGAAGGGCCTGCTTCCACCAGTGCTCCTTACTCCAGTGCAACAAGCTGCATTATTGGACAGGCTTATCTGGGTACTACAACTCCCAGTAGCCATCGCAATAGATAAATGCGCAGCACATACCAAGAAAACTGGTTTTAACTCACGCTGCAATTAAGCCGCTGACGAAGAGACCAAAAGGGTTGCATATTCACCAGATATTTCAAGTTTTATTACTCCAGATGTAAAAGAGAAAGTGGTCACAATTTTTATTATACATAAAGGGTTTAATCATTTGTCAAGAACACAGTTGATGGAGGCTCAAGGCAGTGCTCCACAGGAAGAGCAAGAATTATGGAAATGAAGGGGGGTGTTCCTTATCCCCCTCTGAAGCATTGTGGCAACAGGACAGCAATGGAAAGCTGGTGATGCCTGTAGCCTTGTTAAGGGTAGTGCTTGAACAACTGCACTACCCTGCACATGTAACTAGGGAAAGCCTTACAGCAGCTATTGCTGAGGACTGGTTTGTACCAAACATGTTAGAACACGTTGTATTTTATGTAGTAAATTGCATTGTATGTCAAACATTTACTGTTGGGAACGCATTGCAAACAATCAGAGGAGTAATTCCTTGACTGAATGGTCCTTTTCAGCATTTACATATTGACTGCGTTGATATGCTGCAAGTATGTAGTGGCTACAGGTATATGATAATGGTGGTATGTCCCTTTTCTAGGTTGATCGAAGCAGGTCCATGTACACACCCTGATGCCACTTGCACAGCAAAGTTTTTAGTCCGGGAAGTCTTTCCCAGATGGGGAGCAAGTGAGGTGCTGAGATTTGACAGTGGGTCCCATTTGTTAATGAAGTATTTGAAAATATTAGCTTATTGCTCAGTATAAAACAGAAGTTTGCTTATGCTTATCACCCGCAAGTGAGCGGAATATGTGAGAGACTCAACGATCTTCTCAAAAAGAGAATTGCTAAACTCAAACAGACACTGAAAAAGGGATGGCTGTATAACCTGCCCATTGCATTATATGCATTAAGGAATCAGCCTGGATCAGACCACCACCTCCCACCCCGTGAGTTAGTGACAGGAAGGCGAATGAGAACACCCTTGTCTCCTCCATGGAGCTGCAGAAGTTATGCCCAGATGACTGCAGAATTGTTAGGAAATGAGTTACGTACGTATTTGACATGTATGACCACTAGTATCTCTGTCATTTCAGATCAACGCAAGCACAAGGGGTGTCGGTCTCAGGACACAGATGAAGACCATTCAGCAACCAGACTTCAAGAACTTTTACCTGTACCTGGACTGTTTTTGGGAGATGCAGTCCTAGGGTGCAACTTCACAACAAAGTCGCACAAGCCCCCTCTTAGTGAACCCCCTTATAGTGGAGAATGTTACTTTCTCAGCCATAAAAATCCAAGAAAGCATTGCATGGATGGCATTAAACCGTATGCTGGTGAGACCAATGCACCCCACCTGTTGATTCAGAAACAAGACAAAAAGAAGTTCAGCACGTGCAGACTCGAACGATGACGAAGAAGAAGGATTCTAAGATTGCTGATTAAATAAATGCAAGTGTGCATTTAGACTGTGGCTCACCCCGGACACTCTTTATAGATATTTTTGCAGGAGTGCAAAAGCAAAAGTTCAAGAGCCACACACATCTTTGAATTAGACTTTAGAAAGTGTTGAAGTGCTAAATATGCCAAATCTAGATTTTGAGTCTGATGACTGGAAAAGGGAGCAGTTTCCTGATTCATTCCTCATTGAGTTGCTCTTTGGTTAACCCCATGGTCCTGTCAGATGCTGATGCCCATAGGCTGCTTCTTGCTGTTTTCATTTTTATACTCAGAGCTTATCCTGCTCTTGTTAGACATAGTACCAACATACAAGTGTTTCTGAAAGATCCTAAAAATGGTCATGCAATTTAGAGGCTACTTATGGTGATAGTTGAACAGATCTTGCAGCTAGCTGATCATTTAACAAGGTTACCTGATTAAAAAGGTTTGTTCCTTCCTTAAAGTAGTACACAGGCACAATGTGGACTGTCGATGAATAATACAGTAAAGTGAGCAACCTCAGCGATGTGTGGAGAATCACAAGTGGTGGGAAGTGATGTATTGGTGCATAATATATGGGTGCTCAACATTTATTATTGTTTTTCTGATTTTGCTAATCCATACTGTCCACTTGATTGGTTCCAAAAAGGTAGGAGTCCCTTTGAACCTTACCACTCCAGTGACTCATGCCGAATTACATTGTTTTGCAAAGATACCAAGGCCATATATGAGTATCCCTACACCAGTGACAGATGTATGGTACCCCATTTCTCTAACAAATGTTCATATGATTCCCCCTCTAGGAAGGAGCCTTATTGATATCCTTCATGTGCATTATGCACACACCCTCCTTGCAAGAGGGAGACACAAGAGAAGCACAAGGGAAGATGATTATGAGTTAAATAATTATCTAGAAAGTACAGCACATTTGGGGAATAACATGTATTATCAGCACATGAAAGAGGTGGGAAAAAGAACCCATATGGAGAGTTGCTATGTTTGTGTTCTCCTACCTATGGGGAATTCCAAGATATGCATAGCTATAGAAGTACCAGCCCAGGCAGCTCATTGCCTGACACAGCTTGCACTCTGCCATATGAGAGGTCAGTTCCAGGGTCGAACAGCATCCTTGGTATGGGTGACTGAATGGACAGCTCCAGAAGAAGATGATTACGTGCACGATTTGAAGACAAGAGAGAGACCCCACACCAGAGACCATGTGATAAGATACGACCAGCCTGGAAGGAAGGGAGCAGGAACCAGATGGGAAATAAATAAAAAGCTAAATTGTCATGGAAATAATGATGAAGAGAATGGGACGTCGACAGAGCCCATAACGATGCTGCCAAACTTGCACATCAAGATGGAAGAATGAAGTAGAAGATGTTGCAGATGACAGCTGTTTTGCGTCGATCTTCTTATGGGTTCCGCAATGGATGGCGAACATCTTCAGGTTCCTCGGAGCATTGTTGGTGATGATCATGTTTGGATTCTGTGTGATCAGAATAATAATTACACAGTGCAAGAAGACAGCAAAGAAAGCAGTAGGAATGAAGATCATGATCAATGTCAAGTCAGGGTTTGGACCCAAAGAGCTGACAGATGAAAAAAACTTAAATTATATAGAAGCAAGTATTCTAGCACCTGAGGGAACAAGGTTCCTGTATCCAAGAAACCACAAGAAGTATGTGCGAAGATGGATCTACTGCAGCCTGAATGGACAATGTAGTCTCATGACCTGGAGTGTAGATGAACATATAAAATCAGCTCGATCTCTGAATGGAGTAATAAAGATAGGGACTCCGAAGAAGCACTTTTTTAGACGAGGATGTCTATATGTGAAGACTGATGGGAGTGTTGTCGATGATTCAACAGGAGGGGGCAGTGTAGAGGAGGAGCCAAGTGCCTGTCCCGAATGTCCCACCCACAATTTGCCTATATGTTGGAAACAAGAAATTATGGCATGTGCAATGCCAGTACTGGTAATTATACCGCGAAGAGTCGTTGAAACAAGAAATCCATTGAGAAAATACTATATAAGTTCCATTAGAAGTGTGAAGATGAGTGAAAGAGAAGACTGGTGATGTCACATGAAGCAGAAATGATGCACCCAGAAGAGATGCCAATGAGGAGAGTATATAGACCTCTGATGGTGAAGTAAAGAATTGAGCAACATTTCATGAGCAAAGTTAAGATTGCACATGCGGAGAGCACTGAAGAAAATTCAAGCCATTTTATAATTGTACAGATGCTGAGACGCAAGTAGACTAAGTAATCATGAGGCTGGCTATACACCTTAGTGGCTGTGTAGTTTTGGTTAAGTTGCTGTTTCCATAGGAAGAGCCCTTTTTGGGTGGCTTATAACTTCGCTCTCCCTGGACGAATCCTCACCAATCTTTGCAAAAAAAGTATATGGGTCACTCTGAATTTTTTTGCAAAGTTTGGTGAGGTTTGGTTCAGAGGGGGCAAAGTTATAAGGGGGTCCCAAAACTTCTTTTTTTCCCATAGACTGAATGGGGAAAAAACTTTGCTCACGTCTACAGCCCAATCTGCTGGATGGATTTTCAAGCAGCGGGTTGGTCCCGAAAGCGTGCTTTTGCAAATTTGGTGAAAATCCGTCCAGTAGTTTTTTATAAAATGAGCAAAAAATAGGTAAAAAACAATTAGTGATATCTATGTTCGGTCCGCGGACACACTTCCTGTTCGCTCCGTGGCTTGCGTCATGTCCGTGGACATGCAACGTGTTCATTGATTGAACGGTGGAGAGCGTGAAGCACGTCAGATTTTCGGGAACGCCTGGCTTCTTGGATTCGCTGACGTCCACGGACAGCGCGGTGAAACTTTGTTGAAAAATACTATTTAGTAGAGTGTGTTGTTGTGTGAAAGTGTTTGGGGAGGGCGGGGGAGTAAGAGATGGGTTAAATGTTTTATTTATTTAGGTGGTAGACCCCCCTGTTGTGTTCGCTTTGTCTGCGGACAACGCGGATGCTCTAAAATGTTCTAAATAAACGAAATGGGGGTGTTCTGAGGACACTACTCCTGTCCGTATTGTTCGCAAGCAAGCTGAAAGTGTTCTAAGAACACTGGTGGTGTCCTGGGATGTTTGTAAATAAACTAAATGGGTGTGTTCTGAGGACGGTAAGCCTGTCCGTATTGTTCACAGGCAAGTTGAATCTGTTCTAAGAACACATCATGTGTCCTGAGATGTTCGTCAATAAATAAAATGGGGGTGCCCTGAGGACGGTATGCCTGTCCGTTCTGTTCGCAAGCAATTTCAAATTGTTCTAAGAACACATGTTCACAAGCACATTCAAAGTGTTCTTAGAACACATTATGTGTCCTGGGATGTTCGTAAATAAACAAAATGAGGGTGTCCTGAGGACTCTATGTCTGTCCATACTGTTCGTAGGCAAGTTGAAACTGTTCTAAGGACACTCATGATGTCCATGGACATTAAAAGTGTCCATATGACATAGTTAAAATGTTTGACTCTATGGGTGTGATATGCTGCGATGGTTATGGCTAGGGCAGAGTCTTGGGAGCATGGCCATATGGCCATGCACCCAAAACTCTGTGCCCTGACCACAACTACTGCAGCATATCACACCCATAGTGACTTATGACCTTTGGATCCAAGAACAAATTTATAAGCAATGAAGTTATAAGCCACTATGGGTGTGATATGCTGTGGTGGTTGTGGGCAGGGTCTATAGTCTTGGGTGCATGGACAAGATCAAATTTATAGGCAGCAAAGTTATGAGTCACTATGGGTGTGATTTGCTGTGATGGTTGTACTTAATATAATATACTTTATGTTTTAGTTTAGTAACTGGAGTACATGTATTTCTTGTTTATTTCTGTGATAAAAGAAAAGATCATGTTAGTATTGGTATTTTGTAACAACTTATAACATTGAATAATCAACATTTTTTTTTTACCCTCATATTTAGTAGATTACAAACCAGTGTACTGTGCAATTTGCTCAGGTTCTGTGTTTGTTGCTAAAATCATTGGGTCTGTGGGAGAAAAAAAATCCATGTTGGATTAATAAAAACCCTTTTTTGTTATGCTACAGTCTATTTGTTTGTTTGTTTTCAGTGTTCACTTGTTGTTTTTGTCTAATGCTCTATATATTGGCTTGTTGCAGATTTGTGGAGCAGTTAGATACCTGTTGACATATTCTAACAGTCTATTTTATGTTATAATGTAGTGGTATAGATTTATCTGTTTGATTATTGAAAATCTTGGGGTAGTTAGATACCAGTTGGCGTATTCTAACTGTTTATTTTTTTATATAATTTATTAGTATTCATTTATCTGTTTAGATGTTGTAGAATCTTGGGGCAGTTATATAGCTGTTAGCATATTGTAACAGTTTATAGTTTTCTAATAGAAGTTTAGTTAATGTTTAAGTACAGTTTAGTTAATACATTTTGGTTTTAAGAAATTATAATGAAGTGGTATTGATTTATCTGTTTGGTTATTGAAAATCTTGAGGTAGTTAGATACCAGTTGGCATATTCTAACTGTTTATTTTTATAATTAAGTGGTATTCATGTATCTGTTTAGTTGTTGTAGAATCTTGGGGAAGATATATAGCTGTTGGCATATTGTAACAGTTTATAGTTTTCTAATAAACGTTTAGTTAATGTTTAAGTACAGTTTAGTTAATACATTTTGGTTTTAAGAAGATTAAATAAGCGTTTGTAAGAATCTCTGCTTTAGAGTAATGGTACTATCATTACATTCGAACCATCCACATTTTTTTTTTATATATGCAGTATAGTGACCTGCATTGGTTGTGGCTCCTGTGTGGTAGATTATACCTATTGTTGTGAAGGTTTTCTTACAAAGTGATACTTGACCATGTGTGAATCCAGTCAGCTTGCAGTTCTTTTTGGTACCATCTGCATTGTAACATAGAAGCATTAGTATTACATATTTAATATGTGTTTGTATTAGTAAGGTGGAGCGATTATCCGAATTGCAGGTAGTACATAATCTACCATGGTTTGCATTTTGTACAAGTTGCTGAAATGGAACGGATTCACAATTAGGTATTGATACATACACAAAGCGCTCATTGGGGATTTGTTCTTGTGTCACATTGTTGCATAGAGTGCATGTATGTTTGTTTCCACATGTATGAAATCTGGAAGATTTAATTTATAGGTTTGTTTTTGTTTTCCAGTACTTGTAGTAAGTACATTAGAAATTCTTGTGGATCTTCCTATGAGTTTATAGGGAATTTCACCATTCCAGCACAGTAGTCCAATGTTGTCTTATTCCATAAACACTATACGTGTTGTCAGGATTGTTTATTGTGTTTCTATGAAGTACTAACATTTTCAAACACAATTGGTCTGTACTGTGTAAGTAAATGTTGTCAACTATTGGTGGTATTGGAAATAGAATATTCATTGCTACATTTGTTTAGCAACTTACACCATTTACATTTTAAAGTTTAAATGGAACAGGTAGCTCTGTATCTGAGTGTTTTTTTTGTAGTTTGTCTTCCTTCTTTGAAGAAGTACCTGGTTTACTTTCCCTAATAGGTTCTTTTTTGATTGTGGTACTTGAAGAAGTTTTAGTTTCTTTTAATCTCTTTGGAGGATTTGCAGTGAAATCCTGTTGCATTTCTGTTTGATTTAGTTTTCTTTTAGAACATTTTACTTTTTGTGGAATAAGATATGTTTTTAGATGGGGGTGTATAGCGAATAAAGTCTATTGTATTCTGAAATGCAAGGAATATCAGTGTTTACTTTACTTGCATCAAAGTTGATTAGAAATAGGCCATCAAGTGTACGTAAGCGTGATAGTGCTACGTAGCTCATGCCTTCTTTAAACACTGTGTTACCAATGTCTATCATACTTTGTCTAGGGTAAGACCTTGTGATTTATGAATGGTGACTGCGTATGCAAGAGTTAGAGAAAATTGTTCTCTTCGTACATACATGTCTTTGAAGAGAAGGAATCGAACTGTTGAGTGTCTTATCCTTTTCACTTCTGAAAGTTTGTCAAAGAGAATATTAACAAACTGAATGTTGTTGTCACGTGGGTATGTTTGAAAGCCAACAACTGTACCCAGTGCTCCATTAACTAGTCCTTGATCCACGCCAAGGTTACGTTTAAGCATTACTCTGCAATTTAAGGATAATTTTAATATGTTTTCCAATCCAGCTATGTTGGAGATTGAATTTTCTAAACTATTTAGTCTTGTTGTGGCTTGTTCACACATGGGTAGTGATGTATGTCTAGTTTGTCTGTGGCGCTAATTTCAATTATTGGTTGCATTTCTTTTTTAACATTGTTTCTGGTCTATCTTGATGGTCGTGGAGACATAAGATACCTCCGTCCCCAAGTACCGCACTGGTAAAAGTAAAAACTCACTACCCTTGCAATCTTTGAGGCCACAGGTATAGAGTGTCGTCAGCCTAGAACCGGGAATGCCGGAAGGACCCCCTGAGCGCTGCAAGGCAAGAAGGTTAGGTTATACAGTGACAGAGAGAGAACTTTCTCTTGACAAGGATTAGCCCCAGGAGCTTACCTAATGAGAACAGGGAGGTCTCCTGTAGATGGAAGCAGGAGAGTAACCAGCAGCAGCAGCAGGCTGGCGAAGGTTTTGTGGCACTCTGAGAACACACCTGAGGCGAGTGGTGATCAGGATACGTGATGCGTGAGCAATCCAAAGCAGTCCGAGGTCGTAACCAGAAAATCAAACCAAGACCAGGGAGAACCAGTTCAAGATCCAGTAAGCAAGCCAGAGGTCGTAGTCCATAAGATCAGGGATAATAGAGGATAATCCAAAAACAGTCCAAGAAACGTTCCGTAGTCGAGAATAACACCAGGAAGCAAGAAAAACCAGATGCCAAACAGTCCTCCAAAGAAGCAGCTGTGAAGCGTTGCTTCTGTGTCTGTTCGAGCCTTTTAAACGCGAGGGTGTCACATGATGCGGGTCTCGTGACCGTGGGCAGTGTGTCACGTGACCCGCAACGAGGAAAAGGACTGGGTATGCCCTACGTGATGTTGCTGTCCTCTTCTGGTCACGTGACCGGAGGGTTTCTAAGGGGCCGTGTTGCGCCGCTTCGCGTGGAGTCGCCACAGCAACTGCCAACACGGAAATGGTCACAGGGATCCCGGGCCACAGTTGGGAAACCCCGCCTCCGGCTGTACTGCTGCCACTGGGTACGTGAAAAGGACTGAGGAATGGGGCTGGATGGGTGAGTGTGGAGGGACTGAGAAGTGGGGTTGGATGGGTGAGTGTGTTGGGACATGACAGAGCCCCCCCCAAAGGCCTACGACCCTGTGGGCTAGATGGGTGGTCACGATGAAAACGGGAGGGAACCCATGAACGGTCCTCCGGGCCGTACCCCAACCAGTCCACCAAGTACTGCAGCCAGCCTCTGCAGACACGGGAGCCCAGAATGGCGCTCACCTCATACACATCAGGGGAGGAAACCGAGACAGGAGCAGGGGGAACAACAAGGTGAGTAGGGCCCAAACATGGCTTGATCAGAGAAGTATGAAACACTGGGTGGATACGCCAGGAGGAAGGAACCGCCAAGCGCAGCGGCAACAGGGTTCAGGATCTTTGCAACCCGATAGGGGCCACAAAACGAGGGAGCAGCTTGTGGCAGCCAGGGATGTGTAAATGGCGAGATGACAACCACACCCGATCCCCCACTTGATAACTAGGTGCAGCTACTCTCTTCCTATCAGCGGCCGTCTTCATGGACGCCTGCGCTTTGCGCAGGTGGACTAGGGTCTGGGCATGGACTGCAACCAAATTGCGGGCACAAGCAGAGGCCGCCGGAGGAAAAGTCTGGGAGAGGAAGGGTGTGGGGATGCTGACCATAGAGAGCAAAAAAGGGGGAAAACCCAGTGGAGGAGTGCAGCGTGTTGTTGTATGCGAATTCCGCAAGGTGTAGAAGTTGGAGCCAGGTTTTCTAATACTGGAGGTTTAGACAGCATAAGTATTGTTCCAATGCTTGGTTCAACCTTTCTGTCTGCCCATCGCTTTCCGGTTGGTAGGCGGAGGAGAACCGAGCATCAATGCCAAGTAACTTGGTGAGAGCCTGCCAGAACCGGGATGTGAACTGCGTACCGCGATCTGAGACTAGGATGTGGGGCAATCCAAAGAGAGAGAACACAGACTTGAAGAATAACCTAGCCAATGCTGGAGCGGAGGGTATCCCCGCACACGGTATGAAATGGGCCATTTTAGTATAGGAGTCCACCACCACCCAGACGGTGTCATAACCCTGTGTGCATGGTAGGGCAGTGATCAAGTCCATGGAGACAGTATGCCAGGGTCTTGGAGGGATGGGAAACGGGTGGAGGAGTCCCAGTGGGCGACCCCTGCAGGATTTACCCTGAGCACACACTGAACAGGTGTTGACATAAATTTCCACATCAAGTTTCATTGATGGCCACCAACACCAGCGTTTGAGTAGGTCCAGCGTACGTTGTTGTCCCGGATGCCCATTGATGGCAGCATCATGGGACTAGTCTAATGCCTGATTACGTGTTTCACTCGTGGGTAAGTACAGTCTACCCTGTACGAACGGCAGACCATCTTGGAAAACCGGATCCCAATCTGCTACTGTGTGCGGATATTGAGAAACCTACCGGCGTATGGTGGACAACATGGATTGTGAGGGTGTACATGCACAAACAATGTGGCCCTTACCTAACAGGGTATCAGGAAAAGATGGAAGGGACTCTCCACCCGGGGAGCGGGATAAGGCATATTGGCTTTTCCGTGAACCACCCCGGGTCTGTGCTTAATCACAAAATCAAATGCTGCAAAGAATAGATGCCAACGCACTTGTCGGCTGTTTGTGCATTCAAGGGTAGAGAGGTCCTGTAAATTCTTGTGATCTGAGTATACCACCGTTTGGTGCTTGGCTCCCAGAAGATGGTGTCTCCAGACTTGCAGTGCGTCTTTAACGGCCAAGAGTTCCCTTTCCGTGGCAGTGTAGTGTATCTCAGTTGAGGTAAATTTGCTTGAATGGTAGGCTACAGGGTGGAGATGGCCAGTAGCGGGGCAGGGTTGCGAAAGAACAGCACCCAATGCAAAGGATGCAGCATCTGCTTCCAAAACAAACGGGAGCTCCGGGTCAGGATGTTGAAGTACAGGAGCTGTGGTGAACGTTGTTTTAAGAGACTCAAAAGCAGTTTGTTGTTCTGTGGACCAAAAGAAAGGGGTGAGAGGACTGGTGAGGGCAGTGAGGGGAGCAACGATGGAAGAGAAACCGGCGATGAACCACCGATAAAAGTTGGCGAAACCCAAGAAAGACTGCAGTTGTTTAAGGTTCGTTGGAACTGGCCAGTCCGTGATTGCACAGACTTTTGATTGATTCATGGACAGACTCCCCGGTGAAATGTGAAACCCCAGGAACTCCACCTGACTGGTGTGGAATATACATTTCTCGGGTTTAGCGAACAATGCATTTTTCTGGAGTCGAGACAAGACTTCCCTCATGTGGATGACATGTTCGTCCAAAGAGGAGGAGAAAACAAGAATATCATCCAGATATACCACCACATAGACATCTAGGATGTCACTGAACACGTCATCAATAAAACGTTGAAAAGTAGCATGGGCGTTGCATAGGCCGAAGGGCATTACGGTATACTCAAACAGCCCTTGTCTGGAACAAAATGCCGTTTTCCATTCATCCCCACTTCGCATGCGGATCAAGTTATAAGCCCCCCGTAGATCCAGTTTGGTATAGATAGAGGCATGTGTAAGCTTGTCTAAAAGCGTGGAGATGAGGGGAATGGGGTACCTGTTTTTTATGGTGATGGAATTTTGTCGCCTGTCGTCTACACATGGGCGGAGGTCCCCCTCCTTCTTCGGAACGAAGAAGATAGGACTCGCCGCTGGCGAAGATGAGGGGCGTATGTGACCCAACCGTAATGCCTGTAGGATGTATTCCTGTAAGGCCTGTTCTTCCGATCGTGTTAGTGAGTAGACCCGACCCCTTGGAATTGGAGCATCAGGAACAAGGTCAATAGGACAATCGTAAGGACTATGTGGTGGGAGACCTTCATCTGACCCTTTGTCAAACACGGTCTGGAAGTCATGATAAACCGCCGTTATTCCCGCCATAACTGCTCCAACCTTCTGAGGGGCGACGGACAGAGGAACATCCTTGAGGGCTAGAGAGGCCACTGCCCCAAGGGCATTTGCAGGATTGGAAACCGTACTAGCCTCAACCAGACAGAAATGTTGGCATGTTTCAGACTCAAAGAAAACCTGACCTGTGCCCCAGTTGATTAACGATTGTGTTTCTTCAGCCATGGTATGCCTAGTATGATCCCAAACTGTGGTGTAGCGATAAGATCGAAGGACAGTATGGGTCTCTTGGATCACTACCTCCAAAGGGGCGGTTTGCTGCAAGATTGGGCCAGAGGCGAGAGACGTCCCATCAACAGCCTGGACTGGCTCAGGATGTTCTTTTGATATCAATGGTAGGTTCAGGACGTTGGCTAATGCGATGTCTATAAAGCATCCAGTGGCCCCTGAGTCAATCACTATGTGTACTGCATGTATGCAATCCATGGCAGACTTCAACTGGGCTTGGACTACCACTGGTCTGATAGGGCCAAAGGTAGGTTCGGAGGGGTTTTGTGAAGGACTCGCCCTTGCCCCTGGTCTCAAGGGCGAGCCTTCTGAGAACCCGAGCGTTTGTTCTTGGGAAGACAAGGGCATTCTTTGACATAGTAGTCATTGAGACCGCAGTAAAAACTGGCATTAGCAGTTCTTCTGCGCTCTCGCTCGGTCTGGGTGTTGGGGCTATGTATCCCCCCTATCTGCATGGGTTCGCTCGTGGATTCAGATGTAGGGGTTGTCTGAGAGTGGGAGAGCCTGATTTCTCCTCTTCATTCATTCCTACAGGCATCTACCTGTAAGGCCAGGTCAACCAGGTCGGCATAGACTGCTGGTAGGGATGGTACTACTGATAAGGCATCTTTCATGGTGTTACACAGACCACGGTAGAATACCACTGCCTTTTTCTCTTCAGGCCAGGATGTCTCGGCTGACAGTTGGTTGAACCTGGTTATGTAGTCTACGAGTGTCTGTTTGCCCTTTGTGAGGTCCAATAACTCCATATCTCGTGATTGCGCCTTATACCGGGTATCGAATACCTTGGACATTTCTCCCACCAACAGGTCGAAGTCATAGAGAGCAGGGTGATCACTTTTGAGGAGGGGATTCGCCCAAGTGGCTGCTACAACCGACAAATGGGAGAGTAAGAATGCTCCTTTGGTCACAGAGTGAGGGAATGCCTGGGGTCGGCACAAAAAGTGTAGTTTGCATTGGTTCAGAAAGGTGCGATATTTGCTGGGGTCTCATTGGTATCTCTCGGGTGCAGCCAGAGGAAAAGGAGGTGGGACAATTATTGGAGCAGTTGGTAAAGGAGGGGGTATGGCAGGAGCTGGGTTTTGGGGAGGGGGAGGGTCCCCAAATTCGGAGTCCACGGGTAAAGGATGGCGGGAACTTTGTATAGTGTCCAGACGGTGGTGTATGGCAGCTGTGGCAGTGGCCATGTCAGTTCTGAGAGCCGCAACCGGTCACAGGATCCCCGGCTGAGGTATCCATTATCTGGACGACCAGCAGGCTTCACAGTCTGTTCTATCTTGATGGTCGTGCAGATATAAGATACCTCTGTCCCCAAGTACCGCACGGGTTAAAGTAAAAACTCACTACCCTTGCAATCTTTGAGGCCACAGGTGTAGAGTGTCGTCAGCCTGGAACCGGGAACGCCGGAAGGACCCCCTGAGCGGTGCAAGGCAAGAAGGTTAGGTTATACAGTGACAGAGAGAGTACTTTCTCTTGACAAGGATTAGCCCCAGGAGCTTACCTAATGAGAACAGCGAGGTCTCCTGAAGATGGAAGCCGGAGGGTAACCAGCAGCAGGCTGGCGAAGGTTTTGTGGCCATCTGAGAACACACCTGAGGCGAGTGGTGATCAGGATACGTGATGCGTGAGCAATCCAAAACAGTCCGAGGTCGTAACCAGAAAATCAAACCAAGACCAGGGAGAACCAGTTCAAGATCCAGTAAGCAAGCCAGAGGTCGTAGTCCATAAGATCAGGGATAATAGAGGATAATCCAAAGACAGTCCAAGAAACGTTCTGTAGTCGAGAATAACACCAGGAAGCAAGAAAAACCAGATGCCAAACAGTCCTCCAAAGAAGCAGCTGTGAAGCGTTGCTTCCGCGTCTATTCAAGCCTTTTAAACGCGAGGGTGTCACATGACGCGGGTCTCGTGACCGTGGGCAGCGTGTCACGTGACCCGCACCTTGGAAAAGGATTGGGTATGTCCTATGTGATGTTGCTGTCGTCTTCTGGTCACGTGACCGGAGGGCTTCCAAGGGGCCGTGTAGTGCCGCTTTGTGTGGAGTCGCCACGGCAACTGCCAACACGGAAATGGTCGCAGGGATCTCGGGCCACCAGTTGGCAAACCCCGCCTCTGGCTGTACTGCTGCCGCTGGGTACGTGAGAAGGACTGAGGAATGGGGCTGGATGGGTGAGTGTGGAGGAACTGAGAAGTGGTGTTGAATGGGTGAGTGTGTTGGGACATGACAGTTTCATTGCATTTGAAACAGCTTTCAAGAGTTGGCATTAAGGTCATACAATTGACATTTCTGTGGGCTAATTGTTCCATAACATCCGTAGCACATGCATTATGGCCATAAAGTGCATGAATGCGCCGGGTTTTCAATATTGCTTGTGCTTCTTGAGATAATATACCAATTCTAATACTTTTTAAGATGTTGGCATAAGTGAGATTTGCAGATTGCCGCATGTTTTCTGTTAATTCTCTGTATTGGAAATGTTGCTAAAGGTTGACATTTCCAATGCTGCCAACAGTTTTACGGCAGAGTTTGTATCCTAAGGTTTTAAAAATAGGCTCACCTTTCACTGGTGTCAATTGAAGAAGATCTCCGAAAACAATAATGTGTTTTCCTCCAAAGAGCTCTTCGTAGTTTGTTTTGAGTACTTCTTGTAATCTGAGGTGAATCAAGGCCAACATTAGGTTGGAGACCATGCTCACTTCATCTATTAACAGCATTTTCATTTGTTTTAATACTCTGCGTAGTTCCATTACAGCTTCTGTAGAAAGTTTGTAATAGTCTAATTTGTTTTGGTGTTCTACTGGCAGGAGTAGTAATCAGTGTAAAGTGACACTGCCTATGTTGTAGGCAGCTAAACCTGTAGGGGCAGTGACAAAAGCTGACAGTTTGTTGTTTGTCAATTGTTGAAGGAATTTATTGATGATTTTGATTAAGAATGTTTTGCCAGAACCAGCTTCACCACTGACGTACAGTAGTATAGGTTTGTAATTTTGGCAGGTGCATTCTTTGTTTTAATGTTGTACACCATGTGCAATTTCTTTTGTTACTTCTTCAAAAATGCTACGTTGTTCATTGTTTAGGGTTGATTGTAGTATAGTTAAGTCTTCTTTATCTTCATACTGACACATGGTGTTTTCTACTTCTGTCATAGCTAATTCTGCCTCATTTGTTATTAGTGGCTCTCCCAGTGGTTCTTGGCTTCCTGTTACAGAAGGTTGACTACTGTCAGGAGTGTCCTTATCTAGTTGGGCATGCAGTTCTTCTTCATGTTGCTGTTCATTGTGCAACATTGGTTTTTACTGTGTAAAGTTTACATCAGTTATAGTGCTTTCATTTGCTTTGAAAGCGTTTTCATAGGAGTCATAGTTATCTAGTATTTCTTCTTCTTTTCTCCATGGTTTAAAGAGTTGTAGCAGGGACATGTAATATAGTTCTTTATGTTGACGAGTCTTTAATGACAATTTGATATGATTAATTAAATTTGGTTTGGTGAGTTTTACTAAGCTGCCTTCAAAATTTGTCACTCTGTATCTACCTTTTTTTTCATCGGGTTTTATATTATTTTTGGATGTGCAGTTTTGGGCTATGTGCTATAGACACATGGTTTCCAAAGTGGTACTTCTGTTTGGGTAGTATGCGTCCAGCAAATTGTTTTTTAAAATGTCTTGGCTGTTGGGATCATGTTTGGCTATTGTTTCTATATCTTCGTATGATTTTAGAACTCTTTTTCTAGATTTAGCAGGACCAAGACTTAGCCATACTATATTTTCAGATTTTCCATACAAAGAAGTACCAGTTAAACGATCTGCTGCTTCATAGGAGCCACATTCTCTATGGGAGAGCATTTTTATGCCCAAGCTGGATCATTTTTGAGACAGTGTTTTGTCTGATGACAGGTCATTCCAGAGGTCTTGTCGCTCTGTTTTTTCTGCTTTGGTTAAGTATGCTGTAACATATCGTGCAACTGCAGTGTAATTGTCTGCAATGTACTGCACATCTATGTTTGCATTCCATAAGTGGGCAATGATTGCATTGTAATCATTGATATATTTTTCTTCTTCTGTTCTTTTTATGTAATATGTTCTGTTAGGTGATTTAACTTTAACACTATGGGCCTCATTCCAACTCAGGCGTTAAGGGGTTTACGGCGCCGTAAACGGCGCCGACCCTTAACGCCTGATTACAAGGTTCCCTTTGCGGGATGGCTGTTTAACGGCTGCTTTTTGCAGCAGTTAAAAGCCATGCCGCAAAGGGACCTTGGCGATAATTACGGCACCGTAATTTACAGTGCCGTAATTATCGCCTTTCCCCATTCCCATTATGCCCTATGGGGCAAAAATGGGAATGGGGAAGGGGCCATTGGTGAATGGGGAATTACCGCCCCACTCACCTTGGAATGGGGCGGTAATTCTGCCATCCACCATGGCGGAATTGCAACCTTAGCGGCATGGACCATGGTGCTAATAGCACCATGGTCCTCCGCCAAGGTTGTAATGAGGGCCTATGTCTAACTGAAGACGTGAAGTTGTTCACTTGACCTGTTTTTGTAACCGGTCTAGGTGTATTTGCAATGACAATATTTGCCACATGTGTGTCTTTGAAATTGCAAAATGTGTGCTTGAAGATCACTATTTGTTGCTTCTGATGGAATTTGGCAAGTGACATATTTTTCAATAAACTGTAAAACAGTGGCATCACTGTCTTGACAAAATTTAGGAGCATCTTTAATCCATAAAAGCATGTGGCTATGTGGTGCTCCTCTGGCTTGGTATTCTTTTCTCCAAAAGAAGTGTTGCACTTCTCCAAGGGGAGGAGCACTTTTATTACAAATAAAGTGTAGCATAGCAATGAAGCGATGGTGAAAATATCTTGAAACATTAACAGGATCTAGAGAACAAAGTTCTCCAGGTGTTAGTATATCTATGTTTGTTTTGTTTTTGTTTGATATGCGTAGGAAATCCTGTAAATCTTCCCATGCATTTTCTGCACAACTTAATGTAACAAACCAAGTGGGTGGGCCAAGGTTTCTTATCATACAACATACATCTCCATGACATCAAAACCAGTATTCTTTAGTACCACACATATTTGCTAATAGATTTGTAATATTTGATTGTAAAGCCTCATCTTTTTGTTGCACCTTTTGTAATAATTGTGTAGCTGACATATTTTGAAAGTGGGATCCTGATTTTAATGTGTGTGCAACTCTGTAACATAAAGTTGCTAGTTCACTTTCAAACAGTAGGTGGAATATGTATTCCACATTTTGTCTAAATCTGGGATCTTCAGAATACATCCGTAATGAGCGATATTCTGATGCTGTTATTTAAATAGGTCTATCATCATACCTTCCTCCTTTGCCAGTAGGAAAAAGTAGAGGAAAAGCACGTGCTTCTATACTTTTTTCCCATATGCTGATTGGTGATCCTTTTGTTTGACGCATTTGGTACGTTTCTAGTGCATCTTCTACGGTGTGATTAGAATGCGATGGGTGAATTGTATACTGGTCTAAAGTATTGGATATTGTAGCAGGATCTAGGAGCTCAAATTGACCAGCTTCTTGTGTCTCTTGAATTATTTCAGTGGTATCCTTCCAGTTTTCTTCAATATTAATTTCTTTGTAGTATTCATTATTGTCTTTTAGATATTGCAAAGCTTGTCTAACTTTATGTAAATCTACCAGTTGTTGCCAATTTCTTTTTTCTTTTGTAGGTACACCATTTACTAAGATAATTAAAGATTGCTCCATTGGACGTTGCACTCCTAGAGTGTGCACATTTTGTTTTAGATCTAATGGTAAATACACTACTTTTCCACAAATACCTTTCACTAATTCAGAGTGAGGTAATTTTGCTGTTTTTGGTTGAAGGCGTATTATTGCTTGAAAGGGGTGCACTGTTTGAATTATGATGCTCTCATATAAATTGAGTTGTTGTAGTGGTTTTGGTAGTGGAAATAATTCCAAATTATTTGTGATAGCATGTGAAGGAGTTTGGTTGTTGTCAAGTTTTGTAGTGCAGTAACTGCAAAGTATTAAGGGGTCAGTTATTTCGTATTTGTTTTCTGCTATAAGGTAGAGAGCTAATTCAAACCATTTAGAATCTTCATTGTCTTCTATTTTATATGTTAGGTCTACAGTTTTTGTGTTACTTTTATAGAAAGTTCTACAGCTACATACACACACATGGTTTGGTACTTCAGCAGATGTACTTTTAAATTTCAGTATTTATTTTTTGTATGTGTGTAGTAGAAGGTTGCCATGCATAGAATTGTTGCTAATTTGCTTTAAAGCTATTTCATTCTGTAAGTGGCTTTCACTTGCAAAACATTCTTTCTGGATATAGTCGATTTCTTCAAGTAGGTCTTTTGCTGTACCATGTAGAAGAATGTTATTTAAATTGGCTAGTGCTAAAGCAGGACTTTTAGCATAGTACAGTTTATAGACTAGATTTCTTATAGTTGAATGATGTGTTGATATCATTTTGATATAATGGAAGGTGGTTTTGCAAGTAGGTCCCGAAATGCAGGCCAATGACTGTCCTTGTAGTCCTGTGTACTTGCGTACTGGACAGGTATCCATATTTTGCAGTAGTTTAATTTTCATTTTGTCTTTGCCTTTCACATATTGATTTAGGAATTGGCTTAAAGACTTGACAGATTCTTTGGGAATGTTACACATTGACGTGGATGGCCATTTGTATAATAGACTTTCTGATTCAGTTGAATGGAGAGGTAATTCTAAGTTTTCTGGGGATATTTTTGTAAGCAGTATTTCTTGTTCCATTATGGTATTATTAACTTATTCATAACCTCGTCCACTGCTATGTATGGCAACTGTATTTGTTTGCTTTTGTTTGTATGCTTCTTCATTAAAGTATGGTTCTGTGCTCGTACTGTGACTCCATTCACCTCCACAGATACTTAAGAAGTTATTTCTGTTGGCATTTTGTTTATTGAAAGGTCTTTTTTGTAATTTAGTCATTAGTTTTGTTAGTGGTTTCATTTTGTTTAACACTAAAATAAATAACTTTCTTTTGAGAAGGATTGCACTGTCTATCAACGCTTCTAAGATTAATTTCCTACGATAGGTTTTAAGGGTTGAGTTTGATTTCTCTCCTGTTTTTATAAGATTTTGCAGGACTGTGTGACGGAACATTTTTGCTAAAATACTTTTTTTGGTATGCTTAGTTTGCACTATATCAAAATTTATAGGAGCAGTTTTATCTGTAGTGGTAGCTGATTTTTTGTTAATTGTTTTGTGGTTTGTTTTACATTTTGATAGAGGAGGCAAAGTTTCTGTACTTGAAGCTTGTTTTGTTTTGCTGAATGACTGTATTAGCTATTTGTTTAACTTTTTTTACAAATTCTGCTAGAGATGGATGCTTGTTTTGGACACTTCTATTTTCATTTGATCTGTTTCTGTGTTGCTTTCTGCGGACTTTTTGGTCGGCATTCTTTAGGGTCGTTTGAAAAAAATAAAGAAGGTATGGGTTGGGGTGTTCTTAATGTATGTGTGCTGTTTGCATGAGTGTGTGAGTAAGATAATAAAGATGTATGTAATGGTGTATGATTGTGCATTGGGCAACTACAACTAGTTGGGATGGCTATTCTTGAATTTATGTGCTACTAAACTGGGGTGCAGATGATAGTAGAAAGTAAGCTGGTGGTGTGGAGAAGTAGAAATAGTAAATCAATTTGGTATACAATTAAAACAGTTGTTTGTCCTATAATATCAAAATTCTAGGGGTTGAGTTGGGTTATTTGTGTGTCGAAAACTAAGAAATTGTGCATCATTCTGCCTGTAAATCTCTGTTTAAGAAATGGGGATTTGTAGACAGAATGGTGAACAATCTCAGTTTTTAGACACAGAAATAGCATAAATTAACCTTACAGTGAGTTTGAATAATAGTACAAATAATATGGTGGTATTCAACTTCCTTTTTTTCTGAAATGAGCAGGTTTCTTCTTAGTTGTTCTTTGTACTTCAAATTCGGCCTGCTTCTTTTCAGATGAATGCTCTTCACTGCAATTGTAAAGGAAACAAATAAGGAATTTTGTTTGAATATAGCATTCTTTTTAATTTAGACATTGATTTTTTTAATTGACATTGATCCTTGACATTGATCCTCAGCGCCTTCCTCAAAATCATGAAAACAATCTTATTCACATAAGATGCGTTGCACCAGTTGAATACATATCATATGTTCTTAATGCTTAAACTGCATTGTAATGACTAACTCTACCAACCAAGATATCATGTGTATGCCTTGTGGAAATCATAGTGTACCACTGAATACCACTATTTCTGTAACTAAGCTCTTGTAAGTAACAGCGCCTCAATGCCATGGGCTGCTTGCGCAGTATATAAATATAAGTAAATAAATGTTTATATTTTTGTACAAGTATTGTTGTTTGATTTTTGAACATACTGTCTGCATTAGGGTTGTAACGGTAAACCGGTATACCGGTATAAACACCGTTGTCAATTTCATTTTGCTTCAATAACCGTTACTGTGTTTGTAACGGTAAACCGAGTGAATACACTTCAATTAATGCATTGCAAATAGGGCTGGGCTGGCTGTGTGTTGTTCACTGACCCTGGGGGACTGGAGGAGGTGGAGTTTGCCCGGGCCCAGGCTGGGCTGGGCTGGCTTCAGCAAGCCTGTTTTTGTTTTCCACGTGTACTGCAGTGTACTTCAATTAATCCATTGCAAATGGGACTGGGCTGGCTGTGTTGTTCACTGAACATGGGGGACTGGAGGAGGTGGAGTTTGCCTGGGCCCAGGCTGGGCTGGCTTCAGCAAGCCTGTTTTTGTTTTCCACGTGTACTGCAGTGCACTTCAATTAATGCATTGCAAATAAGGCTGGGCTGGCTGTGTTGTTCACTGAACCTGGGGGACTGGAGGAGGTGGAGTTTGCCCGGGCCCAGGCTGGGCTGGCTTCAGGGAGCCTGGACTCCCTGGAGGAGGTGGAGTTTGCCCGGGCACAAGCTGGGCTGGGCTGGCTTCAGCAAGCATGGGAGTGGGAGGAGGTGGAGTTTGCCCAGGCCCAGGCTGGGCTGGCCTTAGCAGCCTGGGAGTGAAGGAGGTGGAGTTTGCCCAGGCTCAGGCTGGGCTGGGCTGGCCTTAGCAGCCTGGGAGTGAAGGAGGTGGAGTTTGCCCGGGCCCAGGCCCAGGCTGGAACATTCCTGAATCGTGCATGTGTCACTGTTTGAGCTGCATACCCTGCTGTCACACTTCCAAACTCTACGTGCTGTGCCTGTGCCACAGATTTCCAAGGTTCCAGGAAGGTAAGCAGCCCCCAAACCAGGACCGCTATCCTCTTTTCCTTCCCTCCCTTCTCATGGCCTTCTTTCCCTCTGTCCTGCTTCTCCCCCTTTGTTCAAATCTAGTGCTGTATGATTAATGCCCCCTTAATACGTGTGATTGCTACTTAAATGTGTTGTTATTATCTATCTAATATTATTTGAAATTCTATATTTTTAAACAATTGAACTGATTTGGGTGCATCACGCAAGGAAATTTGGCTGTCACACTAAGTTGTCAGCACCAGCTCGTAACAAACTGTCCCCTGAGCTGCACGCTCCATAGACTGATAATGAAGGACATGTTGTTTAATGAGCAGGTCGTAAATAGAGGAGGGTTCTACTAGTGCTGCAGGAGAAAAAAGAATGGCATTGCAGTTGGAAGCACGAGAAGGGGTGTGTGTGATAGTGTCCCAAACTGAGCTAAAGGAGATGTGCCTATTGAGTTGCAATTAAGTGGTACGAGGCTGGACTTCCTACTTTAGGGTTCATACATTCACCAATGTTCCCAATAGTTGGGGTGACTGACAGTCTGTCCGGTTCTGAGACCTGTTGTCTGTACCACATGCAGTGGTCGAAGTGTGCAGGAGCAGTGCTCCCATGCTTTTCTTTTTTGCATTTCACTGTTCCTATACTTTTACTTTATAAAGAAACCGCTCCGGAATGGTTTCTTTTTTAAATAAAAGTATAGGAACTATTAGAAAGTCTGCGTCTGCTTTCTGACCCGGGTAAGGGTCGTGATGTCTCAGCTGTGCCTGTGCTTTTCTACATTAAATGCATGCGACCACTAAGTGCGCAGGTCGTGTTGGAATAAAGCACTCACTTTATGTGCCTGAGCTTCAGTGAAGTCTGCAGAGTGACACAGAACCTCTTAAGATTCTGCTGCTAGTGTACGATTTCAGCACACCCCAGGGCACCTCACACTTAAAGGTAAGCCTGCCTTATAATTAACCAGTCGTTTCATCCCTGGGCCTGGCCAAGTTCTATGGCAATCTGTCAGCAAACACACAAATGTAAATTTTTATTTTTGTATTTCATTACCGTTGGGTCCCACATGGCATATGAACAGAGATCTTTGCGTTGCCAATGCTAATACTACGGTCATGAAATACACAAGTTAAAAGCTCAGTTTATATGTGTGTTTTTTTTTCCATTCCTTGAAAACCCGTGTTTCAATTCAGTTGTGTTGCTGTGGTGGGCGGGAGCGGTGCTTCTATACTTTATTTTAAACGTTTTACTTTTCCCATGCTTTTATTTTAAAAAGAAACCAATCCGGAATGGTTTCATCTTAAAATAAATGTGTAGGTAGAAGTTGAAATTTGCACCTCAATGCATGAATGCACTGCACTCAACATTCCCTTAAACAGCAGGTGTCTTGTTTGGGGTTTTGAATTGCGTGTGGGAGGGAGTGGGACGATGGGGTTTGGGGGAGCGTGGTTCAAGTCAGCAGGAAGCATAGCTCCACTACTTCTTTTCGCACACTTCGACCACTGATCCATCCTCCCTTACTTGTCTCTTGGGAATGGTTTTCGTTTAGAGACCTGTATTTATATAAGTGATTTGTTTTTGAATGAGCATCATGGTCACTTTTGGTGGTTAAGTGATTGCCGTGTGTGGCCTTGCAAGGCAGTAACAAGCCTGTGCAATAAATAGTATGTTCTAATTTCAATTATGTTGTATGACCAAAAGTGTTGTCGTCCAGTGTGTGGCCAGGCACTGCTCCTCGGTCTCTAATGGCAGAATGCAGTTGCTGGTGCTAGGCAGTACTTTGCACCCTCGGGTACTAGTGCCATGTAGGATTCCCTGTTGTGTTTGCTGGTGCCTGGGACTTAGTCCCTGGTGCCTTTCCCCTGATGACAGGGAAAACTCGAAAACGTGATTCTCTTATCAGGTAAAGCTCCCTCTCTTTGCCCATACTATGTAATTTGTTAGTCCCTTTTGCAGCTTGTGGGGGGCTGTACCACTATACTCGGGCAGACACGATATTGCTCTGGTCTTTACACGGTAGGATTCTTTGCTAATTATTCTCCTGTTTGATTACCAAATTCCTTGCAGAACTGTTGGTGTCCACCATGCTTATAAACACACGTGCGCACTATACTGCAATAACCGCGGTATACCGTCATTTCAAATGAAGGTTATCATACCGTCAAAAAATCTATATCGTGACATCCCTAGTGTGCATGCAATTTTGTTTGAGTATGTTAACTCTTCATATTGTACTTTAAATATGTTAGTTCAACATGCTTTGAAAATGTGTGTGTAAAAAAAAATTAAATAGCAGATAGGTTTGGAAGTGACAGTTGATTTTAGGAGATGGAAAAAATGACAGTAAATTCAGTTTATAGATTAGACAAGCTAAAAGTCAGTTAATCTGTTTATATGAATCTATAAAAATTGTACATGTACTATATAGAAAATATGCATACCTGTAGTTTGTGTTCATGCATATGGATATGCATGCAGCTGCAAGTAGAAATCTTGGAGACTTGTACAGTATTTCTGGTAGAAGGTACTTTACAATAATATGACACTTGTACTCAGATTAACAGTACATTTAAAGTGCTGATCTATGATGATGCAGTTAGATGTAGAGGTATTGGATGTGATTGGTGGATGTTCATGTGACTTCTTAGCTATATCCAATGAGGGAATGGCACAGAAAGTGAAAAGGAAATGCTAGAAGGACTGTTCATGTTACGATATGTCCGCAGACATGGCGGTAGTCCGCGGACATCGGGTGTTACATCCGGGGATTTTTAGGTTGGGGAGCCATGCAAATGAGAATGAGCAGAGAAAGGGATTGGTCAGGAAAGTGTAGTGGGTGTGTTGCGCCAGGAGAGAGTTTCTCAGATACTCTTTTTGCTGAGAAAAGAACAGATAGCTATGGCTGTGTTTCAAAAAACAGATTGTTTGGATTTTGGGAGACTCGTGTATACATTGGTTGAAGGTGCATCCACAAAGCTGTGGAGTAGCTGTAGATCTTGGATTCCCACATGTGGAAGTGCACTGGCATGGAGTACGTGGAATGAAGTGGTTGGACTTGCTACCTCTCTGTGCAACTTTGGAGCCAGAGCAACATCCAGACATAATTGTAATTCATTGTGGAGGGAACAGTTTAGGACATGTGTCTGGAATTTCTTTGCAATTTGCAATGAAAGAAGGACTTGGGAAGGTCATGGACATGTTTCCAAATTCTCAAGTAATTTTTTCACGGATTGCGCAGAGACAAATGTGGCTTTGTTCTTCTTCATTTGGTCCACAAATGGAGAACGCAAGGCGCAATGTCAATAAGGCTGTTTGTGCATTTCTAAGAGATTTTGGCATGTCCTCTTTTCACAATGAAAATATTATGTTTCGTAGTACATACATTTTTCGCAGAGATAGAGTCCATCTTACTTATGCTGGCAATCAGATTTTTTTGAGAAATGTACAAAATGCATTGCGACCTTTTTTGGAATTACAGCATCCATTTTATAGTAGGTGTTGAGCATTTCAAATTTTTCAAACACAAATAAACACCACCAAAAGGCTCTTATCAGAGCCACCACGTCCACCCAGATAAAACTGCAATGGTTATGATAGGGTAGCACCCCAAAATTTTAGATGTCCGCGGACTGTCCGCGGACTTCTAAAAAATACACAGGGTCCTGCTTCATTTATTTTCACTTCTATTTTTTAACTGTAAAAGGTGGCTCTGAAAAGAGCCTTTTTTATTTTTGTTGTTTTATACAAGACACACTAGGAGAGGAGGGGAAAGGAGGGTAAGGCGGGGACACCAACCACGGGGATAAGAAAGGGCAAGCTGAGAGAGGAAGATGTAGAGTGGGTTTCACTTGGGTAGTGAGCAAACCTTTTCGTGCTCTGAAACGATAGCCTCAAAAGCACTACAAAGTCTCTCTCCCGTGCACAGTACTGCGTCGCAGTACATACACACAACTGTGACCCTCGAAAGGTAAGGGTCATCAGCATTGCGTATGGCCTGTGAGGCAGCTTGAGGAATACGCTGTCCCACAGGAGTGTTTCTTGTGGTGACAGGATCGGAAACAGAGGATGAAGTAGAGGAAGTCAACCTGCTACGCTCCTCGCAAGGTACAACTTTGCGAATGGCCCCCATGTGGAATGACTTTAGGTGTCGCTTCATGGTAGTTGTCCCAAAGCTGTATGAGCTATGCCTACCACGACTGAGTACCATTTTGCACTCATTGCAGGTGACTTGATTCGCACGTGCCTTAGGACCATTACCACGAATGGTAAATAACCGCCACACCCAAGACTCACGCTGAGTGCTGGTAGTAGGAACTTCCATTACCTCATTCTCATCATCCTCTTCTTCCTCCTGTGCATCCTCATTCCTGTTCCCCTCTTCAGGCCCTTGGGGAGGTGGTGGTGGTGGAGGGGGTGGGGGTGGTGCTGAGGCAGATGCAGCACCAGGTGGCAGTAGTGGAGCCACGGATGCCATCAAGTTTGCGATGGAAATCTGCAAATTGGCAGCAAAATTCGCTGTGCTCTGTAGGATAGCCAGAAACACAATGAGAATGAGCTCTAGGGTCTGGTCTTTTATAGGGGTGCTTGTGCGTGGTTCGCAGACATCAGCGCTGTTTGCGGACAGATCAAACAGAAAAAAGGGTTCAAAAAGTCACAAAAAGTACGTAGAAACTCAGGATTACTATGTGGGACTTGTTCTATGGTGAGTTTTTGTTGGAAAATATTGTAGATTACTTGAAAATGTAGTTTTCAATTGTTTGGGGACACGAACAGTGTTCGCAATCAGAACATATGCTGATCATGGGTGTGGTCACATGATTGCTTCACGAACATGTCCGCGAATGGATCGGGTGTCGGCAGGACACCAAATGCACTGAAACTATATTGCGCATGCGCGTTGGTGTTCTATGGACACTGTTCGGGTCCTGGAGTGATTAAAAGTGTGTCACAAGTGAAACAAACAGTTACAGACAGGCGTTTGTTCTTAGAACAGTTTCAACTTGTCTGCGAACAATACAGACAGGCATAGCGTCCTCAGGACACCCCCATTTTGTTTATTTATGAACATTCAGGGACACTTGATGTGTTCTTAGAACAGTTTCAACCTGCTTACGAAGAGAACGGACAGGCATAGAGTTCTCAGGACACCCCCATTTTGTTTATTTATGAACATCCCAGGACACATAATAGGACACATAATATGTTCTAAGAACACTTTCATCTTGCCAGCGAGCAATACGGACAGCGTCCTCAGGACACCCACATTTCGTCCGTTGACGAACATTTCAGGACACCGCGTGTGTTCTTAGAACAGTTTCAACTTGCCTGCGAACAATACGGACAGACAGAGCGTCCTCAGGACACTCCCATTTTGTTTCTTTACGAACATTTTAGGACACTGCCTGTGTTCTTAGAACAGTTTCAACTTGCCTGCGAACAATACGGCCAGGCATAGCGTCCTCAGGACACCCCCATTTTGTTCATTTACAAACATCCCAGGACACATAATATGTTCTAAGAACACTTTCATCTTGCCAGCGAACAATACGGACAGCGTCCTCAGGACACCCACATTTCGTCCATTGATGAACATTTCAGGACACCGCGTGTGTTCTTAGAACAAACACTTGAAAAATGTCACCTCTAAATGACTGCGCAGCCCTAAGTGAATGGTAAATATCCTATTCAAATTGAATGTGTAACTGTACAACAAATACAGTGAAACAAAGAGTCCAAAGCAATAGATTCTTCAGTCAAAAAAACACTGTTGAAACAGATTTTATGAGTTGATGCAAAAACAAGACTGCCGACACATGTTTCGACCCAAAACAACGGGTCCTTTTCAAGACAAGACTGTGGTGTTGGTATGATTCATATACATTCCAAAACAGCAAAATATTATATACTCATGCCATAAGGATAAGAACATTTGAAATATAAACAAAATTAACCAGCAGAGGAAGAAGAGGGGGCCAGAGTTAAAGAAGAGAAATGCAACGAAGAAAGAAAAAAGCCCATATGGACATTACATCATGTCAAAGAGCAAAGCAACCATTTCAATGTGAAACATATTCCAAGTAAATAAGGAGTAACATTTGATTTGTTACCATATGTTGTCGAGCCAAAAATCGCGGTCGAAGTGTCCATATGTGAATGTCCATATAATGAAAACAAAATAATATGTAAAAAAGAGAGAAAACACCATCAGCCTCAATCCTAAGTGAATAAACAACTGATACATTTAACAATTTATTAATCCCATGTACACGCATAGTGCAAAGGTAACAGACTATTGTGCCAAGGATCAAAATGCTCATCCCTCATGCGCCTCATGGTGGTAAAATGTATTATTACATTGTCACCCGTGTGTGATATAAATGTTAAAATGAATAAATGTTTTACCGTATGTTATTCAAACTGAGTTAGAAAACCCAAGCCCTCCTTAGGGGCAGATATATGGGCCAATTGTAAAGTAGTTGATTCTCCTCAAGAATGTAAACTGCAAATAACTGAAAAATACATAAACAAAGAAACCCAAGACATGAGTTGTCTTGACAAGAGATCGACATATGACTTAAATGGGTTGTCAAAAATATCCAAATGCGTAAAAATAATGGACAGCGATACCTGCAGCAGTCTCTGTTACTGATACATTGTGGTACATTCCCAGAACATGGGAGTTTGTTCAAACGTTGCAACTGCCAAAAAAAAAAAAGGACAATGCACCAAAACCCAATTCCGCAGGTAGGTCGAATAACATAAATATTTGCAAGAATCAGTCTAACAGTGAGATACTCTGAAAGTACTGTCAAGCCCATACCTGTAAGTTCAGGGGCTGGTTCCCCACTGTGACCAGAGTCCAAATGCTTCACGAAATCAGTGTTGTGCAGTTCATTCCTTCCATGTGTTTAGAGAAAAGAACCTAAAAACGTGTCACGTGACTCAGTCATGTGGTTAAATTTAGCGCAAGGAATTATGGTAATGGTAGTCCTTGTATTAAGTAAGGCAAGCGCTTGCATCTTGTTTGTGCCCTAGACAATGTCTGCATGTGTTAACACAACTATTAAATATTAAATAAAAGTCTAATGCATAATAAGCTGTAATGGCAGTGTGCATGCGAAATAAAAATAATAATTAAAAAAAAAGATTTTTTAAATTGAAAAAATTGAAAAATCAAAAATCTCTGGAATGTTTCATGGCGGCGAGGGACGGATGAGCAATTTGATACTGGCAAAGATTCCTGACGGTCTTGGTTGTTTAAATGTGACTAGATGTAAATACATGAAAACAAACAAGGAATAATGAAAATGCAGTTGCTGCAAGTATAGGAAATATGCACCAGCATTTGTATAAAGCATTACAAAAATACATTTAGTTCCGTGTCCGTGTTGAGACCAAGACTGGTACAACGAAGTTTGGCAATGGTGCGTGTTTCAAGCTGACGTAAAAGTAATTGACGGTCCCCGCCTCTTGGGTGGGAATGCGCTTGAATGAGCCCGATGAACTTAAGATCTTTTACTGAATCCATTTGATGATTCTGTTGCCAATGCACGGCAAGTGGCAACTTCGGATCTTGGCTCTTCAGGTGTGCAAAATGTTCTCGAATGCGGACTCGCAGTTCTCTTATAGTAGAACCGACATATACTTTGCGGCATACGCATAAAATGGCGTACACCACAAATTTCGATTTACAATTGATAAAATCAGAAATGTGAATTGACAAACCATGGTGGCAACTGAATGTATTTTGGATAAGAGCATATTGGCAAAAATTGCATAGACCACATTTGAAAAAACCAACAGGTTTGGGTGGAAGCCAAGTTAAAGGCTGTGCATGAGTAGGCTTTGGTTGTAAGAACGAAGGACAAAGTTTGTTGTGCAATGTTTTGTTACGAGTAAAGAAGAGTTTGGGTGTAGCCGAGACATAAGGCAAAAGGTCTGGGTCAAGTCTCAACAAATGCCAATGTTTGCTTAACAGGTGATAGAGCATGCAATGGTCTTCTGAATATTTCGTTATGAACTGTACATACTCCAGACTTGGCCTGGTGGGTTCTGTATTCGTAACCAATGTCTGATCCTGAGTGAATGTGTTGATACAGTTGAACCCTTGCTTAATGCATTGACTTCTGTATCCACGTTCATGGAACCTCCGCCTAATCATGCGACACTCATGTTGAAAAGCCATGTCAGTACTGCAATTACGTCTCGCATGATAGAATTCTCCAAATGGGATGTTAGAGATGACTGATTTTTTTTATGGCAGCTGGAGGCATGCAACATAGCATTAACTGTGGTGGATTTTTGAAAGGTTTGAGTTTGTAGTTCACCATTCACAATGTTAATCTGACCAAATTTGTGTTTCACTTTGAATACAGTATATCTTATTGTCACCTCGTTTATATGTGGTACCAGCCAATTTAATTACGCCTTTGACTCTTTAACGTGTATCCCTCATTACACATGCACCCGTCCCTGTGAACACTTCTCATTTTTCGTTGCTTCGCACTCCCAATGTGTCCATTAACCTGCCTCTTTTCCTTTTTTCCTCCGCTCTATGAACCATGAGACGTCAAAATAACATCTAAGAAGTAGGATGTCCAGCCCCCATTAGTACCTACCCGCATACACGGTCCAAATATACAACCTAAGACGGTCACGGACAGGTACGAGGGGTCACGGTCAAGCGTACAGTAGCTAGTTCCTTTACGGGTGCCATGACAACTCATAGACACCGCACAAAGTACGCATGCGCAGAGACTAAAACAGAGGTTCTCTGCGCAAGCGCACTGTATAGATAGAGTTACAGCTTTTTCTCCCTTTCCATGCGCAGAGACTAAAACAGAGGTTCCCTGCACATGCGCACTGTATAGATAGAGTTACAGCTTCTTTCCTTTTGTATGCAGCTACGCGAGCCGCCGCATCCGTAGCAGCCCCCCGGCCAGATGTAACATCATAGCGCCATACACCACAGGTGAGAGACCCATGGCAGTTAGACCATAAGGGGATCAGGAACGTCAAATTCTGACCCTATGTTCCTGGCCCCACTAGCTGATCCTCACCAGCAACCAGAACACACGGGCTGTGTAACAAACGTGTGCTTTCAGCCGCACGTGTGGATTTCTCGTACTTCGCTACCTCCACTAATCAGTTGCCGTCCTATTCTATTCTATTTTCTAACAGGGTAATCCAATAAATCAAAAGAACGGCCCACAGCTGTCCACAGCACCCTGTTACCGGTTGTGTGACTGCCCTTACAAATCCTGATATCTAATACCAAGGCATCGTGTATAGAGGACTGCCTTCCCGTAGAATTCAGCACAACAGTTTCTGCGGGCTTAACACCAAGATACCCCAGGTACTGCATGGTTACTCTGTCTACTTATTTTAACAGCAGCCAGTGAATGTTAAATCCCAACACATGACTGAGAGACACTTTTTCTGTCTCCTTGTTTCCCTTCCAGTATTTGTAGTAACCAAAAAATCCACGTACAACTCTCGAATTACCAGATACCTGATGTTGGAGAGTCTAACAGTATTCCCTGCCTCCATCTCCGTGAAGCCACCTTTAGAACCCTGAACTTTTTTCCAGGTTAGTACCTAAGTGTTCAGCAAGCTCCAGGACAACTCCATTGTTGTACCTATATTGGTCCTGATTAATTTTTAATGCATGCAGGTCAAACAACCTTCAGATTCATCTTTCTTTTTAGATGTACTCTGTAGTAAGTCTGCCCTTGAATTTTACTTAGAATCTTTTTTATTTTTTCCCTCCTTTTCTCCACACACAGGGGAGACCAAGTCGAGGCCCAAGAAGAAGGCTCATTGCCGAAACGTCACGGGGCCACATAACTTTGTGGGCTACATTCCCACAGTCCCGTCTCATAACCTGATTTGATTCCTGACGTTGACCAACGACTAGGTCCCTGTCTCCTCTAGAGCTTACAAACACCATACAGTCTTGTATATATGTTCTATTCAAGACACGAACAAACAATATTAATGGTGATTTTGTATACCACATTTGTTACACTCTTTTAGTGCATTTGTTGAATGTTTGTCACAACCACATTTGTCACTCACTTTTTCTTTTTTCCAATGCATTTGTAAAACAAAATGAATGTACTCTGATTTAAGATGCAGATTATGAAATAGCATCTTCTACATATATTTTTGAAAAAACTTTAAAAGCATAAAATATGTTGTGTACCTACTAGCACTAGCAGAATAATAAAAGTATGCTATGATGCATTTCCATAAGGGTCTATCTCTTGCTCATCTTTTTAGAAAACCTATGACAGTCAGCTAAATAATATAACCACTGTCATAACTAGCATGCAAAGAAATTCAGCCTTTACCATATAGGTAAATGGGCCTAAAGTAAGTGGCAGGACGCCTCCCCACTTGTTTCATGTATTTTGGATAAGAGCATATTGGCAAAAATTGCATAGACCACATTTGAAAAAACCAACAGGTTTGGGTGGAAGCCAAGTTAAAGGCTGTGCATGAGTAGGCTTTGGTTGTAAGAACGAAGGACAAAGTTTGTTGTGCAATCTTTTGTTACGAGTAAAGATGAGTTTGGGAGTAGCCGAGACATAAGGCAAAAGGTCTGGGTCAAGTCTCAACAAATGCCAATGTTTGCTTAACAGGTGAAAGAGCATGCAATGGTCTTCTGAATATTTCGTTATGAACTGTACATACTCCAGACTTGGCCTGGTGGGTTCTGTATTCGTAACCAATGTCTGATCCTGAGTGAATGTGTTGATACAGTTGAACCCTTGCTTAATGCATTGACTTCTGTATCCACGTTCATGGAACCTCCGCCTAATCATGCAACACTCATGTTGAAAAGCCATGTCAGTACTGCAATTACGTCTCGCATGATAGAATTCTCCAAATGGGATGTTAGAGATGACTGATTTTTTTTATGGCAGCTGGAGGCATGCAACATAGCATTAACTGTGGTGGATTTTTGAAAGGTTTGAGTTTGTAGTTCACCATTCACAATGTTAATCTGAAGATCAAGGAATCCCATAGACTGAGAGCTCACATGTCCAGAAAATTCTATGCCAAAATTATTACGATTAAGATATTCAGAAAAATCAGCAAAGGACGAAGACGTCCCATTCCAAATGACCAGGATGTCATCTATGGAGTGTCTCCATACTATGAGGTTCTGTTTATATGGGTGGTCTGTGTATATGTGTTTGTCCTCAAAAAAAACCATGAATAAGTTAGCCAAAGCAGGGGCATATTTCGCACCCATGGCTACTCCTTTTGTCTGTAAATAATATTTTGTGTTCTTAGAACAGTTTCAACTTGCCTGCAAACAATACGGACAGGCATAGCGTCCTCAGGATACTCCCATTTTGTATCTTTACAAACATTTTAGGACACAGCCTGTGTTCTTAGAACAGTTTCAACTTGCCTGCGAACAATATGGACAGGCATTGCATCCTCAGGACACTCCCATTTTGTTTCTTTACGAACATTTTAGGACAAATCCTGTGTTCTTAGAACAGTTTCAACTTGCCTGCGAACAATACGGACAGGCATAGCGTCCTCAGGATATACCCATTTTGTTTATTTACGAACATCCCAGGACACATCATATGTTCTAAGAACACTTTCATCTTGCCAGCGAACAATACGGACAGCGTCCTCAGGACACCCACATTTCGTCTATTGACGAACATTTCAGGACACCGTGTGTGTTCTTAGAACAGTTTCAACTTGCCTGCGAACAATACAGACAGGCAGAGCGTCCTAAGGACACTCCCATTTTGTTTCTTTACGAACATTTTAGTACACAGCCTGTGTTCTTAGAACAATTTCAACTTGCTTGCGAACAATACGGACAGGCATAGCGTCCTCAGGACACCCCCATTTTGTTTATTTACGAACATCCCAGGACACATAATGTGTTCTAAGAACACTTTCATCTTTCCAGCGAACAATACGGACAGCGTTGTCAGGACACCCACATTTCGTCCATTGACAAACATTTCAGGACACAGCGTGTGTTCTTAGAACAGTTTCAACTTGCTAGCGAACAGTACGGACAGGTATAGTGTTCTTAGGACACCTCCATTTTCATTTCTTCATGGACATTCTAGACACCCATGCTGTCCGCGGACACCTGAATTGCTTTTTAAAAAAAAAAAAGTTAGGACACAATATAATAATTTTACTTTATTTTACATGTATGTTAAATTTATGACAGAGAAGGTGAGGCAGAAACTGAAACAAAAACAGGAGAATTAGGGGTTTCAATAGGATTTATATGAGGTGAAGAAGGGATGGAAGTCTCATCAAAATGTTTTGGTTCATGGAGAGGGTTTGGGGATAATTGACTGGGATATGGTGAGGGGACAGGTACATGTGGGACAATGGTATGTAGTTGTTTGTTTGAAGTGATCCTCCACACATTTTTTTAAATTATTCAAATTTGCCAAGAGTAGGTCCATTTTTTCTTCTGTGTGCTGAAGTGTCTTATCCAATACAGCTTTTTCATTAGTATTTTCAATTTTAGTATGGTCTGTACAAAAAAAATATATATGTTAAATGTATATAAAATAATATTTATTAATTGGTTTATATAGTTAAGTGTCTACCATTAGATTCACTATCTTCTGACATTTCCTCACGTGGGAAATGCTCCTCTAGCCACTCCAGAGTACTACACATTTCTGTGAGAAAAAGAACATAATATCATTCTTTTTTGTATCTAATACACAAAGTTTACAAATATATGAGTACAATGCAGTACGCTTACTATTTCCAGTAAGGCGCGTTCTGAGTGGTCTGTAGATCTGCTGTTGCTCTTAGTTGTGGAGTTTCTGTGAGGTAATCATGTTGGAAGCCTATCTTTCTTCTTTTGGTATATTCCATTTTAGAAAATATTGTATTTAAATGAATGGTTAGCATGTCATAAATATGGGTTACACTTCTTATTTATTACTACCTATAATGTGTATGTGTGCTGGTTTGTGAATTTGTAAAATGTTCACATGTTATGATATAACAATTAAACATACCCCCCAGACTTTTTGGATAGTGGTGCTGTTGTCCGAAGATGTCCACGGACATTAAAAGAGTTCACGGACATAAAATTCAGTAGAGGGGGTTCAATATGTTCCATATTACATGTACATAAAGTCAAAGTTATTATTGTTAAGTTGTGCTTCTAAAAACCTATGAAATTCAGTGAAAAAACTTTGACGTTATGGTTAAGTTGTGCTACTAAAAACCTATGAAATTCAGTGAAAAAACTTTGTTAAAGGGACGTTATATTTAAGTTGCGCTACGAAAAACCTATGAAATTCAGTGAAAAAACTTTGTTAAAGGGACGTTATGGTTCCAAGTAAAACCGAAAAACCCCTGAAATTCGCCAGTTATGGTAAGCTAAGCAACCATAACTCGCGCCACCACTGTGCACTGCTAAGACTAACACCCACGACATCAAAGATGACATCACAAATGTCATTGATGACATCACTGATGACATCACATGTGCATTTACTTTTCATGAAATGTCTGTACAAGGGATTCTTATTATAATGTTGAGAAAAAAGTGACAAAGATTATTGGAATAAATATCAAGAGCTAATCAGTGAATTAAGCGATGCATTGATATAAACAGCATTATATTATGAAGTTCTATCCAATATACTAAGGTACTCATGCAGAAACATAGGCATTGTGTGCAGCATACATGATGAAGGTATAATATTCATAATGTTGATATGTTGAATAATGAAATGATAACTGTTTTCTTATTAGAGTTTTGTGTACTGTGAAATACGTAATAAGTAGCTAATAAAACCCACGTATAATATAATTGCATTATTACAGACAAAACACAAAGACACAATAACACATACAAATATGGGTATATACAGGGAAAGTGAAGTAAGCAAAAAAGCAGAAGTAGTAGCAGAAATAATTCACAACCTGATTATCTTTATGCAAATAAATGATTGCTATGTTTCAAAGCTGCTATTTAACCTATGTGTATGTATTACATGATGTGACTGGACCCTAGGGAAAGTAGTGTGAGTACAATGTACACAAATATGTGCATATACAGGGAAAATAAGTAATAAAAAAAACAACAGAACTATCAGAAAGTGCTGATAACTCTACTGATTATCTTCATGCACAGAAAGAATTGCTGTTTTTCAAGCTTCTGTCTTCCCATATGCATATGTTTCATATGA
This sequence comes from Ambystoma mexicanum, assembly GCF_040938575.1. Taxonomy (NCBI): domain Eukaryota; kingdom Metazoa; phylum Chordata; class Amphibia; order Caudata; family Ambystomatidae; genus Ambystoma; species Ambystoma mexicanum. The sequence goes on along the minus strand of NC_090939.1, from coordinate 911,747,917 downwards.
TATGACTGGACCCTAAGGGAATTACTGTAAGAACATACTTGAAGGATAAGTCTACAAATATAGTATGTTTACAATTTTTAGTTCATGACTCTTAATGAAGAAAACCACGTGGCGTACATATGTCAGTAAAGGAAAAAAGAGGGAGACAGACATGTGATGTCATCTTTGATGTCATGGGTGTTGGTCTTAGCAGTGCACAGTGGTGGCGCGAGTTATGGTTGCATAGCTTACCATAACTGGGGAATTTCAGGGTTTTTTCGGTTTTACTTGGAACCATAACGTCCCTTTAACAAAGTTTTTTCACTGAATTTCATTGTTTTTTAGTAGCGCAACTTAACCATAATGTCGCTTTAACAAAGTTTTTTCACTGAATATGTATATAAGTGTGTATAGAATCTGGATGTTCCACGATGAATTTTAGAAAACTTGGATCCGGTTAACAGAAGGGCTGAAAGTGTGGCGCAGTTGAAGAAAACAGCAGATGGCGAAGGAAGATTCGAGAAAGGTTGTATGGCGCAGTGTCAAGGGTTGGGGCAGCAAATAAACTGGTTATCTATTTGAGAAGATACAATGAACATGAGAAGCAAGACGAGCTTCTGTTGAGGTGTAATGGAAAACACTAGAAGTGCCAGGTTTTATTCATTTAGTAGTGTTAAATGTGAAGAAGCTGCTCAAAACACAATCTCATGTCACATGGTCAAGTTGATAATAGACTTTGGGCGAGCTACATCGAGACCAGAAGATAAGACCATGCTCACACTCCCTTCTATTCTCAGGCGCAGTGATAATTGCAAGGCCGAGCTCAAAGGACTAATTGAATGGCAGACAGTAGGAGTGATGATGGATGTTGGTCTAAATGGATGGGGAGGCATGGTCAAGTCCAACCCTCCAGCACCTGGGGTACCAGCTTGCGAGCCTCTAGCGAGTGGAATATTCCAAAAGGGTACAAGCATGCCAACCAATTGTAGAGGGCCATGTAGCAGAGAGCCCTATAGTTTTAAAGCCAATGAAACGTGAATTTCTATGACACTGAAGAAGACTTGCATTAGGGGTGGGCATAGCTGTCCACCTGACCGTAGAGACCCAATCACAACACATCCCTATATAGAAAGTATACTTTGATGTTCCCCTTAAGTCTATCACATCGCCAAGTAGGTTTTCTTATTTTGCCACATAGTATGACATTACGTATGACACATTTTTGTTATAAATATGTATTTGTTCATGTGAAACATTGAGAATGCTTGTGTGGTGTCCGTTGATGTCCGTTGTACTCCCTGATTTAGATGCTTGTTAATAAAACAGCTAAAAGATTTGCCAACTTCCTGAGTCGGTATGATTATTGGTGTCAGAGTAAAATCTGCGTCCCCATCCATCCCGAATAGCGCTACCTCACTTAAAAGGGCCTTCGGGCTCAGTGGCATCAAGGTGGAAGTCCTCTTGCTGCATCATTAATGTCTATCACAAAGGGACTATCTTGGTTCAGGGTCCTCAAACCAACCTCCTCCTCTTTGAACGGTACCTGCCACCCCTCATTAACTTCCTTCCCTCACCTGCCTCTCCCCCTCCCACTCTCTCTGTCCGCCCTGCCCCCTGTGATGGTGTACCACATCCCTGTATTCCACCTCAGAAAACCTTCAAAGGCGGAGATCTGCTTCATCTGGTGACTCTTAACACCTGCTCAGCCATCAAACACTCTGCCAACATCTTCTTCCTTCTTGAAGACACAGACCTCAAACATTCTCGCTCTTACCGAGACATGGTTCAATTCCAGCTCAGTCACTGCTTTTGACTCCCTTCTCCCTGATGGTTTCAAGATAATTTCCAAGCCACAACCTCTCTGTGCTGGCAGTGGGGTTGCCTTAATCTCCCCTCAGTGGGTTACTTCTTCTGTCATACTCACCTACCTGGATCTGCAAGCTGGTCATCTCTCCCTACTCCTCTATGACCATTGCCACCATCTACAGGCCTCCTGGCACTTAACTCTGTTCCTCTCAGAATGGGCTGATTTCTGTTCCTCCCTAATCTCAACCACCTCTAATCTCCTCCTCATGGGTGATTTTAACACCCAATTGGACTCCCCTGTCACAGAATACACTCTCTTCTTTGACCTCTGCACATCACTATCCCTCTCCATTCCCTCTTCTGGCCTTACCCACTCGGCTGGACATACTCTGGGTGCCCTCATCCATTCGGACCTCTCTCTCTCTCCCCCCTTCTGGTCACTCCACTCTCTTGGTCAGAGCATTCTCTTCTCCCCTTGCACCTTGGTCCCATCGGCCCTTTGACCGCACCTCCAAAAGCCCTGCCAACCTAGTTCATGAACATCCTTCCAATGAAACGAGTGTCTGCTGCAGCCTTCGCATCCAGCTTCATCCCCACCTCTCTCCCACCCCCAGACTCTACCACCGACACTGGTCTCAGCAACCTCCTTTTGGCCATTACCAACACCCTGGACATTCTTGCCACAGTCATGAGGATCTGCCTGAAATCTGCCTCCAAATTTAACACCTGGTATGACTTGGATCCCTGAAACGCAAGTGCAGAGCTTTGGAACGGAAGTGGCAAACCTCAGGCTCACCCTCTGATAAACTGGCCTGTCGCCTGCTCTAAAGGCAAAATAGACTCTCCATCTGTACCAACAAAAGGGACCAAATCCAGACACAGGTATCGGGTGCACCCAAAGACATGGCTGAACTAGCCACCCCTTCCACAGTGTCTTCCTCCTGTGGGGCAGATTTAAGGCCCTTGCAGAAATTCCCTTAAAAAAAACACCTTGAAATAATGCAGAAAAACGGCTGTGCTTTTCTTTCCATGCCGCAAATGTGTGGTGAGCATTAAACACGAGAATGCCACCAAAAGAAGTGCTCTGTGTTGTTTTACCTCCATTTAAAGCATCTGAAAATTACCAGTATTCAAGGTGGCTTTGCCATTTGTTCTTGATTCCAGTTTAAAACACCACAAAGTGTGTGCTTCAGGGAAGTACACCCCAATGTGCTTTATTTCTTCTAATTGACAATAAGTGAGGCAAAACATTTCAGGAACTGCATTGCTGTGTGGATAAAATACTTGAAGAACAAAGAATTCTGTTTTTCTTTCAACACGGCTTCCGTTTCCTTTTACTGTGACCCATCGCGCTCAAAGAAATGACATGGCGTTTACTTTTCCCATGTCAAAGATCAAGGAAATCCTGTGCAGCATTCTTTTTTGTCCATAAATCAACTGTATATGCCAAAGGCCCAGAATATTACTTGAAGTGAAACTGTGGCAGTGCAGAAAACCACATTTGTCAATGTGAAAGGAAAGAAAAATGAACATGTGTCAACCTGTGCTTTTGCAAATCAGGAGAATGCCAATTAAAAGTGAATTATAAATGACAGCCTGTGCTCACACATAAATGTGATTGTATCTGTGGGTGGGGGTTTTGCTATACAAATGTACATTGTATTTGTCCCCAAGACTTGCTTTGCTTTGAAAAACTGAGAAACCAGCAGAACTGGTTGGCCCAGGCACTGACTTCAGGGATGTCCTGCCTCCCAGGGAAAATGTTGCAGCCATAAGGGAACCAGCCCACAAGGGCACATGAAAGGCCCAAGAGTGGGAAAATGCACTGCCTCGTCAGACTGGCCAGCATCCCTGCAGTAAGGAACAAATGACCCAAGGGGAACTAGTATTTCACCGAGAGGTGTGATTTCCTCCTGCACCCATTCCCAGAACAAACTGCAGAGCTTCAAAGGGTGTCATAAAAGTCCTTTGTGCAGATTGACCCAGGAAAAGACAATTTGGCTGTGGGGGTTTGCAGGACTGCCCACACATGTCACTAATCCTGCACAGTGACTTTAAAGAACTTTTACATTAAGACATTTCTCCCAATGTCCTGAATAAGCAGTAATGGTATATTATGCCAGTATTTCCTGTCAGGTGTGGACAAAAACAAAGAGACCAAGCACTTGTTTCTAGCACTTGGTGAATTGGAATAGCAGGAAAAATGTGTTTCGGTGTGAATTATAAATGGCACAGACATGAAACTTGGTGAAAAGATGTGCAATGTTAGTGGGCATATGTGTAGCCATTTGTTGAATTTTAAGTATTATGCTTTTCATAAAAATGGCGACATCACACAGAGTTGACGATCAGACTGTCTAATTCCCTGTGACTCATGGAATCCATATATCTGCCTCTTATGATGGTTACCAGTATACATTGGAAGTTGTGCTCCATAAGCAATTTTTGATAAAAAGTAGCTTTGTGAGCCAAAGAAAGGTCATAGATGCACACACATAAATGATGTATTTTTTCCTGAACCAATCAGCTCTGGGGAGGAGGCAGGATCAGTAGACTGGCCTATCCTGGGATATGTAGAATTCCAGAGTACTTCCCCTCAGATTGTAAATCGATGATGTCATTCTGGCTATTTAAGGGGGAGACAGGGAAACACAAGGGATTCAGAATCAAAACCAGATCCAGAGGGAGCTGATCCCATCCAGGCAGAACCATCCATCCATCCATCCATCCATCCATCCAGGGAGAACCACCAATCTAGATCCAGGCATACACAAGAATCAAGAGAGAATGGAGGAAAGGCAGCTGATCCCATCTAGGAGAGCCCAGTGACCAGATCCCTTGCCCAGCTGATTACATCCAGAAGAGCCCAGTGACCAGACCCATCCAGCTGTCCACAGTGACCAGATCCCTTGCCCAGCTGATCCCATTCAGGTGAGCCCAGCTATCCCAGTGACCAGATCTCTTGGCCCTGCTGTCCCAGTGAGCAGATTCCTTGGGCCACTGTCCAGAGACCTCACTGGCTGTCCAGATTCCCAAACTCCAGCTTACATTGTAAGTATCACATCACCCAGTCCCCAAACTGCATATCCCGCTCTTTTGACCCTTGCATCCTATTCAATTCCAGTGAAACCCCAGTCAAATTCCAAATTGCCAGTATCAACTGTTCACCTTTTCCATAGACAAATCTGTAGTAGCCTTTGTATATGTTAGTGTATTCCTTTTTATAAGTCCTTCCATAGCCTGTTAAATCCTTAGTATCATTTTGCAATTAACTTAATTAATTCCTCTATAAAGAGATTCACAGTGAGCTGGTTGCCATTCGAAATCAACCACCTCATGGCAAGTGCCTTTGTTTAATAAATATAGCCATTAAAATATAGTCTCTACAGAAATAGTCTTTGTTAACTAAAACCGAATTTGCCTGTGCCTTGTGTTTAACTACCATTTCCGATTTGCATTCATCTCATATAAAAACCCACATAATCCCAATAAGAGTACCCCCTTTCGAGCGGAATCTGATCTGTTATGTGCAACTGTTTCTGATCCTAAAAAACGATATCCAATTTTGACAGTTCAGCCCTTCTCTGTGGCTGCCTGTCATCACATGCTCTGTGTAGAGAAGAATTGCCATTCTGCCGCGTGTGTTTTATTTTGCATTGTTTTCTTCGCAAAATCAATTTTCTCACCTGTGCTCACATTGCCTTGGGGCCCTGCTCAGTAGTCGGCAAGCTTCCTTGTCTCTTAAAGAGCAGCCACATGCATTTCTGTCCTAGCAACCCCCTGCAATTGGAATCTGATGTACAAGTAACTAGTAAAATCTGAGTATGCCATTTTGTTCCTAAATAAGGTTTTCATTATTGTTTCTGGCCTCCCATCTTGGGTGGTGGGCTGGATTCAAAATTCAATTTTTCCCTCTTCATACTGAATCCTTGTCACTACTTTCCATCTTGAAAGAATTTAGTTAGCAGGTGTTTGGGGGAAGAGTTGCGGGGGGGGGAGTGCTGAGCTTGAATGCCATCTGTTGTTCTGAAAAACGATTTTGCTTCTGTTTTCTATTAAAGGTTTATGTAGAGTATGTTAGGAATATGAAGTAACTGTACTGGGGGATTCTTACATTTGTACTGCCACACAGTGGTGGCTGCTGTCCTATTATTTGATTTTGCTCTGATTTTACATTGAACCATAAAATTAATAAATATTTCATTCTTACACACCGGCCTGGTTCATAGTCCATTGCGACACGGGGAGTTTGTTAAGGTGGGTGGGAGACGGGTTGGGGGCCATCTCAAGAAAGAACCCAGGGTTCAAATAAAAATATAAAGGGTTTTTATTGTGCACCACATTCATTGTCAGTGGAAGAAGTCCCTGGATGGAGTAAGCCATGTTATAAAACCGTTGCACTCCCCTCTTATGTCCCAGGCCCCCTGCAATGCACTGGCCACAACCTTCTGCACTAAAACTCTGGACATCCTGAGCACCCTTGCTACACTCCCGCCCAACCCCTCCATCACTCCCTTGCCGACTACGTCTTCTCACCCTCCTTCTTCCTCTCTCTCCTCCTTCTCACCTGTCACACATGAAGAAGTTACCAGAGTTTGTCCGCTCCATGAAGGTCTCTTCCAAATAGGTTTCCCTTTGCTCCTCCAGAACCATCAAGGACAACATTGGCTCTCTTGCCCTTGTACTCGCTGATCTCTGCAACCACTCTTTGCAACTGGATCTTTCCCATCCTCCTTCAAGCACTCCCTTGTGTGCCCCCTTTTGAAAAAACAATCAGCAGGCCCTAGCCGTCTTGCCAACTACCACCCTATTTCTATCACCCCTTCATTGAGAAACTGCTGGAGAAGCTTACCTTTTCAAAACATACCTCACCCAATGAACTACTTGTTCTTCTCCACGACCATCAATCTGGATTCTGAGCATCCAGAGGCATGGAAACATCTCTTCTGAACACCCGTGAAGAACTGAGCTCTTCTCTGGACTCTCCAGCTGTCCTCACCCTATTTGATCTCTCCTCTGCCTTCGATATGGTTAACCAGTCCATCCTCATTAAACAGCTCCATGATACCCTTGGTATCTTGGAGCGGGCACTGGATTGGCTTTCCTCCTTCCTAACTGACCATTCGTCCCAAGTAATTTTGTGAACATTTTCCTCACCTACTTCCTTCTTCACCTGTGGTATTCCCCAGGGCTCATTCCTCTCCCCCTGGCTCTTCAACACTTAACTTGCTCAGCTAGCACTCCTCATTTCCTCCTTCTCTGCCAACTTCCGGTGCTATGTAGATGACTCAAAACTCTTTTTCAAACTTCCTGCTCACCCTCTTGCATCTTCAATCAACCCTGACTGCCTATCTGCCATCCAGTCCTGGTGTACTTCCAACAATCTCTGCCTCGATGCCAGCAAGACTGAGATCATTCACATTGGGACCCCTGCTCCCTCTTTTTCCCCCCACTCTGGCCATCTTCCATGGGCTCCCCCCTGCTCCTTCTTCTGAAGCCAGAAACCCTGGAGTCATCTTCAACTCTTTCTCTCCTTCCTCTCCCACACTTAGGACATTGCCAAGAAGTCCCACTTTCAACTGTTCCATTGCAAAGGAATTCTCCCTTTTTTCACTTTCCCCCAGAAGCTCAATGTTACCCGAGCCCTGATTCTCTCTAGGCTTGACTATTGCAATAGCCTTCTCCTGAATCTACTTCTTCCACTTTACAACACCTCCAGCTAATCCAGAATAGGGCAGCAAGACTTTTCCTTGGCCTTTAGCCCAGGGACTGCATTTCACCTGCCCGAAATCTCTTCACTGGCTCCCGGCTGTGGCACGAATTAAATTCGAATCCATCAGCATCATCCACAAGGCTGTCTGGGGCCTGGGACCACACTATCTGCAACTTTATCTTACTAAATACTCTCTCTCTAGACCTCTGCGGTCCACTGGCACCAACTCTCTATGTGTAAAGCATTTTTGCTAAAGAGAGGGCCGGAGGGGATCACTTTCTTCAGATGGCTCCCTCTTGTGGTACAGCCTCCCCTTCCTCTGAGTCTTGAGCAGGACTTCCTCAAATTCCAGACGCTCTTCAAGACTTTCCTCTTCACCTCCTTCTTCCCTTCATCCCATCTCTGCTAATCTCACAGTCACTGTCATTGGTGGTCAGGGCCCTTATGTATTCCTCGGAGATCTGGCCTCCCATACCAATCACCCCAGACTCTGGCTACCTCTCAGCACTTGCATCAGCACCCACCGGGTTCAATCCTGTAGGTTTGAACTTTCTACTGACTGTGACTCCAGGCCACATAGCACTTAGCATACTATGCACTTCATCTGCTGCTCACCCACGAGCATGGACAATCCAAAACTTACCCCATTCCGATTTCCCCTCTTCTCGCTGCACTTGCACGTTCTGTGGGCGCATTGAAACAGAATTGACTTACTCTATAAGTGCATAACAAAGGCATAAGAAATAAATAAATTCCCCTGGGGCCGTTCTCATCCCAGGTGATCCTCCCGGCTAATACCACCCCCAGGGTCGGGATCAGGTAGTGGCTGCCTTCCTCTGGCCAACTGGGAGGAGCCTTTAGGTAGGGTCTTTATGAGGACTCTGCAGGAGTCATCACAATACCCAGATTTGATTTTGCACAGAGATATAATGTTTGGTGACATCAGAAGGTCAAGGGTGTTGCCAGCTATGTGTGTGGAGTAGGTGACGTATAGGGTCAGGTCATAGGGGATGAGTGGAGAGATGATAATGTTCAGCATTGGAATGCTGACTGGATGGAAACTATCTGGGTTAAAATCACCAAGGCAGTTGTTGGTGGACGGGGTGTCATGGTTGTTATTGGAAACATCTGACCAATCAGTGTGGACATTGGGATTCTGAGTTGGGGGCAGTACATGAGTTGGATGAATATGGGGTATGGGGGTGATGGGCAGAACTGAGAGGGTTTCAAAAGATATGTATGGTGGGTAAGTAGGGTTGTTAAGTGCAAGTGGGTCTTTGTAAATGATGGGAATGCCAACACCTGCATTATGTGGGTATTCGTGGTGGAAGATGATATAGTGCGGGTGGAACATGTCAGGGATGCTGGTTGTGATGAGGTTTCAGCTATGCCTCAGTGAGAAAGAGTTTGAACGGGGTATTTGTGATGAAGAAGTAATTGATTTCATGGGTGTGTGCGGTGACAGAGTGGCAGGAGAGGCAGGTGAATGAACACACAAACGAAGATGGTTTAATTCCCAGATTAACATGGAAATACTTAAACAGGAAACAGATACAAATGAGGATTAACAAAACAATCCTCTTTTCACTCTTACTTGACCAAAAGCAGGAAGAGAAGGGAGAAATGATTATCTGCTCAGGGAAGAGGGGTTCAATTGACAAAATGGAGAATGGAGGCTGTGGAGCAAGCGTGGGGGTTCACATCTTAATGAAACCATTCAAAGTTGGAAAGTGTGATTTAGTTATGGGGATTTGCTGGTCTATGGATTGGAAGTCTTGTATTTATATAACCAAACCAGTGGCAACCATAGACAAAAGGCAAGTTCTGTGGGTGCCGTGCGCTGGACTTCCAATCTCAGATCCACTGTATATGTCTTGGGGCAAAGCCCCTGAACTTTTCTCGGCATAAAGAGTTCAGCAAGTCTTATGTAGGGCTTTTTGTGCATCCCATTGCCTGTGACAAATCGTGTCAGAAGTGGGATGAACACAGGGACGGCGTTTCACCAAAATGCCAGGATTGGCGGACATGACATCACAAGACCATTGCCCCCCCGATGACATCACAGGAAGTGGTGAATTTGACCCTGCCCCCATGTGACATCACAGGAAGTGATGGCAAACGGCCTTCAGATTTTGCAGATGCATCTAGCACCCCGGTTTCCAGGTGCTCTCATTTGAGCCAGGTATAAGAACCGAGGCTCAGAGGGAGGCATGATGTGTCCATGATTACCCATTTGGGGAATGCCATTTTCCAGATTTGACGTGGGGGTCTATATGTAAAACATACATAAGGCAGTATTTCTAACAGGGTAACCCCAATCTGTAACTCAGGCTACAGCTAGTGTATGAAACATCTGTAGATCAGTGGACACAGAAGTACGTGTTACCTGTGGCTTTGCTGTGTTAAACAAGCCAAAAAAGCACTGACCTGGGAGGCGTGTGCTGCTGTTTAACCAGGATGAAAATGCTGCACGAGCAAGGCCGGAAAATTAAGCCAGTGACCAGCATTTTGTATCAAGAAAATTCCCTGGTTATAAATGTATATATGATTCAGCTACCACTATGATAGAAGAAACCTACTAGACTGATCTGCATGCACAGAGGGGAGTGCACCTGATAATGTTATCTTTGCTGGAATATAACTGGTAAAGTTTCTTTCAATATACCCAAGACCCCCGACCCCCATAGTTATTATCTAAGCATAGAGGACACCATTTAATGTACTATCATTGCTGCAGATATACATTCATAGCACCACACAGTTATTTAAAATTGAAAAACACCAACAAGTTGGTTCCTTTTCACCCGGGGACTCACTGGCAGACTTTTATGCGTGCACTGCACACTACCCTTTTGTCAGACCTAGTGGTGCCCAATGGCGTAGCACAAGATTTGGCAGCTCCTCTGCGAGCCATTCTGTGGGTCGCCCCCAGCCCAAGCTCCTTAACAAAGCACAGGGCATGCCACACCCCGGGGCAGTCTGGACCACCACAAGTGTGGAATGTCCCTGATGATTATTCCGCTGCAGGGGCATGCACTACTGCAAGTGAAAGAAGAAAATATGTTTTTCAATCAAAGCTTAAATCTTTAAAGTAACATAGAGAGAAGGAGGCAGTGCGTGGCCCACAAATATACCAGCCACCTGTGGTGGCTGGTGAGTTGTTTTTTAGGTTTTTTTGAGTGTGTGACTCATGCACTAACCAACACACATGGACCACATGGACCACATGAAGGGTCATCAGCAAATCATCCAACTTGGCAGCAATAAAGAGCAACTTGTCTTATATATTTATTTTATTTGTAGCATGTATTACAGCACACATAGCCCCCCTGCATCTAGGCGCTAGTTACAGAAAGTGCATACTTGGTACAGAGGATATGAAGTTATGCAAGCTGGGAAAGCTAGTCCTGATGCTACGGGGAGCTACATCAGTTAGCATACATGGCCAATATAGTGAACTATACATACTGGTAAATCTACTCTTCATGTTACGGGGAGCTACATCTGTTGGCATACATGGTCAAGGTAGGTAAACTATACATACTGGGAAAGTTACTCCTCGTGTTACGGGGAACTACACCAGCTTGCATACAGGGCCATAAAAGGTAGAACTATACAAGGTTTCAGGAGGTGTGCGGTGCATAATACGGTTGGATGATGCAATGGAGAGCCACGCTGTATGGTGGGGGGGGCTACTTCAGGCAGAACATGAGATAAATCGTGAAGGTACACATTCTGGGATTATCCACACACATTAGAAACACCCATAAATCAAGTCATGTTACATCGCAACCAACACTTGAAGGACTCAGCCACCAATGTACCATGCCAACCAGAGCAGGTAATAGCAGAAAACAAAATCAAAATCACAAATCATAGTGACATTCATGTTTAATCATGCCTGAGGGACGCAGTAAATAAATGTTGCTAATTCATGTTATTTTGACCCCTACATGTGGCCTGACAATACAATCACTGTAACATAACATATGCAGCTTTGGCATCAGGTGGGAGATCAGATGTATGTCTGTGGCATGGAACTTTGCACTTCCAAGGATGTGCTTAAGTGCTTGACGAATTTGAGTAAAATGATCTCAAGCAGAACTGGTTGCAGGTAGTCCTCACAATATTAATAGAGGCCAAGTCAAATAAAGTGAGGCACGCCACCCAAGCATAGAGCAAAAACACGCCAACATCCACCCCACCCAGCAACATTAGTCAGAAAGGGCACATGCAAGTGAAGTAAAGAGAGGCTTTATGTGTGCAGTCGCTGGGTCTCATCCTCTTCTCCAGCGTGCTGAACATGGAGATCACTCAAAGCATGCAGTGCCAATACCTATGCCTCCATTGCAACAGCAATGAGAGAGAGAGAGAGAGATAGAGAGAGAGAGAGAGAGAGAGAGAGAGAGAGAGAGAGAGAGAGAGAGAGAGAGAGAATGAATTGCAAACAGGTCCTGGTGCAGGTCCTCTCTCATTGTGCTCAGCACCTTCCGAAAGTCCCCAATGCCCTACCGAAAATCTCCAATGTTCTGTACCACCTTGTGTTGCATCTGAGTGATATTCCCTGATAACACCTCAAGGAGCTAGCTACAATTGTATGCCACTTTTGTGCAACTGCTCCTCCCACTCAGCTTGTCTGGCAGAAAAATGGTCCCCACAGGGTCTATGCAGCCTTGATGAAAATGACATGTGTTGTCCTAATGTGACAGCAGAGCTTGGATGTCGACCTGCACATGAAGTACTCGGGCCTCGCAACACTGACAACTCCACAGATGTAGGTGACAGACCGTGATGAAACCTCAAGACCTAATGCACCTTCACGTGTGTCCTGCCCCACCACAGGCAGCCTCAGCAGCTATTGCTGGCGGTGAGTGACGCTCATTCCCTGAGAGCATGTGTACCCACTTGAAAAAGGCACATTGTGTGGTGCTTCCCATGTGCCCAAGTATTCTGGGTACATTCAACAGATGGAATTTGATGTGGCATGGTATCATCAGCTGAGGCTAAACTGGCCGGGATGTTTCCATCAGAACCTACCTCCGACATCGGCGGAAGGAATACCCCCCCTACAGGTTGCTCAGCTCAGGACCATGGAGGATTGCTCATATATGTCAGGGACATCACTTGCAACATCCTCTGAGAAGGAAGAATCACCTACCCTGATCACAATTGCCTGCAAGCATGGGGGATGTCCACCAGACAATGGTTGGTGGACTGTGCTGGTGGATGGGCATTCCTCCTCTCTTTGGGATTCCTCACATGTAAAAAACCACACAACCCATATCAACAAGCACTCTATTGAGGCAGAGAGGGCACAATGCATTCATCCATATAATTACAGAGTGGCCATTCAGCTACATTTAAAATAATGTGGCGGTCTAGAGATCCTGAACTTTGTATATATTTAGCTTGATTTTCCTGTATTTTAAATACAAGCATTTGATACTGGATATACACATCTGCATCCATGCATTTCCTTTAGTGGCTTAGTCATAGTGATTCATACTGTGCACTATTTCTAAGACAACAGGTACTTGCATCCCTGCTCTCAAGCCAGCCCTGCATAACCTCACAATTTAGGAATAACCATAGTACAAACTAAGTTGATCATTTTGTTGTCATATATAACAGGATATGTGTGTAATTCTTTCCTGGTAATGTGTAGGTTAATCAATTAATTGAACTTAATCTTGCAGATAACTTGTTAAGCTCATCCTGTCTATGGTCTCCTTGCCGCATACTAAAATATAATTTGTCACTCAGTGAGTCATTAAGCTTTATTACAGCGTTGGCCAAGAAGCAACAAATACATACAACACTAGACATTGGAAAATAAAATTATTATTAAATGACCAAGAATATTTAAAATGAGACCTCATGTTCAGGCATAATATTAATAAAACATAAAATAGACAAGTATGCAATTATTCAAATAGGATATATTGTAGGATGTCACAATGGAATGTATACACCATTCAGAGCTGGTGCAGAATCGTGATCTAATTGGGATATTGTCATTGCATCACCCACTTTACTTCTCTTTAACCATGCCGGATACGTAATTTCACCAAAATGCAAGGGGTAGCTGAAGTGACATCACATCGCCCTTGAACCCCTGATGACATCTCAGGAAGTAATGTCATTTGACCCCACCCTGAAATTATATCGCGGGAAGCGATGGGACACAACCTTTCAGCCGTTGACAATGATGTACATTTCATACAAGAATGGATCGCCATATGTATCATTAAGATCAGTGTGTTTAGGCCCATATTACCAAATTACTGTGAATGCAAGCAGACGTCCATGACCAAATGATAATGATGTGTTATTATATAGCACTTACACTTAAGCGCTTTATATAGAAAAAATATACACCCAATATCACCCAACCTGTGTTGGTACTCATTTATCGACACCAGAAGGATGAAAGGCTGAGTTGAGGCGTTTAAGAACAGACTAACTCAGTGACTCACCCCCTGAAGTGTGCCTGAAATAAACCTTGAATGAGTCTAGCAATTATTGTATAGAATTCCAGAAAGACACATTATTTGGTATTCCTATTCTTGCTTATTTAGGGTCAGTGCTGAAAGTGTTAGACTTGTGACACTCCTGTTATTATTTTTCTTCTTTTTTTAAGGGGCCTGAACATGAAAGCCAGCCACTCCAGAAGTTAAGAGCCACATGGTGCTGGCCAAAGCCCAGGAGCTTGAATTACATTTTTTTTTTTTTAGAGATTGCAAGGGAGACCATAGAGTTCGCAAGGGAGACCTTAGAGGTCGCAGTTGTGAACTCTGAACTCTTAAATAACATAACTGGACCATGCCCTGTGAATATATTGAGATACAAAGTATATTGTCGTCATTTTACTGGTATCCATACAGTAGACAAGAGCATTCACAGCATGGTGGATTTCAGGCATTCTAACGAGTGGGGACAGATATTTCTCACAATAGCCCTTATGACCCTCGCAGAAGAAAAACAAATGGATGGTGGATTCTTCATTCACCCTGCAAACCAAACATGTTTTGCCGCTTGTGAAGGATGCCCCTTTTAGAATGTTATGGCACAACTGCATGCATAAGGACCAGGCATATCACCAGCTGATCATATCCAAATAGGGCTCGGACCCAAAATTGGGTTCATGCTGTAGATAATGCAAACCTGTACCAAGTGTAGTGCATTCCTCTTCCAGCCAAGGCGGGAGTGGATGCAGCCGCACATTTAATCTGTCACCTCGAGTCGCTGGTCATCATTTCAAGGGACCTCCAGTGATGCGTCTGGTTCAATCTGCACAATTCTGTTCTTAAAAATGTTAACCATGGTAGGGATTGAGACCCTTCCAGAAACAAGACGTGCACCAAGGTGTTTATGTATACAGTTGAGTCTGGTGAGGTCCAAATAATTGTCAAGTACGGAAGAGGCTTTAACCTAGCTTGGTCTTTGACCGGTTGGAGGTCCCATTCCATAAATATACTAGCACTGGGCGAGGAACTGGGTCGCATAGATAGCATTTTTAAGAATTTGTTTTCAGCTGTGCCCAGAGATTTCACTCCCACATGTCCCCAGAGCTTGGCCCCATATAATGCACACCAGCTGCCTGCATCCAATGTAGTAGTGGGGCCGGGCTAATAGCACCGCTATGATGGGTGCAATGGAATCGTCCTATGCCACCACTATACTGGTGGCTGTTGCTTTGGTTACCTGCTGTGACAAGAAACAGTTATCCGCAAGCCTGATTACAAAGTAGTCGCAGGCTGAGGCCTGTTCTAGATTGGTACCATCCACCTTGATGTTAAACTGAAGGGATCGGACTAGGCAGGGTCTGAAGACTAATGTTTTGGTTTTCTCTTTGTTTTGCTCCAGACGCAAATCATTACATTTCCTGATGAATTTTGCCAAGGTGGTCTTAAGGCCAATTGGGGATGTAGCTAACAGCACTGCGTCATCTGCAAATAATAATTCAGGAAACCTTGAGCTGCCCAATGTAGGCGGGTCAAGGCTTGCGTGCCTCCAACTCCTCAATGACCTCATTAATATAGATGCTAAAGCGAAGTGGAGTCAGCATGTAGCCTTGCCTGACGCCTCTCTCTACAGCATTTGGGTCTTCTCAACTCGAATCCCTTAGGCCCGCTTTATTGTGAGAATACAACTGTTGAATTGGAGTGAACAGGTTTTGGGGGATTCCTTTGTTGCGCAGAACTTGCCACAGAGAGTTTCTAGGGACGCTATCAAAAGCAGTCTTCAAGTACATAAAGACTGCATGTTTTCTTACTCTATTAAGGACAGTGGGCCTCATTATGACCCTGGTGGTAGCCGTGCCGGTAAAATGGGGAGGAAGGTAGCACCGGCACCATTCATGAATGGTGCTGGTGCTACTGTCAAGGTCTGCGAGCGGGTGCCGTTCCGCCCCCCAGGTCAGACCTGGGGGACGGGAAGACACCTGCACGCAGAACTCAGAGTATGCCGGCCCGGTTACAACAGTGCTGGTAGCTTACCGGCACCATTGTCACCAGACCGGCATAATCATAATGAGGCCCAGTGTATTTGTCCAGAATTAGATGGAATTGAAAGCTCTGGTCAATTGTACCACACCCTTTACAAAACCCAGCTTGTAAATGGCTGATGATACCTGCTGTGTCTACCCAGTCTGTAATCGGTCCAGAATAACTTTGGCAAAAACGTTTCCGCCCATCAAGAAGTGATATGGAGCGGTAAATCGGTGACTGATGCTTATACCCTTTCTTAAAAATCTGTATTATTTCTACATTGCCCAATACCTTGGTATCACACTGCACTCCATTTCTAAATTAAAAACACGAAAGGGTAAAGGGACCCACATTGGGTTTTCATCTGTGTATAAATCCACTGTGATCCTATATGGCCCAGTGATTTGCCTCTGATTGTGTAATTTGTTTAAGCCTGTATGTTCTTCATGCAACATGACTGCATACATGCAGACAGGGGTTGATTCACAAAACTGTTTTTCAATGGGTAAATTCTTGTGTTGTAATGTCTAACATTAGTTTGTATAGCACATCAATGCAAAGTCATTGAAAAAGCACATTGGTTGATGGTGTCGCATTTAGTCAATAAATTACGACAGCACCCTTGCGTAGTTGGTCAGATCATCAAGTCCAGCAATTCAAATCTGGCCAATTTTCGCAGCTACAACTGGAAGAAGCACAGAACCAAATCCAGTAGCTTGCATGGTTCCTACTGTATTTACATATGTCTTCTGCTAGCATCTGCGGGTCTTATCACATTTGCCAGGTTTGAGAGCGTTCTAAAAATAGAACTTTTGAAGGATTGTTTGATATTATTTGATTAAACGTATTGCCCTCAAACTAATAATACAAATTCAGAAGGGCTTTACACTAAATATAATGGCCCTCATTACAACCCTGGCGTTAAGGGATTACCGGTACCGATAAGGGTACCGGTCCCGGTAATCCCTTAATGCCTGATTACGAGGTCCCTTTGCGGGTCCCGACCTTAATGGCTGTTCTGTACCAGCCGTTAAGGGAAGGACCCGCAAAGGGACCTTGAAGGGTTTTACGGTACCGCATTTTGCGGTACCGTAATTACCGCCTTCCCCATTCCCATTGAGCCCTATGGGGCAAAAATGGGAATGGGGAAGGGCCAATGGTAAATGGGTAATTACCGCCCTGCCAACCTTTGAATGGGGCAGTAATTCCCCATGTCACCATGGCGGATACGGTAAATTACCGGCGTTAACCATGGTGCTAATAGCGCCATGGTTTAACGCCAGGGTTGTAATGAGGGCCAATGTGTGTAATGGGCTTTAAAATGTTCTGCCATGTTGCATGGAGAATATGTTAAACTGTGGAAATTGTATTTTTGTGTTCTGCAAGTAGAAGATTGGCAGACCCAAGTGTCCTTGCAGACATCTACTTGAATACCCTGACAAGGGCAGTAAACATGGTTGCCCCGCTTGCACCTTGTAGGGCAAAACCGTCAGGTCACATCAACTCCTGGTTCACCTCTGAACAGCAGGCTTTACGCACCAAAAAACACCTGGCAGAAGCCACATTGACAAAATGCCCCAGCCGTCACTCCTAGAGACTCATTCAATAAGATTGCTAGAGAATATGGAGGCCATCATCGCAGCCAAATCTGTGGCCTACAACACTACAATCACTAATGCAAGCCCTAACTCCCAAGACACTTTCAGAATACTTAGATAGTTGGAAACACCATCAGACCCCCCCCCCTCACCACTATCACAAAAGATGAATCATGGTATACAAACATTCAGAATGCTATACAGACCAAAATAAACTCCTTAAATCACAAAATATACATGAAACAAGCGTCAATCAAAGCTACCATTCCCCACTCCTTGCCCCCTTCTACCACTAATCCTCATACCCTGACTTTCTACTTTAGAAAAGTCTTGGAAGTAGAAACTTCCAACATTCTTAGAAGTGTAAAGCCTTCAAGATGTAAAGGGGCTATCTAACCAGCCACAATCATTAAAAACTGTTCAGAAGCCCTAATCCTGTTCATTACTAGATTCATCAACGCCTCCTTTACATCAAGCCTGGTCTCCTGCAGCCTAAAAGAATCTTGGGACCTCACATTACTAAAAAAAACCTACACTAGACCCAGCAGCACCCAAAAACTGCTGCCCAATTACAACAGTCCTGTTCCTACTAAAGATCCTGGATAGGGCAGCCTACAACTGATCATATCCTGGGAAAGCACCAATCAGGCTTTCCGGCCAAGGCATGGAACAGGATCAGCATGGTTAGACTTGAAAAACCAGCTCGACAATTTCAGAGGTGGCGGAAAGCCAGCCCTTCTCCTCCTTCGTCTATTGGCTGCCTTTGACCTGCTGGACCATAAAACCTTGTGTCACCACCTCATGGCTGCCGAAAACGTCTCCCAGGAAGCCATGACATGGGTTGCCTCATTTCTTGAAGGAAGATCCATGAGAGTCTTCTCTGAAACCCCCAGTGCCCCACCTTTTCCCATTCCTCGTGGTGTCCCACAAGGAACATGTGTTTTCCCCATCCTCTATAACATATTTACCAAACCCCTCTTCAACTTCCTGGACACCATTGGCATATCCTACACCAACTTTGCCAATGACACCCAAGTCCTCCTCCCCCTGTCAGGTAACTACGACAATAACTACCTTACTATCAATAAAATCCAAAGGCTTGGATGCCCACAAACCATCTATGCCTTTACGACGACAAGATAGAGATTTTGTTGGTGGGATTACCAGGAATGCTGAAGAAGCTTAACTCCCAAGACACGTCCTTCACTATCGATGGAATCCAGATCCTTGTCTTGGCCTTAGTGAAAATGCTCAGCATTCATCTGGATGCCTGTCTCTCTCTCTCCAAACAAGTGAATGCTATCACCTCTTCAGCCGCGTACACATTAAAATTAATTAATGCAGCCAGACAATTCCTCACACCCACCAGTTGCCTCACCATCGATCGAGCGGTCATCAGCGCAAGACTCGATTACTGCAACACCCTCTTTGCAGGCATCTCTAAACAGAACATCGGCACAATGCAGGTTATCCAAAACAATGCCCTACGCTCAGCACTCACCATCTCGAAAATAGATCACATCTCTGTAGCAAGAAGGGAGGCCCACTGGCTCCCTTTTCACGAAAGGATTATTCTCAAAACCCTCACTTTGACACACAAATGCCTGTCTTAATCTGCTTCTGAGTACTTGGCTCAAAATATAATGAGAGGCAATGCCATTAGGCCGGTAATGTTAGTCCACGCTCACTGCCTTGCACTACCGAAATTTAAGAGTCAGAGGAGAAGGCTCTAGCTTCCCTACAGTGGCTGTGAATCCCTGCAACACCCTCCCACCTGCTCTAAGAGCAAAGGAATCTTACTGGACATTCCGAAAAGCACCAAAACATGGCTATTTGCCTAAAAGCTCTGAGCACATCAAGGCATGAACTCTATGTGCTTTAATAGGAGAATGTATGTACTTTAACTATTTCTGAAATGTACTGCCTCAAAGTTTTTTCACTGTGTGTAACTGGTCCCGCCAACAGTTTCTTGATACCTTTAGGCTTCGACGCTTTAAAAATGCAAAAATAAAATAATAAATAAATAAATACTAATCATATGGATATAGTTACATCTGTTGATAGTCCTATACTTTATTAGATTACCATTATTGTAAAAATGGAAGAAAAGAGTGTTTTCCTTTTACATCTAACCTCGAATGTATCAACTTAGTTTGAACTCTGAAAGGGTTGTTTATGCAAGTGTCAGCTTCTTTGAAAACAGGGATGCAAAGTTTCCATTATCCATCCCTTTGATCAAATAATTGAAAATGGTAGTGCACAGCTGTGCTTTCTTGAGAAAAACTCATGTTTTAAAAATGTGAAAGAAATATGTAAAAATTAATTCTAAGACCAAGGGTTTTCTTGTTCCTATTTTTGTAGGCATGCCTGGAAGCCCAAACTAGTAGAAGAGTGATACATTGTCAGTCAATAGTTGTGACTTCAAATAAAGTGACATCTGCATAGACCCTGATCTCCTATGTGGCAGAGTAATACAGCCCCAAGAAGAATTTGTATCTGTTCCATTAAGCACTCTATTAACATTGTCCGTTGTTTATTATAGCAGGTCTCTAAGGGTAAGTCACATCCAATGCAAATGCAAATTAATGCATGGATATAAAAAAAAAAACTTTTTACAAAATGTGCTGCTCAAAATGATAGATTTAGGGGACGCATGCAAACTACAGAGATTTGTGTGTGATTTGGAAAGCATATGTATTCCAATCTACCTTTGCTTGTGGATTGATAGTCCTTTGTGATTGGTGTCTGCCACAGTCAATAAAGTCATTGAAATCATAACTTAATGAACACATTGAACTGGTGTGTATGTGGGTGAACCTTATTCCTTGAGAGTGCTGATGTCCCCGAATTCAAAAAGAAACAGAATTACTGAACCCAAGCATCTACATTAAACACAAAATTGCAACCAACACAAAACCACACAGGCAGTGTCTATCATTTCTGTAACTAGACCCCAGCTAGGAACCAATAGTGTGTCACAGTGTCCTATTTTAGAATTGAATCTGTACCAGAATAAGAAGACCAATGTTGGGCCACGTTTTTCTCTAATGCAAAGACTTGTCAATGGCTTCAGAGAAAATAAACTGAATTGGTTAATTTCAAACCTTATTTGAAAAACAGAATAGTATTTTACATTTTTAGTGAAAAAGTGGGAAGTGGGAAAAAGTGGGAAGTGACGGAAATGTTAATTTAAAGATCCCCTGTAGATGTTTGTCATTATTTAATGTTGTATCTAATTTGTTATCCCTTCAGTGATCTCATGTTCCATTGGCTTAGCAACTTGGGGGAATTCCGAATTAAGAATGCCATTGCTTCATTGTCCAAGGTTCACAAAATACTAAAAAGACTGAGGCCAAATGGCTGTGGCATCATGGCCGAGGCTCGTATCCCCGGCATAGTAACTAACCAGATCCCATTTGCCGTGGCTGAAGTGACCATAGCCTTCACTCCTGTCCACATTGCAAAAGTTAGGCAAAAGACTGCAAGCCGCTGGCCATAGCCTTCGGGCAAGCCAGACAAAGCCCATAGGCCCCTTCACTATTATTGAATGATCAGATCCCACCAGCCATGGTCGCTGTCCTTTTTGCACCTTTTGGCCATGGGCCTTTTATTCCCTCTCCTTTCATTGCTGTGGTAGTTTACCGAGGGAAATTCCTGCTATAACATTCCATGGTCACCTAGATGTACCCTTGTATTTGCTGGTCATCATTCCTGATAATGATTCCCGCTGCACCATTGCAATGGGAAAACGATTTACAATTTAGATGTCTTCCCCATTCCCACAGGCCTACACGATGTGCACTTCTACTTTTGAGGTAGCCCTTTTGCCCCCTTGTAAATCCTCCCTGAATCTGTCCTGTTTTGCCCTTTCACTCGCAGGTTCCAGAGGCACATTCTTTTCTCTCAGCATGCCTTGTGCTGTTTCTGCATGAATCCCATATGAATCGCAGGATTCCCACTGCAAGATGAAAGCGTTCTACCCCAAACTTCTGGAACACCCCACACTCTCCAAATACACATGCTGTTCTCTTTCCCCCCTATCACCTCTTCCCTAATGTAAAACCGCCCCTTACCCCGTCCAAATCTCGTTTTGAACAATTGTTCTTTTTGGCTTCCTGAGGAATTCCTGCGGTAATCACTTGCATCAAGCAACAAAAAAAATGGCTGCCTTTCATTTATAAAAAAGTCTCACTGCTGTAACGCCATCTGAGATATTGAAAGCTTTTTGTACCGGGGCACCCCTTCCTCCATCACATCTTAAACAAACTACTGGACTGATTTGTACCAAATCAAAACAGCCATATCTGTGATTCTGTGATAATGCACATCCATGCAGCAGTTTTTGGGCTATGGGTGTTCAATGGGGGAACTTAAAGGGAATGACCAAAAACGGTTTATTCTGTTTTCATAATAATGTCAGAAACCGTTCTCCATATTCTCCCCAGAATGTCCAGTTCAGAGGAGTCCCTGGCAAGCATTTTTTAGGGGAAAAAAGTCATCTACATATGTCCAGCAAATCAAAGGTAATTAGCAATAGAATTTTGGGAAAAGTCAATGCAAATCGGGATTATTTTAACTATAGGGCAGCGTGCACCATGGATGTTTGTACGAATTAGAGAGACAACATCAGGCAGGGTGTGTTTCCTTGGGTAAAGAAGCTACCTGTGTTTAATTTCTGGATTATTTATTTAAACAAAACAAAAATTGACCAGAACAGCCTCTTTCTTGTTCCCCGATTGTGGTGGCGCAATCCCATTGAAAAGCACTTTGCAAATCAGGCCCTTATCTTTTGTAATCCACACATAGCCCTCATGGTGGCCTTAAACCGCAGAACCTTGTCCGGTCAGAGACGGATTGTGACGCTGCCCAAGTAGGCGGCAAGAGCATGGTCTGTAGGGTTAAAAGGAAACTGGACCAAGGAAAGCAGGAAAGAGTAGGAAAAGTCAAGGAGACAAAAAAAGTAGGCTTTACTCCCAGCATGCAGGGGCATGAACCTTAAGGTTAGGTGATAGTGATGGGTTAAATAATAAAGTAACACTCATTCTGCATGACGTCATCAATTATATTTTTAATGCGTGGAGTCTCATTCACAGTTTCTGTATGTATTCATATCTTGTACAAGGCTGCATACTGCTTGATGTAAAGGTCAGAAGATAATATGCTATTAGTGTATTATTCGGTTTTAAAAACATTTGCTAATAGGTAAATGCTCCTGGGCAATAATAATCAGTGAGTTAGGTTAATATTACGCACAATACATTGGGCATCATTATGGGTCTGGCGGTAGCCGTGCCGGTAAAAATGGCACGGCTTCAGACGGAGTCATTTTTTTTCTGGCAACCGGCTATGGGTACTTACCGGGGCATTACAGCCCCGGTGGACCCGGTAATTGCCTATTGCCGGGCACCGGAAAATATTACTTCCCATTTTGATTCGAGTCCCATTGGACTCGATGGGAATGGGGCGGACGGACGCACCGGCGCCATTCATGAATGGTGCCGGTGCATCCGTCAAGGTCTGCGAGCGGGTGCCTTTCCGCCCGCCAGGTCAGACCTGCTGGGCTGAAAGGCACCAGCTCGCAGTACTCATAGTTTGCCGGTCCGGAAACAACAGTACCAGCAAGCTTACCAGCACCGTTGTGTCCGGACCGGCAACCTTGTAAGGATCCCCACTCACTTTGCTTTTATAGATTTTTAACCGGAGTTCGAGGTCACCTTGGCCCTTTTGTAACTAACACCCAAAAAGGCAAAGGAAAGGTGAATCCGTGCTGGTCTGTGGCTTTGACATTCCTAGTTACGGTAGTGCACTAACAGCAGGTTGTGGGTTTCCCGCTTTGAATTGGCATGTCTTCAGGCCTCAGACATGAAAGCACCGAGTACTTAAACCCGATATACACAACCTGAACCTTTCTTACTAAATTACATTGATGTTGTAAGATCAGGTAATTAAGCACGACTTAATATTTGCCATGGGATTATATCGCTTTTTGAAAACATACTTTATTGGTAACATCTGTGAGATTTTCTCAAAGGATAATGTCCACAGGCACATTCAAGATTGCCTTTAGTTTCTTAATTACGCAGTTATGGCCGGTCATTTTTTTCTCTTTGAGGGCATTCGAGGCGAGGGGCTGTCTTAAAATGGAGAAACCATCAAAATATCCTCATTATAAAATAAATATAAAGGATAAAGAGTTATTGGAAAACGAATAGTTCTACATTTCAGAGCCTATATGTTGTTGTACATTTCATGACATTTTGTAGGCATGTATGGAGGCATAGGTAAAGGGTAATGGGCAAGGCTGGGCATCAACTCAGAGTTTAACCCCATGCAGCAGACTGTAAGGTCATTGTAAGCATCTATCAGTGCATGGTACACCGTGCACAGACAAGGGCCTGTATATTTTGTGTAGCCAAATCTACAATCATTTTTATATAGAGAAAAAAGAAGTGTAAAAAACAATATTAAGAAGCCTTTTTCAGCCATCAGAGTAAATGTAAACCTTTGCTTTCCTATAAGTACCCATTTTTGGTATTTCCAGCTGGCAGGGACTTTTCATCGAAATTAATTTCACATGTGATGTCATCAATGATATTTGTGATGTCATCTTTGATGCCCTGGGTGTTAGTCTTAGCAGTGCACGGTGGTGGCTCGAGTTATGGTTGCTTAATTTACCATAACTGGGGAATTTCTGAGGTTTTTCGGTTTTCCCTGTAACCATAACGTCGCTGAAACAACGTTTTTTCATTGAAATTCATAGGTTTTTACTAGGGCAACTTGACCAGACAGTCCCTTTAACAAAGTTTTTTCATTGAATTGTATAGGTTTTTATTGGTGCAACTTAACCATAAAGTCTCCTTAAAAATGTTTTTTCAGAGAATTACACAGGTTTTTACCAGTGCATGCTATTTTCCTACAACTTACTAATATCATACTTACCCCAATATAGCAATGTTTGCGTCCAATTTACACCGTTTCACCTTAAAACTCTGCCATTTCCCACCTTCTACCATCATTTTTAACACTTCTATACTTTTTCCACTGTTTTTGCTTCCTTCGGCGTCCGCGGACGTCTGACATCACTTTGGACCTTCCGGACAGTGCCACGTGACCATACATGGACCCAAACTTTTGTACAGATTCGTCAAATGGCACCAGATTTATAAGCCTTTACAATATTTTGGAACCCCCCTCTAATTTTGCCCCCTGTTGACAGAATCCCACCAAACTGTGCAAGAACATGTATATCTGGTTTTAAAATCGTCTTGCAAACATTTGTGCAGATTCGGCAAATGGCACCACATTTATAACCTTTCACATTATTTTGGGACCCCCTCTAATTTGGCCCCCACTTTACATAAACCCACCAAACTTCAAAATTTCATGCAGTTTCATTGAGTGGTGCCAAAGTTATAAGCTATCCAAGAACTGCTCCCGAACATCTGAAGTGTCCCCGAACTTCACAGGACTGTTTTGCGAACATCTGGACCATTTGCAGACTTTTATGGTGCATAACACCAATTTTGTGGCTTCTTATGACCATATCCCATTGCATACACATCACTGCTCACCTCCCCGGAAATTGTTTGATAAGTTTGACAAGTGTAATGTTGTTGAAGTCCGGGAATCCAACATGGCGGCGTTTCTTGAAATCTGACGCACTTCTCGCTTTTCACCATCCAATCAGGGGGTGCGCCCGATGTCCGCGGATATCACGTCACCCTCTCGACCAATCGGATGCCTGTCCGCGGACCGAACAGGGAAATGGGTCTGGGTTAGCGGAGCCAGATATCATTAATTCTTTTGACCTACATTTTGCCTGATTTAAAAAACTACTGGATGGATTTTCACCAAATTTTAAAAAGCACGCTTTCGGCACCAAGCCACCACTCCTGCCGCAAATTTGGTGAAAATCCATCCAGTGGGTTGGGCTGTAGGCGTGAGCGAATTCTGTTCCATTCAGTCTATGGAAAAAAAAATCTTTTGGGACCCCCCTATAATTTTGACCCCCCCCTTCACGAAACCTCACCAAACTTGTCATAAAAATTCAGAGTGGGCCATATACTTTTTATTGCAAAGGTTGGTGAGGATTTGTCCAGGGGGAGCGAAGTTTTAAGCTGCCCAAAAAGTGCTCTTCCTATGGGTTTAGCAATTTAACCATAACTACACGGGCGCTACCGCAGAGCCAAATATTTGCACTGCAACAATTTGAAAGTTCTCTGGCAAGCCACAGATCTGTTACTATTCATCATACTTTGGCATATAGCAGCAAAGAATGCCCCTCCGAAAAAAATATATTCATTACACATTTTTAAAGTGTTTGTTGATTTCCTCAATACCCTTTATCGATCATAAATGTGTAATTGAAACAACTCGAGGGCAAAAAACAATCAACTCGCAGTTCCTAAATATTTAGGTTAAGTTGTTTCTCTGCTTTCTTTTTCAGTGTTACTTCCTGCATCCTCTGGTGTGCAGTATAGTGCCTTCTTTTGCATAGGAAAGAACCTTGCCAGTAAAAAGAACAAGTCATTAAGATCTTTATGCCTTCATGTGGCTGTTACGACTTGGAAGTTCCCGTGAGTAATTCACACTGAATTTATTAAACTTTTTTCTTTATTCATCAACTGAGACTATGATGGTTTATGGGGTGAAAAGTCGTAATAAAAGCCAGAGAGCTGGCATGAACAATGATCCTATTTTTAAAGTTTGCACCGCACTAGCTTTGCAGCAGTAATCTACGGCAGAAACCCCATGCATGAAAATGGGGGGACAGTGGATTTTCTGCCAGCTTTCTACCGGGGTATTTCCTAGCCGGTGTTGAGCATGCTTTGAATACAGCCATTTCAGCCAGTGGTAAACAAGAGGATTTTAAATCTTCCACACTCTAAACGAGAGTCCATATGTCCAGTTATGCAAGCAAAGGACATATGCACATTCTTCAAAATTTGATGAAAAGCAAATTTATAACAATGGGCCTCATTACAAGTATGGAGGTAGCTATGCTGCTTTTAGCAGCATGGCTACCCCCATACCGGGTTCCGAGTTCCCTGAATGGGGAAATACCAGGCCATTCCGACCTTGGAAGGCCCGGTATTTCCCCATTCAAGGAAACTGGACCCGGTACATCCCCATTCCCATTTGAGCCATAGGGCTGGGAATGGGGAGGATGCTAGCAACGGGCCAGTTGTTAGCATTCTGGCCTGCTCGCCTGGTTTTACCAGGCGTCCTAAGCGGGACCCGCGACCAGACCTCGTAATGGGGCGGTAGGGGGTTAATGGCGCTGGCAGCTCTACCGGGGCCGTTAATCCCTTACTGCATTCCTCGTAATGAGGCCCAATGTCTAAATTTGAGGTAATGTACCCGTTTATTTCGTTTACTCTGGTCACCATGTATTCATCTAACATCTGGGGCCAGATTACAGAAACTTTGCACTGGTGCAAGTGCAAAGTTTGCATGGTATAAGCACTAGGGCAAAGTAAGCCCTATTTTTGAAAACACTGGGACACATTAAAAAACCATTGCACCTCGCCAAATGCAGTTTGGCATATTAAAAGCACCAAGACTAAAATTGCCCTAGTGATAAAAAGATACATTTTTGATGCATTTTTCCATCATGGCAAAGTTTTCTCTAGTGCCAATACCATTCCTTATTAGCAATATGGCAAATTTTGCTCTGGTGCAAAAATGTAGTGAAAATGCATCTTTTTTGCACTAGAGCAATTTTTGCTCTGGTGCTTTTAATATGCCAAACTGCTCTTGTTAAGGTGCAATGTTTTTTTAATGTGTCCCATTGTTTTTAAAAATAGGGCAAATGTTGCCCTACTGCTAATACTGTGCAAACTTTGTACTTGCACCGTTGCAAAATTTCTGTAATCTGGCTCCTGGAGGTAAAATGCAGACTGATCAAAAGTCTGCATGCATGTGTCCATACTGTTACTATAGATGCTCCTGCAGGGCAGCGTATGCCTGGGAGAACTAAACTGTTTTGTAGCACACCACTAAGTTCTGGGTGGTGTAAGAGGATTCAATCCAGCACTACAGCTAAGTCAATGCCTAGTCTGGGATACTGAATGGAAACCCTTATTGATATATCTTTATGTCCAGTTCATGAGTTCTGGATGACTACCCCTATATAACACCCCTCTCTTGGAATCCCCGTGACCCCACTGAGCCAAGAAGTAGTTCTGTTTTGCAAGTTTAAAAGGTTTATTTCATAATTTAAACAATATATATATATATATATATCACACTTTATAATAAATTAATAATTGAATATCACACTTAATCTGAGCAGTAATCAATAATGGATAGTCCGGCACTAGCACACTTCTTTATAATCAATGATGAGTGGTTATAGGATGGATACGATAGCAACAATACTTTTATGGTTTCAAATGGATGCAATGTGGAATGAAAATGCAATACAGAAAATACTCAATATGATTTCAACAATACAATGTAATCACTTTTCTCTGGCAATCCACTCCCCCCCTTTATGCAATGCAAAGAAATTGAAGGAAAGCACACAGTTCTCAGAAATGCAATCAAATGTAGTTCAGTTCAATTCCCCCCAGCAGCTTTTACAACAGATGGGAGTTTTGAAACACAGACCCAAGTGCTTTGAATATGGTGACAATGCAGTGAGAAATATACTGAAAATGCTTTTAATTCCCTTCAGGAGGTTCAGGGTGAGTGGTATCTAGTTAATATTGGTCCAGGCTCACTCTAGCAATGATTCAGGGATGGTTCTTAAGAGGCAAACGAAATTTAGTAGTTCAGGCAAAAGCTGCTATCTTTTTACAAGTAAAGAAATCGGGCCAAATCGCGGCAATCGCACCAAATCGCGGCAAAATTCGCCGGTGCGAGAATCGTGATTACAGAGAAAGTATAGGTCGGTTCTAGGCTCGTTGAGAAGCTGAGATTCTAAGCTTTCAGAGGAAAGTTAAACCAAGTTCCTAGCCCAAATGGTTCCAGAGATACGGATGATTAAATAAAGGTAGTTTTTCGGATTTGAAATTTTAAAAGTTCAAAGCGACAGGTTACAGCTTGCAGCTAGAAAATGACATGTGACAGTTAGGAGGCAGTTCTGGTTAGATTAAAATAGTTTGGATTAGATTATTTTAACTAAGAGATTGGTTCTGCACAGTTCTGCTAGTTACTCACAATGGGCCTCATTACGACCCAGGCGGTAAGTTACCGCCTGGGCCGTGACTTTACCACCATGGCGTAAACTACGTTTACGCCATGGTGGTTGGCGGACTTACCGCCCCATTCCGAGGTCGGCGGGGCGGTAAGTCCCCAATCCCCATTTACCCTTCCCCATTCCCATTTTTGCCCCATAGGGCATAATGGGAGTGGGGAAGGCGTTAATTACGCCACCGTAAATTACGGTGGCGTAATTAACACCAAGTTCCCTTACCGCCATGGTTTTTTACACCCGCTAGAAGCAGGTGTAAAATCCGCCATGGCGGAAAGGGAACTCGTGATTGGCGGTAAGGGGTCGGCGCAGCTAACGATGGCGCTAACCCCTTACCGCCAGGGTCGTAATGAGGCCCAATATATTTAGAAATAGGCCTCGCCACGGATCTGGTCAGGTTTTCGGACTGGACTCCGGTTCTGGTCTCGGCACTTCACAGTGATCTGGGTCAGATCTCTGGTTCTGCTAACAGCGGTCTGGGTCACTCTGGATCTCTGGCCTCTGGTTCTGGATACTGCTCTGATTTCTCTGGGTACAGCACTGCTTCTGGATCTTTCTGCACAGCTTTCTCTGGATACAACACTGCTTTCTGGCAAATGGCAAGAGTTCTTGAAAAGAATTCAAACAGATCGCCTGGCTGTGAATAGTTTACAATGATTTGAGACCTGCAAAAGAGGGATTTAGCTTGTAGTTGACCTCTCTGCTACCAATTCTGAAATAAAGTCTTGGTCTCTGAAGGTGGATAGATTGGAGTCTCTGTGTTGGCTCTCTGGAGGTTGATGGAGGTAAAGTATGGATTTTCCCGTCAGAGCGTCCCGCAGCAGATGGAATAGAATGTCTATCTGTCCTGACTGTCTGCTTTTATGTGTTTTGAAAGTGGGTGGAGAGGCTAGCTTTCTAGGCCCTACCCCTCTCCACTTGTCATTGGCCACTTCCTCCTCTTCCCCTTGATTGGGGGAATGAAATGAAGTGTCATCATGATGAGGTCTGTTTATGATACAGAGAACCCACCCCTGTCAACTTTACACACAATCTGTATCTGATCCAAATACATACTTCCCCGATAGACAGTTGTTTGGCATTGCATACACACATCATGCATTTACTGATGGTAGCCCCTGTTCCAATTCTGTCGTTTCTAGGAGCTTGGGTTCAAAAATGGCAACATATTTCACTTTTTGGTCTGGTTACCAATATTAGATTTGTCCCCGCATTTACACAAATGTTCGCAAAGCATGCAGGCATTAATTGATGAAGTATCAGACTTTTCACATGCAGACATTTTAAGTAATACCCTCTTAACTGCTAGTTTGCCCCCAGATCATACCACCGGTTCTAAAAACCTCTTAAAATATGGGCAGAAAAATCACAAAAATTATGGTATCATTTAAATAATTATGACAAGTCTGTACTATGAGTTATTCATCTTTTTCTAAAACCATATTCTGGCTACAGGGGTGTGTCTTTTCAGGTCACATGGTACAGAAACCAGTCTTTCCACTTTCTTCAAGCTCGGCCTCTGTCTCCAGTTTCTCCCCCTCCCAGTTTCTGCCAAGAGGAAGCCACTTTTATGACCCCTGCAATAAACCATCTGCCTGGGTGAAGGGGGTTGCATTGTCCAGAGGAAGCCATTTTTACGACACCCCCAATAAACCATGTGATTGGGTCCTAGAAGGCCCATTGTTCAAGCTCCTGCAGTCTGTAGGGGCTCCCCTTAATTCAATTATCAGAGAGATGGCATATCCTTAGTGTGGCCAGCAGGAAACAGCCAGGCCTGGGAAGTTACTGTGAATCAAGTTTCACTCCTGATGGGGGTAGTTGCCAGGCAAAATTGGAATCTCTTTAAGCCAGTTTTTAGCTACATGTCATTTCTGTTCCCAGTTTAAATCAAACATACAATTTTTACACATGCAGCTACAATGCTGATTCTAAGTGCAAAACTATGACATTTCAACAGTTACAGACTATGTGACACTCAAAAGTAGGTCACTCATTTATTTTAACATTTGGATTTTTAGTGTCTGTAGTTCAGTTTAACTTAAAACTGCTGACTTCATAGCTCAGCTATTTCTGTTACAAACACTGTTCTGGGCTCTTCATCTTCCCGGATTCTGTAAGCACACAAAACTTCATTCTGCCAAATGTCTGCTGGTGTTCAGTGAAATTTTTTGAATATCCTGCAATGTTTAAAATGGGCATTTGAAGCTTGCATTCAAGGAAACACAGGGTGGTTTTCAAGCGCTTTGAAGCTAACCGGCGCTGCTGTTTTCCCTTTGGCAACCCATTTTACTCATGGCACCCCTGGCCCATCACGCTCGCACTGGTGGGTGGTAGGTCAGGTGACCATTTTAATGTGCGCAACAACTGCGCGGTTTTCCTGGATTCTGGCGCAAATGTGTGCTTTTCGCCATCTTGGATTTCCAGGGTCCACAGCACCAAATGTTGTAGCATAATAGTCCAAATGTGGGTCAGAACACCCAACAGTGGTTTCAGTTTATCTGAATAACTGCAACACATTTCTGGCTGATTCGCATGTAAATGTTATATATATTGAACATGATACAAATGGGATCACTGCACCCCTGTGGGGCGAGTAGGTCATCCGGTTTTGATAAAATCTCAGCTACAGCAGAATATCACCTCTGAAATGGTGGAGAAAACTACATTGGTTCATAGCCATCCAGTTTTGTATGATGCAGTAGATCTGGTTGACAGTGGAAGAGTCAAGGGCATAGTTGCCTGGTAGGGGGAGAAATATCTGAGTTTCAATCGTGAAGGAGATGTTGAGATTGTATAAGTGCTCAAATAAGGGTTTTATGTCAATGGGCCTCATTAGGACCCTGGCGGTAAGGGGTATGCGCCAGCGTTAGCTGCGCCGACCCCTTACCGCCAACTACGAGTTCCCATAGCGCCATGGTCATTTTTCCGCCCGCTTTTTGCGGGCGTAGAAATCCATGGCGCTATGGGACCTTGGTGTTAATTACGCCACCGTAATTTACGGTGGCGTAATTAACTCCTTCCCCACTCCCATTATACCCTATGGGGCCGAAATGGGAATGGGGAAGGGTAAATGGGTCAATGGGGACTTACCGCCCCGCCGACCTCGGAATGGGGCGGTAAGTCCACCATCCGCCATGGCGTAAACGGACTTTACGCCATGGCCGGAAAGTCCGTCGATGGCGGAAAAAATCCACCAGGGTCGTAATGAGGGCCAATATCTTTAAGAGGCTTGGCGAGAGGCAGGAGCCTAGAGGGATGCCGTAGAGAACTGGCATGGGAACTGCAATCACTTCTTCAACAAAGACTTTAGATGTGCAGCCACTCAATAAATCTGATTGGTTAGAGCCTAGTAGCTGGTGGTGCTCCAGGAAGGACTGAATTTGAGTGTAGACGTTGCAGTCTAGTATTTTGAGGAGGAATGCGACTGGTGTGATGGAGCGATAGCTGGTGGGGATGGTCGGGTCAATTGATGGTTTCTTGAGTAAGGGGATGACCCAGTCTTCTTTGATGCAGTTGGGGACAGGGCTTGAGGTAAATGAGGCATTTATGAAGTCAGTGAAGATGGATGCGAGTGCTTCAGAGCAGAGTTTGATTATGTGTGCCAAGCAGACATTCTCTTTGCAGTTGGATGGTTTCAGGAGTCGAATAATTTCAGTGACTTCAGTTGTAGTGACTCGGGAGAAGTCAAAAGGGGGCTATGGTGGGTGGGGGAGCATGGAGCAGGTACCTTTGGAGGACAGGGATTTTTTGGAGGAGAGCAGGGGTTTTCATGGTGAAATTTTTTTCTAATAGTCTGAGAGTTTTGTTGGATAGGGTGTTTTGAATAGTTGTGCACCAGTCTTTGGGCCTCATTACACGGTAGGCGGTAAGGGTTTACCGGTACCGGTATTTTACCGGTACCGGTAAACCCTTACCGCCTTACTACGAGCTCCCTTTGCGGGTTGTGGAATTTAACGTCTGCTTTTTGCAGGCGTTAAAAACCAACCCGCAAAGGGACCAGGGAGCTAATTACAGTACCGCAATTTGCGGTGCCGTAATTAGCACCTTCCCCATTCCCATTATGCCCTATGGGGCAAAAATGGGAATGGGGAAGGGCAATGGGGGAAGGGAGTATTACCGCCCCACCAACCTTGAAATAGGGCGGTAATTCCCCTTTCCACC
The DNA here is from genome assembly GCF_040938575.1 of Ambystoma mexicanum. Taxonomy (NCBI): domain Eukaryota; kingdom Metazoa; phylum Chordata; class Amphibia; order Caudata; family Ambystomatidae; genus Ambystoma; species Ambystoma mexicanum. The sequence continues at coordinate 911,714,974 of NC_090939.1, read as the reverse complement.
AAGGCTGTGCCGGTATTTTACCGCCATAGCACCTTGGTCCACCGCCATCCGTGTAATGAGGCCCTCTGTCTTTTGGGAAAATAGCAGAGGACTGGGATGGATTTTCTAGCTCTCTGAGTATTTTGAGAAGTTCTTTGGAGTTGGAATTGGCTTCAATGATTCTTGGGTTTCAAAGGTTGGGTTTGGTGAGTATGAGTGAGGTTTTGTAATTATTGGTGACAGTGGTGAAGGTGATTATGTTTGTAGAAGTGTGCCTTTTCCAGAGGTGTTGCAGTGCATGCTTTTGTCAGTGGAGGTTGTGCAGCTCTTTGGTGAACTAGTTGTTGTTGCGCTGATTCCTCTTAGGGAGCAAGGATTTGAGAGGGGCATGTAGGTTGAATGATTTGAGGAGCATGATGTTTTAGTGGCTTACGAGTGACTGTGGGTCAGGGTGGCATGAAGTGCCTTAGAGTTGGTTTAGTGTAGGCAGGAGTGTATCTTTGGTAGGTTTACGTGTATTGCGAGCAAGGTTCTGTTGGGGGGATGAGGTGTGCAAGTTGGTGGTGAATGAGTGTGAAAAGTGAACTTCATTAGGTGCTGGTCGGTCCAGGGGAGTTGGTAGTGACGTTGAGGTTGCTGTTGTGGATGACAATCTAGTCAAGAATGCGACCTTTGTTGTTGAGTGTGTGAGGTAATTATCGTGGGTGAGGTTAATTTCAGAGAGTGAGGTGGTTAATGCTGTGGCTCTTTTGTCTCGTGGGTCGTTGAACCCAATTTTGATGTCCCCTAGCAAGATGAGTTTAATAGTGGGCTTGATTGTGGGTGAAAGGAGGAAGGGGATATCTAATTCCAGGGGACTTGTGTTGTCGGGATGTCGGTAAAGGAGCATACTCATTAGTGCAGTGTGTGAGTTGATGGTGAGTTTAGTAAGTAGAAGTTCAAAGCCTGGTAGCAGGGGTAGTCTGTAACTCTCTGATAGGAATAGAGGATCTGTGAATGAGGGCAACTCCACTGCCTGTTTTGGTGGTGCAGGATGCTCTGGTATTGGAGATTACTGGGGGTTGGCAAGAGAGGGGGGGCATACTAAATCTATGCACCAACATTGGTGAAAGGATGTGAGAAAAAATAATAATTTTTGCTTGCACGTATAATCGTTCTAAAAGGGGATGTGTGTTTCTTTCAAACAACAAATGTAGCTTAACTTTGTTCAAAAAGGAAAAAACAAATGCATTTAGACCATTGTTGTTCCATAGCAATATACATTAACCGGTTATAGTCATCTGTATCCGTGTCCTACACCCACAACCTACCTTCCTTTACTCTTCATTACCCCAAAGTACTCACTGGAAAAGAAAAACACATGCATATGTCATTGTCCTTTATAGGGCATGTCTGATGCTCCATCCCATACAACTGCTTAGCAGGCTCAATGCCTCCACTTCCCCTCACACAATCTCTATTTATTTCCCCACACATACACTGTGCAGGGCCATCAAGTAGCAAAAACCCTGAGAGAAGTAGTCCCCTCTGTAAAGCCCAAACCCAGCAACACACCAAAAACAGCGCGGAAACAAATTAAAGACAGAAGAAAAACGGAATAACTTAACTTAATTCCTAATGCTAAACCCGAATTCCATTTTCCATTCCTTGACTAGGATTTTGTTATCTTAAACCTCGCAGTGGAAGCATCAGCTTCCACTCTATGGGGAGTTTGGTCATCTTCCATTTTAGTCTTTAACTAACCTAATCTGTGCACACACACTTCAACCTACTAACTATTCAAGAGATTATATGCATGGCTTTAGCAGCCATCATCTCTTTGTAGTGCTTGGATTCTCATTAGGGAGCAGATAAAATTAATATTCCCCAGTCGTCATTGAATTAAGTTAGCTGAGGTGGAAATCAGCTGATCAGAAATATAAGGTTAACAATGACAGGTCCCTTGATTTCTCTCTTTAGACTCAATTAAGGATGAACATAATCACCCTTAGCAAAAAGGGGTTTAACATCAGAATTCATCAACTTTAAATCAACGTATTGATCCGGAACCATGTCTTTAAATTAATCAATCACACATTCTTTCATCTCCAATGGCAGGCTAAGGGGTTAATCATTCCACTCGTATCACAGTTGTTACCTTTAACATCACCACAAAGTTGTGTACTTGCTGATGCTGATCTGAATAATCAGGAATTGTCCCTCTAATCTTTGTTCGAGGTTATATTTTATTGTATCGTATTAAAACTTATAGAGTGCAAATAAGACCAACAAGGCATCAAGGCGCTAGAGAGATGAGAGGAGAGGGAGCATCCAGAGCTTTAGAACAAAAGAGTTTTAAGACATTTACAGAAAGGGAGAAATTCAGGGATATTGCGAAGCTCAGAAGGGCGAGCGTTCCACAGTGTAGGGCCGAGCACAGAGAAGGACCTTCCTGCAGCTCAAATGTGTTGGAATCGAGTAATACTGAGCAGCGATTGATTAGCCGAATGGAGAGCTCTGCATGGTCTGCAGGGTACAAGTCTGGATTGCAAGAACTCAGCCCCAGCATTGTGGATAGCTCAATGAATGAGGCAGAGAGCTTTAAACTTAATGCAGCTTTTCACAGGGAGCCAGTGGAGTTATTGAAGAATGTCCTAGGAGTGAGCCAAACTAGGGGCATTCAGAGCAAGGCGGGCTTCTGAGTTTTGAAGAATCTGCAGTCATAGGAGCAAGGATTGAGGTTGACCAAGATAGATGGCATTACAGTAGTCAATTGACCGCATAATGGAAGCTGTAACAATTTTAGATCTAGAGTCAAACGGGAGGAAGAGGAGAACCTTTTCAATAGTTTAAGTTTTGCAAAGCCAGTTTTGCAGATTGCCGAGATTTGGGCTGGTCTGGAACCAGAGGACATGATTTGTATGCCTAGGCTTTTAACAATGCAGGCAGTTTCAGGGAAGGGTCCAAAAGAGGAGGGGCAATAATCAGTGGTCCAGGGTAGTCCGGAACAGATAGAGCCAACCAACAAAATCTCGGTTTTATCACTGTTTAGCTTGAGCCTATTTTCGGACATCCAGTCAGCAACTGCCGAGAGACTGTCCTTCAGTTTCTGAGGAGGATCAGTAGAGGGGGCAATAAGTCAGAAGAGAATCTGTGTGTCATCGGCATAGGAACAAAAGTGTATACTATGACTGGAGATCAGTTTGGCAAGAGCGAACATATACAGTTTAAACAAGATGGGGGAGAGGGCCGATCCCTGAAGAACCCCACAGTCCAAGGTGGAAGAAGAAGAAGTGAAGGGAGGGAGAGAAACAGTTTGAACTTGGTTGGAGAGATAGGATGAGAACCACTTCAGGGGGGTACCAGAAATTCCACCTCCCCTGAGAGATCAAGGAGAATAAGAGCACCAATCTCTCTGTGGTCCTGAAGTAAGGCAATGTCATCATGAGGGGCCACCAGAACAGATTCAGTACCCATATCAGGGTGGAACCCTGCTTGTAAGGGGCAGAGTAGATGGTAGGTTTCAAGAAAGACAGAGAGTTGCAGAGTGGCAATAGATTCAAGCAATTTCATGATGACCGGAAGAAGAGTTATTGGTTGATAGTTTTCCGCAGCAGTAGGATCAAAATGTGGTCAATGTTGAACTGAATTTCCCAGCTCTGCAAAATTAGGAGTATCAAGCGCCATGCCCTCCTGTGAAGCTTCTACACTTTCCATTGTCCCTCATCTGGCCATGCTTCTCTTACTATAAATGCTAGGGACTAGATCAGGCAGCACTGTTATATGTGCTAGACTATCCACCTTACCATTTCAATTTCCAATGCTGGTCTGTATTCTGAGCCATCCACTTGTGGTGGCAAACATCTAGTCTTCCCTCAAACTGTTTCAAAAGTTACTTCAGAGAACATTTTGGGGTGGGTCACCATAACACTGAGGTGGTAGATGATGGTTTAAAGGGGGTTTCAGTTTAGTTTAATACCAAATGCCAAGACAGTATCTTCTCCTAACTGATCCTTAAGCACAGGCCCAAACACAGAAGCATTTGAACATATTTTTTTCGAAACTGCTGAGTAATGTCTTTTGCTAGTATCCTTCCCCTATCTTGAGAATTTCTGCTTGGCTCTTCTGAGGTTTCTCTTAGACAAATCACCCCCTACAGTCATATTTTTCTTTGGCCCAAAGGATACTGGTATACCACTGTTATACACTGCATTCCCTCCTTCTGTTTTGTGTCAGGTTTACCAGGATTGTCAAGAGGATCTATGAACCATTGAAAACAAAATAGATTTAAAAAAAGCATCTAATTCATGGATACTCAATAAGTGACGTCTCCTGCAGGCCAATTTCAGACCTTCAGACCATTTGCTGTACCCCTGTGACCTCACCGCTTCATTGGCTCGCTGTCACACCAAGTACAGCAGTGAGGGAGCTGATAAGAGGTATACCGCCACAGTTTAGCACTTCCCCGACCTTTGAAGTGTATTTATTTTACCATCAAATTTGATTTCAAGATAAAGGCAGGTCATAAGAACATGTTCTGACACTGGTAATAAGTGAATTCAGTTTAAAGGATTAACCATACTCCTCTGAAAAAGAGTACCATCAGCAACCCCAGACTTTTGTTTCAGCCTTGTTGGGCCTCCTCAGTGAGGTGAAGGTAAGACTCTCTAAGGCACGTTTCTGAGGCGGCTGATGGTACTCTTCTTCAGAGGAGAAATGCCTAGCATTTTGGTGCTGGACTTCCCTTGTGGGTTGGACAACATCTGATATGCAAATGTATATTTCTCTCCTGTGAAGGGGGCAGTGAGCTACAACAAGGTTATTGACCCTCCTGAGTTGAAGAAATTCCATAGAGCATGGTATTTGACACATGTTTATTCTCAGTAGATGGGCATAAACACTCCTGTGTAACTTTGTAAAACTTGGGGTTTCACCCTAAGTAACCCAGGGTAATCCAGACGTGGACCCCTTGCTTACTGTATCTTCGAGAGGCTCAGCTTGACCTCACTGATGAGGTCCAACTAAGCCAAAACACGTGTTTGGGGATGCTGGTGGTAATCTTGTTCAGAGGAGATTTGCCTTGCATTTTGGTGCCGAACTGTCCTTGTGGGTGGGACAAAGACGTATATATGCAAATGGATATTTCTCCTCTGTGAAGGGTGCATTGAGCTAAAACGTGGTTGTAGACCCACTTGAGTGGAAGAAATTCCATAGAACAAGGTATTTGACCCATGCTTGCTCCCAGTAGAGGAGCTCGCACACTGCTTTTCAATTTTGTAAAACGTGGGGTTTCACTCTCAGTAACCAAGCTTAATCCAGACATGGAGCCCTTGCCCACTGTACCTTAGCACAGCTACACCTGTCTGGGGTTGTTGATGGTACTCTTGTTCAGAGCAGAATTGCCTAGCATTTCGGTGCTGGACTACCTGCGGGTGGGACAAAGACTGATATGCAAATGTAATTTCTCCTCTGTGACGGGTGAAGTGAGCTAAACAGTGGTTGTAGACCATCCTGAGTGGAAGAAATTCTGTAGAACAGGGTATTTCACACATGCATTTCTCAGCAGAGGGGCTCCCAAACTCCTTTTCAATCTAATAATTGATGCCCATGTGGAATGGGCTCATGGTAAGAAGATCTCTAAATGCTTGGACCTGTCTACTTGTTTAACATATTTAGCTGTTAAGCATGACTATGAATTCTAAAGGTATCTGATGATTATTAAAAAAAGTCTTGTTAAAGATCTTTTTATATTAAATTAAGATCAGGTACTCTACCTGTAGCATTGTTTTAAGTTCATTAGAACAAATTCAGTTTGAATTGTTGCCCCTTTTGCTCTGAAATAGCTTAAACTTTATAGCATTTTCATTTTATTTGTCTGACATGTGGAAACCTGTGACATATTAATGTTAAGGCATTCTTGCTTAATCATGGATCGTTGATTATTATTATTATTATTATTATTGACATTATGCGCTGCAGAAGATTTGTGTAAGAATTCATATTTAACAGATGTGAGTTTTGCTGTCTTTGCTTATATACAGGCAATGTCTGGTCGAGAAGAACTAGCCTTTTGAACGCTGTATGATTTATGAGTGTAACAGAAATCTATTTTGGAAGATGATTATAACATTTTGCACATCATTGAACTGGCTATGAGGTTATACAATCCTGCTTTAGGGAAGTTATGAATGAATTCTGCACTGAATTTGGTATTTATTTATTTGTTGTTATGAAGTACTTTTATGGACCATAGAGTCGAAATAAAGCAAAAACAAAAATGCTAATAACACTTGCCCAGTGGCTTTAACTTCACCATTTGGCCATAAGATCCTAAGGGAAGAACAGTTGAATCCCTTATCATGCTGTCTCATTACAAAATACTACTGCCTATTTTAACTCCCACCAAATTACAGGGCTTGGAAAATATGCACTGCCAGCATTATTCTCTTGGAATGTGACCGACATTGAATACTGCTCTATTACAAGTTGAAATGATGTCTTGGAAAAGCTCAACATTTCCCCTCCATCCAAGAAGTGGAGTTAAAATGAATGTGTAAAAAATCTCAGTGTCTTTAAAATGTGTTAATGCAGAAAGGAAGTACACCACATCTCTACGATACAGGGAAACAAGTTTTATGTTAGGATATTGAGAGAGGGTGAAATTATGGGCATCAGTTCACAACAGGGTAAAAGGTGACCCTTTTGTGCAATAAAAATATTGCACTTTGGTGGTATTATCCGCTTTTGCACATGAAACATTTCCATCCTCACATGGTTAAAAAAAATAAAGTTTCTCAGCATCTGCAAGGATCTTCTGGTTCGGTGCGCTTTTAAGAATAACACAATGGGGGCCATTACGACCCCGGCGTTAAGGGGTTAACAGTGCCGTAAAAGGCTGCGGCACCGCTAACCCCTTAACGCCTTACTACGAGGTCCCTTTGCGGCTCCCAACCTGAACGGCTGGTCTGGACCAGCCATTAAAGAAGGGACCCGCAAAGGGACCTTAAAAGGCAAAACGGTACCGCAATTTGCGGTACCGTAATTGCAGCCTTCCCCATTCCCATTGAGCTTTATGGGGCAAAAATGGGAATGGGGAAGGGCCATGGAGAAAGGGGGAATTACCTCCCCGCCAACCTTGGAATGGGGTGGTAATTCCCCCTTTCTCCATGGCGGACTCCGGCATGGACCATGGTGCTAATAGCACCATGGTTTAGCGCCGGAGTCCTAATGAGGGCCAATATGTTTGGGTACTTGGAAACCCCAGTGTCACTGAAAATGAAGAATTCATTTTTTGGGCATCTTTGAGTGTTGGGCAGTGGTCAGCGATCAATGTGGCTCTGATGCAAAAATACAAACAAAACGTGTTGGCTCACTAGAAAATGTTTGTCAACGCCCTTGCTCTGTTAACCTGTTATACCTCCTGGGATATTCTTGCCACTGCTGCAAGTGAAGCAGGGGAGGTACTGTGAATTAAAGTAGTTGTATCACTCATGGCAGATCCTAAAATTGTCCACCCTGTGCCTAATATTTTTACAAATTCGTCTATGGCAGTTCCCTGCTTCATATGTGAGGCTCCCTCTTGTACAAGGTTTGCAAAGGCTTGCGTAGATACTGCCTGACCTAGACTTGATTGCAACTGATTTGCCGGGCAAATGTTTCATGAGCCTTCGTTCTGCTACAGCTACTTTATCTCTCTTGTCCGAGCTCCTGCTTACTTCACCCACAAGTAATGCTGCAGACCCTGTGATGATGGGACTGCGGGAGGGATCCTTCTGCTCTCCTGTTTCCTACTGTGCTCTCCGTTCCATATTTGTAAAGGGATTTTTTTACTGCCAGAAACTAAAATGTTGATTTGTTTAAACCCCTTTTCACTGTAAATATATGCAGGGGCAGGGGTGTTGCTAGGTCTGGAAAAGACCCGGGGCTACGCTAATGTCGAAACTGTTGGGACTGGGGGCTAGCTGGCCCTTTGGTTGTAGCTCCTGAGATTCTATCCGGGGCTACAACCAAAAGACCAGGGGCGATAGCCCCCTTAGCCTCCCCCTAGCAACGCTTCTGTGCGGGGGGAGTCCCCCTACAACACTTCTGTCCCTTCAGCATTAATTATTTACTGTACCCATCCCCCCACATATATATGGGGTGAAATGGGGAGGTCGAAAATTGACATTTTCGTTTGTCGCTGTAAATATAATGTGCATTCATTGTATGATCCCTTTGTAAAGCTGAGGCTCCTGGGCAGAACAGCCATGGACTGTGCAAACCTGCCAGCGCTTCAGCCTGCACAAGCCTTTGACTGATACGGCTCTATGCACCATCAATGAAGCAAGTTCTAGGAGGGTATCAGGTAACATTTTTGGATGCAGTGCCCTCGCGATTGCCCACTGTTTTTTGCCACCCTGCAGTAATTTGTTTGCATTTATTCTTGACATGTTTCTGCATTTACACACTGAATTTGAGTCTCTTTGTTCTTCCTGTGAAGGTCGATCATGAACAGAAGGCTTCCAAACTTGTCATGTAATTTTCCATCCTTTGATTAGTTTAGTGGTTCTCTTTATACGTATCTCCCATCACTTCTGTAATGCACATATGACAGATCAAGGCGGTGTAACACATTCACACGGCCAAACGCGTCAAATCAAAATGAAATGAAATGAAACTGAACAGTAGAGAAGTGAAATGACATCATTCCTTCTGCTCCTCAAGTATTCTGTGATCTACTACTGAATGCAATCAGCGTTTGCTTTTTGTCTCAAAACAGTGTATATTCCTGTTTAACTTGCTGCCAAATAAGAGCCCCACATCTTCATGTCTGTTGATTTAGCGTGTCCTTCATCCACTGTATATTTCTGTTACTTATGACTTCATTCTACACGAACCAGTCTGCATTGTTTCACTGTTTGCAACTGATTGCAGTCCATCTCAACATTTGCTACACCACACGTTTTAATTGGTTTCCGTTCCCAGGTAACCTCAAGCTTTTTCCAGATTTTGGAAAAAGTGTATGTCACACGCTCCGAATTATTATTATATGAAACTCATGTTCAATATCATATTTAATACTCATCTATAAGTAATATCTGGATTTACAGCACATCCAATTGAGCTCCAGGTATCAATATTTTTAATTACTACTACTGTTCAGTTGATCCGAAGGTTGAAGGAGTCAGTTGGCATATTAACACACTTTTATTGGGGTTGCATTTAGAATTGTAGTGTGCGATTGTGATGAAATGACTACTGCCCTGAGGAAGTACAAGGATGAGTAGTAGCTAAACTGCCTACTCAGCCCTCACACTTCTACAAAACAACAAGGATCCCAATCAAAAAGTTGAAACAGGCACAGTTAAGTAAAGAAAGAATCTAGGAGATCTGCGCCAGTTAGTTTATCTTCCAAGTTTTTAATTGTCTCATTACAGGTGATGCCCTTCCTGATGCTCTTCCTGATGACACGTGTTTCGGCGGGATTGCCTTTATCAAATCAGGGCAAAGTCATGTTTCATTGTTAGTTCCAAATACTCTTGCTTTGTGTGATCTGAGTTAAATCCCATCATAGCGTAACCGAAGTATAAGTCCACCCACGTCGGCTCTTTCCTTGCCAGGTACAGATAAGTGATATATACCTCAGCCAGTCCCTACGGTCCCAACAAATGGAGCAAGGGATGGGGCTTTTTGACAATGCTTTAACCATTTCTTGGAGGTTTTACAGCATTAAGCAATGCTTCTTAGCATTGTGTGAGATGGTCGAACCAGGTTCCAATGAGGCAAATCTTGGTGATCCAGATAGGCAGCAAACTTCAAGTCGAGCTGAAGCTGAAGCTCGCTGCGGTTCAATCTGGTGTCCGAATAATGTGGATCAAAAAAGCCACCAGGGCTGGTTTGGCTTTGGAGATGGAGTTAGCGATGAAAATGCTGGGTGTTCGAGGTGGGTTTGAAACATGGCAGTTCGAATGCTTCCAGAGCTGCAAGTTTATTGTTCGAGCCAGGGCAATTGATGCTCTGAGCTGGCGCAGTGTGGCTGCAAACTGGTTCCAGGAGCTTCAACAGAGATTCAAAGAGATTTGAAGAAGTGTCAATGGCAGTATTACATTTTCTGTTGGTTCGAGTACGCTCAAATGTGACCGACAATTGTTCAAAGGTGGCTTGATGTGGGAGAATGTAGGAAACCAGCTTCTTTGCTTCTTCATTAGCTGTGAGACCCAATCCAGGGGCTCAAGGACAAGATGAGTCCTTGTTCTCATTCTCCCAACCCAGGAGAGGCTGGCGAACACCTGCAAGAGCCCTTCACCTCCAGCATAGTCTTGGGTACCAGGACAGATAGCAGAGAGGTGGGTCTAGCTCTAGCAGCAATTCATCCACAATGTACTGTGGGAATAGGTAGGGAGCAGAGATTGCCACTGCTTTGAGAACGCATTCTTCACCTCCCTGGCTGAGGGCTTTAGAAAATCCAGTTCCCCCAAAAGAGGCCTACATTATTTTTTCTTGATGTCTTGATGGCCCACAATGAATCAAAGAAATAGGGGGAGACCCCCTCCTTATTAAGGAACAAGCAATAGGCTATTGGTTAAAAGCAAACCGGCTTTAAGCACTCTAATCATTGTTAAGGTAATTAGTGACTTGTGCCTTGCTGCATCAAACCAAAAGTGCATTGCTGTGCAGGAAGTGTGGCAGGAAGTGTGGCAGACAGAAAGGAAAAGAAACCCACATAAGATCAAGAAGGATGAATGCTTTCGTCCCACTGCTCTGCTCTGTGTAAATCAGACCCTGTCACTAGCTCTGCACTTAAAACATCATTTGGTGTGCAGATTGCTATTGTGAGGTAGGCCTTTGTTATGGAATTGCCCATTTCATGCCAGCTCTCCAGCCATCTCCAGCTGGGTGATACCAGGCCAGGCAAGGGATGAATTGCCCAACCTCCCAGGATGTCAACAGAAACAGGCCCCCTATTATTTGTCCCATGCAAGGAGGGCAGGCTCCTGGAATCCACATTGCCTCTAAAACATTGCCATCTGAGCTCAAAGGGTTGACACTGGTATGTTACAAATCAGAAGCAGCTTGTAATATGTATTTGAATCATCAGCCACCATTAAAAAACACTATGTATGACTTACATTTTCAGATTATCCTGCCACCAGGTTGATAGTTTATCATAACTATGTGGTTATGTGTCATTGGAGAGTAGGTGCTTCAGATCAAGATACTCATGCAGCAGGGCACAGGTATACACTATGCTTTTTTGCGTGGAGTTTGATGACTGGGGTCTAGTTCGAAGACCACCCTTTCTGAGATAGATTTCCTGCATCATTGTATTATAAATAAAAATCTAAAAGAGGTACCCTTGCCAGATGGAAATCCTTCACAGCCAGCTGGGCTTCACGTCTGAAGTGAGTGCTTAACATATGAGCTATCCTCCTGTTTTATCGCCTGAGGTGTCCGCACAGGCTATAATATGAGCTATCCTCCAGGGCTATAAAATAAACTTGACATTAATTTTACCAGTGTCACCTTGTAGCAGAGAGTTGGGGAAGGGTGGGTTGGTGTGGATAGAGAGAGCAGGGGAAGGTTGGGTGGGTGGGGGTATAGAGAGTGGGGGTAGGGAAAGCAGGGGCAGGGTGTGTGGATGGGGGCAAAAAGAATGATGGTAGGGTGGGGGTAGAGAGAGTGGGGCAGGGTGGGTGGGTGTTAGTAGAGATAGTGGGGTAGGGTGTGGGAGGGGATAGTGGGAGTGCATATAGGGTGGGTGGTCGCAGGTCAGGAGGGTGGGTGGGGGTAAAGAGTGTGGGGGTATGGTGGTTGGGGTTAGAGAGAGTGGTGTATGTGGGTGGGGGGTATGAGAGTGCAGATAAAGTTGGTGGGGGTAGAGAAAGTGGGGGTAGGGTGGGTAGTGGTGTGGCTGCAGAGAAAGGTGTGGTAGGGTGGCCAGGGGGTGGGGTTGATATGGTGGGTAGGGGGCATCCATTGAGAGTGTGGGGGTAGGATGGGTAGGGGTGTGAGGATTGAGAGAATGGGGTTAGGGTGGGTGGGTGAAGGTAGAGAGAGTGGAATGGGGTGGCTGAATGGGTGTGAGTGGAGGGGGGTTGGGTTGCTGAGTGGTGGCAGTTGGTTGGGGCAGGAAACATGACCAACAAAGCAGCATCTGAAGGGCTTTTCTATTGTAGTCCAAAATATCCCAAACCTAACCCATCCGGCACATGTAATGGGGGTGAGATAGAGGGCGTGGGGTTGGTGAGGGTAGAGAGAATGGGGGTGGGGGTAGAGAGAGTGGGCATTTGATAGTAGAGAGGCAGGTTCAGGAGGAATAATAAAAAGGGTGCTGCTGAAAATTGCCCAAAAATACCCCAATTGTACGCAAAATAGCCCAAAAAGTCAAATCACTACGCTGTTGGGAAATGGAAAGGCCGGCTATCTTGCTTTTACAAAGCTGCTAATTGGAGCAAAGCTTGTTAGGGAGCTCTTCATTGGTTAGTATGGTGGAGGAATTTGGAAAAATACATTTTAGTGAGTTGGCCATTTCATGCCTTGACATTGCTGATTGATATGCCAACCAGATAATCCGAGGTCAGAACACTGTTTCCCTCTCTCTCTCACTTGTGTAACAATGCTTTCGGCAAATGTGTGGCTTGTTCCACAACATTCACCAAAACCAAAGAGCCCTCTATACTGTTCCCAAAAGGAATTTAGGGGGTAATTCATAGAATTCGGCGCACAAGTGGCACACGCGGCTGGCGCACAGCCCATTTAGGTGCACAGCGTATTCATTGTATTTATACATCCATAACCAGCCATGGCGCAATGCCAGTTACGCCCCCAACCCCGCCCTGTGCGCCAAAGAAATCGCACAAATCCAGTACCTGGAGCAAAGGCCAGTGGACCAGCATACAGCCCCACAACCACGAAAACTCCCCGCACACGCCCCAGAATACACGTACCCTGCTCGCGGCAGGCCCATCGCGTGTAAAACTCCCCACGCACCCCTCAGAATACACATACCCCGCTCGTGCCAGGGAAAACGCGTGTAAAACTCCCCTTGCACCCCCCAGAATACAAATACCCCGCTCGCGCCAGGCCCTTCACATGTAAAACTCCCCGCGCGTGCCCCAGAAAACACGTACCCCGCTCGCGCCAGGCCCATCGCGTGTAAAACTCCCCACGCACCTCTGGAAAAACACGTACACTGCACGTGCCAGCTAAATTGCGTAGAAAATGCACCCTCCTGTGGCGTGGGCTGCCTGTGGGGCATGCCAAGGGTGGATGGCCTGCCTGCGGGGCATGGGGAGGCTGAGTGGGCTGCCTGTGGGGCATGCCCAGGGTGAATGGCCTGCCTGTGGGGCATGGGGATGGTGAGTGGGCTGCCTGTGGGGCATGCCCAGGGTGGATGGCCTGCCTTTTGGGCATGGGGAGGGTAAGTGGGCTGCCTGTGGGGCATGGGGAGGGTGGGTGGGATTGCCTGCGGGGCATGCCCAGGGTGGATGGGGTGGCTGCGTGTATTTGGGGGGTTTGCGGGAAGTTTTACACGTGATAGGCCTTGGGCGAGCGGGGAACGTGTATTTGGGGGGTGCGAGGGAAGTTTCACACGCGATAGGCCTTGGGCGAGCGGGGAACGTGTATTTGGGGGGTGCACGGGAAGTTTTACATGTGATAGGCCTTGGGCGAGCGGGAAATGTGTATTTGGGGGGTGCTTGGGAAGTTTCACATGCGATAGGCCTTGGGTGAGTGGGGAACGTGTATTTGGGGGGTGCGTGGGAAGTTTAACACGCAATTTGGCATTGTGGGCCCTCCCGGGTGTGCGGTTCCCCTCTCCCCATGCCCTGCAGGCAGCCCACACCACAGGGGCCTACCCAACAACCCTCCCTGTGCCCTGCAGGCAGCCCACACCACAGGGGACTACCTTACAACCCTCCCCATGCCCTGCAGGCAGCCCACATGGCACCATGCACTTGTGAATGCACTTGTGAGCCCCGACTCATGTTCCCCTGCACCCCCACCCACCCAGCAGTGATGGGCATCTGCCTGCAGGCCCTGACTCATGTCCTCCTGCACCCCCACCCACCCAGCAGTGACGGGCACGTGCCAACAGGCCCGACTCATGTCCCCCTGCACCTGCCCAGCAGTGACGGGCACCTGCCAGCATGCCCAGACTCATGTCCCCCTGCACCCCCACCCACCCAGCAGCGACGGGCACCTGCCAGCATGCCCCGACTCATGTCCCCCTGCACCCCCACCCACCCAGCAGTGACGGGCACCTGCCAGCAGGCCCCGGCTCATGTCTCCCTGCAGCCCCACCCACCCAGCAGTGACGGGCACCTGCCAGCAGGCCCTGACTCATGTCCCCCAGCACCCCCACACACGCAGCAGTGACGGGCACCTGCCAGCAGGCCCCGACTCATGTCCCCCTGCACACCCACCCACCCAGCAGTGACGGGCACCTGCCAGCAGGCCCCGGCTCATGTCCCCCTGCACCCCCACCCACCCAGCAGTGACAGACACCTGCCAGTAGGCCCTGACTCATGTCCCCCTGCACCCCCACACACCCAGCAGTGACGGGCACCTACCAGCAGGCCCCGACTCATGTCCCCCCACCCGACACGTCATCACACTCCAGATCAATGGGCCTTATTGCCACCCAAAGCCCACCCCAGGCCACCCCAGTCCAAACACCCCACATTGAATTCCCAAAGTCATGATACAAAGTACATAACCAGCATGCACATGAATACATGTCCCTCAGACCCACACAATGGCGACAGATGACTGTGAAATACAACATTGTGACATGCACAAAACAAATGATAGAAGACCACACAAGTCAAGTAAAGAAAAAAGTGTATTGAAGAATCAACAAAATGAATAAAACCAAATCACACAATAATGAAAAGAAATAATCCAAGTCTGGAATTCAAAAAGTGTCAAAAAAATAAAAGCTGCAACCAATAAAATCCAAAGTAAAATGGCTCCTGTAGGCTTGTCCATAAAAAGAAATCACAGTTCAAAAAAAGCAAAGTATTCCACCATGGGTCCAAGAAAATGAAATCCACATTGAAAACTATTTACAAAAGAACATCCAAGGGTCCATGAGCCCAACAATCCAATGGAAACCTACAAAAAACCCTACCTAATAAATAACTATACACAAAAAAGTGGGGCATAGTCCATGCGCCCAAATGAAAGAAAAATAGAAAGGAAAGTTAACACTAATGAACTAGATACAATGGCGGCGGACAAGTCCTACGGCTCACTTGTTGGTTTCCCGGGCAAGGGCATCATCGAACTCCTGTTCAATGTTCTGGAGGCGGGCCTGATCCCTGGCCCCGAGGTCTCGCAGGGATAAAGCCATGTCCACCGCCAACTCCCTGCAAATTTCCTCGAGGCACTCAGCCCGCCTCAATGCCCTGCGCATGGAGTTCTCCCCCATGACCATAGTGAGCCATGCCTCTTCCGCCCGCCACTGCTCCGCATCTATTTGCTGGCCCAACCGCTGCCACACGGAAGACACTCCTAATCCAGGGTCCTCCTGCCCTCTGGCCGATGCCTGCCCCACTGATGTTGATGGCCCAGAGCCATCATCGCTCCCACCTTGAGCCTGCTGCTGCCGTGCACGTGCCCTGCCTGTCGATGCCTGCCCGTCCTCCTCCTCCTGGTTTCCAGTTGTTGTGGTGGCCACCCCTGCTGGACCTCCGACTCCCGACTGTGGCAGGGATATGTCCTCCACCAGTCTGGCCGCTGGGTCAGGGGCAGCTCCACAGGGTGGCCAGGTGATAGGTAGCCAGGAAGATGGCATGGAGGATGACTGGTGCATAGGGGTTCAGCTGAGGAGGGGGTCGGTATAAGGTCTAGCACACGGAGGAACCCAGTACCGGTGATCCCTCCTAGCCAGTCGATGCGGTCAACGAGGCATCTGAAATAACATGCAGCGTCCTCACGAGAACCCTGCACGTTATCCTGGATGCCAAGTTTACGCAACGCCACTCCAGCCAGGACAGGCTCAACACGGTCCTGGATTGCCACGTCCACAGGGAGAGGAAGGCCAGTTGTTGTTAGCGGATCCCCTCGCTGAAAACGGATCTGGACGAAGGCATCCCTGCTGGTGCGGGATGATGCAGTCACAGGATCAGGGACAGGATTACACACAGGCACCTCCGCCGCCGCCTGTACTGCCTCCTGTCCCTCTCCCTGGACTGCACCACTAGCACCAGTGGAATCCCTCCTCCAGACCCCATGAGTGGCCCTTCCACCCCTCCTCCTCAACCAAACCCTCCACCAACATGGATGACTCGGTGCCATCTTCCTCCATAGGCCCCTGTGGGTCTCAGCTGCCCCTTCTGCTGCCGAAGAGTCCAACTTCGACCTCTGCCTCTTGGACCTACCCTCGGCAGCTGCGGCCGTGGATGCGGCAGGAGACCCCTCACTCCCCGACGAAATGACTACATGGAAGGGGAGCTGGCCCTTGCGTCTCCGGCTGGCGGTGGGATCCCTGCCGTTGTGCTCCACAGCACTGTCTCTTCCCTCTTCATCAGTTGACGCTGCAGACAGGGAGAGACAGAACACAGGCATCAGGGCACTGTACAATGGTCTGATACACACATGACAGTTGCACATGAGTGGCAGTGTCAAACTTCACACATGGCATCACAATCCCCAACACACTTATCATTTGAACCCACACACATGTGCACATTAACAGGAATGTTGCAGCAGGCAGCACCATCCATACACATACAACAGCATGAGCATCCGAAGGTTAGCCTGGCGTCACATGCAACATGGGGAGTGCCAAACACATGCACACACGCCACCAGCACATGCATCTGTACATCTCCACCACCTGTCGCAGTTAAATCATCGGCATCCATGTCACATCTGCCAATCAGCCTCCTACATGTCGGTGTCACATGCATCCATGGTGTATCACAGTGGCACACATGTCAAATACACACACATGCACATGTACATTGTGCACATACATGAAGGTGGAACCAGCATCCATGTGTCACACCACAACCATGCCACAGTACATACACATAATTCAAAACATGTGTGTACTGACACATGCATTTGGGCACCATACATTCGAACACATACACCATTGATGTGCCTCACACATGACTGGACTCACATGCGGCAGGCTCATGTCCCTGTACATACACATCCATACATGGGCCTTCAAAGACATATGTGCAACATGCACACTCCTGCGACACCTCGACATGCACAGCGTCCAATCAGTACGGATGGACACTTACCGCTCGACTCTGGGCGGGTCTGCCTCTGAAGGATCTGGAGGTGGAGCGCTGGGTGTATGCGTTCCAGGACCTTCATCTGGATGTTGGTAAGGCGGACCCGGCACCCCTCTGCATGCTTTGCCTTCAAGAGGCGCCGGGCCTTGCTGAGAGTCCTGGACCTGAAGTCCTCCCAGCGCTTCCGGATGTGTTGCATGTCGCGGGCTGCCACCCCCTCCACGTTGATGGCAGCCACAATGTCCTTCCAGATCCTCTTCCGTCCTTCATTGTCGGCGCGTGAACTTCCAAAGAGGGCATCATAATTCACCAGGACTTGCTCCACCAGGATACCACCTTCTGCTGCACTGAAGCTGGTAGCCCTCTGCCTCTCTTGCTGGGGGTTGCCAGTGGTCTCCGATGGTGATTCCCCCGACATGGCAACCCCCGAGGCAGGTGTGGGTGGGCAACTGGGTCCTAGTGCTGGGCTGTGGAGCAATGGAACTTCAGTCGGGAGTCTTCTGTTCCAGCAGGGGTGGTCACAGCAACTGGACCCCTTCAGAGGGCTGATGTGCAGGCACCAAACAGCAGGGCACGTGGCCAGCAGCTAGCCAGGCAGCAGCAGATGGCAGGTGGGAGCAGGCTTGGGGCTCTGGGGGGCAAGAAAATGGCCTTCTGGGCAGGAGCGTGGTCTTCCGTGTGTTGTTGCGTGGCCAGCTTGATACAGAGTGATGTGGCATGTGAAAAAACTGCACGTCAGCGTGTAATTCGAGGAAAGGCCCTTAGTGCTTAAGCGCATCTGTGACGTGACACGCGCGGGCGTTCCCCTGGCACGGGTTGAAGATCCCACGAGGGTTTCCATCGCTCTGTACGTGCTTTTCGTGGGAAGCAGTGCATGTGTTTTCCAGGCATTGGCGTTCACACGCGATTACTTCACAGCAGGTGGGTGTTGGCTATGCGTTTGTCTTCTACATGCAAGGCAGACGGTGAGTCACACACGCTATTTTTCCCACTGCTGGTGTCCATGTTTGTCACGTACCCCTTTTTTTACAGGCATACTAGCCTGCGTGTTGATCGCGTACGTATTTTTGTGTTCCTGGCTGCCACAGCGTAGTGCGTGTGCTTTTTTTACATGCATATGGGCAAAAGGGAGTCGCTTATCTCTTTTTCTTGCTTTTCTGGGATGCCTGTGCATTGCGTGACATGTTATTTCTCCTAGGGGGCCACAGAATGGGACATTCATTGTAGCTGTATATATAGTTTTTTTGTTTGCGCACACTTTTGTAATGCGCAGGGACGCTACCGCCTGTCTTCGTGTGGCGGACGTGTTTAGGCCTGTGCGTAGGTTTCCCCTATTCGATTCCATGAATACGTGTGGTTCGCGTGCGTGTGGGCGTTCCAAGTGCTTCCCAGCAGTACATCCCCAGTTACGCCCTTTTTTTCACACATTGTTCTCCATTCCACGCGTTGTGCCCCATGTTCACCCCATTTTTGGTGTGTGCGCTAACGTTGTGCGCTTTCGCTGTGCGCCTTGCGCATAGCGTTCTGCATGTTGCAATGACGTGTGCGCCCATGTGCGCCACGCACGGATCTGGCGCACTTCCCACGGGAAACACGCGCGGGCCCTTCCAAGAATCGCACACGTGTGTGTGCGCTTGCTTTTTCACGCTTGCGCCGGCTTGCACCTAGATTTTCGGCGCAAATTTGTTCCATGAATCGAGCTCTTAGTTCGATACTGAAAGCATTTCTGCCAATCTGCACTACTTATTAAAAAAGGTCTGTCATAAAATGGAGATCATTTGTATATTACATCGTGAGTGCTCTTGTATGCCAAGACCTGCCATTCAAACCTTGGTAATAGTTAGAGTGCCAATTGTAGGTCAAACATTTTGTAATTGTAATTGTTTATTTATAATGCACTTAATACCCAGAGATTTCTAAGCGTGGACCCGGGGATCGCATCATCTTGCTTGCAAGGTGAGCGTATTGCCCCTGAGCCATTCTCCCAAGACTAAAAACGTTATTTTGTAACACCAAGAATCAAAGTAAAATATATTTTAATCCAATATTTTATCTAGTGTTGTACCACACAAAATGTTGAGCTCAGCGTGGTAGTTAAAGTTCCCAAGAATTACCAATATATGGATTAAGAACTAAAACATTCAATAGACAAACATACAAGTTGATGAAATCCAATCAGACAGAACTACATATAATCTAAATTTACTAAAAACACTGATGAGCAACGAGACCAGCAAATAACGTATAGATTGACAAGAAAAGGTTGCAACAATCTCACCTGAGCAAATAATATCCAGTTGTCAAGGAAGGACATTTAAAAAAAAGCATTTAATAGAAATGGAAAAGTGGTTTTAGATATACTAAGAACTGAGACAATTTTCGAAAAAGCCAGAGGCCGAAAATTTACTGAAACGTGCAGGAAATGGGAATAAAATTGTATAGATTGTCAATTTGATGAACATGTTCAAATATGTAAGGTATAATAGCAATTATGAAAAAAATCAAATCCAGTACAAAACTATAAAGAAATATTTTGTTTTGAATCTTGGTGTAAAAAAAGATTTGTTGACCTTCATTTGGCACGCTTCCTATTTCCAAGTAATATAATGTATTTCATGTATCATACGGGCTATTGATCTTTCTCCTAGTCACCGTCGGCCATCAGTCAAATCCCAGGAATAACAAGGGTGCCACTAATTCGTGTTGAATGAACCGGAATAAGTGGAAAGGTCACTTCCGGCAACAGTGAAACAAAAGGAACAAAGAAGCAACATTATCCAGATATTACCATGGGAGAGGGATGCAGGGCCTGTGCACTCAGAAGGCAACTTCTGAAACCCCCCCTCCCCCGCCCCCCACATCCCTATCAGCATACTTGAGGACAGTCTCAGGCCTCAAGGCAGTTTCAAGAGCCCAACCAACTTTGTACTCGGGTGCCTTTCTGACAGCAGCTAGCCCACAGGATGCCCTTTACATGACTGTTTCTTCGAATAGTGACATACTGAACAGAGCAAGCAATCGTTTTGAAAATGAGGCATATCATTATCTGTTTTTGTGGAAGCTTTTGGGTAGCACAGATCCTCGAACATAGCACTGCAACCCTAGGACAGAAGCCCACTGAGAGGTGTTCTAATACATGACACAGCAAACCCTCTTGTTTCTTAATCTGCCCCAAAGCAGTTGATTCAGCAGATGGCCCTGCGCGTGATGCCTTTCTTGTACGATACATCTCGCAAATATCGGATCACAAAATCATTCATGAAGAGCATTTCTAGGACAGGAAGTTGCCAAAGGGATCAACGACTCACTGTCCATGAACCTATTCCAGTGAACGCTGGATTAATGTGCAGACTTCAAATTGCACAGTGCATTGCACACTTTAAGACTGGCTTGCATTCTGTGAACTGGAGCAGAGCAGAGTCTCCACAGATAAGCACGCGCTGTGCCAAGCGGAAAGCATTTAATCCTGGAACTGACGGATACATTTGTTATACATTTAAAACACTTTGCTAAATTGTATTGAATTTACAAGAACTTTGAAAAAAGCTAAGATTATCCGTTTCATGTGCAGCTGTTTGGAGTACAAAGTCAATCCTGAAATGGAAATATGGACGCCTACCAACATGTAATTGTACTTTCCGGCACGTTGCCATTTGCTGATCCTTCCCAGGGGAGAGTGGGATCGGAATCTTCAAGTGCTTGCTGCCATCTTGTATCCACAGCATGGAACCTTTGTAATATTGGAAATTAAAAAAACAAAAAATATAAAGATGTCTGCGCTCTATGGATCGATAAAGTTCTTTGTTGATAGTGACTAGGAAAGCAGATGCACACAATTAATACTTGAATAAGCCTTGGAATGCAACCAAGGCTAAGTGCTTAATTTGTATTAAATAAGTGCCAGCACCCAAATATTTTCTATCACGCCTGTGGCACACTGCGATGGACACCACCCAGGACTGCTCCATATATTGTAAACATAATTGGGATTAAGGCTGCAACTCCCACCAGTTCATTGAAGGTGATGCATGATCTGACTCTGGCAGGCAGTGTCGACATAACATATTAGTTGCGGCTTGAAATAACATAAATGTTTAAGTGTTACTTCAAAACAACTCATCGTTAACACTTGGCTCTAATTGTATCAGTGGCAATTGAAACTTATTGACTATCTAACAACAGACAAAAGAGCAATCATGCTTTCCTCCTATGGCGAATCAATGGACAAATACAGACAAAATCATTACTGAACCAATAACATTTCCTGTCAAACACTAGAGTAAGGTCTTCAGGTATACGGTGTCACTCATGACAGGCACTCCTCTTCGACATTGACCTTTCACTGACCTTGTCCTTGTGTTGGGGCTGCTCACTGGTGACTGTCCTGGTGACAGCCCTGTTGTTGCCTACCCACCCTGCTGTTGCAGTGCTGCTGGTTATTAAGCTAGAGTATGTCCACCAATGTCCTGCAGGCTGATGTAGAGCAGTATGCAGACATGGCTAGCATGAGTGACCAGCATTGTCATCGTCCAACTCATTGTTATTCATGAAAATGGATAATTAGGCATGACCTTCCAACCGAGGCCTCACTGATGTTGCTTGTTGTGTTGCTATGACTGATTGACAATTAAAAAAAAAAATTAAGTTGCCAAAATACTACATCTTAAACTGGGCTCAGAAATAATTTCATGGGCTGAGCCCTGGCAAACACCCCCGCAAATTAAACACTGCCGTAATCATGGTTTATATAATTACATTTGAATAGTCTTCTGATGAGCATGGGCTATTATTTGCCCTTCATTGTGTGTTTCTATTTTTGAGAAAAGTTTTTTTCTCTATTTTTAAAAAAGGAATTCCCGTTTGTCCCTGGCCTTTCAACACTCATCCTCTTCTCCACATTTTCCCCTTTCTTCTACTCCTATTTTCACCTTTTACTTTGGTATTTCATATCCTGATTTACAAATGTATTCCATTTGCCAACATTCTTGTTCTCAATGGGGTTGTTGAAAAGCTGAATTTCTCAATGGAATGTTCGAACTGGTAGCTGTGCACATATTAAATAACTGGTAAGCCATTCAGAGCTTGCTCCTATAATGGCCCTCAATACAGGTTTTGCAGTATTTCTGTGGTAAATCAGCCAAAATACTGTCAAACGAAATTGCTTTTACCACAACTTGATCCAGCAGATTTATTGTGGGATTACAAGTGGTAGTAGGTGGAGTAAAACCTTTTTTTTTGTGGATCCGATAGGACTTCTTGGGGAATTTGGTAGAATTCCCACTGGGCGTGATTCCGCCAGAGGTAATTCAGCTCATTTTGCATATTTCTGTCAGTAAGGTGCCAGATTTACCTCCAGCATTTTGTTGTGGGAATGAAGGTGGGTGCCTTTCTATCTGTGGTGGTTGACTTTCCAGCTTCTCCCTTGAATTTGCCCTCATTACAAGTTTTGCAGTATTTCTGTGTAAAATCAGCCAAAATAATGTCAAACGAAATTACTTTTACCACAACTTGGTCCAGCAGATTTACTGTGGGATTACAAATGGTCATAGGTGATTTTTGGATTCGATAGGACTCCTTGGGGAATTTGGCAGAATTCCCACTGGCGGTAATTCCGCCAGAGGTAATTCTGCTAATTTTGTGGATTTTTGTCAGTAAGGTGCCAGATTTACCTCCAGCATTTTGTTGGAGGAAAATCCTCCACCTTACCACCAAAGCTGTAGTACAGTAGTACTGTAATGAAGCACTAATAAATTCATTACAATATGTTTTTCCCACACTGCCATACTCATAATGAGGTCCAGTGGCTTTTCTTTGCACAACTTTTTTATAGTTGTTCTCACTTATCCTCCCACTCAATATGTCCATCAATGGTTGAACCCTGTTGTCGACAAACCTTCCAGCGGTTTGTTGGATCACATGCTGCTTTTTTGCGGGAATGAAGGTGGGTGCCTTTTCTATCTGTGGTGATTGACTTTCCAGCTTCTCCCTTGAGATTCCCAGGTTCTTCTTTTCATACCAACTCTTGAACATGTGGCTCTGCAAGCTAGGATACTCGGGGAGAGCAGCTGCTGCACTCTCCCTTATATATGCTACTCCTAAAACTTTACTTCACATACCTATTATTGCTTAATTATTTTTCCCTGTGGCAAGTGACTTAAAAGATAAGAGGAGGAGTTAATTAAGTGAGGGGTTTATTAACAGTGAACTAGTGTGTCGAGTGAGATAGGGAAATGCAAGCATCGTTGGTTACCAAATGAGTACCCATGCATCTCTATTCTTAGGTTTAGAACAGTACACTGCTAATTTATTCTCAGAATCATTTTACCGCTGACTGCAACTTTGTATGTCCTTCTATTCCAGGACAAACTACACACCTGATCTCCTGTGACTTACAAACAATCTCACTCTTTCTCCTTTTTGATTCTCATCACCCTGCGTGAGAAAAACCTATCCAAAGGTCTTTACCTTCATATTTTGTATTTGATAAAACCTTACCTGCCTGCTTATATCAATGCATACCATCTGCTGTACAGTCTGGCTGCTAATGATACCCTCCAACCTATTTTCAATGTTTTTAAGGTGGGGTGTGCATGGAGATTCTATCTTCCTGTATCTGTGACAACAGAACAGATATGCTTCAATTTGCCTTCCCACCTTAGGTAGTTTCACCTCCCTCTGGTACCTCCTATTACAAGTCAAGCCAAGTCAAAACATACTCTTATTTGGCATTATTACCTTCAAGTTCCAGAAATACAGTTCATACAAAAAAGATACAAGTGTAAAAATATTAGCAGTAGATAAAAGGATCCATCCAATATACAATATTTACAACATACGGGGGAGTAGAGCAGAAAATTGAAGTACAGAGGAGTATAAACGCTGGTCTTCAAGGTAAGAATCCCTTCTGTAATGGGTTGGTAGGTGGCTGTATTCCTGCCAGGATATAAGTGCAGTAATTGTCGGGGAGTGCGATGCTCGCAGCCACCAACTCTTACTAACCAATATCCATGTTGTCGGGCCATGCTTGATGGTCCTGACTCTCAGCAGCCATGCCATGCCCTATGAATAAAACGTGCAGTGCCGGATACCACATATGGGAGGAGACATTCTCTTAAGAATACTAGAGCAGGCATTACTTGACGATTTCCAGCGTTGTTCAGAATACGTTGCAGGTACATGCGTCTCAAATGGTCAGTTTTTTTACATAGTAATAGAAAATGCAGTATATTTTCCGATCCAGAAACACACATTGGGCACAGCTCTGATTGGTACCCCTGCCACCTCTTAGTTAGACAGGCTAAGTGTAGGGATCCGAGCCTGAGGTGGATATAGAGAGATTTCTCAAAGGGCACCATAGTGCAGTCAAGGTAAGCCTTGAACCCTAGTTCTGCTGTGGTATCAAGGTATTCCACACCAAACTTCAATGTTGTGGCATCGACTCTAAGTTTATCATACATGTGCTTTTTAACCTTGTTTCCTAAGTCAATCAGATTCCATACCAATGGTACCTGGGGTTTAATCCATAGCTCAGAAATACCCAATTCTAGGAGACAGGGCTTTTCCCCCCTTATTGTCTCATTACATGTGACAAAGCCTTCCTGTGTACTTTCAACCCTTCCCCATTCCAGATCTTGGCCCAGAACATAACAGGTCTGTACAATAGTCAATCTGTGACCCTATTGTTGTCCAGTCCAAGATGGACCAGGGCTGATGCTGCTGACACAGGTAGGAGTAGTAATTTCTTTAGAAATGTATTTTTTAATACACATAGATCATGGGTGTTGGTATGTCCCCATAATTCCGCGCCATACATAACTGCTGGGACTGCTTTTTTTATTATAAAGTTCCAGGACAGGGGAAATTGCCCCCTGCCATGTTTCGTAAAGAAAGATGAGATTCTGCACAGTATTTGTTAAGAGATAGTTCTGATTTTTTAACCTGTGGTTCCGAGATACCAGATTCCTCAAACCGCACTCCAAGGTAGTCAAAATATGTGACCTGTTCAATACAGTCACCACAGGCATGCAATCTTAATAATCTCCTTTTCGCGTGCTGCCGCCTGAAGACCATAACTTTATATTTTGCTGTATTTTGCATGGGTGTAATTCAGAGCATTTGTTTTTAAAAATGGTCAAAACACACTTCATGCTCTGGGGTGTCAAAGCCAGGAGGACTGCATCATCCACATAGAAAAGAGCCAGATATTTATCTGTGTCCATCCTAGGGCTGTCCTGGCACCCACTCATCAATTCATTGGTATTTTCGTGTATACAACTATTGAATAGGAAGGGCGCCATGATACAGCCTTGCCTTATTCCAATACTGACCCCGAAGTCCTGTGTCTGTTTGCCCCTTGTCCCATATCTAAGAGTAGCAGTATTGGAGTTATATAGTGAATGTATAATAGCAACCAGGTCAGACGGGGCATTTTGCTTCAACAGGATGTTCCAAAATTGCTCTTTTGAAACTGTATCTAAGGCCATTTTAAGATCTAAAAAGGCAGCATAAAGATACATTTTCTTTAATAAGGTGTATTTAGCGATGATCAAAAACAGGATAAAGCAGTGGTCTATCGTACCCCTGTTTGACCTGAACCCCACCTGAAGATAAGTGATTACATGTTCACAGTCTTCACATTCCTGGAGTGAGTTAAGTATTCATTTACCAAAAAGCTTACCAAATCCATCCAAAAGCAAGATGGTGCGATAATTACCTGGGGAGTCTCTGCCACCTTTCTTATAAATGGGTACTATTGTTGCTCTAAGCCAGGAGGATGGTATCTCACCACTACGGAGGACAGCATTAAACTTATTAAACTTACACAGAACTGGGGCCCATATCCCAACCTCCTCCTTAAAAAGGTCTACTTGGATCAAATCAGGCCCAGATGCTTTATGGTTTTTCATATTCCACACCATTCCTGAAGTCCACAAAATCATTGCGTCTCTTAAACCATCTAACTGTAAGGGCGATAGCTGCCCAGCTCAGATTATAAAAGATGCAGCGAGAGACCTTGCCCCATTCATTACCAAACTTGTAAACTCCTCATTCTCGAACAATTCCGTCCCAAGTAACCTCAAACAGTCCTGGGTTCTACCACTACTGAAAAAACAGACCCTTGACCCGGCTATACCCACTAACTACAGACCAATTACGACAGTCCCCTTTCTACTGAAAATTCTGGACAGAATAGCCTACTTGCAAATACAGGATTATCTTGAAGATCACAAACTACTCGTTACCCGTCAATCTGGCTTCAGACCTTGGCATGGAACAGAAACTGCACTTGTCGACCTCAAAAGCCAGATCAGTGAATTGAAAGACAAAGGAAAGATGGCCATCATATTTCTACTCAACCTCTCTGCAGCGTTTGATCTGGTGGATCACTCCATACTTTGCAACCACTTATCCTCTGCGGCCCACTTCTCCAGCTCTGCAGTTGCCTGGATCCAATATTTCCTCGCTAACAGAACTATGCGCGTGTTCTCACCGTCATCAGCGGCTGACCCTACCCCCATCACCTGCGGAGTCCCCCAAGGATCCTGCGTCTCGGCCACTTTGTACAACATTTTTACAAAGCCACTATTCGACAAACTTGACCGTCTGGGTGTCACCTACACAAATTATGCAGATGACACCCAGATACTCCTACCCCTCTCAGGAACCTATGATACAGACGTCGCGCGGATTAACAAAGTCTACATCATCATTCAGGCATGGATGGCCACACATGGCCTCTGCCTGAATGATGATAAGGCAGAACTACTCCTAGTCGGATCATCTAATAACCTTCTTAAACTAAGTTCTCACTATACGAACATCGTCATCAATGGGAACAGTATACCCATAGCCAAACATGTAAAAACGTTAGGTTTCTACCTCGATGCCCAGTCTAACCTAACTAAGCAGATCAACATGACCTCCTCGGCCACAGCTTACACCGGCAAGTTGATCAGAGCCTGTAGACCAGTACTATCCCCCATCAGTTGCCTTACACTGGCGAAGGCACTCATACAATCCAAATTGGATTATTGCAGCATCCTTTATCTAGGAGCAAACAAGTCCATCGTAAATAAACTACAGATTATGCAAAACAACGCACTTAGAGCAGCGTTGAATATTCCTAAAAGAGAGCACATTTCAGAAATTAGAAAGCAACACAGGTGGCTCTCTATACATGACAAAATTGCCCTAAAAACTATCTGCCTCACACACAAAGCGATTAACTTCCAAGTCCCCCCCCCCATCTCACAGACAAGTTCACATGGAAGGTATCCAATAGATTCACAAGATCTTCCAACACACCATCCTTGGCGGTGCCTAGATAAAATCTAAAAAGAGCCGGAGGTTCTAGCTTCCCGGTATTAGCCGCTCAGCTATGGAACACTCTCCCTCAGAACATCCAAACCATTCAAACTTTCAACAAATTCAGAAGCCATGTTATCACATTGATTCATAACAAAACATAAAACAGTTGCTCTTGATACCACTAACAGCTAGGTGGTCTGCTCAACTAGTATACGTGTCACCCACCCTGCACTACTGCTATGACCCATTGTATAATATGTATAATGTATAATGTATATATGTACCATTGTAATTACACAAATTGTATTAATGATTACAACTGTCTATACTATGCCATGTAACCACTTCCAGCTTCAAGCGCCCAATTACCTCCGGGTCAGGTGTGCGATATAAATAAAATAAACAAACACACAAACAAACATATCGTTAAGGGCAACCTCCACATCCGCGATAGTAAAGATCAAGGTAGCTGGATTGAGTGGTTTGTAAACTCTCGAGCTAGGGACTTGTTGAATTTCATTTCGATAGAGGTTACAAAAATGGGTACGCCATTCCCTCTCGCCGATATTACATGGTGGCTCTCCATCCCCAATCAGGTTCTTCTCACTAACCAGTTTCCAAAAAGAACAGGCATCTCTAGATTTCAGGGCACTATATAGCTTGCCCGATTACTCAGGTACAAAGTCTCTTTTTTTTTCTCCACCCAATCGACTCTATGGGCCTCATTACGACCCTGGCGCTAAACCATGGTGCTATTAGCACCATGGTCCATGCCGGGGTCCGCCATGGTGAATGACGGAATTACCGCCCCATTCCAAGGTTGGTGGGGCGGTAATTCCCCATTCACCATGGGCCCTTCCCCATTCCCATTTTTGCCCCATAGGCTCAATGGGAATGGGGAAGGCGCTAAGTACGGTGCCGCAAATTGCGGCACCGTACTTAGCACCATGGTCCCTTTGCGGCACCCTACTTTAACGCCTGCTAAAAGCAGGCGTTAAGGTCGGGTCCCGCAAAGGGAACTTGTAATAAGGCGTTAAGGGTTTAACGGCGCCGACACCTTTTCCGGCGCCGTTAAACCCTTAACGCCAGGGTCGTAATGAGGCCCTTTGTATTTATCCTTAATGCTCGTAGGAGGACTCTGTCACACCCCTGTGGGTTGTTAAAACAAATCACAATCTCTTTTTTTGCACTATGACAGGCAATGTCATTCCAACCCACTTTTGACAAAAAGGCTCCCTTTGTATCATAAGCAGGCTGGGATGGGGTCCAGTTAAAGGGTCGAAAGCAAAAGGGTCGAATGCAAAAGGTTCGAGTACACTTGACCGAAAACCAAAGGATCGAATTTAAAAAAAAAAAGATATATATTTTTTTGCCTCTAGTGTAGCTTTAAAGGGTGTTTTTACCCCAAAAACAGGGGTTTGGTGGGGGGACCCTCCCCAAAAAAAAAAAAAAATTGATCCTTTTTTTTCGGTCAAATTGCATCAACCCTTTTGTCATTCTACCCTTTTTTTCGATCCTTTGACCTATAACCGGCTGGGATAACAGGGGAGCTAAATTGCTTCTAAGATGTTCAAATTCGTACATTATTGAATTGTATTTGGCTTTTTGCCCACAGATTGCAGTAATGTTACCCAAGATGAAGACATAAATAGATGGGTTCTGGAGACTTTCCATCAAATTGGCCCATTTGACCCTTTTTCGTATTTGGCCGGTTAAAACCGACAACTGATCAACCAAATATGCTTTAGTCCCATCATCACCCCTGTGATAGCCCATATTTTTTACCACTAAGGGACTATGGTCACTCTTTGGTCTTTTGCAGATCGAGAAATCTGCGACCCTCTTCCAGTCCTTCCCTGCAATTAAAATATAATCGATCAGGGAGCTACCATTAGCCACATTAAAGGTTTTTCCCCCAGGCTGAGAAAAATCCATTAAAGGCTCTCAAATTCAATCTGATCAGGGTGCATGCTGATTCTAGGGACAAACGGTGCACCCGACGGGGGACAGACACGATGAGCAATGGCATGTCCCAGGATTTGTATTAGTCATTCCACAGGCCTGTAAGGTCATCATGTGGTTTCAGCTGTAAATTAAATTTACCTGCCATAATAGTACAATGGTGGAGTTGTGTAGACAGACTCAGTCCTTCAAGGTCTGGAGTTGGGTCACAGTCTTCCGACCCTGTGAGGGTATATTATATAGATTGCATAGGCAAATCACAATGTCCTTTCCCATCCATATCATTAATATTTGGAGATCATGTGAGCCAGAATCCACAACATCCACCTTCAAGCCCAGGGCCACGTCCACCCAGACCAGAGCCCACCACTAGGTCTACCTCGGGGCCCCTTAGAGGTTGCCACACAAAATGACTGATATCCTTGAATACTAACCGGGTCAGAGGGCAAGGTTTCCTGTAGAGCCACAATCTGTTCTTTCTAATAAATGCACACCAATTGGGATCAGCCAGCAGTCGATTCACCCAAGCCACATTACACAATAGGAATTTGCATCCCCTGATCTCAACCCGGGGGTTTACCTACCCATCCTCCAGTCAGTCCTGTTCATCGAGGGCTGTCCCGGGACACACATCTTTGGTGTTAATAGTACTGTGGGTGGCTGAGGATCTTACAGGATTAATAGTTCTTCCACTTCTTTCAAAGGATAGCTGTTCTGGGGCGTTTAGCAGAGTATTAAAAAATTCACCAGATCTTAATCCAATAAGAGTCCCCCCTGGAGTGTATGTTCTAAAATCAATTGACAGAAGACCATCTACCAGTTCTTGGGATATCAGGGACACTTTCATAAAATCGCAACCCGAATTTGGAATTGCTCCCCTGGTGCACTGCACAATGTCACTACTTATAATTGAAAGGCAACCCTTAGTGTGGGGGATCCAGAAGGTGTATTTGTTCTTTAATGCCTCCTAGCTCTCAAATGTATTTGTGGCAAGTTTTGGAACATTCACCACAACAAAATATGAATCCCTTATCCCTCCCCCTCTCCTATTTTAAAACCCTTGACAATCCAGACATTCTTCCCACTTTAATGAGGTTTGGACCTGATAGAGGGGGACAGGGGGCAGGTCCATATGGATAACCTGGTGTCCATGTGCCTCTCAATGGAAAACTAGGGGGAAAGGATGCCATTTTCTCCCGCCATGATTTTTTGCTTGGTCATCAGTCCCCCTGGTTGCATCTCTTGGCCACCAATGTCTGACATGATATTGATATTTTATTTGTATCGCGCTCATACACAAGTGTTTCAGAGCGCGATGAGGAAAGGGAGGGAAACAAGGGAGAACAGAAACAAAAATCTTACTAGGCCCAGTGACATTGAGAACCCGCAAGTGCAGGGCAGGGGGAAGGGGGAAAGTGCAAGGGGGGGTGGAGAAATGGAAAGTGCTGAACAAACGAATAATACAACAACAAGTGATAGTGCAGCCAGCAAGTGGCAAGTGCTAGGTTAAGGCACAGACAGGTGGTGTGTGATAAGTCAAGAAAAAAGGGAGGGACTGTAGGGTTACAGATACATACCCAAGAACAAAGGTTGGCCGAGGGCAGGGTGGGCATGTACCTAGGCCAGAATTCAGAGTGTAACCAGGTATACGAGGCTGAAGCGGAACAGATAAGCAGGGGAGAGGAAGAGAAAAAGCAGAAAGCACAGAGGAAGGTCTTGAGGTGCTTCCGGAAACAGAGATAGTTCTCTTCAAGTTTCAAAGTGGCAGGGAGGCTGTTCCACAGGGAGGCCCCAGCCGAAGACAGAGATCTACCACCAGCTAATTTCTTTGAGAAACAACTGACCCAGAGGGAACTGGAGGTGGAGGAGCGAAGAGCTCAAGAAGGAAGGTATTTACAGAGGGAGAGTTGAAGGTATTTTGGACAAAGGCCCCAGAAAGCATTGTGGACAATCCAAAGGGTCTTGAATTTAATCCTTGCAGCCACTGGGAGCCAATGGAGAGATTTCAGGGCTGGAGAGATACAATCCCAGGGCTTGAGGCCAAGAACAAGTCTCACAGTCCTGTTCTGGATGAGTTGCAAAGGGAGGAGAGGAGAAGCAGGTAGATTTAGAAAGAGGCTGTTGCAGTAATCCAGCCTAATGAAAACAAGGGCTCGAGAGACAGTGAGCTTCTGGGGGAAGGAGAGGAAAGGCAGAATACCTCTCAGGAGGTGCTGTTGAAAGATAGAGTTCTTTGAGATATCATCGATGTGGGCAGAAAAGGAAAGTGTGGAGTTGAAGATGACCCCAAGGTTCTTAGCCTCGCAGGTGGGGGTAAGAGGAGGGCCAAGCAAGGCCGGCCATAGACAGGAAAGGAGGGTGAAGGTGTGCCAATGAGGAGGATCTCTGTGTTGCTGGCATTAAGGCAGAGATCATTGGTGGCACACAACTCCTGAATAGCAGACAGGCAATCAAAGATGAGATAAGGAGAAGAGGTGGAGCCATATCGTCCGCTCGTTGACTTTGGGTTAGAGATGGCTGGGGGTAACACCTTATCGTGGTAATGCCTTGCTGTTCTTGGAATCATTAATACCGGGACCCAAGTCAGAAAGGCATGTCTATGTGCCCATTTCACAGTATTTGGGAACTGGGGCCATAATAATGGCACCCTGTTTCCTTTTCCCAATGAGGGGCCCCCAAGGAATTGCTGCAACTTCGCTTGGGTGTCTGTCTTCCACGCAGGTTCAACCTGGCATGCCCCACTAGTTACTGAGAAAGCTGTAGAGTAAGTGAAAGGTTCAAATTGATCATGGGGCCCAAGTTTGAAAGAAGAGTGAGAATCATCACCGGGCTACTCACACTTGTCCCAGTGAAGCACACGTTTGTAAGAAGAGTGAGGTTCACCAATGGACTACTCATACACTTCCCAGTAACACCTAAGTCTTTGAGAAATGTGAGAACTATTTCGAGAATACTCATACTCATGTCAATAATGAGCAAGTGTTGGAAATACTTAACAAGAGTGAGAATTGTAATTGCAACCACATTGTTTGTCCTAACCAATATACAGATTGACCTTTGAGTTAAGAGAGAGTTTCGGGTTGGTATAACAAGAAAGGAGAAAAAGAGCCACGAGAGTATAGAGAAAGCAAAAGAAACAAGAGTAAAAGAGAACAAATCAGGAGAGAGAAAGAAAAGTGGAAAAATCTCTTGTCAGAACTGTGTCACTTGATAAACAAGATAACCAAGAACTACCAACAAATACTGGATTAACAGAACTTGCTGAGAAAGCAGTTCACACGAGAAGGGAGTCATTCTTCTGTGCAATAGTTGTTTTTGATAAGTGGTAGGGTCAGGTAAGATTATTTTTTTGGATGGTAGACAGGCATTCCTTTAGGACTCACCGATGACTGACGAGTACCCTGGTTAGTTTGGTTAGGTAGGGAAACACCATAGTTAGGGATAGTTAGGCATTTTTTCAGTTTAGTTTAATAAAGATTCCATTCATTGTGGAAGTTCAGAGTCTGTCTCCTTCTTCTGACCGCCACATTGAATAGGTATTTTATAGGTGGTTCCTCTGACCCACTGCAACAGAGTTTACTAAATGAATTTCCCTCATTGTGAATGTTCAATTTCCCTTCTTTTACCACTGGGTTGTGTTTGTGTTAGCTGTTTGTTTACAGAGTGAGGCAGAACATAGAGCACTGTTGCTCCCTCGTGCAGCCATGGATATCGATATTGGATTTAAGCTGACACCACGTTCACTGTGTATTTGGTAATCTAGCCTGGAAGTTAAATCCTTGGTGATGTCCTTGTGAACCAGCAGAGTATCCTAGGTGAGAAGGTCAGGTAAAGGCATCCATGAATCCTTTGAAACAAAATGGGAAGTTTAAAGCTTAGAGCAGTCAGTTGTGAGAAAGGCTTCAAGAAATACTGGAAAAGCCCACCCTACATCGGTACACAAGCATCTCCCACTGGTGCTTTCAGAGCCCACCCTTGGTGATGTCCTTGTGAACCAGCAGAGGATCCTAGGTGAGAAGGTCAGGTAAGGGCATCCATGAAATCCTTTGAAACAAAATTGGAAGTTTAAAGCTTAGCGCAGTCACTTGTAAGAAAGGCTTAAAAGACAGTTACATAATCTACAACCGCTTGAGGTATGACACTGCCATGCTCTAGGAGAAAAACAAAACATGATACTTGAGTGCACAATAAGTACAAATAACTTAAGGCTGAGGGGAGTAAGTGGGGACCTGGAGACCCAATTTTCATGCAACACACTTGGACTATACTAGCAAATAATCAATGGTCAAATGTTGGCTCTTCCTCCCTTACATAAATAGATTGAAACCGTTTACAGAGTGGGTAATCTGATAGAATGGGCTGGCTTCCCAAGACAGAACATGATTGAATTTTAAAAAAATATTTAATTCCTGGCCAGCCCTCCTAGGAGCATCAATCTTCATGCAAAAGGCCCTAACGGCACAACGACTTTTTACCCAGGCCTCTCCAACATGGCCTCCGGGCTTACCACAATCAGTTGATGCACTACTGACATGGTAGGAACAAGCTCTTCCCTTGCTAACCTGCACCTTTTCATCTAAAATACCCTTGACATCCTTGCCCCTGCCATGAGGATCCGCATGAAGCCTGCCTTCAAGTGCAACAGTTGGTGCAATTCTGACCTAGCCTCAGTGATAAGCAAGAGCAGAGTTGTGGAAAGGAAGTGGTTGGCTTCTCGCACATCCTCTGAAAAACTGGCCTGTCACCTGTTCCAAAGGCATTAGAGGCTCTCCATCCAGTCAAAGAAGTGGCCCTGTATTCAACCCCGCATCTCTGGGGTGAACAATAACATGGCTGAACCTTTCTAAATCTGTAAGGAACTTTCCAATCCTACTACAGTCTCTTCCTTCCCAGGCCCTCTGCATAGCTCTGGCCTCCAACTTCAATCCCAAAACTCAGGACATCCTATCCAACTCTCCTCTACTCCCCCCATCCTTCACCTGCACTTAGACCTCCCTTGGCCCATCTCTCTCCATCCCTCCTACTCTCCTCCTTCTTACCCATAGTACCAGAAGAGATCACCAAGACTGTTTGCTCTATTAAAGTCTCCTTCAAACGGGTGCTTCGCTGCTCCTATAGAGCAGTCCAGGACAATATTGTTGCCCTCGCTCCCTCTTTGGGTGAGTTATGCACTCACTCATTTACCACTGTCATCTTCCCATTACCTCTAAAGCAGTCCCTTGTGCACCATTTTCCAAAAAAGCTGCCTGCAGACCCTTCCTGTCTGGCTAACTACCGCCCTATCTCCACCACCCTCTTCCTGGGCAAACTTTTGGAGAAGCTGGCAATCTCCCAACTAATCCAGCACACTGAAACTGTTGGCTATCTCCACAACCTTCAGTCTGGCTTCAGAGCAGCCAGAGGCATGGAAACTGCTCTCCTGAAAACCTGTGAAGACTTGCTCTCAAACCTCGACTCCAATTCTCCTTCAGTTCTCATCCTCTTTGGTCTGTCCTCTACCTTCGACACTGTCAATCAACCCATCCTCCTAAATCGACTCTGTGATACTCTGGACATCATAGACCCGGTACTGGCTTGGCTGACCTCTTTCCTTTTGAATCAGCCCTCCCATGTTCATATGAGCCCTTTTCTCTCCTCTACCACACTCTCTACTTGTGACATCCCTCATGCTCTCTCCTCTTGCCATGACTTTTTAACATCTACTTTTCCCCTCTTGCCCAGCTGATTTCCACCTTCTTGTCTCACTTCGAGTGTTATGGGGATGACACTCAGCTTTAAGCTTCCCTCCTCTTTCTCCTCTCCTTCCTCTCTTATTCCCAATTGTCTGACTGCTATTCAGGCATGGTGTGCTGACAATGATCCATGTCTTAATGCCAGTAAGACTGTGATCCTTCTCCTGGAACTTGCCCCCCTTCTCTCCCCCCTACTCTCTGGCAACCCTCTTTGGCCCCCATCTCACCAGCCTGTGAGGCAAAACACCTGGGTTTCATCTTCAACTCCTCTATCTCCTTCTCACCTCATATCACTGCCCTGGCCAAGAAGGCTCTGTACTCAGGAGACCCCCGGCCGGCCCATATAGCCGAGGTTTGGTCAGAGAGTACTTTAAGATGAGGTAGCTGCTCTTGAGATGGATGGGGGTGCAGATTTATTACTCCAACAC
This sequence comes from Ambystoma mexicanum, assembly GCF_040938575.1. NCBI lineage: Eukaryota > Metazoa > Chordata > Amphibia > Caudata > Ambystomatidae > Ambystoma > Ambystoma mexicanum. The sequence goes on along the minus strand of NC_090939.1, from coordinate 911,679,355 downwards.
CAATCAATAAGGACAACTCAATGGTTTGGCAAAGGGAGTCCGTTTAATGACAAGTACAAAAAAACGGGGAGTCATGGCAATCAGCAGGGATGCGATAGTCTGTCTAGCTTCAACTCCAACGAACTTCATAAAAAACACAACATTATACTGGAAATTCGTCATAAGTGATGTGTAACACTCAAAATGCAATTCTATTGGCTAGGAAAAGGTAACTTTAATATAGGTACTATATCACTATATGGTAATGGAGTGAGGGGATTGGGTAATTACTGACAGGTGGGCATCTAAGCCCTTCATTCAAAATGACTACTGTAGACGTCACTAAAAGTATGATGTCCCATTGGTTCTACTACTATAGGACCCTAGATTATGTGGTCCAGTGTGATTGGGTTGGTACCAACCCCATGCATATATTTCCACTTTACTTAGCAGCACGCAGAATGGTCAGCCAGGTGCAGGGTGCCCCCTCAGCTGCCCAGCCTTCCTTTAATTAAGGTTACAATCAATCATCACTTCAACAACAATGTGTCAATTATTTTACTGTGGTTGGTCTCGAAACTGCATCTTCTGTCTGGGAAAGTTCCGATATCTCCTCCTGGGCAGATGCCAAGTGTAGGTGTGAACTCGTGCTGCTCCTCGCTCGGATGGTCACCTGATGCAGACACTGTGAATTTTCCTAGGTTCTCTCAATTTATGTGTTTAATTCTTATTCAGCTTGCCACCAGCCTACGCTTCCTTATCTTGACCTTTCAGAGACAGGATATTCTGTTCTTAAGTTTCAATTAGATGTAGCTACTGTTCATTCCTTCTATTGGTATGGCCTTGGCTCTCTTGGCATGAGTTGCATCTGTTGAATTTCGATTCAGCCGTCTCTTCTCATTTTGCTAGAATATGAATCTTGTCTGGTTTGGCCTCTAGTAACCTGAGTTGATTCTGTTTTTCGTGTAAAGTGGAATTGCACTTATAATAATGTACTTCGTTTTGAGGTAGATTATGTACAATGGCGCTTGCCGCGCTATTCTTCTACTTAGCATAGCAAGCCCCACTGTTTTCATAGCTTTCTTGTGGTTTCAAGCATATGTACAGGCGTTAGCTGGTTGAATATCTTCATCCTGCTTACAGCTTAACTCTCTTACGCTTTGATAGCTTCCTATCACTTTAAGCTCACGACCTCTTTTCTCATGGCGTTTCGTCTCCTTGTGTCATTCTTGGTTCGTCATTTGTTCTATCTGTGAGTTCGTCCGGGCTCTCGTGATGTCACCATTCGTCTTCCGTTAAGACCTTTTTGGTTTCTTCCGGGAGAAGGCAATCTTCATTTCGTCTCATTTGTTGGTAGGGTTTTCTCAATGGTTACTTTACTGTCCATGGTTGTCTGGGTATTGGTACTTCAATAGGTGTTGCTTTTCTGATGGGTACTGGGCAGAGCCCTACTGCGGCTCTCTGCTGGTTTATTTGCTCATCATACGTCACATATTTTGGTGTGAATGTTCCTGGTGCTTTAAAATGGGCGATGGGAGTGCAGGCTTTATTTGGGACCTCCTCTACACTCCCCCCTCTGGGCGATTCATCGACCACTTTCACCTCCTTCTTTGGATGCAATTCACTCAATTCTTCTATATTTATCTTCACTCCATCACCTAGGTTCATTCCTTCTTCATCTTCTGGATCTATACATGATGGTTATAAGAAGAAGTGTCTCTTTGGAGTCCATATTTTTATTACTCCTTTCAGTCTTCCCACTGTCCTTACATGTTCGTCTTTATTCCATGTCATTAGTTGACATTGTCCATTTGGGCCACAGTAAACCCATCTTCCCACATAGTTTCTGTGCTTCCTCGGAAAGAGAAATATCGTACCTTCTGGCCCGTGCCTGCTGGCCTTCACAAAGTCTCTTATTTCTTCATCAGTCAGGTCTTTGGGCTTCCATTCTGGCTTGACATCAATCATGATCTTCATCCCTATGGCTTTCTTCGCAGTTTTCTGGCATTGCGAGATTATTATCTTGATAACACAAAATCCTAGTAATATCATCACTAGCAGGGCTCCTAGAAACTTGAATATGTCTGCCATCCATTGTGGGACCTAAGAGAATAGTGATCCAAACCAGCTGTCATCATCAACTTCGCCAGTTTCGTCAATCATCTGGTTCTGTAGCTTCGTCAGCATACCTATGGCTTCTGTTGAAGTTCAATTTTCCTTGTCGTAAGAAGGTTTAAATATGCAACATGATTCTCCCATTTTACACAAACTCCTCCATTCATGTCTGTGATCATGTCAAGCACATATCTGTTCTGGAGAGTCATCAGTCGGATGGCTCTTAACTCTTCCTTTATTGCATTGAATCCTTTTATTATCACGTTGATGGTCTGCAGTAACTCTCATCTGGTTATCTGTAACCATTTAGTATTTGCTCCAACTTGAAATCTTGGCATGGAAATTGTTGCGAACACTGATGAGGTGAAGCTGAACCTCCTGTGTTCATATGGGATTGCATGAAAGGCATCTTCTGATTTGGCAGAGAAGTAATTTTCCCTTTTCAATCGAGTCATCAGTTTCACAGATCTCCTTTTCCTCAGGTGAGCATCTGCTTTTGGAAAACTGTCAATATTCAGGTCACTTTTCGGGATCACCAATGCTGGAACGTGGACGTTCACTATCGTGCATATGCCTCCCCAGTATCTTGGCAGTCTGATGTATGCTTTGGATCCACATGCCCAATAATGATCCATAATCACTGCAGTTCCATGTACCATTCATGGAGCGTCAAAAACTTGTCTGCAGTTCTGATTCTCTCCCATCTTCTTTGTGCCATTATTCGTGAAGCAGAACTTTGGGCTCTCCAGTGGCACTATCTGCAAGGGTCCTCCTCTGTCTTCGACCCATGTAAGTAGTTTCGAAAGTTTTGGCCATAATGGCTTGCATCCGTTTCACACTATGTTGATGGTTGACTCGTAGTGACCGGAGACTATCCATGTTCGGCATATCACTACTCCTTTCTCCCATCCATCTGGTGAAAGCACTGTTCCCCAAATTTGCATTTGGCCTCGATTCTTCCATCTCTGAGCTTCTTCTGGAGTTTTTCCTTGGACATTTAGCTTCTGATTTGCTTCTCTTCTGATCTCTGCTCCTTTAACTCCAGGCGTCTCATATCTGATCACAATGTGTTTCGTCTTTCCATTGTTTCTTGTCTTTATGTCCTGGACATAATCTTCTTCATTTGGATCAGTTACTTCAGTTGCCCATTTCAGAGAGGCTTCACTACCCATGAACTGGCCTCTGATCTTGCACATTGCTACGTGTGACATACAGTGTGCTGTCTGGACATCCATCGATTTCTACAGCTACAAAGATCTCAGACTTCCCCATGCTGTATGGTAGGAATGTGCAAACAAAGCATTCCCTTTCTGAACCTCATCTTCCAACTTCTTTCATGTGCTGGTACCAAATGTTGTTTCCCAGATGTGCTGTGCTGTCCAGGTAGTCATTCAGTTCATTGTTATCTCCATGAATGCTTCTCTTGATTATTAGTGTTTTCCTGTAGTTGGCTATGACTACATCCCCGAATGCTTCTGTATGGCTTTTTCTTGCTGGAGGATTCTCAGGTATCCTGGTCCATGGTGCAGGCCTCCTCGTCTGTGCCATTTGAGTGGACAAGAGCCTGGTAGTTCTTTCCCTCTCCTCAGACATCTTTCTCCTGCTGGTTACAAATGCCCATGCCAACCAGCCTGAAACTGGTCTGGTGTATGGTTGTATTGTAGAACTGGTTCTTGTCCCTTGCGTTGGAATATATATGCTTGGCAATACAGTTTCTGCGGTTTTGTTCTTCAGTTCCTCCTGTAGTTCTTTGGTCTGGCTATGTGCGGAACTAGTGAGTCTACTATCAGTTGTGTCCGTGCAGAGAGTTTCTCAGAGTTAGCTCTTCTTTTCTTAGGTGTTTCTGATATAACTGCTTCTGTTGGTTTTCGTTTTAACTCTTCTTGTTTCCTCATAACATCTGCTGTGGAGTTTCTTACGGCAGGCAGCCTCTTCTTTTCTACTCCTTTGGTTTGTGGTTCTGCAGTCTTTGACACTAGGCCTGTTTTGTGTGCATTCAGTGTTTGCATGCGTGTAATTGTCAGTAATGTTACTTCATTCATTCCTTGGAGATCCTGTCTCTGGCTTTTTTGTTTGTTAGTGACCACAAGTGTGTGTGTATCACTGTTAATCACATCCATTTCAAGTTCATTCACTCCACCGTCAGATCTTCTAGGGACTGGAATGACTATATAAGGTGTGGGTGCTTTTGTGGGTTTTATGCGTGCATGATTAGGTGGGTGCACTGAAATTGGACACTTTGTGCACCAACAAAGAATGCAGTTCTGATCATTAATGACAGTAAAACAATAATGAATGTAATGCATAAGTACATTATGCCCCTTTAGGTCAGGTGACAGCATTTTCTTCCAGAGAACCGGGGTTGCCTCTCTTCTTGTGGAAGGACCAGATTGCTGCTCTTGACCCCCATCTCGATCATTTGCCAAATGTCAATGTTAATAGTCCCTTAATCGTCTTCCGAGTTCTGATCTTAAGAGTGTCAGATGTTCCACAAGTGTCCCCTCTCTCGCAAGTGACAAATTGTCTCTTATGTCAGGATACAGTTCCTTTGCTAGAATATGGGAAAAAATCAGAAATAAAATAACATTTTAGTGAGTCCCTTTACTGTGCATGTTCAAAATAGGTAAGCTCCTAATCCACTCCTCTGATTTGCTTCAATCATGAGGACATGGTGTATGCTGGTCAATACGAAGAGTAAGGACAGAAAAATATCAAATGCCAATGAAGTTCTTGACACTGCTCCCTCGATCTGTCCCTCGGCGAAAGCTTTTTTAGAATCTCCTTTCTGTTGAGGGTTTGAAAGCTCTATTTGCAGTACAATTCCATGCAAAAGCATGCCCATCTGTGCAACATTAGCTGGGTTTCTGATGAAAGTGAGGACGTCAACATCGATTTGTCTCCCCACTAGCTCTGGAAAGTCACTGACAAGATGAAAAAGGACATTATGAGCCAATCTGCTGTCTTCCAGTGACAGGGACATTCGTCCTGTCTTGCTGAGGTTCAGGATTATATGTTTTCTCCTAAATGTGAACAATGTCTGCACTGTCCGGTCGCATGGAGTGCAACTAGAATTATGATTTTATTTAAAAGATGGCTTAAATGTTCTGTATTTGCTGGGTCTCTCAGGAATGTGAGTGTATATGTTGTTTTCCCGATAAGAGTTGGACAGTCTTTACTTATGTGAAAGAACAGTGTGTTGATAAGCTCATCTATTTCCGCCTGTGTTGGGAACATTTGATTCTTTCTCACTGTTCTCATGGAGTAGGATAAATTGTTCAGCAATGACAGTGAGGAGTTGTCTTATTGTCTTTTGTTTTCAGGATCTTGTCGAAAGTCAGTGACACTGGTGAGCCTCCCTTCCAATGTCGGATAAGATTATAGCACTAGGTCAAAATAGGTGACCAGATCCTTGGCGATGTCACTATTGTGGGACACCATAAGTGATTCCGAATAGGGTCTCGGTGTGGAACGAGTCAGGATACTGTGTTTGCTTCCAATGCAAGTGTCCTGGGTCAAAATTTGGTATATTCCTTTCTCAAAGCTTAAGTATGCCTCAGTTCAAAGTTCAAAGTCATCAGACTGTGTTGTGACTTGGGCGTGCAATTTTCTTCTTCACCCTGCAACTAGGATGCACAGAGTGTCTGTTTTTTATGTCTTTATCCACTTTTTTGCTTAGAGGAAGTGTCCAATTTGAGCCACAATTTGCAAAAAGTTCTTTGTCTTTTTCTGGCTGGTCATGCGTCCTTCTTCCGCGTCATGGATCTCGTCTGCACGTGCTGTGGTTCTTCCCCGTCGCTCGTGGATCCCTCTCGTTGGGGTGCAGGAAGGGGCCTTCTTCGATGTAGGGTTTTATATCGCCGAGAAAAATCAAGGCTCTCCTCCATTGTAGTTTCACTGCGGACGGAGTGCAGTCCTCCACTGTAAAAGGACAGTTGAACCTTGGCTCGTCCCACTTTTTCCTTGTATGACTCTTCACAAGGACGGTGTTTCCAGGGAAGACAGGTGGAACACGTAGACCCTGAACTTGGTCTGTTGTAGTGTCTCCTTCTGTGTTCTGTGCTGTTCTGTACCCTTTTCGTCGTAGCTGCAGCTAGTCTGAAATTAAAGTAAGGCAAGATGCCATGCAGTTCAGATAGTTTTGTATTTCAGACCCTAAAACCTCTCCTGTTGACTGGGCATCACATCTCGGGATGTCAGAGGAGTTTTCATTTTTCTTCCTGTGGCTATCTCGTGTGGCGTAAGATGATGGACGGACCCGGGTTGGTTCCAAAGTTCACACAGTGCCAGTGGAAGGCAGTGCAACGATCACTTCTTTAGAGTAAGCTTCAACTTGGCTATCCTTTCCTTTAACAAGCCGTAGAGCTTCTCACAGAACCAGTTACCTTGTGGATGATACGCCGACAAGAACTTGTGCTTTATACCAAGCAGGTATAAGAGGAAAAATCACCACAGAGACAATCTTACAAGAGATGAAAGACTTGACCTACTGGCATTACAAAATAATAAGCCCTTTGTAATAAAACCGGCAGATAAGGGTGGTGGAATTGTCCTGTGGGACAAAACTTTAAATGACACTGAACTACTGAAGCAACTACAAGATCAAACATTCTATCGCAAACTTGACAAAGACCCAACACCACGTCTACAAGAAGAAATTAAAAGTCTAATGGACCATGCACAGCTTGAAGCTTGGTTTGATTCAGAGCAACATCATTTCTTAATAAACAAAAATCCATCCATTTCAGCATTTTACATACTGCCGAAAGTGCATAAAAACCAAACGGCACCAGCAGGGAGACCAATCGTTTCTGCCATCAATTCTATCCTTGAACCTTTCTTGGTATATACAGACTAGTTCCTACGACCTTTTGTCAGGAACATGCAATCTTTTGTTAAAGACACCACGAGCATGAGAAACCTTTTAAGTAATCAACATACAGGCCAAGAGGATATACTACCGACACTAGATGTCACTGTGCCTTATACAAGCATCCCACAGATGGCCTGTATTAGAGTTATGGAACTATATTTGAATAAACAGACCACTACTCTTGACAAAGTTCCCACTCCCTTTATTTTGGAGTGTATTAGAGTAGATGGAGAATTTTTTTCTGTTTGAAGGACATTTTTACAACCAAAAGCACGGGACAAGTATGCGGGCAGCTTTTGCCCCCAACCTGGACAACTTAGAACATCATTCAGTGTATTGCCCTGAGAACCCCTACAAGGAGAACATCACCAGTTAGTTTTGTTATTTCGACGCCGTTTTCATGATTTGGAAGCGATCATGCACTAAATCACAACAATTTGTGACCTAGTTAAATGGCCAAAATGAACATATTAAGTTCACTATGGTTTATGATTACACCAAAATGCCTTTCCTCGACTTACTAATTTTGAAGACACCACAGGGCTCAATAGAGACTACACTCTACAGAAAGCCGACAGACAAAAATACCCCGTTGCGGTGTAACAGTTTCCATCCTCTCAATTTGAGAGATAGTTTACCGGAAGGACAATTTCTAAGGATCCGTAGAAATTGTTCAAATATGAGTGATTTTTGTCCAACAAGGGAAAGATTTAAAAACACGCCTCAAAGAGCTAGGCTCCCCAAAAAAAGATTATCCAGAATGCATATAAGAGCGCAAAGCATGCCAACAGAGAAACGTGCCTACATCCTCAAAAGAAAACATTTCTCGAAAAAATAACATGCGTTAGAACTTTTAGCCCCATCAGTAATGGGTTAAGGAAAGGAATTTTGAAAAACTGCCACTTTATTAAAATGGCTGAGTTTAATCATGCTGCACAAAGATTCGCCTTTAAAAGTCAAAGAAATCTGAAAAACTCTCTGGTCCACACATATCCAACAAAGACTGATGGCCACCCTAGACAAGGAACCCTATGGGGCCTCCCTCCTGTGGTTGGTCATTATAAATGTGGACGATGCTCGGTCTTCTCTTTCACAAGACATTAAATCAATAGAGCTAAGAGGTAAGGGCTGGAAACATAATAGTTTCACAAACTGCCTGACAGAATGGGCAGCGTATGGTATTAAGTGCCCCTGTAACCTCCTTTACGTAGTCAAAACAAAATGCCAAGTACGTCAAAGGATATGCGAACACCGTTCGTGTATAAAAAACAAGGTTGAAAACAAACCATTGGTGGCACATTTTGTTAAATACCAGCACAAACATAGCAAAATGTTCTGGTTTGTGATCCAAGTGGTTAAACTCCAAAGCAGAGGTGGCAACCGTGACGCATTATTATCAAAATGCGAACAGCGGTGGATCTACAATTTGGACACAGTAAAAAACGGCCTTAATTCTTCAGTTGAGTGGAAACTCTTAATGTAAATTTCATTTTAATTGTAGCCATTATAGATAGAAGGTTATGGATAGGCCAAATAAATATCAGATTGTCCAAATATTTGTTCAGGGTAGAACACCAGCATTATCTTGGTACTGTAGGGGAAAAAAACTGAGTGTCAGAATTTGGTTCTTCGCAACAAAAAAGCAATATATTGTACCTTTGGAAAAAGAGTGAAAAAGAATTGAATTTCGCTAAGCAAACACCGCAGTAAATGTGGATAAAAAGTGTAGATTATATTGACAAATTCAATACTGCAAATACAGCATCAGAGGGTGCTATGTGTGTGTGTCTCTCCACCGTATTGCAACAATCTCATCACAAGTAAGACATATCATGTGAACTTTTACGCATTGTCACATGACACGTCTAGGAGTAGATAAGCAATACGTCTCACGTGCGGTTTTTTGAACAAAACTAAAAGATGTTAGTCCGCAAGCGTTTGAAGAGACGGCGCTGCTGCAATCTTGTAAGTAAATTTATCGTAAACCATACTACACGAAATAACGGTTTTGAATAACTTATTTAGCATTAACTATGGGCCCTTTCACTTTGCCCCTGTTTTGTTAAATGTACAGGTCAAGTAATGAACAGTGCTGCTAAATAAGGGACCTCTGATAACTGCAAATGTAACAAAGTTGGAACAAATCATATACTTGATGGTGACTTTTGTTCTTACAGTGGGCACCAGCTGAAGTAGACAGTCTTCGCATGCATTTGGTAAAATGCAATAACAATCATTGATGGCAGGGACCCGCTGAATACAACGGTCGTTCCACGCTTTTGGTGAAACGAAACACCAATCTGTGACAAGTAGGTCCAAATGTAAACGACTTTGAAGTAATGACGGATTGATAGCCTACATGTATATGCACAAAATTACACTGTGCTGCCTTTTGACTATTAAACAAGATATGACATTACTACCCAGGTATAACAACAAATAAGAAAAGTAAAAAAGACATTTCGGCATAATCCTGTTTAAAAAGTAAAATGAGGCAACCCAGAGACAAGAATGTAAAGGTCTGTTGGTTTTTGATTTTGCTCAAATAGGATCCCAATGACCAAAAAATCCTGCGAAGTTCTATAAAAGAAATTGGACCCTGGAACATCAGACAAATAACTATGATGGATTGAGGTTAGGGAAGGTATCCCACACTCAGACCCCCTAATTTAGAAAGTCCACCAGTATCAAGTAGTATATCACTCAGAACAATCAGATAGTAATATGGATGGTCTTTATTCTTCAAAGTGGAGACAGCCGACACATGTTTTTACCCCCTGGTCGTTGTCAAGGCTGTGATATATTAAATGAAATTCAATGAAATACAATGTGAATGAACATACAATAATCAAACCAAATGTTGATAGACATTCATCCCATGGAAAAAATGACAAAATTGGGTTCATGATATCATCATTAATACATAATTAAAGAACATACCATGTTGTGTTACAGTTCAGGTCGAAACTTCCTTTGGAGAGGAGATTTTTTGGGTGCAACATCCTATTAAAAAAACGACAATGGCTAAAACATTGGAAGATGCTTTAACTTTCTTATAGAGCCTTTGCTTACTTTTACATAACTCTATACACATGTTTGTGCTAAACCCAGTCCATTATAACCAAGTTTGCAATTGAAATTCTTAACCTATGAAGACAACCTTTTTTAAATTCTACAAAATAAAAACACATTTCATTTTCCCAGCTCAGTTTGTCTATTTACTTTACTCATTATCAAAGTACAGTTTATGCTTCACCACCAAAACATGGATTGTTATCACCACTATGTGTTAATAGCCTTATAGAACTCTGAGGTGTGTTGTGTAATGACCCTTCCCCAATTTATGGCCCATGGCTTTGGCTCAGCCACTACTTTGTAGTAGGTCATTATCCAATGATAATTAGTCCTGTGAGCTCTATAAGGCAATATTATTAACATAAAGTAGAGTGTGCTCTGTTCAGGACAAACAAAAAACACTGTGACAGGGCAGACATGCCTGGTAAATTCTGTGACAACAAGATTAAAAAGCTTGCCACCTAACATTGTATACATACAATCCAAATCTCCACCAACAGTATCTTAAAGGAGAGCACAGACATCATAAACCTATTCAGTAATGTTATAGGCAACTGAATACCACAAGGCAGACAAACCAGGTGATGATGGCCAGCATTCTGGATATTCTGAAGGTTCCTATATTTACCAATTTGGAGAAAGTTTATGTTCATTGTTCAATAATTGCAAAAGAAGCAAATGCTGTCATTGTCATCAAACCTCTAATGCAGTGGAAACCGCCAGCCCAGATAGAAATATAGCCTGCTTTTACAAGTCAATATTGAAGGTCTAGAACCACTTCTGACAGAAGTGTTATACAATTCCCTAAGAACTTCTTACTTATCATAAATGAGGGAAAAGATACAGGCCATCATACTGGCCAAACTGGAGAGATATCCCCTTGAACATGCTCACAACAGGCCAATCCCGCTTGTACATCTTGAGGCCAAATTACTCACAAAAATCTGGATGAGCAGAGTGGGCCAAATTATGGATACATTAATCCAACTAAAACAAGTGGGGTTTGTAAGACAGCACACTCCAGTGCCAACAGCGAGGCTTGAGCACCATCTCATGGTGATTTTGAGTAGGAATCTGATAATTCATTATGGGGCTATATGTTTGCAGAGGTGGAAAGATGAGCCTAGCTGCAAACCTCTCACAAATGTAAATTAGCTTCTTGAAAGAGCATCTAAAAGAGGTAATCCAAATGGTGTGCCCCAAGCTGGAATCTATTAGTGAAAGATACACAACAGGCTGTCTGCTGTTGTCTATCGTCTTCAATATAGCACTCATGCCTCAAGTGGTTACAATAAGGGAGTTCTGCGACATCAGCAGAAGTTAGGTAGGCAACAGCAATGCAGAAAGTATTATTTTTTTAACATGAAATGCACCTGATGATATTATCAAATCACTTGTGGAGCTTTCCAGAGTGCACTTGAGCTTGCAAAGCACTTTGGTGAAATCTCTGAATGCAAGATTAATTGACCATCATGAAGAATATTACCCAGTTCCAAGATGATCTGCAAGGAGCATTATGTAGACTTACAGCTGAGTCAGGAACAAAAATAAAATTAAACTACTTATGAATCTTGTTATAATAAAATATGAATATGAGGATAATTTTCCTAAAATAAACTGAGAACAGAAAGCATTTCAGTAGATAGAGTGTGGCATTGCCCAAAAGAGAATTTCTAGGGTATTTAAATACACTGTATCCAGGGACTGGGTTGTTGTTGTCAAGGATAAACATAAGCACAAGAACTATGTTTTGAAATAGGAGCATGGTCAATTAAAAAAGTATAAAACCAAGACATTTGGAGTATGATTGTCAGCAAAAGAATTCAGCAGGCTACGGAACACTTATTTTGGATGTCTATAGACTAACGAGCAGTTAAAAGATTAACCCCAGGGTCATGTTCCTGGGTCGCAAGCACAGAGAAAAATGCACAATTGAATGATAAAATAACCCTTTTCATTGTTCAACCATGATATCTTGCATTTAATTGCATTTTGCTAAAATGACATATAGTTTAAATGAAGAACAGACACCCTTTTTAAATTTGTTTACTTTCCATAACATTGCATTTTGTTAGGTTGAAAAAGCTGCATGCCTCTATCTGTAAATTAGACTCTGAATGGAGCAATAAATCCCCACCTCAGGAATGTGTCATAAGACATCCGATCATGAGATGGGTGCGTCTCCACAATACGAGTCACTGGTTTAATCTGTTCAAACTAGTTTTCTCGGACCTGGTCATGAGACGTTGTTTTTTTCCCACAAGAGAAAATCATATTTGGAGCTTTCCTTTAGCAATATTGTACAAAAATAGCTTATTTGCAATGTACAACCCATGACATCTGCAGGTGAAAGTGCCATTTATTTAACATACATGTATTGTCAAGCTGAATATAAATATGTTGTATTACAACCCAAAATATAATACATTAAAACCTATTATTTTATAATATAGAATACTAGGAACCTAAAAACATATGTGCATTACAAAAACAAATATATCTTTCAGCCAACAACAAATCTGAATTGTGAATGCATAACTCCAAAAATATAAATCCTGCAGTCATATTCCATCTTCAATCATCCATCCTGATGAATAGATTAGAATGATCCTTCTTTTATTAAACTAGCACATTCACATCAAAAGTTATAGCACATGATTGAAATGCCACTCAATGAGACTAGGAGTGAGTTCCCTGCACCCTCCTCTCAAGTTAGAAGACTAGAGTGGATAGCTGCACCATGCCAGTCACAAGACGAGCAGTGAATGACCCCTAACACTTAGTGACAAGATTAAGGGTGGAGCTTTGATTATAAAAAACATTGCACATGCACTCAGACCAAGATGAGATTATCATAATTGTTTGGGATATTAGTGGAAGGATATGGCTGGCTGGGGAGAACAAACATCAACTGGAGTGCTGGTTTTCTATAGAGACTACAGAGATGACCCCTGTGAACGGGAGAAAAGGAAGGAACGGGAAGAAGGGGAGAAATGGTGGAATCACCTCTGTGAGGGGGGAATACAGCTGGGTAACCACCGTGAGAGGGAACAGCGGCAACACCTACCCGGACTGAACCCAGCAGCGCTGGGAGCCGAGGAAACAGGCAGTGACAGCCCGGCTGTTCCCGCTCCCTTATCGCGTGGAGCCGAACTGGAAACGAACAGTAAAGACCCGTCGGTTCCCAAACTCTTCATTATATAAGGAGGACACAGCTAACGGGAAGCCCTCACATGTGAGCGCAGGCTCTGCACAGAGGAAGAATTGGGCAGGCGGTCAAGGTCTCTTGCACATTCACGTCTCCCCTGCAGCCATGCGCCACGCGGCTTTCCCCACAGATGCCGTCACTAAGTTACACATATCCGAGTCCGCATTTCCCAATCATAGCTCACCTGCCTGTGGGAAGTACAATGCTACGGAAGCGTTGATAGCATCGTCTGGCAGGGAGACAGAGGTACCCCGCAAAACTCCAGTGTTGACGGGAGAAGCTGCATGGCAAACCACAGGCAAAGAGAAAGGGGGCAGAGTTTGGGCATCTATTTATAGAAAAAGAGGCCAGAGCAGCCCTGATTGGTCCACACAGCCCCAACCCCTATATAAGGGGAAACTGATGAAGGACTGTGTGTGTTTTTCCGCTTCTCTTGCAGAACACCGGGGAAGAGAGAGAGAGAACTGCACCTGAGACGCTCTGGGCGTATGAAGACTAGGCGTCACCTTTCCATGGTTCATCCTTATCACAGAAGAAGAAAGAACTCTATTCAAGAACTTTGAACAATCATTTTTATTTTATTTTTTCTCTTCTTTGTGAACCTGAATAAAGACAATTGAAGTGCCTTCAAGCCACCTGCTGTCTGCCTCATCCTTACAACCTCCATTTGAAGGAGATGAGTAGTCCATACTGGAAAACCATTCAGCTGCTTAATGGATATTGCACACTGACAATTTCCAAACTGAGAGAGTCCAGTAGACCGTCTGATATAACTCCAGATTAACCTATAGAATTGTTCAAAAAAATTCACTGGGAAGAGGAGTGGTCTGAGAACAACAAGGGATACATGTTTTAGCAGGGTAAACAAAATGGCAGAGTGTCCTCTATTTATTACTGAATGCAATTGAGATTTAATTTCCATAAAGCCCAATCTTCAGCTCGGTATACACCGAGTGCTGGGCTTTGGTGCAAATATCGGATCGGGCGAGACCTCGTGTGCTGTAGGTGCTGTTTATGTGTTGCCGTAAAGTGCATGCAGATTGCTGGGAGAGAAATGGTTGTGTGCGTTTTATGTTGGTTGAGTATGCAGAAATTGGAAGGTTGGGTTAGTGGGGTCTGTATCCTGATTCTGAACTTCTGGTTTCGTTTGAGCTGTATCCCTGTGGGTGGCGTTGTTGCTTATTCTTTATAGGCTGTCTCACTGTGGTGTGTGATGGCACAGTGTGGATCCAGCTGTATCCTAGTGGGTATTTGTATGGAGTGATAGGTATGTCCGAACCTTTCCTTCGGGTGTCGAACTGAGGTTGGTACTACCTCTTCTCTTGTTATCTATTTTGACAGTGGTCTGTTGGGGCTTGGAAATGTTTAGGGTCAGTGTCTTGTTTATGAGGCGTCCTAGTACTTCTGTCTTGGTCAGCATGTGTATTCAGTCGTTAGTTTCCTCCTATCATGACTATCTTTCAGTTATTCCTTCGGTTTTCAGGGGGTGACTTCCTTAAGAGCTATTGTTTGGTTGTTGTTTGGTTAATGGTGGCAAATAGGCTAGACCTGGGCATTTGTGATCAAACCACACCCCAAGCTCAGAGGCAAGGCTGATGAAATTAGCAAAGTTAGCATCTTTGTAGCATGTGGCATTAAAACTGAAAAGAAAGTGACGTTTGTATGGAAGTACTCATAGTAACTTTTAGAAATTCTTAATGACGAGCGATTTTAATTTACTTTAACCAAACCTTTTTACACCCGGGTTTACTATTATATTCGAAAGCATGATGCTTCCAGTTTATGTCACTGCCCTCATTCCATCCTTTCCCAAAAGCATATTCATACATATCGATTTATTAAAGATATTACATGAGACTTTAATAAGCATAAGTTATTACCTATATTCTCTTTAAAATTATAAGATAACATTAATATTAGTATTCGATTTTTCATTGACACCCTATTTTAAAAGGACCTGCTAAAATGTATGAAGAAAATGAATAAAGTTCTTGCAGCATGCAAAGGTGTGATGTGACCTGGGGGTATCATCCCATAGCCCGAAGGTAAAGTCCTCTGACTTGGTTGTGGTCTCAATGAGGGATTAGAGAGTTCTAAAATTACTTTTTTAGTGGTGCTGCTACATTTCCTATCCAGTTATGAACATGGTGAAAAGGCATAAAGTATTGACACATTTGTCATAATTTTACCATTTGCTGTCATTTAGCAATGAAATTTACATTTTTGCTGGCAGTGTCTATAACTACTTGCTGCATTGCATACTGTGTTCTTCCTTCTCTCGGTATTTAATTTATAGATTAATCCAAAATATTCTTTTCATATGTTCCGTAACATAAGTGAGCATTTGTTTAACAATATTTGCATGTTCTCAGTTTATTTATTTTGTGTATGTTTCGTATAGTATCATATATATATATATATATATATATATATATATATATATATATATATATATATATATATATTCACTGAAAACTCTCTGTTAAAGGGACGTTATGGTTAAGATGGACTAATAAAAACCTATGAAATTCAAAGAAAAAACTTTGTTAATGGGACGTTATGGTTTCAAGTAAAACCGAAAACCCCCAGAAATTCGCCAGTTATGGTAAGCTAAAAAACCATAACTCACGCCACCACCGTGCACTGCTAAGACTAACCCCCAGGACATCAAAGGTGACATCGAATTGAAAAATGCATCAGGCTACAGGTAGGGAGGGGTAAAGAGGATACCATGTGACATTGGAGCGTTGGTGGTGGTCTGGGAAGCCAGTTACAGTTCAAATGTTTTCAGATTATCAGGGAATACCAGACGAAGACACGCTTGGGAAAGAAAATGGGTCACACGTACTAAAGATTGAAAGCAGAGGCATTGCTAGGGGGGCTCTTTTGGTTGTAGCCCCGGATAGAATCTCAGGAGCTACAACCAAAAGGCTAGCTAGCCCCTAGTCCCGACAGTTCTGACATTAGCGTAGCCCCGGGTCTTTTCCGGACCTCGCAACGCCCCTGAGTGAAAGGAGTAATCGGAGGGGACCGGGGAGGGAAAAAGCAGCTGGAGGTCGTGGGAGGACCATGGAAAGAGGAGGAGGGGGAACTTGGTGAGTGATTGATAGGACTGGGAAACGTTTTTGATTTGAAGACCAGGGTAATACCATGGGCATGGGTAGTTCTTTGCTGCTCTATGTGTAGTTATTTGCCATGTTATCATATCTACTAGGCAGGGGGTTAAGTAGTCTTTGTGCCATGGCTAGTGGGCCCCAAATAAACACAAAGGTGGAACATGTACAGAGGGCACAACTAAAGGCCATGGCTAGTATGTCCCAAAGAAACCTATTTGTGGAACATGTACAGTGGCTACTGCCAAAGACTGTGACCACTGCCATGGCCGAATGCTATTGCTAGTGGGCCCTAAAGAAACATATTGGTGCAATATATACAGGACAAATCCATCCAGTAGTTTTAAAAATGTTTGACAGCGAAGGGTGTGCCCCCTGCTCCCTACCCTAAAAAATAGCTATGTCTTTCTTGGTGCTTTGCAACAGAGATGCTTTTCTGAAAGGAATAGCCTTTTTTTTGTTTTTTTCTCAATTGCTCATTTTGAACCATTACCGATGTAATAGTGGGGAATGGAAACAACAAAAATCAGGGGTCAAGTCCTAAAAATTAAAGTGGGGGGACTCCTCAACAAACGCAATTGGATGCAACGTCAGCAAAAATTAGCATATCAAGGTGAAATATACGAATTTCATTAAATTGGCTTTGCATAATCCCCCAAATTGCACGGGACATGGCAATTGCCTTTCATAAAATCAACACACACACAAAACCAAGAGAGTATATTTTCCTCTAATGGTGTTTTTGAAAACATTAAAAGGTGTGCATGTTTTAAACGGTTGCCAGACATTTGGTCGAAAAAAATTGGTCGAAAACCAAATGGTCGAATTTTTTATTTTTTTATTTTAACCCTTTTTTTATTTTTTGGGGGGGGTCCCCCCCAACCCCCTTTTTTTCTCTAAAAACCCCTTTTTTTACTAAACGAAAACCCAAAAAATAAATATATAAATAAAAAAAAATTCGACCATTTGGTTTTCGACCAAATTGCGTCGATCAAATTGCAGTCGACCAGTTTTTTTTCGACGAATTGACTGGACACCGTTTTAAACTCCAAGAACCAATGCAAATGTTTTCCTTGGGACTTGCAGTTCTGAAATGCAACATTTCATCTTTAGTTGGGTGTTATTGTTCATCAGGTTATATAGTGCAGTGGTGAAGTCTCTAGCCTACAAACCTGACAACTGCGGTTTTATCCCGAGGTCATCTTTAATTCATAAATTCAAAGAGGTCATTCAATGTTTCTAATTTTAGGTGGAGGGACTGAGTCCACCCTCTGAATAAAGTGGGTGGACTCTGTTCCCCCGCGTGTACCCTGGACTTGAGCGCTGCAAAAAATGCTCAAAAAGCTATTTGGAGGAGGAAAAATAATGCAATTACATCAGGCTAGAGGTGAGAAGGGGGAAAGAATATATCATTTGAAATTAGTGAGTTGGGAGTGCTCTCGGAGCGAGCCAGTTACAATTCAATTATTTTTGTATTATATGGGGAATAGTGGGGGAATTTCACGAGATTCCCGCATCTACAACAGAAGACACGCTCGGAATAGAAAATGCATCACACAAACCAAAGAGAGAAAGGTATGATGGGAGAGGGGCAGGGAGGATAAAATCAGATGGAGGTAGTGGGGGGACCATGGAAAGAGGCGGAGGGACCGGCACTTGGCGAGTGACTGAGAGAGCTGGGAAGAGTTTTGGATTTGGTTAGCGGGGGAATACAGCAGGCATGGGTAGTTTATTGTCTCTGAGGATCGCTCAGGGGCAACGTTCTCGCCTTGGATTCAAGATGGCACGAAGCAACACAGGTTCAATCCCTGGGTCCGCATTAAGAAACCTCTGGGTATCATATCATATCATTGCAGCTGTATGTGTAGTTCTTTGCCATTACAGGGGAATATCTAGGGAATCCTGTGTGAATCAGGAGAGAATGAAAAAGGGATGTTTTACACCTGCTGTGATCACACCTACTAGTCAGTGGTAATTGTGCCTACTTTGTGCCATGGATGGTGCGCCCCAATGAAACCTATTGGAGCAACATGTACAGTGGCGACGGCTAAAGGCCATGGCTAGTAGACACAGGCCATGGCCAAAGACATGGGGAGGGTGCCCCAAAAAACATATTGGTGCAACATGTACAGTAGCTGCAGCTGAAGGACATGATTAGTGGGCCCCAAAGAAACGTATTGGTGCAACAAGTACTGAAGCTAAGGCCAAAGGCTATTGTAAGTGGCATGGGCAAAGGATATGGCTAGTGGACCCAAAAGAAACTATAGCATAACAAAACCCTTGAAATTCCGTGGAAAAAAACTTTTATTACGAAAAGTTAAGGTGATCAGATTTAACAGTGAAAAACACATAGCAGCAAAACCTCTGACATTCAGAAAAAAAACTTTAAGGGACTGTTAAGGAGAACAGGTTTAATGCAACAAAACTCAGCAATCACATTTGAAGCAAGTTCAACTTAACTTTGTGCCCCCTGTTCTGCACTGTATGATCACAATGATGACATCAAACATGACATCACAGATGATATCACTGATGGAGTCGCTAATGACATCATACACAACATTATTGTTGAGATCAATATTTACATCATGCATGACATTGCCATTTCTGATTCCATAAATTAGAATATTTGTGTTGCCTACTTTTGATAGATATTTTACTTTAATACACTTAACAATAATAACAACATAACGTGGAACAATACAGTCATACATAAGTGACATATGATTATGTGTGGAGCATTAATTTGTAATATATATCAATTTGTAACATTATACAATTGGTTTGAATTTCATATATTAGTAAGCACTTACAACACTTCATTGCAGGGAAAGTACCTGATCCAGGTAAATCTATTTCAGGTATTTCAAAGATAATATAATAGATAGAGAGAAGTAGAAACATGTTTAATAGTAAGTGTAATAAAAATAGTAAATGTGCACACTGAAATGTACAAGTCTCCTTACTGTTATAATATGACATGAACACTTTTTTTCTAGACAAGTTTTATTAAAAATAAGATCATAAACTCATATAAAAGAAAGTTCATGCCCATGTGCATTGTGACAGTATAGAATATACACAATTAAAGTTTGGTTAACATTTAAAAAAATCAGTTACATAAATTACATAATTAAATGTATAAAAAAGAAATGTACATTAGAAAGTAAATATGTAATTATAGGCATAGCAATTGTTTTGCTAATATTCTTAGTCATTTCAGTAAAAACAACGCATGACTTTGCATTCAATGCGAGGCGGCTGAAGTAAGGAGATGGACACAGTCTTGTGTGGTTCAAAATTACTTTATTTAAATAAAAAGAGGGTTGGAAAAAAGGCCTCACTATCCCTAACTCTATGAAGGGGTTCCCTGCCTCAACAAAACTAACTAATGAGATGGCCGTCCGGATGTCCAAACAAAAGTTCACAGTCCTGTATCCAAAACCTCTTCTGAACCTCACACTCAAATATTCGAAATTACTACAGCTGTTCTCCTTTTGTCTCGCACTGCCTGATCTCCTTCCTTATCCGGTTAATGCCAGGGGAACAATCCCTTGCCTGGACATTTTCTGCAAGGGGAACAAACCCTTCCCTGGTCTTTGAGTGCCCGGGCAACAATGTCTTCCCTGGTCTGTGGCCATCCCTCTTTTGCAATTATTGGTGTAACATGCACAGGAGCCACGGCCGAAGGCAGTAGCTAGAGGTCTCTCGAATAGGTCAGTGGCCAGTGTACCCTGAGGTCTCGAGGGGGTTATGGGCCGCAACCGGTATGCACAGGCCACTGGCCGTGGTCTTCACTCTTTTGAAAGTATTGGTACAATATGTAAAGCTGAAGGCCCCGAAGAAAATATAGATAGCAACATTCTTGAAATTCACTGAGAAAAACTTTAATTAAGACACAGTTAAGGTGGGCTGATTTATGGTAACAAAACTCTTGGGTATAGGAAGCGAGAGAAAGAAAGAGACACAAAGATGATATTGACACCAGTACATTTGATAAATTCTCTGTTACAACTAGCTAATTTGCTTGTGAAGCATTATTTATGTAATCTAGAGAAATTGCATGTACTAATTAGCCCACTGTCGAAATAAAAATTATTATTGAGTTTTTGGAACTACAGGACATTACATTGGGCCTCATCACGACTTCGGCGGTAACCCTTAAATCTGGCGGTAGCGCTATTACTGCCGGATTTAAGGGTCCGCTGAATCAGGGCTTCGGCAGATTTCGCCCCAGCTCTGAGCTGGGGGGAAATCCGCCAAAAATTTGCGCTATTATTAGCGCGAAGATTCCCCATTGAGCCCGATGGGGAATGGGGCATTCCCGAATGGGCTCAGTGGGGAATGGGGACTTACATTACCGCCAAACTCGTGATCCGGCGCTATTAGCGCTGGGGAGTTCGGCGGTAGGGCTAATAGGCCCGCGCTAATAGCGTTACCGTTACCGCCCAAGTCGAGATGAGGCCCATTGTGAGGAGAAGTGCTGTGACCTGTGGGCTCTAGCAGGTCTTTGCCTCAGGCCTGCCAGTCAGGCTTTTGAGCATGAGATGAAGCAATAGTTATCACAACAATACAACTCCTGCTTTGAACATTTCTGCTCCCAACAGCAAACAGTGGGCTACTATAATAGTATTTGCCTTTTAATTAGTGAAATGTTACTTCTTTCTTTTTAGAGCCCCGTGAACGGTTATACGAGGCACAGTCTCCACCCAGAAAAGTCTGATTTCTTTTTTACTCGATGTGGGATCGAAACTGCAAATGGACAACATGTACAAAGTATAGGAATAGTCGTTTTATTTTGTGAGACCCAGTCACTGTCTTCAATCTGATCTGTTCCAGCTCTGCAATAATTCCGCTAGACTCCATGGGGCAGATTCACATAGAAATGACTATAATGACTCTCTGTTACGCCCGGAGAGTATTATTTGATTGACAAAGAAGTTACAGGACCACATGCTCCAATTCACCATGAAGTCCCAAGAAAATTTGCAGAGGAGACCACCTATGTTTGAACATACATGCAAACAGGACACCTCTGCACAATTTTCATCATTTTCACTGTGAAGTGCAAAAGGGAGGTGTAAACTGCAGCCAAAATTGCCTGGGCAAATTGGGTAAGTGCAATCTGCCATTTATGCATGGCAAGCAGCAGCTACAATAGATTCCTCCGGAATCTGCCTTTATTTTGCTGGTGTAAACAGTGGGTGGATTCCAGAATTCTTTTTTAATTCCGGCATAACTAGAGTATTTGTATGGTGTAGAGGATGGGGAGGTGAAAATGTAAATTGCGCTATGTGTCTCTCTCCACCATACAAATGAATAAAGATGTGGCATGGAGTGAAATTCATGCACAACATTTTACACATACATTTCACTCATGCATTTTACGTTACGCCACAACTAAAATGAGCTTCACTATGAGTAGTCTTTACTTACTCCTGACTCACTTCGTGATTCAACTAAGTCCGAGGTAAGTGAGGGACAGTCATATTAACTTCTTTGCAAAGTAAATTGCCCTTTCCAGCTCTAAGGGTAAGTCAAAGTTACTTCTTTGTGACTCGCCCCCCATTGTATGTTATTAAGTACAAACATAATTATTGTCTTTGTAGTATGCTTGAGTGTATGGATAGTTGTATGGGTGATGTGAGTTGGAATGTTTGTGTTGTGGGAATCTAGTAGGTGGAGGGCAGAGTCACTGTTAGGAGATCATCGTGGAGAGGAGGACGCTCAGCTGGTGGGCTTATATGAATTGTCTTAAATAAAGAAGACTGACTTGCCTAATCCAGTCTCAACGTTACATACACTTCAGTCTTATTTGTATATAGCAGTTGCTACTGTATGTTTACCCTTTCTCAGCACTGTAAATAACATGGGTGCCCATATAAACTGCACAGGTAACAGTGCTATTTAGTACATACATGTATGATGGTTACAAGGGAAAAGCCATACAACATATCATTTTTCAATGGCCTAACATTTAGAACAACAGGGAATAGTCAACGTTAACATTTAGTGGAAATCACACAAGAGTGCCAAAACAGCTTGGAGCTATATTGGGGATGGCTGTAGGAGGTGATTGTTAGGAGAGATGCTTGGCTGGGTGTTTATCTTATGGGGTGTGGAGAAGGGGGTTCTTGAAGAAAAGGGTCTTGCTTTCTTTTTCTGAATTGCATGAGGCGGTCTGTTTTTGAACATATGACATTTTAAAGTTTGTTGCTGTAGACAAAGAATGCTTGTTTCCTCGTTATTTTGTTTTGCATGTGTGACACTACTCTCGCCAGGTCCTGATATCTGGTGAATCTGTATGCCAGGATAGAGGCATTGTGAATTGTGACTGCTTGCATGTGATCAAGCAGGCTTTGAAGGTGATACGTGCTTTTAGGGGCAGTCAGTGAAGTTGATGTGTGTCAATGGGGGCATTATCATGGAGGACGCTTCTAATAGGTGATATGGTGCTCGTGATACCCTTGGCAGCAAAGACCTGGCACTTGACTGGTTGACCTCCTTCCTCTCTGACTGACCTTCCCAGGTTCAACTGGGCTCATTTCTCTCCTCCATCACACTCTCCACCTGCGATATCCCCCAAGGCTCTGTCCTCTCGCCGTGGCTCTTCAACATCTACCTTGCCCCTCTGGCCCACCTGATCTCCGCCTTCTCTCTTCACTTCCAGAGTTATGCAGATGACATGCAGCTCTTCTTCAAGGTTCCCTCCACTGCCTCCTCTTTTTCCTCTCTCATTCCCGACTGTCTGTCTGCTATTCAGGCATGGTGTGCTGCTAACGATCTCTTCCTTAATGCCAGTACGACTGAGATCCTACTAATTGGGACTCCAGCTCCCTCCTTCCCTCCTACTCATTGGCTGCCCTACATGGGCCCCCTCCTGTCACCTTCTTGCAAGTAAAAAAACCTTGGTGTCATCTTTGACTCCTCTCCTCACATCAAAGACCTTGCCAAGAAGGCCCACTTAAAACTGCACATCCTCAGAGACATTCTCGCTTTACTCACCTTCCACCAGAAACCCAATGTCTCTAGAGCTCTGGTCCACTCTAGGCTGGACTACTGCAACAGCCTCTTCCTCAATCTTCCTAAATGCTCCCTTCGCCCCCTTCAGAATAGGACTGCAAAACTAATCCTTGGCCTCAAGCCCAGGGACTGCATCTTTACAGCCCTAAAACCTCCCCACTGGTTCCTGGTTGCTGTGAGGGTCAAGTTCAAGACCCTCTGCATTATCCACAAGACTGGGACCCTGCTACATCCAACTCTTATCTCCCTAAATACTGCCCTGCTGGAGCGCTTTGTCCTTCTAGCTCAAACTCTCTGCAAATCAGATTTTTTTCCAAGCAGAGAGGGGGCAGTAGATCTCGCTCCTCTGCAGATGCCTCCCTCTGGAATGGCCTACCTGCCCCTCTGAAACTCTCCTTTTCTCCTCCTCCTTCACTCGCTGCCTCTCCTGCTAAGGCCCACCTTTGCCTCATTCTTATTAGCTTCCTGGATCCTGCTGATTCATACAGGGCACCTGTCCCACCTCGGCCAGTCTATCCCGGCACTTGGTCTCCCCTCACCTCCCCCTAACCTGCACTTGCCCTACAGGGCTCCCTCCCCCTGCACTAGCCTGGCTGTACTTGCACCCCTATTGAGCCCATCCAGCCCTGTCCTTGCACTAAGCATGTGAACCTTCCCCTGCACTCTCTGCTCTTCCCTGGCACATGTCCACCTGACCTCCCCGTAGCCCTCATCTTGCCCAGGGGCCCATTCCCACCATTCCTTGTCCCCCTCCAGCACTTGCATGCTCACCACCTGACCTGCACTTCCTTTCCATCACTTGTTTTAGTGCATTCTGCTCTGACCGTCACTTCACCCTCCCCCCAGCACATTTTTGTTACTGCACTTGCACGACCCGAATGGCCCTCTCCCCCTCCTGGCTTGTGGCACCTTGAAACACCCTTTGCTGTATAGGTACATTATAAATAGCCAATACATTTTAAAAAAAAGAAAATAGATTGACAGGTATTCCCCCATCCAGGGGATCTAGGATCGAGGTTTATCTGGAGGATCGCTAACCGGTGTCTGGAGTAATGTCAGGATTTTACACAGGAGGCATAGTTACTATGAGAAACTTGGTGGAGTGTGTCAGTTCTAATACGGTGCCCTCAAGGCTTTTGACATGTTGCCAGGTCTGGATGTGTGGCTGTACAGTGTTTTTGGTGAGGAGCAGGAATTCCAAGAGGGTGGAGTTCAGTTTGAGGAAGGTGCTGGATATCTAGGTCTGGGTAAGGGTGAGGCGGTCCTTGAAATTGTGGATGTCTTGGATAGATGATATTTTCAGTTAGAGTTCTGTACCATCTGCATAATGACATATTATTTTATGGGAACCAGACTATGCTCAATGGGCAGGACCCCATTTTTGAACAATAATCTAGACACATAAAACTGGACCTATTCGGGATATGGATTACCCTTTTTGAGATAAAGAGGCAGAATACCAAGAAGTATGATTTCCATTTTTATGCACTGAAGTAAGAAGAGTTGCACAACTTTAGCCTGTTACTGGTTTCCTTTTAAAGTCCTAGTATGTAGTAGGAAGGACGAACACAATGTCCATCACAGATCAGGAGGACTCAATCAATTGTAAGGATGTCTCTGCATTGGGGAATGGGCCTGTGCCAGCTTCGCAACTCAGGCTCTCCAGCTTACAAATTCCAGCAGACTTGCATGTTGAGCAAGGCTTGGAAAGGAAGATGGCCCAGAGGAGTAACAGATGCCATAACCATGTTAGACTCACAAACACAATCTGAGGCTATCTAAATGGGTATATATGGTTCATGATTACAAACACTTTAATGTTAGAGTGAGTGGTCCGAAAAATGAATTGCTCACCAAGCCCTCTGTGCATTGTTTACATAGTGATTCAAGCATGCAGCCCTTTTATGACATATATATTTGTTGAATATAAAGATATGTGGTCAGTATTATGTTTCCAAAATGTTCTTTGATTTTATGGAAAGACACCAGAAACCCTCATTGGAGCTATTTGTCTTATCAATCTTTCTTAGATCGGTGTTTGAATGAGTGCAATTGGAGTATGCCACGTTGTCAATCTTGAAAGGATTGTAAAAACAATGAATATGGTTTTCCTAGCTTGTGATTATGAGCTTTGCTCAAACATCCAACCGTGTAATTCTTGATATGACATCACTGTTTACTGCAGGTGAGCATTAGAAATTAATATTGTAACAATTTTAAAATTGGGAAGTATTCAATGCTATTATAATTAAATAGATTCCTTCCTTTTTTAATAGATACCTTTACAGAGAATACACACCATTCCATCTCCCAAAACATCCTTTCTTCTTGGAAAGGATTGGTTTAGGGCATAATTTCAATTTTGGGGTTCTGATTCCCTAATTTTCTTGAATTCTTAACAAATTAGCTGCATTCCTCTTTTTTTACTTTTGTGGAACGAGAGACTGCTACTGAAATACCTACGACATTGCTAGTCTTTATTTAATACCTATAGTAGGAAATATGGCAACAAGGGCAGTGATGCTATTTCTGCACCCATGTTGATACCGGGGGATCCTGTCATGAAATTGTACTGTGGAACATTCCGGTGGTAGCTATGATTTAACTTCGGCTGCATCATGCATGTAATCCTTTTCTTCCTGCATTAGAAGCACAATGCATCTATACGGTAGCCATTGGGGTACTAATGTCTCCTGGCATTTTACCTTTGATGAGGCTTCGGTCTGGACTGAGAGACAGGCTTTAAATGGCCACTTTTGTTGACGTGCTCATCCTAAGCCCATCCCTGCACCCTTAGTTGTGCTTTAAATTGGCATATTCTGGTTTAAATTCCACAAAATTCTCAATCTACATCCCGCATAAGTTGACCAGTGTGTTTGGCAGGTTTTATGGCCAGTTTGATTGGCTGGAAACTAGGGCTTTTTTATGCTGCCCTGTCATAATCTTGTTGGATGGCTTTGGTCGGCCTCCAAGAGGAAGTATTATCAGTGGTGGACCCTTTACAATCCAGAGAGAACTCAAATATCCTGGAAGACTGCTGCTGAGTATGGGGTGCTGCTAAAGACCCAGGCTGTTCATACTATCTGGAACATTGCTCTTGCTCCGTGCACCTTCTGCACTGGTAGAATCACATCATGGGCTGACGTCTTCCAATCTGGCTGGATAGGCTGTTCCAACATAAGATATTATCCTAGGCTATGCTCTGCTGACTCCCTGGAAAAACTTCAAGTGTAAGTGCTTTTAGGTGCTGAGTCTCCATTATCAAGTCGGGTAGCTTGTTAGTGACCCAGCACAGTTCTATTTTTGAGACATTCTGGATCGCATCCTCCTGTTGCCCCCATTGTGTGACCATCTCCTGCTTGCCGGATAGCTGCTTCTTTCTGTCCCTCTTAGTTGTCCTCAAGCCTTGGTCAGATTCTTCTGCGCCCCTGTTGTTGTCCTCATGGATGCTGATGCTCCCGCCTCATGGGAGCTCTCCTCCTCTTGTTTGTTGCTCCTTCTGAACATCTGGATTCTTGCTGTGTCGTTGATTTGAGTCACTTCTATTCATCTCCCAAACCACTGATAGCTAGATCTAAATTTGTCCACCAAACTCGCCTGTGCGCTCGCCATTCCTGGGCTGATTTCTTCCGATCCAGCATTGTAAGTACTTGTTGGGGGATTCTGGGGTTCCTAAAATTGTAGTTGGTTTGATCTGCAGGAGTCTTCGGAGACCAGGAGCGTTGGGAGTTCAAGGTCCCCCTACAATTGCTTCCTGTTGCATGGACCAATCTTTGTCCTCCCTCTTCAACCAGCTCTTTCTGTCTGGATGGTCCTCAAACCTTGGGTTGGAACTTTTCTTGGTGGTCTCCTCTGGTGTCTCCTCTGGATGGTTGCCCTTCTGCGACAGCTGTGGTAAAAAAGAGAATATATCTCACTTAATACTGTAACCATAATTATAATAATAATTGTAATAATCATAATAATTGGTTATTTATAACACGCTCGATTCCCAGAGGTTTCTAAGGGTGTATCTAGAGATCGAACCTGTGTTGCTCCGCATCATCTTACTTCCAAGGCAAGCACATTGCCCCCGAGAAACCAATGGGATTTGGGCCTGTAGATTTATTTCTATGAGAGAACATTTAGAAACTCTTTAAATTCCTTCTAAGTTACTGTCCACGGTACTTACTTGGGCTGATCATTTTTCCTGTGTCTCCCATAGTTCCCTGGAGATTTCAGGAAAAAGACTGGCATTTTATTTTATTTTTAAATTTCTTTATTGGCATTTTGTCGTAGTTACATCATTAGCATTCCTTGTTCAGCATATTATCAACTTTTGGTCTGTGTGTGTTACACAACAGATCAGGTATCTTACACATAAGAGAGAGAAAAGGAAGAGAGAAAGGGAGAAAGAACGCAAAGAGAACATAAACAACATTAACTGTCTCCATTTGTTGACAATATGGTCCGGTGTAAGCAGTTCCAGTTTGGGGGGGTGTCCAGGAAGTGACGGGGGGGATGGGAAATGGGGGCCCCGGCCGGGCTCCAGGGGTGTTCCATTTTAAGTGCCACCGCAGGTGGCAAGTCGCTGGCGCTCATGGGGGCTTATCATCTGAGGGGTGGAACATGCTCCGTGTTAGTACTTTCCAGGCCTCTAGTGCCTCACTTGTGCCATCTGCAGATCTGGCAACACTGTCTTCCCAAGCTTTAGTTTCCGCGCCCACCCAGCGCTCCAGTTCTCTGTACCATGTGTTGTATTGCGGGCCAGCGGTTCGTTCCAAGCCATTGCAATTGCTCTTTTAGTTAGCACGTGCGCTATGTCCATGAGTTTCATTGTGTGTTTGGATTTGGCTAGCCTGGGGTAGGTTCCAGGTAGGCATTCGCTGGGGGACCATTCGTATCGAGACATGCCTGCCCTTTTGCAGGCCTGCTCTACCCCTGCCCAGAAGCTCTGCACCTTTGTGCATTTCGATAGCCTGTGAAAAAGATCTGCTTTGGCGGTATTGCACCAGATACAGTTGGGTAGTGTCTGCTTGTTGAACTTCGCTATTTTGTGTGGGGTTAAGTATGTGCGGTGTGGTACGTGTAGCTGTATGAGGCGGAACCTGGAATTCCTGGATACTTCTTTGGGGTAGGCAAGTGCCTGTCCAATTCTTTGTCAGTCATCGCTGCCCCTAGGTCTTCCTCCCACCTGGATCTCAGTATGGCACTGCAAGAATTCGGAATGTCACTTAAATGGCTGTATATTTGGGGTACTGGTTTCCATCCCTCCCCGAGGTTATATAGTAGTGTCACAAAGGGGTCTGCTTCTGGTTCCTCAGGCCAGGTTTCCCACTTAGCCCGTGCTATCCTGGAGATTCTTTGGTACCATAACAACTGGCCGCTAGGTATTCCATCCTCTTCTCGTAGCTAGGCAAACTCTTGGAAAGTGCCCTCAGCATATAGGTCCCCCCAGGTGTAAACTTCGCCCCTTTCCCAGAGTCTAATCTTCTTCAGATCAGCGCTGTTTTTGCATAAGTCTGTGATCATTGGAATTTCCGGGGAGTATGGGTGTTTCGCATGTAAGAGTGTCTTGGACCTGTGCCATGTGGAAAGAGGGGGGCCCCAGCCTGGCTCCAGGGGTGTTCCATCTTAGGTACCACCGCAGGTGGCAAGTCGCTGTGTCATTCGGCGGAGGCGCTCATGGGGACTTATCATGTGAGGGGTGGCACATGCTCCGTGTTAGTACTTTCCAGGCCTCTAGTGCCTCACTTGTGCCATCTGCAGATCTGGCAACACTGTCTTCCCAAGCTTTAGTTTCCGCGCCCACCCAGCGCTCCAGTTCTCTGTACCATGTGTTGTATTGTGGGCCGGCGGTTCGTTCCAAGCCATTGCAATTGTTCTTTTAGTTAGCACATGCGCTATGTCCATGAGTTTCATTGTGTGTTTGGATTTGGCTAGCCTGGGGTAGGTTCCAGGTAGGCATTCGCTGGGGGACCATTCGTATCGAGGCATACCTGCCCTTTTACAGGCCTGCTCTACCCCTGTCCAGAAGCTCTGCACCTTTGTGCATTTCCATAGCATGTGAAAAAGATCTGCTTTGTCGGTATTGCACCAGCTGCAGTTGGGTAGTGTCTGCTTGTTGAACTTCGCTATTTTGTGTGGGGTTAAGTATGTGCAGTGTAGTACGTGTAGCTGTATGAGGCGGAACCTGGAATTCCTGGATACTTCTTTGGGGTAGGCAAGTGCCTGTCCAATTCTTTGTCAGTCATTGCTGCCCCTAGGTCTTCCTCCCACCTGGATCTCAGTATGGCACTGCAAGGATTCGGAATGTCACTTAAATGGCTGTATATTTGGGGTACTGGTTTCCATCCCTCCCCGAGGTTATATAGTAGTGTCACAAAGGGGTCTGCTTCTGGTTCCTCAGGCCAGGTTTCCCACTTAGCCCGTGCTATCCTGGAGATTCTTTGGTACCATAAGAACTGGCCGCTAGGTATTCCATCCTCTTCTCGTAGCTAGGCAAACTCTTGGAAAGTGCCCTCAGCATATAGGTCCCCCCAGGTGTAAACTCCGCCCCTTTCGCAGAGTCTAATCTTCTTCAGATCGGCGCTGGTTTTGCATAAGTCTGTGATCATTGGAATTTCCGGGGAGTATGGGTGTTTCGCATGTAAGAGTGTCTTGGACCTGTGCCATGTGGAAAGAGGGGGGCCCCGGCCGGGCTCCAGGGGTGTTCCATCTTAGGTGCCACCGCAGGTGGCAAGTCGCTGTGTCATTCGGGCGGAGGCGCTCATGGGGGCTTATCATCTGAGGGGTGGAACATGCTCCGTGTTAGTACTTTCCAGGCCTCTAGTGCCTCACTTGTGCCATCTGCAGATCTGGCAACACTGTCTTCCCAAGCTTTAGTTTCCGCGCTCACCCAGCGCTCCAATTCTCTGTACCATGTGTTGTATTGCGGGCCGGCGGTTCGTTCCAAGCCATTGCAATTGCTCTTTTAGTTAGCACATGCGCTATGTCCATGAGTTTCATTGTGTGTTTGGATTTGGCTAGCCTGGGGTAGGTTCCTAGTAGGCATTCGCTGGGGGACCATTCGTATCGAGACATGCCTGCCCTTTTGCAGGCCTGCACTACCCGTGCCCAGAAGCTCTGCACCTTTGTGCATTTCCATAGCATGTGAAAAAGATCTGCTTTGTCGGTATTGCACCGATGCAGTTGGGTAGTGTCTGCTTGTTGAACTTCGCTATTTTGTGTGGGGTTAAGTATGTGCGGTGTAGTACGTGCAGCTGTATGAGGCGGAACCTGGAATTCCTGGATACTTCTTTGGGGTAGGCAAGTGCCTGTCTAATTCTGTGTCGGTCATCGCTGCCTCTAGGTCTTCCTCACACCTGGATCTCAGTATGGCACTGCAAGGATTCGGAATGTCACTTAAATGGCTGTATATTTGGGATACTGGTTTCCATCCCTCCCCGAGGTTATATAGTAGTGTCACAAAGGGGTCTGCTTCTGGTTCCTCAGGCCAGGTTTCCCACTTAGCCCGTGCTATCCTGCAGATTCTTGGATACCATAAGAACTGGCCGCTAGGTATTCCATCCTCTTCTCGTAGTTAGGCAAACTCTTGGAAAGTTCCCTCAGCATATAGGTCCCCCAGGTGTAAACTCCGCCCCGTTCCCAGAGTCTAATATTCTTCAGATCGGCGCTGGTTTTGAATAAATCTGTGATCATTGGAATTTCCGGGGAGTATCGGTGTTTCGCATGTAAGAGTGTCTTGGACCTGTGCCATATTTTCCTTCCCAGAGCGACCAGTAAAGGCTCCTCCCTCAGGAGATGCCGCGGCGCCCAGATGAGTTCCTTTAGTTGTATTGGGGAAATCATGTGGTGCAGTAGAGTAGTCTCACACGTGGGTTCGTCCGCTAACCACTTAGTTATGAAGCTAAGTTGTGCCCCTAACTAATATTTCTCTAGGTTTGGGAGCTGTATTCCACCCTGTCTATATGGCAGGACCAGTGAGGAGAGTGCCAGTCTGTGTCTGTTTTTCCCCCATAGGAATTCTCAGAGCAGTGTGTCAAGCAGGCGAAAAAAGGGGATGTTAATGTAGTAGTGCACGTTTTGAAACCCGTAGAGGAATCTAAGAAGGACAATCATTTTAATAATTGATGCCCTGCCCAACATGGATAGGGGAAGCTTAGACCAAAAGCCCATCAATTTGCGCAGGGCGGGAAGCACTGCCTTAGTGTTGTGCTCATGCATTAGTGCAGGAGTATGCATGATATTAATCCCGAGGTACCGAAATGAGGTTGTTTGCCATTGTATTCCAACCGAAGGGAGGTCTTCTACGTTCCTGCCCCTCAGGTCTGCCAGAGGGAACAAGCAGGACTTTTGCCTGCTGAACTGTATTCCAGAGACCTTAGAATAGTTGTCTAAGACTTCTAGCACGGTTGGTACATTGAGGTGCGGGTCTCTGACATATAAGAGGACATTGTCCGCATATAGGGAGATTACGTGGTCCAACCCTCTCACCTGTATGCCCGCATCAAAGAATTGCTTCCTGAAAAAGATGGCGATTGGTTCTAATCCCAATATATAGAGCATGGGGGATAACGGCAGCCCTGCCTGGTTCCCCTTCCTATGTCCCATGCTGCAGAGACGCACCTCCCAGACTTCACCCGCGCTCTTGGTTTAGTGTAGAGCACTTTCACCCATCTAATGAACCTTCGTCCAAAGCCATTCCCAATAAATGGAGTCGAAAGCCTTAATGATACGAAGCCATTTTGATCAGTGTGCACTATTTCGCCTATGACTCCAGAAGGCCGCTTGGCCAGTATTGTGGTAAGAATTTTGACATCGCAATTTAGCATTGCGAGGGGGCGATATGAGCTGCACTCGTCCGCGGGTTTGTTGGGTTTGAATATAGGGACCACAAGGGTTTCTCTCATGCTGTCAGGCAGGACTCCTTGCTTTAGTGCCTCCTGAAAGACCTTTGGTAGTATGGGTGTTGTTAAAATGGATTTCTGAACTCTGACCTGGAGGGGCAGAGGTTCAGAAGTCCAGCCTAGTTTCTTGGAACAGGGTAACCTCTGGACAAGCCAGACCAATCAGGGTAACGATGGCGGCGGTCAAGACTAAGTCTCAAGAGGGAAGAGGGTGACTGAAAGACCGAAATGAGCACACAAAGCAAGGACACTTACAAATTACTCCAGACAGGTGTTATATTAAAAATGTAGACACATTTATCACAAGGCCTTTGTAACATCGACCATAGCAAAGAATCACAATAATACTAAAGTAAACCAACACATCACAATCAATACAATATATATACAAGACCAAAAGGTCTAAGGAGTTATGAGCACGTAATATGTAGACCACCTAGATGGGGAGGAAAACAGGCAGTGGAAGTAATCATTAGACCCAGTTCGACATTAGAAATACACCTAACTAGGAGGAAGTCCGAGGCCTAAGAAGAGAGGAGCTTTATGCTCAAAAGCGCCTGCACACGCTCGTGCCAATGGATAAAGTAGGGTCTCTTCAAGGGTCTCAGGCAGTTCAGGAAGGTGAATGAAGCGATGCAGAACAAGTCCCCGCTACTCAAGCAAGGCCTCCACTTGTGGGCAGAGGCAGGGTGAGAGTGCAGGATAGAGTCGCTATTTCACAACAGCGGTGGAAAAGAAACAGGCTCCTGCGCGAGGGGCCACCGGTTGGGGTATGGACTACTCACCGGTCCCCGACGCAGGACTTCTCCAGTTCAGTTCATGTTGCTGGCAGGTTCAGCTGCGATGATCAGGACGTCTTGACACTGTGCAGATTCTGTGTATCAGGATGCAGGGTCGAGGGTGACCCAATGCAGCGGGCGTGCACAGGTTGTTAGCACAGCAGGGCAACACGGCAACAGAGTTTACTCTGGTCCGGGCGCACTCGTCTCACTTCAGACCTGGGAATGGCAAGTGTATGAATTTCGGTGTGAAGGTGCCGTGGACGCAGAGCAAGCAGTAGACCAAGTTTCGGCGGCTTCCCCATAATGGCGGCGGTGACAGAGCAAAGCGTCCTGCGTAAGCTGGTCAGCCGACTGGTTGGCCCAGGGACACTTCCGAAGATGCTTACTTGCAGGGTTTGATGAAGGTGCCGGGAATATTTGATCCCACTATTCCAATGGGTCGAAGCGCCTTCGCAGACCTTCTAGGACGATCAGATGCAGAGGGGTCTCGCAGGACGACAGCAGTTCAGGGTGCCAAACCTTCAGCGGGTCACCAGCGGTTCCTGGACTCAGCTTCTTGTTGCGGGATAATTGGCTCCTTATCCCTTGTTCGGTGTGAACTCAGGAGATCGACATGGTAGTGGTTTTTTCAGCCTCCTCTTATCCAAAGTTCCCTTCGCGCCAAACGGAGAGGACCCAATGGGAGATCTGCTCACAAACACTCAGACCATACGTGGACCTATCACAGACCACGGTGGTCCCAGGCATTCAGGACACTCTAGACTCTCTGGCACCTAGGATGTGTATTGGGATCAGACATCCCAGCCCACATCCTGGAGGCACACACACAAGGCATGCAGAAGCCAGCGAAAGCTTTGGGTTTCGCGGGAAAGTGCATGACCAAATAAGGACTAACCCGGATCGGCTCGACCTGGGGAAGGTGAAGGGGCAAGATGGTCAGCGGACAGGACAAAGAACCTCGTGGCATGGCCATTTTGGAGACAGGCCACTCATTTGTGCCAAACACGGTAAGCGCGGATAACATGGTGAAAAAGGGTTCAAAACACAAGAGAAACAATAGCTGCCACCAGTCCTGTCCGTGACACATTTGCACAGTTCATAATAAGTCCAGCGAGAGTTTCTAGGGTCTTTGGAATGACTAGAGACCCAAGAGCGCGGTAAAGTAAGTTACAGTGTACTCTTGTTTCATGTTACACAAAAGCTGCAACATGCGGAAAGGACTAAGGGAAACAAAGTCTCGCAGTACTTACTGTCTTAAGGGCATGTCAGTTTCCCTATAAGAATTGAGCGAAAGCCCAGAGGAGTGCAGCGGAAGGCTGCGCTTCTCTGGCAAAGTCTAGATCAGGGTGTAAAACAACAGCAAAAAGTTTGGGGGTTGCTACATGGAGGGAAAAATACATACAATTATGAAATCTTTCCTAACACTCGCCTAGACTAAGGACAGGGGGAACTAATCCACCCCTGGATGAGTTTCTTGTTCAGGTCGGTTAAACATTCTGGACAACCCATCAGCATTGCTATGTTGGGCACCTGGCCTATGCTCAATAGTGAAGTCAAAGCCCTGCAGACTTATGGACCACCTAAGCAACTTTGGATTCTCTCCCTTCATGTTCATTGGCCACTTTAAGGGCTTATGGTCAGTTTGCACAGTGAAGTGGGTCCCATAGAGGTAGGGCCTCAGCTTCCATAGGGCCCACACAACAGAGAAACATTCTTTCTCTACTGTGGACCATCTGAGCTCTCTGTCCTTAAGCTGGTGACTAATGAAGGTAATCGGGTGTTCCTTACCCTTCTCATCTACTTGTGATAGTACAGCTCCTATCCCAGTGTCAGAGGCATCTGTCTGCACAATAAAAGGTCTATGGTAATCAGGGGCCTGAGGACAGGGGCCTGGCACAAGGAGTCTTTTAAGCCATTGAATGGCTTCTCACACTCTTCAGTCCA
Organism: Ambystoma mexicanum; assembly: GCF_040938575.1. Taxonomy (NCBI): domain Eukaryota; kingdom Metazoa; phylum Chordata; class Amphibia; order Caudata; family Ambystomatidae; genus Ambystoma; species Ambystoma mexicanum. The sequence goes on along the minus strand of NC_090939.1, from coordinate 911,644,358 downwards.
AGTCACCTTCTTGGGTTTCTTCGTAGTGGTGAGAGCAGTCAGAGGGGCAGCTATGGTGCCATAGTCTGCCATGAAATTTCAGTAATACCCCATGAGTCCTAAGAAGGCTCTCACTTGGGTCTGTGTAGTGGGGGTAGGCCAGTCTTGTACTGCTTGTACTTTAATGGGTAGAGCCTGTATCCTCCCTCCACCTACTTCATGTCCAAGGTAAACCACTGAGCCTTGTCCAATCTGGCATTTACTGGCCTTTATGGTCAAGTGGGCTTTCTGAAGAGCCTGTAACACAATCCCAAGGTGTTTCACATGGTCTTCCCAGGTGGCACTGAAAACTGCTATATCATCCAGATATGCAAGACAGAATTCTTACAACCCATTCAACACATGATTCACAAGCCTCTGGAAAGTGGCAGGTGCATTCTTCAACCCAAACAGCATTACCCTGAACTGGTAAAGACCTTCCAGAGTTGAGAATGCTGTCTTCTCCTTGGCATGTTCTGCAAGGGCTATTCTATGCCTGCAAATGCATGCTCATTGGAAGACTTTGCAAGAGCTTGAACACGCGCATACGAAAAAGCAACTTCGTGTTTAATTAGATCTTGATCAGTTATAGAGCTCCAGTGTGCCCCGAGACCAGTTGTTTCACTCATCCCTGGAGTAGCACTATTTGCGCTTCCTTTAGCAATTTGCATTTTTTTAATATTTTTTCGATTTTTTTTTTTCGAGTTTAAATTTTGCGCTGCAGGCGAAATTAGAGGTCGACCGCTACGCAGGCATAAAACCATTAGAACCTTTTATGCTCCGTTCTAAGGGAAAGCTCATTACCTGACAGGATTCGTCCAATATAGGATCTTATGTATCCGAAACACACAACACACCACCTCACCGCCTAACAGCCCAACAGCACTTTGAAGGCACTTCGGATGCGCGCGTGATGCGCGTGCACCGGAGTAGTTATAGGAAGTGACGGGGATGGAGGGCGGGCTGGAAGGCGGGCAAGTGGGTGGAGACTGCAGGTGCTGCAAAAAAGGAGAAAGAAAGGGTCCAGGTAAGTACAAAGGGACGTGCTCTATACAGCACAGAGAGCCGCGGTGGAGCCGCGGCACCAGAATAACTTTCCCAAAGTCCCAAAGTCCAAATGAAGCAGTTACTTGTAACTGACTAAGTAGGTGTTGCGGCAGCAATGTTACTTCCACTCGCGGACGGCGAGTCTTTCAGGGGGGCAGCTAGGCAGCTTCCAAGCAGCAGCCCAACACAGCAGCCCAACAGCACTTTGAAGGCACTTCGGATGCGCGCCCGTGATGCGCGTCCACCGGAGTAGTTATAGGAAGTGACGGGGATGGAGGGCGGGCTGGAAGGCGGGCAAGTGGGTGGAGACTGCAGGTGTTGTAACTGACTAAGTCAGTGTTGCGGCAGCAATGTTACTTCCACTCGCGGACGGCGAGTCTTACAGGGGGGCAGCTAGGCAGCTTCCAAGCAGCAGCCCAACAGAGCAGCCCAACAGCACTTTGAAGGCACTAGCCTGTAGTGAGGTCAAACGTGCTGAGGTACTTGGAGGCACCCTCGGTATCCACCAGCTCATCTGTTCGAGGCAAGGGGTGTGCATCTGTCTTGGTGACAGCATTCAGAGCCCTGTAATCCACACAGAACCTCAATTCAGAAGTACCTTCTTTTGGAACCAGATCCACAGGGTTGGACCAAGGACTACTAGAGGGTTCAAACACCCCAAGATCTAACATTTTGTTGTCCTCCGTCTTAATGTAAGACCGTACTTTGTCTGACATCCTGTATCCACTACTTTTGGTAGGTACACTGTCTCCTGTGTCTATGCTATGTTTGCACCAAGGTGTCAAACCAGGGGACTGTGAAAACAGGGGGGAAAATCACCTAAGCAAACTTTTCACCTCAGCCTGCTGATCAGAAGTCACGTGAGGGGCCACTCGGACACCCTCAAAGGAGCTATCTGAAGGACTGCTTTGAAACAGGTCAGGGAGAGGTTCAGACTCCTCTTCCTCAACATCTGAAGCCAATAGCAGTACTGAGATTTCAACTCTTGGGATGAAAGCCTTCAGCCTATTTACATGGAGCACTTTTGGAGCCTGTCCAGGCCTTCCAAGGTCCACTAAATAGTTGACCTCACCTAGGTGCTCAACCACTGTGTAAGGGCCTGACCACTTATCATGTAAAGCTCTAGGCCTTATGGGATTCATGATCAGGACTTGCTGACCAGGTGTGAAGTTGATGAGGGAAGCTTTCTGGTCATACCAATGTTTCACCAGGGCTTGTCCTGCCTTCAACTTATCACTAGCCCGACCCATCAGGAGTACCATCCTTTTTCTGAGCCCTAACACATAGTCTACTACGTTGGTAGTAATAGGGGGAGTGGGCATCTCCCATCCCTCCTTGACTATGGCTAAGGGTCCCCGCACAAGGTGACCAAACAGAAGTTCGAAGGGGCTGAAGCCAACACCCTCCTGTGGTACCTCTCGGTAGGCAAACAGTAAGCATGGTAAAAGAAGATCCCATTTTCTTCTCTGAGGCTCTTCCAGAGCCCCAATCATACTTTTTAAGGTCCTGTTAAACCGTTCCACCAGACCATTGGTCTGGTGGTGGTATGTGGAAGAAAACTTGTAGGTGACCCCACATTCCTTCCACATAGCCTGCATATACTTCGACACAAAGTTGCTGCCTCTATCAGACACAACTTCTTTAGGGAAGCCAACCCTAGTAAAGATGCCAAGTAAAGCTGTTGCGACTGACTTGGCAGTCACAGTTTTCAATGGGATGATGGCCTCAGGATATCTGGTGGCATGGTCGACCAATACCAGGATAAACCTATTGCCTGACGATGTTTGGGGGTCAAGGGGACAAACTATGTCGATCCCTACCCTCTTGAATGGTACTCCCACAACTGGGAGTGGTACCAATGGAGCTTGTATTGTTGAATCACTCTTACCAGATAACTGGCAGGAGGCAAAACTCCTGCAGTGACTTTCTACTTGCTCCCCCATCTTGGGCCAGTAGAAGTGCATGGATAAGCTTTGCTTGGTCCTCTTAATACCAAGGTGACCAGCAAAGGGCACTTCATGCGCCAGCTGCAGGAGGAAGGGTCTTACAGCAAGGGGAACCACCAACCTCCTATGGTCTCCTTCTGTAGACTCTGTGGGCTCACTATACAGGAGTCCCCCTTCCCAATAAATCTGATGCTTCCCAGGAGGTTCACCCTCAAGCTGGGAGCAGGCCTGCCTCCTAAGGCCTTCCAGAGATGGGCACTCACATTGGCCTTCACTGAATTCTTCCCTGTCAGGACCACCTTCTACTAACAAATCGTTTAGTTCAGGATGGTCATTGGGGTCAAACCCTTCAGGCATCACCACCTCCTCGTCAGGTCCGGGTGATTGACCAACCTCCACTGCAGTGGTAGGCGAGTTAGGGGGAATATTCTCTTTCCCTCTTCTTGGTTTCTTCACTCCATTAGCCTTGGGTTTCCCCTTTGGCTGGGGCAGAGCATTGGTCTTGGCCAGTGCTGCCCTCGTTTGAGACATTGTGCAGAGTCTGTCAGCAGTATCTCCACACAAGCCCTAAAGCTCTGAGATCATTGCCCAACAAGACCTTTCCTGGGACACTCCTCTGAATGCTCACTGGAATCCTGACTGCTGTACCATTGATAGTGAGATTTACAGGTATTACTGGGAACATGAGAGGTGGGCCGTTAGCCAACTTAGTGGGCATCAGAGTAGCTCTGGCAACTTCCTCTGGGTCTACCAAGGTAGAATCCACTACAGTTCGACTGCACCCACTATCCCTAAGAACTGGAGTATCTACTCCATTGATCAGCACACTGTCTTTAAAGTAGTGCTTGGTGTTATCTGGAATCCTAGCATAAGCCTCTGTGACTTTAGGCTCCCAGGAACCCAGGGAAACTAAAACTACCTCAGCTTCTATCCCACTCGGGAAGGAGTCTGAGGAGAAGGATGCTCCGGTAATCTCTTCTTCTTCGCAGGAGGAGAAGGCCAGATTAGCAGAGTGGACCCCCAAAGTTTTGACCTTACATCTGGGGTCCCCCTTCACATGGTCAGTTGATCCACAAGCAAAACACGATCCATTGGGTCTGTTCACATAGGGAGGCTTATTATAACCAGAGTTCTGTTTTGGAGGCTGACCTCCACTACCCTGTGAGTTCTCTTGTGTCTTACCCTTATTTTTCTTTTTGTGGCCCTATTGGGAAGAAGATTTATCAGTTTCCCCACCCTCCTTATCATTTGATTTTTTCACTTCCTCCTGCTTACCAGGATGAGTCTTATCCTTATGGGACACTCGTTGTGACACCCATAAATCTGCTGCAATGGCAAGCTTCTTAGGATCTATCTCCTTTGAATCTGCCAAATGCTGCTTAAGCTCAGGGAAAGAAGATGCAAAAATATGTTCCAGCATGACAAGACTTATCATACCTTCAAAGGTAGAAACACTTTAACCTTTGACCCAGCCAGTCAAGTTTTTTAAGGTTTCAGTTACATAATCAATACAATACATATACAAGACCGAGGGGTCTAAGGAGTTATGAGCACGTAATATGTAGACCACCTAGATGGGGAGGAAAACAGGCAGTGCAAGTAATCATTAGACCCAGTTCGACATCAGAATTACACCTAACTAGGAGGAAGTCTGAACCCTACGAAGAGAGGAGTCTTATGCTCAAAAGTACCTGCACACACTGGTGCCAATGGATAAAGTAGGGTCTCTTCAAGGGTCTCAGGCAGTTCAGGAAGGTGAATGAAGCGATGCTGAACAAGTCCCCACTACTCAAGCAAGGCCTCCACTTGTGGGCAGAGGCAGGGTGAGAGTGCGGGATAGAGTCGCTATTTCGCAACAGCGGTAGAAAAGAAATGGGTTCCTGTGCAAGGGGCCACCGGTTGGGGTATGGACTACACACCGGTCCCCGACGCAGGCAGACCCCGACTTCTCCAGTTCAGTTCACGTTGCTGGCAGGTTCAGCTGCGATGATCAGGACATCTCGACACCATGTAGATTCTGTGTAGCAGGATGCAGGATCGAGGGCAACCACGTTTACTCTGGTCCGGGCGCACTCGTTTCACTTCAGACCTGGGAATGCCAAGTGTACGAATTTCAGTGTGGGGGTGCCATGGACGCAGAGCAAGCAGTAGGCCAAGTTTCGAGGGCTTCCCCAAAACGGCGGCGGTGACAGAGCAAAGCGTCCTGCGTAAGCTGGTCAGCCAACTGGTTGGCCCAGGGACACTTCCGAAGAGGCTTACTTGCAGGGTTTGATGAAGGTGCCGGGAATAGTTGATCTCACTATTCCAATGGGTTGAAGCGCCTTCGCAGACCTTCTAGGACAATCAGATGCAGAGGGGTCTTGCAGGACGACAGCAGTTCAGGGTGCCAAACCTTCAGCAGGTCACCAACGGTTCCTCGACTCAGCTTCTTGTTGCAGGATACTTGGCTCCTTATCCCTTGTTCGGTGTGAACTCAGGAGATCGACATGGTAGTGGTGTTTTCAGCCTCCTCTTATCCAAAGTTCCCTTTGCGCCAAAACGGAGGGGACCCAATGGGAGGTCTGCTCACAAACACTCACACCATACATGGACCTATCATGGACCACGGTGGTCCCAGGCATTCTGGACACTCTAGACTCTCTGGCACCCAGGATGTGTATTGGGATCAGACATCCCAGCCCACATCCTGGAGGCACACACACAAGGCATGCAGAAGCCTGCGAAAGCTTTGGGTTTCACGGGAAAATGCATGACCAAATAAGGACTAACATGGGTCGGCTTGATATGGGGAAGGTGAAGGGGCAAGACGGTCAGCGGACAGGACAAAGAACCTCGTGGCATGGCCATTTTGGAGCCAGGCCACTCATTTGTGCCAAACGTGGTAAGCACAGATAACATGGCGAAAAAGGGTTCAAAACACAAGAGAACCGATAGCTGCCACCAGTCCTGTCCGTGACACACTTGCACAGTTCATAATAAGTCCAGCGAGAATTTCTAGGGCCTTTGGAAGGACTAGAGACCCAAGAGCACGGTAAAGTAAGTTACAGTGAACTCTTGTTTCATGTTACACAAAAGTTTCAACATGAGGAAAGGACTAAGGGAAACAAAGTCTCCCAGTACTGACTGTCTTAAGGGCATGTCAGTTTCCCCATAAGAATTGAGCGAAAGCCCAGAGGAGTGCAGCAGAAGGCTGTGCTTCGCTGGCAAAGTCTAGATCAGGGTATAAAACAACAGCAAAAAGTTTGGGGGTTGCCACATGGAGGGTAATTTACATACAATCATGAAATCTTTACTAACAGGTGTCAGGGATGATTCATAGGTTTTATAGAATTCTGGGGGCAGCTCGTCACTACCAGGTGCCTTACAGGTGTCTAGGGATTTGATTGCCTCTGTTATGTCTTCTGTGGTTATGTCTGCTTCTAGAGCTTCAGTTTGTGTGGTGGATAGTCTCGGTAGCCCTATTTGGTCTAGAGTGTTTGTGATCTCTTCTAGGGGAATCTGGTCTTCATGGGAGTATAGCTAGGCGTAGTAGAGCTTAAAGGTGTTGTTGATGCTCTGTTGTGTCTGGTGCAGGTTGCCATTCTCATCTTTTAGTGAAATGGTTAAGTGTTTGGGGTGTTCTTTCTTGCAAAGCCAGGCCAGTAGGCGACTGGGTCTATCCGCTTCGGCGTGTGCCCTGGTGGTTCTGGTGGTGTAGTCGAATTTTTCAAGTCTGCCCCAAGCCTCCTTGCAATCGTCTCTGAGAGTTCTGAGGGTATCTACCCCCTGTTGACTGTCCGTGGGGGCGGGTGGTCTTTAGCTTCTCAATTTCCTTATCCCGGTTCTCCAGTTCCGACTGTAATAGCCTCCTGATCCCTCCCGCTTTCGCTATGATCTCTCCTCGCATTACCACCTTCAGAGCATCCCATACCATGCTCACATTGTCTGCACCTCCCATGTTTATCTATATGTAATTGCATATGGAGTCTTGGAGTTCATCCCTGAATGCCTGGTCTTTCAGGGCTTTTATAGGCATTCTCCACATAGGGATGGGGGGTCTGAGGCCAGTGTTATTCCACTCCACCAGTAAGGGTGAGTGGTCTGAGATGGTTCTCCCTAGGTATTGAACCTTTTCTATTTGGGATGTGTGTTCCCTTCCAAAAAAGACATAGGGCTTCATTTCAAGGTTGGAGGTAGTCATGGCGCTATTAGCGCCATGACTACCTCCAATACCGGTACCGAGTCCGCCCTCGTTCAATGGGGACTTACTGGTCTATTCTGACCTTTGCGGGACCGGTAAGTCCCCATTGAAAAAGCCATTCCCCATTCCCATTTGAGCCCCTATAGGGCTTAATGGGAAGGTGCTAATAACGGTACCGCAAATTGCGGTACCGTTATTAGCTCTAAAGTCCCTTAATGGGTCCCGTCCATAAAGCCTGGTAAAACCAGGTGTTAAGGAAGGGACCCACTAAGGGAACTCGGAATAGGGCGCAAAGGGATTACCAGCACCAGTGTCCTTACCGGTGCCCAGTATGCCTTTGCGCCCAACTCGTAATGAGGCCCATAGTCTAGTCTGGTGTAGAGACCATGTGGGTATGAAAAATAAGAATATCCTCTTTCCCCTAGGTGTAGTTTTACTGGAGGACCCAAATTAAAGATATATTGAATCAACAACTGAATGAAGTGGAGGGCATCCCCCCCACTTAAACCTAAGCAGAGAAATTCGTATGGACTTATTTGGTATTGTAATTATGTGAAAATGGTATTCATAATGTTAATATATACTAGTATTCAAAGTACATTGTGTTTATATGGTCGAAAATGTCCTTATCATGGTGTGGTAAGGTGGCAAGGCACAGAATGGACAATAAGATTTTCTGTACACAGACAGAAAATAGCGCTGCCAAATGCCTTTACTGAAAATGCATGTAACCGAAAATGTGGCTAAAATGAGCAAAGTGTGTAGGATGAGGTAATTTTAAAGTTGAGACATTCAAGGACACCATGCTTTCAGAAACTTGACGAATGGGCAGAACCCAGACTTTTAATTAGGACTTGTCTGGAATCTTATCTGAAGGGTCCAGCTGCACCAATTATAATTGAGCAGAGCACCAAAGAAAAAAGTCAGAAATGATTGCTAGAGAGTTATTCATTTTGAAGGTTTAGTTCCATTAAAAAATAATTGCCCAGTGAGCTAATGCTAACGATGAGGTTGCCTAGATGGTATAGGGAAGGTGGGGGCAGAATGCTCCCTCTCATTTTTGCTATAAGAGTGAGCTCTGAGTAGAGCTGGGGGTAGTTGAGTCCAGGAACTTGACCACAACGCTGGGTGTGCACTGTGTCAGCATTGGCGTGAAATAAACCTTTATGAACTTAACAGTCTCTTTGCCAATCCTTGAGTTGTCCTTATTGAATTGTGTTGGAGTATGTGAATCCTGCACTGCAACCTCCTCGAGGTGCAGCTACCTTGTTTTACAGGTACTAGAGGGTGAGCACTGGCCTATGGGCCCGTCAGTGGAAACACCGCCCTCCTGTACACCTGGTAGCAGAGGATAGTTTTTGATCATCAATTATTGATTAAAATAAGACACCTAACGGCCGTTGACACTAAGTAACTCTAGGTCTTCGGCAATATCACAAGTCCTTCGCCATTTCGAGCTGAGTAGACTGTGAATCTCCCCGTAGACAATGGTAGTGTAATTAAGACTGCAGTCGGAGCCTGAAGGGACCCGTTTTTTATAAACATCTCCATTCCCATTCCTACAGGCAGCTGACCAGACGAAAACCTGAAGAAGGCTGTGATCGCGAGGGTCGGGAGAACAAAAAGGTGAGTGAAGAAACTGGAAAATTGCTATGATTTAGGGATAGGGCAGACTGAAAATGTCCTAGCCGATAGAGACAGGGACATGGGGAGGAAGGACAATATACCAGAAACGGGAACATACATGTATATATGTGGTTATTTTACAGGGAAAGAGAACAATGGCAGTCCAGATTTGTGAACAAACCAAAAACATTAACTGCATTTAAAAATCAATAACAAGAGTGAAATATTCATGAGGGGCTCGCATTTAGCCGACCAGATCGTATCTGACTTTGTCACGTCATGTCATGTTATGTTTCTAATTGTTGTATGTTACGGCTGTTCATGTGATTTATTTTATGGCATAACTGCATGTGCACTGTAAAAATATTGGAATTAGTATAAAAAGGATATTTTAAGCTAAAAAAAATTGGCGTCGAGCCAAGGTTTTGAAATTGCGAAAAAATTACATTAAGATAGGTGATCAGATGTAATGATTTAAAACACACAAATTCGTGGTGATTTTACCCCAAAAACAGTTAAACAGCCCTGTGATAAGTGCAAAAAGCTGTTGCACTATAAGCCAACACAAAAATTTCAAACGGCAGATCTGGAGTTAAATTTATTATTTCCTCGTAGCAGGCAAGATAACTGATAAATCATGCTAAGAACGATAGATCTTTGCATTAAAATGGCTGAGTTACAGTGATTTATAGAAGTGCTGTTCTCGTGCATTAAACGCGCGCTGAGCGAAAGGAATGTACCGTGTGGTAATGCTTTTAACTTTGACGTGCAGGGGAGGTCCGGTTAGAACTAGGAACTGTGAGCCTGTGAAGTGTGTAAAATATAAGTAATGATTGAAAGACTCTTAAAGCAAAAACAGAGCTTAGTGAAATGTAATCAAGGGCGCATGTGCGCCTACATTCAAAAGATGTTGATCTGAAGTATGAATTATAAGCTGGTTTTGTTAGACTGTCTGTATGAGGCCCTATGGGGGCTCAAATGGAAATGGGGAATGGCTTTTCAAATGGGGACTTATCGGTCCCGCAATGGTCGGAATAGACCGGTAAGTCCCCATACCAGCTAGTCGGTGGCGGTACCGGTATTGGTACCGCCTAGTAGCGCCATGACTAGCACCAACCCGGAATGAGGGCCAATGTGTCTTATGCATTGCATTTATTTTTGAAAATAGAGTGCATTACATGCAGAATTGATGTGTTTCACGGGAGGACAGCCCCAGGAATGTCCGGGTGTTGACTAAAAAAGTTAACTGGCACTTGAGTTTAGAAAATATGTCAGCTGTTGTGTGAGTCTAATAGGCACCTTTACAGTGGTAGTCATTTAAACTTGTAGGCACATTAGCCCAGTGGCATCTTTGGCGAGCGCAGAGGATGCTATGGTACTAACGCAAGAATACATTGAACAAGAGAAGAATTAGCACATGACTGGCATTTCTATAACCAGCCTAGCTGTTTATCATGAGGAAATTAGGAAAGGGGCTTGATTGCATATTAATGTGTCCAGCCTGTTGAGGAAAGCACTGCAAGATTCTTTCATTTTAGTATGGGTGGGCGGACCATCCAGCTTTTAGGAGCGGGATGACTAAAGCTAGGCCGCTGGTTGTGAAGTTTTAAGGATAGGCTTATATTATTGATCTGACCTGGAGGGTCTCGAGGACTAACAAGAGTGATTAATTCCAATAAGGATTAAAGAACGCGGACAAAAAGACATCTTTTGCTTGCTGCCAATGAGGTTCACAAGAAATGCATTATTTTACTGATAACCTGTGCGCTTCTCTCATGTCTTATGAGAGGCATCTGTATCGGAATATTCAGTAGTGCCTAGAGGCCTTATTCTCTGTGATACATACTTATGCTGCCTTGTAACATTCAAGATAAGCATGCTTACGCCCTTTTAAATCCCCTACCCTATCAATTCCTGCTTCAAGCAGAATGATAAACAAGTAAACATTTGAAGGTCAACATTAGCTATATATGAAGAGGTAACTTCTCTTCTAGTATAGAAATAAGACATTTTTATCAAATAGCATCCGGGAAAATATGCAGCCTGCAGTATTAATGTAGGACTGTATGTGAAAAGATACATGTAATCCAGAATAGGCAGAGAACTCACATTAACTGCCTCAGAGAATGAAAAATTGTTCAAGCATGGATCGAATAGACTGTAAAGAAAGAGAAAGCTGCACATAGCATAACATAGATAGTGAAGGCAGATTAGAAGCTGCCAGGAGGGTGTCTCTATCCAGGCAGACTGAGAGTAGGAGTGGGACATGGTTTTCATATTGCGTTGCCATTAGAGATCAAGGGAACAAGTGCCGATAGTGTGCAATATGTCAATGCTCACTATCATAAAGTAAGCAACTCTAAAGTCAGTGAAACTATGGGCGATGCTTTTATGAAGAACATACCCTGAGAAGTAAAATCACCCTAAAGGGCTGACAGTTTTGAAAGGTCTAGGGACTGGCAATTCAGAAATGTTAGGCAATAAAAGATTAAGCGAGATGCCCAGGATCACACAGTGTTTAAGGGGTGGAGCTGGGATTTGTGCCAATATTGCAAATCCTGCAGTTGAGCACTTTCTCTTCCAGCTCTTTACTTGAACTAAAACAATCTAATGTTATAAAACTGACTTGCAAAAGTATGCAAACCGCATTTCCAAACCTGACAATTTTAAAACCAAAATATTACAGAAGGGGGGTTACACAACGTGGGAATTATTTTAGCATCAGTTTCTCCATTATCAAGGGCAGTACCAGCATGGAAGTAGGTAAAACCTCACAGAAGACAGCACGGTAATGCAAGGGATCCTATATGATTTGACCAGGATCACTGTGCCGTCTGCTGGCATAGCCAGGATACAAGCATGAACACTTCGGCTGCACAGTCTCGAATTTGCATACTTGTGTGCCGCTTGGACAGATATTCTATGCACATCTTTTAAGGGATTGCTTAGGTTTTAAGAATTCCCCAGCTGAGCAAACTAATTTCAACCCCTATATGGTACAGGAAAAGTGCTGTTAATTGCCATGCTTGTGCTGCATAAGCAAGTAAATATGCAGGTATGTCTATGAACTTCAGACTTAGAGACGGTTCAGCCAGCTTTCTGGGATGTGCCCTTCTGATCTTTCATATGAACGCATATCTCTGTGATGAGGGCTTAACACACTTAGCCAACTTCTGAACCATCGTGGATGAATATGGATTTCAACTTTGGCTATTGCACGCGACCAGCAACATTCCAACAAAGGGGCAATAACGCTGCAGAGATCATGCTACCCAAACTATGTATTCCACAATGAAAACAAAAGGCATTACATGTTTAATTGATCAAGGCAGAATGTTCTTGTCAAAACAGACAAGCAATGAGTCTAGGGCCTCAGCAGCATGCAATCAAAATTTCCTGGCATGCGCTATTTAAGCCTGATGTAAAATGCAATCTTACTTCAGACCAGGCAGCATTGTGGGGGGCCCTGGGCAGGTGCTCCATTTGCCCTCCAATAAAAATGTCTCTGGTGCCTTCTGTCGTCTGGCAAGGAATGAGTGAATGCTAGTAGCATGGAGCACACAGAAGCCCGTAGGCATCGTGGTGCTATTACAAGGAAGGGGCTTGCAGATTACATTAAAAAGGCATACACTAGGGGCTGCATGACGAAGCATCGCCTGTAGTTATAGGACAAATAGATATATATTGTAATTACTATGAAGGAGCTGCATGTTAAGCTCACACTGGATAGAGTAGATATTAAGTAAAACACAACATAGAGGTTAATTTAGCAAAAGGGGAATGAGTACAGACATCGCTGGGTAATTGACAGAGGTAGGTAACCAAAGTAGGGTCAGAGTTTTGCGAGAAATGAGGAGGGATGGTTCTGCTCTAAGCTAAGTTTACTAGAGAAAGCATTCCATGGTTTGGGGACAAGACGGGGGAGCTTAGCTCTGTGACATTAGCTCCTTTGGTTAATGGGGCAGCAGCTGGTGACAAGGAGTCCATGAGCATGAGCACTGGGTGGGAGCTCAGGATTTAAGAAGTGCTTGCCTCTCGTATTGCATGCCAGAAAAGCTTCTCATCTAGGTAGGCCCTGCAACGACGCGTGTGTATGTGTTTATATATTGTTAAGTGTTGTATGGAGACAGAATGCTAGCAGTAGTGTTGAATTTTAACACTGAGTTTGCAGGGTGAGCACGCCCAATTGGCTAGTTAAATTGGGATTTTATTACTTGCATGGGGAGGGGGAATTCAAGGCTGTGTATGACCATCCTGCGCACCCAATAGGGGAGCCAGTGATGACAATGAAACAGGTTTTAGCTTCATTTCTATTCCTTTGTGTTGTGGGGTGGCTAGCAGCCTGGTGCAGGTAGGCAACCTGGCCCTGGCTGAGCATCACAGAAGATATTGGCTGGGTCATTGCGCCAGCAGCCCCAGTGGCACATACATGCAGGACTGCCAGCAATTTAGACACATGGAATATGGCAGTCAGTGTGTGAATGCTGCTTTCTATAGCATGTGTGGCTCTGAAAGAGCTAGAGAATGGAGGTTATAGTCTCATCTAGCGGTCTCCTCGCTCTCAACCCCTTTCTGGGCTGGCAGAGATCCTTCAAAGGGCAGAATCTGTGTCTGTGCATATCTGTGAATGCCACCAGCCTCATACATGTTACTCGATGGTGTGCTTTTTGGACACTTGGCTCAGATATCGCTTTGTATTTCTGATATGTGGACTTTTGTTAAGTCTATTGTGTATGTGCGTTATATGGCAGAGGCACAGTGTTCCCATTTTTGTGAACTGCCTTTGGTGGTGTTGATAGGTGCTTCATTGTAGAAAATTGTATGTGTATGCATTACTCATAATTAGGCCAGGATTTGTGATGTCATATTTCTGTGGGTTTGGACAGTAAATTGCACATTTGGAAGCCATTTTTCCAAAATGTCTTGCAGGGGGAGAAGCCACCGGCACACTGATTGGTGTGAGTTGGCCTAGCTCGCTCCCAAATTCACACCAAGATATGTACGCCCCAACAACTTTCAAAGTCACCTGCCGCCACTGGGCTCAACTGACCCTAGTAACAGCATCAGTTAAATATACTAGCGCTGTGTGAGACATACATTTGTGATTTTAAAAATTAGCCTTTCCTCCATGGGTAGCCAGTGAGCAGCTTGTCTGGTGCGAAGTCATGTGTATTCCTTCAAAGAATACTCGGAGTTGCACACTTCAGCACCCCACTCTTTTAGAGCCTGTGAGGATTTTGATAAGATGCCTGCAAGGATGGCAGTGTAGGAATACACTTTAACACTGATAATGGCACGAGAAATTAATGAGCAGGTTTTGTAAGTATGACGGGGAAAAGGAAAAGGGCTGGTGGCATTAGCATATGTGGTAGTGAAAAGGAAGTAATGACACAGGGACGTCACTCCACCAAAATGATAGAGGTAGCGGAAGAGACATCTCATGACCCTTGACCTCTGATGACATCACTGTAGGAAAAGTTTTAAACATTTTTTATTTTAGAGTAGCAAGGGAGACCGCGGGGCAACAAGGGATACCTCAGGGGTTGCAACTGCGACCCCTGGCAACCCCCAACTGACATCCCTGCAATGGCACTCAAACAATAAGAGCAACAAAACAGAGTGTAGCATGTAACCTGGCATGACATGAACAAGGGTTATTTTACAGCTACAGAAATAGTGTTAGAGTTAAAAGAGGTAGTGATAAACTTCATGAGATGGGAAGCAAGTGATTTTACATGGGGTTTTAAACCAACGTTTGGGCAGGAGCAGGCATTGCCCTGTAGCTGAATGGTCCACTGCCATTCATGTTTTCTATAATTTTTGACTTAGAATGCCCCCTGAAATTGAAGGAGGTTACTGGGTAATCTGCGACCTGCTTTGGGGAATTTTGAGGATAGCACAAATGTAGTGAAGGGGGTTTTGGGGTGCTCCTAAAAGCCTTTTTCCAGGAGCTTCACTGTGAGTGGTAGGACAGTTTGCATGGAGTCATACCAGGGGTGGTATTTTATAATTTTGAGGCATTGACGGCCAGAGTGGAGAACATTTTTTATTAAATGGGGAAAACCCTTGTGTGATTTGAGACAAACAGTTGTGATTCAGGTATTATAGGATAAAGAAGGTTTGAATGACAAAGCGTGAAAGCATGATGACAGTGTTTAGGGAATCAAGGAAAGCATGTTATATAGGACATGCCCTAGTTAAACACAAGAAATTTTGAAGGCATGATAGCGGCAGAAGAACAATGATATTGGGTGAGTGAGAAGTAAAAGATTTTTATTATTTTGCAGCATGGTAAATATAGCCAGTGGTATGACCTGGCGGAGAGATAATGAAGTTCAGGCGCAGGCAGCGAATTTATATGAACGCTTGCACACAAGAGGTATAGACAGATGACCTCCAGGAAAGTAAAGGCAGCCATAACATAGGGAAATATGGCAAATAATTAAAGAGCAAGCAGAATGAAATAAGAATCATGAAGGACAGTAGTGGTTCAAGTGAAAGGTTACCGGGAGGGCACCCGAGAGTAAAAGTAAGAGAATTCTCCTTGTTCCTGCGCTTTAATACAGTGGTCAGAAGAAACGTGAACTCAGAGTCCACATAATGGGGGACAATTAGGCTACAGTGACGTTTAAAGACGGCATCAAAGGGGTTCATTTAGACCCCATGTCGGGGTATTGATTAGAAGGCAGGTATATGTGAGTCCAGCTGGTGTTTGTCAAGTCCGTCAAGTGTCTGTTATACATGTCCTGTTGTATGTCACATGTAAAGGAATTTTGTCTCCTTGTTGTTTGAAATAAAGTAAGGGTTTTACGCAATTCTATAGTTGAGAGGGAATCGCACACGGATTGATGTTCTTGAGTAAACTGGTGGTATAAATAGTTTGGTGGGAAAGGATTGGATTGGAGCTTGTGGCATTTGGTGCTCGCTCATAGTGATGGGAGTGTTGGACTGGCATAAGGATATCATTAAAACATATTTAAGCTTGAAAAACATTACTCCACTTAGCACCAAGTGGGTTAAAGGTACCACCCACAAGGTGTTTATGCCGTGGCCACAAATTAGGCCTCTATCTAAAGCCGTCATACAATGCATGGCGACTTACTTGCATGCCACTTATACAAGCAAGAAGTTAGAACACGCTGCGCTGTTCTCAAATTGCGAAAAATATAGGAACTAGGAATGGAGGAAGAGCCTCCGGCAGCTTGGATACTAAATATAGGTACTGGGGTAGGCGGGGGTGAGACGCCTACCCCGACACCTGCCCTGCCTGAAACAGAAACCGAGGGAAGTAAGCCTGAGGGGCTCCACCCACTTCAAGAGCTTAAGGCAGCCACAGGGTACAGCAACCCCTCATATGAGTCACCTACGCACAGTAGTGAAAGAAATCAAGGGAAGAATAAAAGACAAGAATCCCAACCTCCGAAGTCCCGAGGGACAAGGAGAGACGCAATGATGAAGGGAAGGATCAGGCACAGATTAGTGCACCTCTCGATAATGAGAGAGAGGGAAAGAATAGGAAAGGAAATGAAGACAGAACTGGTGAGATAGCATTCGCAAAGGACGGATGGATGGGAGGATAGATATTATTGAAACTCGATAGTAAAAGGAGGTGATGATGTGAGACTGAGTGACGTAAGATGAGGCACAGAGAAAGAAGAAAGAGAAGGAGTTATGGGACGGAAGGATAAAAAGGAAAGATGGGCTAAGGTGGGAATAGCTATATCGCGAAGAGCAAGAAAAGCAGCTAGATCGCAAACCAGAGAGTAGCCTATGAACGAGACAGACAGAAACAGCAAAGGTTAGAAGAAAAGCAAAGGGTATGTGAAAGAAGGGATGAGGAAGTTCAAAGCACAGATGAATGTAGAAATAAAGGGAAAAGGAAGAAGACAGGGTCAGAGAAGAGGCGAGGAAGCATAAAAGGATTGGTTACAGGAATGAAAGGAAAAAACAAACAAATAAATAAATAAATAAATAAATAAATCAGGAAATAATGAAAATGAGTGATTATCTTGACTAAAAAAATGAATAAAAGAAAGCTGAGAAAAAGAAAAATTGGGTCCATTAAACAAAGGAAACTCGCACAAGCCATTTCAAGAAAATATGATGAAGTAAGCAAAAACAACTTGTGAGTGCCTGTAACAATTTTGAATTATTTTACAGACAAGCTATGGACCTCTTGCGTGGAAGCACAAGAAATGGTCTGCATGGCCTTAAATTAGGGAGAAAAAAAAGAAAAAGGTAAGTACTAGTTCACGCCAAAAGGGTGTGGACACACAATTGATCAACACTAAAGGTAAGAGGATCCAGGTGAGTAACAGGAATAAGGTAGTAAGAGACAATGGCCCTCATTACGACCCTGGCGGAAATCGCGGTGCAAAATGCACCATGGAGCACGGCGGAAAGCTGCCGATAGCGCCATGGGGGTTGGCGGATTTTCCGCCCCATTCCGACCTTGGCGGGGCGGTAAATCCCCATCCCCCATTTTACCCTTCCCCATTCCCATTTTTGCCCCATAGGGTATAATGGGAGTGGGGAAGGCGTTAATTACGCCACCGTAAAATACGGTGGCGTAATTAACAACAAGGTCCCGTAGCGCCATGGATTTCTCCGCCCGGAAAAACCAGGCGGAAAACGCTCCATGGCGCTACGGGAACTCGTAGTAGGGCGGACGGGTCCGCCGCGAATAACGCTGGCGTAAACCCACTCCGCCAGGGTCGTAATGAGGCCCAATGTCTTCAAAAGTTAGCTGTTTTTCCCAAGACAGGTACAACAGGTGTGGAAAGAATAGAAAATAGATAACAACATTGCCATTTCAGGCAACCACAGAATACAGAAGTAAAATTGAAGGTGAGTAATCATTTTCATGTTCATAATGTCAAAAGGATTGTTATACTAGGGGTATGCAATCATTAGAAGAGGCAAACATTAATGGGAACAATATAAATGGAGGCACGTAGTAAGACTTGGTGCCATAGTCTTGGAAGACAGGGGTAGGCTAGATCAAGTTAGACAGGGACGATGTGCAGCGAAACACCTCTGTTTTATCTCCATAGGATGAACACAAAGCACAAGCATAGACCATGGTCCAACTAACGGCAAGAAAAGAATAGGAAGAATGGCTGCTGAGCTGAGGAAGTATGTGCAGCTAACCAGCAATAATTTACTGCTAACCTGGAAGAATGTGCAGCTAAGCTGAGCAAAGAACCCAGCCTAAACTAAGTATCCCCGCAGTGGTTGGAAAATAGTTGTTTATGTGCACCAACGAATAGGGGAGAATGACCCAGAGAGTATTTTTTGGTAGCAGAAAAGGAGGAAAAGGGGTTAAAATCGGGAAGAAAACCTGACCCCTTGCCAATGCCCGAATGACTTTTGTCTCTATTTTGACTTTCTACAGACGACGGGGATCCCCAAGGACGTTTCTGTCATCTACTATGGACGTGCCTAGAAGACCAGGAAGAAGAAGACATCTTTCTTTAATTGTTTTCTCTCCTTAGGGGTGCATGTGGCATCCGGAAGGGGAAAAATGTATCCCATGAAGGACGAGATATATTTTGTGTTATTGAAAACAAATATCATGTTCGAACCAGCTGACAGAGAGATAGGAATGGGGGGTATTGTGGTTGTAATGGGAAAATGACCCACAGAAAGGCAACATGCAAATTGAAATGTTTGTAGCTTTGTCTAGGAGGCAGGGGTGTCAAATAAGAGGGAAAGTTTCGCAATTTCTAGGGAACAAGGTATAAGAGCCAATGCAGGAAAAAAGCTTTTAAGGAAATGGGATGGTAGGAAATGTGTTAAATAGTAGAGACATGTTTATTTTACAAAAGAATCTCATTCCGTTTTATATTACAGATATGCATCGAGGGACCTGTATGCCTTGGGAAATTAACGTTGAACCGCGTGAGGAAAGAGGGAGGTCGTAGAGAAACCCAGTCGCTGAATTGTGTCTGCAAAAAGACACCCCCAACCCTGCGTCCCCATGCTGAAACGTCCCCTCTTGTGGACTCATTGAACAATGAACCCTTTTGAAAGAGAGACACTCTGGAAAAAATTGAACTTCTTGTGGAAAGGAAAAAACAATGGACTTCTGGTTTAAGCATTAAAAGAACCTCGGAGACCGACTGTGAAAACAGCACAATGGAAAGGAAAAGGCGACAAGATGCAGACGGTGCATTAATGCCAAATAAAAGAAGAGTAAAACGGAAGATATGGAAAAGGAAAGAGTGTGGAAAAGAGGGAAGGACAAAGTGAAAACGATATGCATGGGCAGGAGAAGATGATCAAGGAGAGAGTGTACTTTGTTGGGGTGGAAGTTGCAGACAAGGGATGACATACGAAAAGACAATGGGCTAATGCGTTACCTCAAAGCTTGACCAGACCTCTCGAGTCTCACAATGGCTGTGAATTGTCTAAGGCATACAGTTAGTTTAAAAGCAAATGATTACAGGAAGCGGGGCTTAAATGGAAGGAGATGACATACACATGTTTGTTTTAAATAACAATACGTTAGTATGTGCCAAATTATAAGATTGTGTTAAGATGTTTTAGATAAATATTAAGGAGAATAGACATTGGATATGGTTCAAAGTTGTTGTTTTACAAACAAAGAACTTTTCAGACGGGGGAGTGTCCTGGAGGACCCGAATTAAAGCTATATTGAATCAACAACTGAATGAAGTGGAGGGCAACCCCCCAATTTAAACCTAAGCAGAGAAATTCGTATGGACTTCTTTGGTATTGTAATTATGTGAAAATGGTATTCATAATGTTAATATATACCAGTATTCAAAGGACATCGTGTTTATATGGTCAAAAATGTCCTTATCATGGTGTGGTAAGGTGGCAAGGCACAGAATGGACAATAAGATTTTCTGTACACAGACAGAAAATAGCGCTGCCGAATGCCTTTACTGAAAATGCATGTAACCGAAAATGTGGCTAAAATTAGCAAAGTGTGTAGGATGAGGTCATTTTAAAGTTGAGACATTCGAGGACACCATGCTTTCAGAAACTTGACAAATGGGCAGAACCCAGACTTTTAATTAAGCCTTGTCTGGTATCTTATCTGAAGGGTCCAGCTGCACCAATTATAATTGAGCAGAGCACCGAAGAAAAAAGTCAGAAATGCATGCTAGAGAGTATTTCATTTTGAAGGTTTAGTTCCATTACAAAATAATTGCCCAGTGAGCTAATGTTAACGATGAGGTTGCCTAGACTGTGTAGGGAAGGTGGGGGCAGAATGTTCGCTCTCATTTATGCTATAAGAGTTAGCTCTGAGTGGAGCTGGGGGTGGTTGAGTGTAGGAACTTGACCATGAAGCTGGGTGTGCACTGTGTCAGCAGTGGTGTCAAATAAACCTTTATGAACTTAACAGTCTCTTTGACAAATCCTTGAGTTGTCCTTATTGAATGGTGTTGGAGTATGTGAATCCTGCACCCCAACCTCCTTGAGGTGCAGCTAGCTTGTCTTACAGGTACTAGAGGGTGAGCACTGACGTATGAGCCTGTCAGTGGAAACACCGCCCTCCTGTACATAGTTCTCGCCAGGTGTCTGCTAATTCCAGGCATTCGATCATGGAGTTAGGCGCAGTTGTGGCCGCCGTTGAGCCGCTTGTGGGGGGTGTGGACCTGTCCAATTCTGGGTTGTTCACGCAGTTAAAGTCTCCCCCCCAACTAAAAAAAAACATTCCTGTACTGTGCAATTTTGGCATACATTGAGTTCAGGTGGGCTGGGATATTGTTGTTGGGGAAATACGAATTCACAATGCATACCTCTGTTCAATGTGGCCCCATAGTATCATAAACCTGCCCTCCGGATCTTTTTCTGACTTGGTTAGTCGGAAGGGAAGGTGGCTCCGAACCCCTGTCCGCCCCAGTGTTCTCGCAGTTCGGCCACTGACTCCTCTGTGCAGTGGGTCTCTTGTAGCAGGGCTATTCCAACCTTCTTCCTGTGGTGATATGACTTGATTCTGTTTCTGAGGAGGTAGGTGCCCAGTCCTCACACATTCCACGTCATCACATTGATTCTTACCACCATGATGTTTTGGGGGGAAGTTTCTGGGTTCCTTTTGGCCCCCTGACATTAGTTTTTGCCACGGCTTCATGGCGGGATGGGTGTCCCGCCATCCCATAGTGTGGCCCTTCAGGCCCGCTCCCTCCTCTAACCCCCCAAGGATCTTTGCATTGTCATTTGGAGACTTCATAACAGTATTAACCTTCATTCCGATTAATGACAAAATAAAAATGAACAACAGAAAACTGCCTCTAGCAGTTGCTTCTAACTGGCAACGTTCAGAGACTCCCGCGTCGTCTGGAGCGTTCCAGTCATTAGGCAAGGGTGGTGTGCCGGCATCCAGCCTACGCAGGTTTTGGTGGGGTGGGTTGTAGCAAGTTGCATGTGTGGTTCCCGGAGATCCCGTCCGGAGTAGCTTACAGCAATGTAGCAGCGTTAGGCGGACTTGGGTGTTCTGCGTTATACTGGGGCAGTATCCACTGATAGCTCATGTGATGCTCATTGTCCCTTCATCTTGCGTCGGCTTTTGCTGTGGGCTCCTCGTCAACGGCCAGATTATTATGTTCCAACCACATGAATGCTCCCGCTGGAGTCTCCAGAAACACTGCCTTTCCTTTGTATAGCACTTTGAGACGCAATGGGTAGAGCAGCATATATTTGAGGTTGAGTTTCCTTAGTTTCGCCTTCACTGGTTCGAAAGAGTTTCTTGCTTGTTGCACTGCGGGGGTATAGTCTGGGTGCATGACGATTTTGGAGTCCCCGCCTTTCCTCGAGAATTTTAGTATTGTCTCTCTATCGCGGAAGTTTAATATTTTCGCAATCATTGGGCGTGGATATGAGCCCGGTGGTGGCCTCTTTTGTAGGGACCTTTGGGCCCATTCCACTGAGAATCCTTGGGATAGTCTTCCTGCCCCGATTTCTTGCTGTATCATGGTTTCCACAAATTCAGTTGGGTTTGATCCCTCCATATCTTCCGGAATTCCCAGTATGCGGATTTTGTTGCAGCGGGCGCACCCCTCCGCGTTTTCAGACCGTGCCTCCAGCTGTGCCACCTTCATCTCTAGTTCTTGGACCCTTGTTTTTAGATCTGAGGTGGTCTCTACAGTGTTCTGTGGGCATGCCTCCGCTGTGGTTTCTCTCTCCGCTAGGTTTCGGGCATCTTGGCACATTAGCTGCATGTCCGACTTAACCTCCTCTATTTTGGTATCAATGAATGTTCTGAGTGCTGTGATGGCTTGCAGCACTTGTGTGTCTTTAGGATTTTCATTGGGGATGGGTGGTTCATTGTCTGCATTGGTATCGTGCTGTGGTTGCTGTTTGGCTTTGGCTGTGGCAAACGATTCCATTATTGTTGATTTTGGTTTGCCCTTGGGGGGGACATCGTCTTGTGGGTCCTCGCAATTGTTGTAATGGCGTGTGTGCGGGGATTCCTGTCGCCTGGTTAGTGACAGCGTATCACTTGGTTGTCAGTTTGGCCCTCCAGGGGGGTTAGCTGGGTCTGTCACTCATTCAGGTGTTGCACTGCGTGGTTAGGGGTTTCTCTTTTCCGTTGTTCTGCACCCCTGCAGGTTCTCAGTGTGGAATGGGTTTGGCACTGCCTACGATGTTCTCCGGCCTGGTTTCCACCTCAGTGGCCCTCATTCGAGGTTGGCAGTAAGGGATACCAGCGCCGGTAAGGAGACCGGTGCCGGTAATCCCTTACCGCCCTACTACAAGGTCCCTTAGTGGGTCCCTCCTTTAACGCCTGGTCTGACCTGGCATTATGGACAAGGCCCGTTAAGGGACCAGGGCGCAAATAACGGGCTTGACTTTCGTGAGCCCCTTATTTGTGCCCTCCCCATTCCCATTGAGCCCTATGGTAGGCTCACATGGGAATTGTGAATGGTTTGGTGAATGGGGACTTACCCGTTCCACCAAGGTCGGACTAGGCGGTAAGTCCCCATTGCACCAATCCGGACATGGTACCATTATTGGTGGCAGTCATGGCACAAATAGCGCCATGACTAACACCAAATTCGGACTGAGGGCCAGTGTCTGCTGTTTCTGCTTCCGAATGGTTTCCACTAAGTGGTCTCTAGCAAGTGTCCTCTCTCCTGGGTGGATTATCGGTTTGTCCACGTGAGCGTGGGGCAAGTGATCTCCACACCTTGTGCGTGGGTAGTTGGTCAAACGTGGGTTTGTCTGTTGCTTCTCTTTGTGGTTCGGGTGACACGCTCTCCTCCCCCAGCAGCACAGGTCCGGGATAGACCGTTTCCATAAGCCCGAGTGGTATGGTATTGTGGCAGTGTTGGTCGGCCGCCCTGTCTGGGACTTATAGTTATTTGTAGTCCCCTTCGTGTTGCCCTGGTTGTGGGCGAGCGCTTCAGCGTCCAGCAGTGCCTCTTGGTGGTCAGATGTGCATTGGGTGGGATCCTGATCTGTCACTGGGCTGCGTAGTGCTCGCACCCTCACCTGGGGGTGCCCCGCAACCTGTGGAGGAGGGCAGGTGGTGGTGGCAGTGTTTGGTCATTGTGGGTCAGCTCTCTGCATCCTCCAGGGCTCACTGTATTTCTGGGGTGCAGGATCTGGGTGCTGCGTTCTATGGCATGCAGCTGGACGTGTGTAGTTCCAGGGAACCCACCAGCATGTGCCGCCCGACACCTCAGCACTCTCCGCACCTGTCTTCTTCAGCCAGGTGTGTTGTTGGCCTCTGCCCCGGTGCAGGTGTCCATAAGGCCAGCTGATCCAGGCCCCATCCAGGGCCAGAGGTGCTAATGCTGGCGGGTAGTCTGCCGCATTATGCCCCGCGCACTCACATCAGGTCTTGGTGTCCCGCTTGGGGATGCGCTCTTCTCCTGTTCGATGCTCCGGATGTCGCAGTGGGGCCGACGCTTCTCCTGATGCCCGCCGGCTTCCAGCGATCACCTGCAGATGCTTGTGTGTTGCTCCCAGTTGTGTCCCTTGGTGCTGGCGGAGGGCCGCGTCTGGGTGTTCCATCAGGTTGCGTAGCTTCTCCGTGCCAGGGGCCCCAGTGTGGCAGTGTTGGTCGGCCGCCCTGTCTGGGACTTATAGTTATTTGTCGTCCCCTTCGTGTTGCCCTGGTCGTGGGCGAACGCTTCAGTGTCCAGCAGTGCCTCTTGGTGGTCAGATGTGCATTGGGTGAGATCCTGATCTGTCACTGGGCTGCGTAGTGCTCGCACCCTCACCTGGGGGTGCCCCGCAACCTGTGGAGGAGGGCGGGTGGTGGTGGCAGTGTTTGGTCATTGTGGGTCAGCTCTCTGCATCCTCCAGGGCTCACTGTGTTTCTGGGGTGCAGGATCTGGGTGCTGCGTTCTATGGCATGCAGCTGGACGTGTGTAGTTCCAGGGAATCCACCAGCATGTGCCGCCCGACACCTCAGCACTCTCTGCACCTGTCTTCTTCAGCCAGGTGTGTTGTTGGCCTCTGCCCCGGTGCAGGTGTCCATAAGGCCAGCTGATCCAGGCCCCATCCAGGGCCAGAGGTGTTAATGCTGGCGGGCAGTCTGCCGCATTATGCCCCGCGTACTCACATCAGGTCTTGGTGTCCTGCTTGGGGATGCGCTCTTCTCCTGTTCGATGCTCCGGGCGTCGCAGTGGGGCCGACGCTTCTCCTGGTGCCCGCCGGATTCCAGCGATCACCTGCAGATGCTTGTGTGTTGCTCCCAGTTGTGTCCCTTGGTGCTGGCAGAGGGCCACATCTGGGTGTTCCATCAGGTTGCGTAGCTTCTCCGTGCCAGGGGCCCCAGTGTGGCAGTGTTGGTCGGCCGCCCTGTCTGGAACTTATAGTTATTTGTAGTCCCCTTCGTGTTGCCCTGGTTGTGGGCGAGAGCTTCAGCGTCCAGCAGTGGCTCTTCGTGGTCAGATGTGCATTGGGTGAGATCCTGATCTGTCACTGGGCTGCGTAGTGCTCGCACCCTCACCTGGGGGTGCCCCGCAACCTGTGGAGGAGGGCGGGTGGTGGTGGCAGTGTTTGGTCATTGTGGGTCAGCTCTCTGCATCCTCCAGGGCTCACTGTGTTTCTGGGGTGCAGGATCTGGGTGCTGTGTTCTATGGCATGCAGCTGGACGTGTGTAGTTCCAGGGAACCCACCAGCATGTGCCGCCCGACACCTCAGCACTCCTGCACCTGTCTTCTTCAGCCAAGTGTGTTGTTGGCCTCTGCCCCGGTTCAGGTGTCCATAAGGCCAGCTGATCCAGGCCCCATCCAGGGCCAGAGGTGCTAATGCTGGCAGGCAGTCTGCCCTGTCTGGGACTTATAGTTATTTGTAGTCCCCTTCATGTTGCCCTGGTTGTGGGCGAGCGCTTCAGCGTCCAGCAGTGCCTCTTGGTGGTCAGATGTGCATTGGGTGAGATCCTGATCTGTCACTGGGCTGCATAGTGCTCGCACCCTCACCTGGGGGTGCCCCGCAACCTGTGGAGGAGGGCGGGTGGTGGTGGCAGTGTTTGGTCATTGTGGGTCAGCTCTCTGCATCCTCCAGGGCTCACTGTGTTTCTGTGGTGCATGATCTGGGTGCTGCGTTCTATGGCATGCAGCTAGACGTGTGTCGTTCCAGGGAACCCGCCAGCATGTACCGTCCGACACCTCAGCACTCTCCGCACCTGTCTTCTTCAGCCAGGTGTGTTGTTGGCCTCTGCCCCGGTGCAGGTGTCCATAAGGCCAACTGATCCAGGCCCCATCCAGGGCCAGAGGTGCTAATGCTGGCGGGCAGTCTGCCGCATTATGCCCCGCGTACTCACATCAGGTCTTGATGTCCCGCTTGGGGATGCGCTCTTCTCCTGTTCGATGCTCCGGGCGTTGCAGTGGGGCCGACGCTTCTCCTGATGCCCGCCGGCTTCCAGCGATCACCTGCAGATGCTTGTGTGTTGCTCCCAGTTGTGTCCCTTGGTGCTGGCGGACGGCCGCGTCTGGGTGTTCCATCAGGTTGCGTAGCTTCTCCGTGCCAGGGGCCCCAGTGGGGCAGTTTGCTCTTTCCCCAACGGCCTCTCCTCGTGAGGAGGTCCCTCTGGCTGTATCAGCGCCCCTGCTCGCACTTCAGAGGCTTCGGCTCACAGCAGTCTATCAGAGCCTGTGCGCGGCTCCACCCCGGTCTTAGCCGGGGTCTGATGCTGGCTCTAGTGTCCGGGGTGTCCGCCTCAGCAGTGCCTAGCACCCCTCGTGTGAGTCTCTCCCTGTTGTGCAGTTCTTAGTCTGCAGACGCCATTTTGGAGGTCGGAGAGGCGCTTCTCAGGAGTCCGTAGGGGCGCCCTCGCCGATGTCAATTTCTCCTATTCCTCGGTTCCGATTTTGTTCGGCGCCAGGTTCGGATGCGCAGGGAAGGGTTCTTCTTTCTATAAACGTGGATTTTGTGGCTTAATTCGTTCTGCAGACGCCGTAGTGCTATCGATCAAAGGATCTCAGACGGGAGCTCCATGAGTTTCCCTCTTCACGCCATGCGTGCTGGCGACGCCCCCCAAAAAGACTGGAATTTTATAATATATAAGTGATTTATTTTAGGTTGATAGGGTGCAGGGGAATGGCAAGGATTTGAAAAGCTCAACCCTGTATATCACTTTTGTGGATTTTAAACCCGCCTTTGATCTCGTAAACAGAAACATCCTATGGAGAAAGTTACAAAGGCAAGGCTATCTCCTCTGGTTTTTACAGGTAATAATAGAGCTATATAGTAAAAGTAAAGCCTAGGTGTCTCGTAATGTGTATCAGTGAATAGGGGAATCAAACAAGGGTGTGTTTTGGCTCCTAGTGAATTTACTGAGCTGCCTGAGAGAAAAGGCCTGTTGCACTCCAAAATTGGGAGATTCACTGTTAAAAGCAATGCTATACGCAGACCATTTGGTGCTTTTTGACCAAACGTCATCGCATATAGTGAATATGCTGAATGAGTTGTCCACTTATGCCACAGAAAATGAGCTGTTTCTAAACTTAGCCAAAACAAAGGTCATGGTGGTATCCAGCAAGAAAATAAATAGGCCTTTATTAAAAACAGTACTGGGAGAATTGGACCGGTATCTTTTTTTGGTCTGGAGATGGGATGTGACAAGACATTTAGACATATTATGGAGATGAAAACTAAAATTGCTGCGTGTAATGCAGGCTACTCGCTCAATGGTGTGATAATGATGTATAAGCAATGTTACTGCCCAATGATTCTTGCTTGATGCCCTTACTATGGGTGACTTAACTTGGTTCCATAGCCTCGAGGAAATGTTTTGGCGGAGATGCTTAAGATTGTCTCAGTCATTTCCCATGGAGTACCTTAGGCTTGAACTGGGGCTCATCTCCCTACGTGGAATAGAGAGAAGAAGAAGGAGGAGCTTCAAATTAAATCAACACTGCACCCAGACTGCCCGTTGCTGAATAAATTGGGTGAGCAATACGAGACCAAAAAGCTTCATAAAAGGAAATCCTTCAAAACTTTGAACCTGAAATTATGAAACTATTGGTTGGAGTCTAGCACTGGGTGAGTGTTATATTGGTACAACATTGTTTTTTCTTAAGAAATTTGAAATCTGGGATTGGGCAATAAATATTTTCATCTCTAAAGGCTAAAATCATATGAGACAGTAACTTTTATGACACACCAATTTAAGAACGCTCAACCTTATCTACGTCTATGTCCTCATCCGTCAGTCAGACGACTGATGTTACTGTTACGATCCAATCACTTACTTTTGTTGACTGTGAAAGGTGCTCAATTTAGATTCACACAACAAGAAGGATGTTGCCGCATATGTAGACGGAGGCACGTCCTGGAGAAGGCAAAACATATCTTTACAGTGTGTGTGAAGCAAAGCACACTTTAAATGTGTGCATAGGGCACATGGTGCATAACTATGAGGGAATCAAATCGGCTGAATTTTGGCACTATTGCCTAAACTCCAGAACCACTTCGGTCCAGATGGCCTTATATCGCCTTTGGTGCATAAAGGAGAGGAGGCTAACCCAGTTGGGGTTAGGAGTTAGTGATTGGTTTATATATTGGGCTGCTGGCAGAATAAGTCAGGGAATATGAAGAGACATGTTATATACTGCGATGAAATGATGTGTAATAGTGTTTAGCTTTTAGCTTTTTAGAAAAATAGTATATGTACATTTATTCAAATATAGGATATTTCCTCATTTTGTATGTTTATATGAGTGTCTGGTTATATATCGATTTTAAAAATATGAAAAATATGTAAACATATTTATGTGTTGTTCATGACATTTGTGAAAAGTTCAAATTGAACTAAAACGCAATAAAGAATAATATTAATAATAATAGTGATTATAGGTTTACATTTAAAAATAAAATGTTCACTCTGTGCGTGTTACAGTAGCCTCTAGTGGCTGCATTGTTTCTTCTTGTTCCTAGTGCTGTAGTTCTAATTTTACTGTCTATTGTGTTGACCCTTTGGACCTCTTTGCTTAGATGTTCTGATCTTTTTCTTTCCTATTAGGTCCCACACAGCCAGAGTAGAACACCTGCTAGATTGATCCGTTATATTTCTTGTCCTAAATAGAAGTACCACCAATGCCATATTCCTGTCTTTCCTTTTCCTATGCACTATTGTGTTGTCGTGTATGTTCCTAAATACTTCTATGACTGTGTTATTAATACTATAATATGCATACATTTTTACAGTATCCTCTGCATGATGTATTTAATTGTGTATGTGTCTGAGATTAATAGTACTTTTGAAGCAGACATCCCCCTCTGAAGAGTGAAGGCTAGATGCTCTTCTGTAAGGATCGGGGTTGAAAGCCTGTGACGGAAATGTTCGAGGGAGAAAAGACTGAAGATTATTTTTCCGAAATAACCTTTGGTCTTTTCTCCCCTGAACCTTTCTGACTTGGCCCTTGCCCCATTACCCGCCCCCACCCCACACACCCCCACACCCTCATCCACACCCCCTCCAACACTCCCTTCTTTCCTTGAGGTGGCAGCCAGCTTGCTGTGTCCCTGTGACGGCTGTTCCATTTCCCTTCCGTGATCAGGAACCAGTGCCGCAGGATCCTTTCCTTTTTTTGGGAGGGGGCTTTTTGGGAATGGCTGCTGGTGACACCCCTGCAACCCCTGCTCACAATATAGTGAACAAGGGTGTGGAAGCACCCCCGCAGCCCCTGCAGTCCTTAGCACCGAATGGGTGATTTGGTCAAATCACCAATTCAGGCTTTTATTTTCAGTCTTTTTTGGACGTTTCCCTTCTGTAATAGGTCTGACATGGCAGACACTCTGTTTTCCCATGTTGGAGAGGCCTCATCATACCCCTCACCAGAGTGCTGGTGAAAAACCTCCTTGCACTCGGTTTAAAACGAAGCCTCTGTTTCTTCTGCGAGGAATGATTTATTTTGTGCACTGGCCACAGCTATTGTGCGGCCATCAGCAATGGCTGGGGTTGCTCCAGCAAAACACAACAG
Source organism: Ambystoma mexicanum (assembly GCF_040938575.1). Lineage (NCBI taxonomy): Eukaryota > Metazoa > Chordata > Amphibia > Caudata > Ambystomatidae > Ambystoma > Ambystoma mexicanum. Next base: position 911,615,133 of record NC_090939.1, on the reverse strand, counting down.
AGAACATGACTCCCACGCACAGAGAGAGACTTAGAATGTGATAGAGACAGAAAGAGAAGCAGAGCACAGCAAGACAGGGGAGAGAGGAAAAGAGAGACCAAGAGAAAGAGGTGGGGAGATCTCTGATATGCCTGGTGTAGATAGCACACCTGTTTTAACTTTATCAGAATATCATAGTGCACACAACAACATTCAGTCTCAATAATAGAAATAAAGGTGTAGGATCCAGTTGAAGAGAAACCATATGCTTGGATGTATCAAGATACTGGAGATGTAATGTAATGGCATCTATATTAGTTATACAATACAGCAAATAAAGAGGGTAGGTGTCTTGCTTAGCTAAGTGTAAGCTAGTCATTTAATCAGAGGAGATCATTTGAGAGTGAAGTTATCTTAAGGTGCCTCTTGAGTGACTGAGGTAAAGCTCTGCATGATAAGGGGAAAGAATGGGCTTGAGCTCAGCTACTGGTTAGTGGGAGAAGGACTACTCTCTAGTTAAGTGCAGGTAAATTCCAATCTAGCCAATGTATTTGGGCCGGGGGGATAGCTCTTGGGCAATGCGCTCGCCTTGGAAACAAGACAACGCAAAGCAACACAGGTTCGATCCCCGGGTCCACGCTTAGAAACCTCGGGGTATGAAGCACATTATAAATAACCAATTACAATTACAATTCCCAAAGAAACAGTATGCAGAGATCTATTTTGCTGCCGAGGTAACAGATTAGGATGACAGTTTGGTGACCAGTTGACCGTGTTTCTAACCATATAACTAATTAGTGCGGATATTGCCCCCACCGCCTTGCCAGAATTGGTTTAATGCTGGGCAAAAGTGACAGCAAGTAATTGAGGTCTGCCCGGTGAGTGCAGCTAG